>NC_136065.1:1155122606-1155738246 GCF_964261635.1 Lissotriton helveticus
TCTTTTCCTCTCTCTCACACTGTTTCTCTCTTTCTCTCTTCCTCTCTCTCTCACTCGTTCTCTCTTTCTCTCTCTCTTCTTCTCTCTCTTCTTCTCTCTCTTTCTCTCTATATTCCTCTCTCTCACTCTTTCTCTCTCTCTCTCTCTCTTTTGATGGGCGCATGACACACAATCTTAGTTTGCTTTTTGTCTTGCAGGCTGTGATTCACAAATTGTCGAGGGATGACATGCCATAATATGTAAGATGACTGTGATTCTCATTTGTCCAACCTCACATTCACCTTTTTTATTATAATTGTGCAACATCAGCCGATTTGTTATGTTTGTCGGGGTGGGTCGGGGGGATGGCGGACACGGGGCTGGTGGCGGAGGTGTCAGGCACTGTTGGATGTCCAAGCTGCATGATCGTTGGCTCCATGGCATCTGTTGTCGTTCAGGTGTGGCTGTAGGCTGGGCTCCGTTTCATATTGTAGGTTGTAGTCCGACTTTATACCAGGTCAGAGCAAGTGTAAACTTCCTGATTCTAACCCACCTTATCGCCTGTTTTGTATTCTTGCTGTTGTTTGAAAAAGTTGTGAAGTGGTGTGTTTGCTGCTTTTTGCACGGGAACACCTACTCTGTATCTCATTCGCGATATTTGCTGGGGTCATTTGGGATGATTTTTTTTGAGGCAGCTATCGCTGGTAAACTGGTGATATGGGCTGTTTGCACCAGCTTGTGAATGGTGCCTTAAAGTTTCGCTGCGATAAAGTGCTATTAACTCAGAGATGTGTCCTTGAGAATATGCCCCTCAGTGTTTTAAAGACCTGAAAATTATTCGAGTGCCGCGCACCCAGCGCGTTCTCACTAGGGAGCCACGCTGAGAGCCGTGCACCCTTCGTATTCACACCATGGGGCCGCGCTGAGAGCATCGCACTCTTTGTGTTCACACTAGAGGGCCGCTCCAGGGTAGCAACTCCAAACTTTTTTTTTTAATTAAAAGCATTCACTTTCATTAATTTACATTTGCCTCGAGACCCCATCCCCCGAGGCATACCCACATCTACATATTTTTTTTTCTTCAGAGGGGAGGAGGGCCGCGTGGCCCCCCTCACAGGCAACTTCTGGCCCTGGGGATCCCATCCCCTGGGGCCTGGCCTCTCTGTGGGTACCGTGGGGGGAGCTTGAATGCCTCCACAGTCCCGCCGGCTCCCCGCTCCCTGCAGGAGCCGGCATTCCTTTTGAGCAACGGGAGCTGCTAACATGCAGCTTCCCTTGCCCAAATGCAATTCTCCTTTCCTATATTGAAGCGAGATGAGGTTTTCTCCTCTTGCTTCAACAAAGCAAACTAGGGTTTGCTATCACAAGGTGGAAGTCATGCTACCGCCCTGTCATAGCTAATGGTAATATCGCGGGGGTGGTCCCCAGGGCCATCAAGTGCTCCAGGAGGGGGCCGCCCTCCCTCTATTTTCAACGCCCCCAGGGTGATGGTGTGCCCTGCCGCACCTAATTTACATAGCCCTGAGGAGGTGGTGGTATGATTATACGATTGCCCACGGGACCTGGCCCATCTGGGGGCTCATTTAAATGAAGTGAGGGAGCCCCCGCTTATTTATTTTATAAATTTTTTTCATCCGGATTCCCACACTTGTTTAAAAATAAAAATAAAATTGGGGGGAGGGTCCTTGTGGGACCCCCTGAGTAGTCCTAGGGGTTCAGGGTGTTTCTACCCTGCCCCAGTTTCTTCATTGTTCATTTTCTTTTACTGTTTCCTTGTGACTCGGTTCTACCATGTCACAAGATGGCTGCCAACACTTCCTGGTTTGGAGTGTTGGCAGCCAATTAGAATGAAGCGCGTGGTTGGGAGGGGTCGCGAACCCACCACACCCCTAGATATCTATATTTTTATTTTTTGACTTTCTCAGCAACTAATGAATGGATTTGCACCATTTTCCAAACGGTCACTTTCTTGGTTCAGAAAGCAAACTACCTTTTTGCCAAATTTGGTGTAATTCCGTTCAGCAGTTCAGGCTCAAGCCCTGGCTAAAGTTTCCTATGGGAATTAACATGGAGAAAACACTTTTTGGGACCCCCTTTTTTCTCAGCCCCTGCTTGACGAATCACCCCCAAACTTCCAGGATAGCAGCTGACATGGGTAGACTTTTTTTTCGAGAATTTTGTGAAGGTTCGTCAAATGAGGCCAAAGTTATTAGTAAATCAAAAAATGCTTTTCCTATGGAAAGTAGGTTCTATCTTGTATACATGTATATATAAACCTTATTACCTGCTGGTGGTCATCAAACTTCCCCTCTTTGGTTCAGCTGCTGTTGTGAAAGTTTCAGAGTGATTAGTCAAGTGGGGGCCAAAAAAAAAGACTATTCCCAAAACTTGTTTTTCCCATGATATGTTAATGGGGATTTTGAATTTTTTGAACACACAGAAAGTGTGCTTTTTGTAATTTGTTGTCAATCCGTTTAATAGTTTCGGAGATATTTAAGGTTAAATAGTATAGATACCTGGTAGCCCAATAGCCTAGTGAAACCCTACTGAAATTTGAGTCCCACATAAAAAGTTAGTAATAAAGAAAATAAGTCAGGGTAGGAATACCCTGACCTCCTAGACATGGTGGTGGGGTCCAGCAATAGACACACAGCTCTTATATTAAGTCCCCGGGTGGGCCGAATCCCAGGGGCAAGTTTCATAACCACCTCCCCGGGGCAACCGAATAAATTGATGAAGGGGAGACCTCCCCTCAGCCGCGGGGCTTTTTTCAAAATAAATGGAAAGAGTCCTGCGGCCCCTCCCCTTAGCCCTGGGAACCACCCTATCCCATGGGGCTCTAACTTTCAATAATGGGGGCCTCAGGGACCCAACCAGCCCTGGGGACTACCATCTCCCCGGTGATTAATTAAAAGTAATGCAGGGGGCTGGTAGCGATCCCCCAGCCCCAGGGACTACCCCTCTTGTTACCTCCAGTAAGTCCCATACAGCTGGATTGCTAAGAGGAATTCAGAGGCCATGCCCTCCTTCTCCACCACTCTGCAAATGCACTTCCTGGTGCACTGCTGGTTGGGGTATGAAGTCCACATTACTTCTGAGGGACCTTGAAGGCCAAGAAGCCCTCCTGGTACCTCCTGTAAGTCCTACACTGCAGGACTCCTGAGAGCTGGTCAGAGGCATAGCCCTTTTTCTCCATCACTCTGTAAACCTGACTACTACTTAAAAAATCTAAGAAATTCACTGAAAAAAGCCAAAGCTTTCCGGCATGTTAAAGTTAGGAATACGTATTTCCAAAACCTTAGAAATTCACTGGAAAAAAACAAAGGTTACAGGGATGTTTAGTTAGGCTCAGATTTCATTTGTACAAAACCAGTGAAATTCTGCTGTTATAGTTATGTCCCTCACAATGCACTGCTTATGACCTCACATATTACATCACTCATGACTTGGTCAGTGACATCAGTGATGACATCACTGATGACATCTCAAATGACATCACTAATTACATCATCCACAGAATCTCTGACGCACCAACTCACAAAATTTCCTAACAAAAAGTTCATCCACCTAAGCTACTTCCTGACATTTGGAGTGAACCGTCAAGTGGGCCGAGAAAAAAAGTGGGGCTCCAAAATGCAAAATCCCATGTATTTTCCATAGACTTCATCAAGACAGGTTACAGAAAAAACTGCTGAATGGAATTACACCACATTCGGCAGGAACATTGATCCTGGTCCTCAGATTGTGCTTTTTGTGATTTGATGTACATCTGTTCAGAAATTTTCTTGAATTTAAGGTTAAAAATAATTGACGATTTTGGCAGTTGAGCTCAGAAAAGTCTCAGAGACTGTTGTGAGAGCATCACTTTAAAAATAGATCATTCTGATTGGTCAGGGAGCTTTCTTTCCCTTGGAGAATCTTGCTACCGGAGGGAGTCAGACTCAAGTGAGAGCAAGTGCTCTAATTGGCTGCCAGCAAAGTGAGAAAAATGTTGCTGGCAGACATTACAGGACATTACAGGTCCTGAAGTATGGGGGCAGGGTAGGGAATGGGATACTCTGACCCCCTAGGTCCTATGGGGGGACCCAGAGGAACCCCCTCCCGGGTCAAAAAGAAAAATAAATGGCAAAAAATGCTGCAATCCCACAAGACCCTTGTGGGATTGAAAAAGAACAAAAAAAACGAATTGTTGCAGGGCCACTTTTTCTTATTATAAGCCCCAGGAGCCCACCTCCAAATAAAAAACTATTCTTATGGGGTGTGGGTCGTGCAACCCACCTCCCTGAACCCACTCCCAGGGCAGATCTTATTTTTTATGGTGATTGGGAGGTTCTTTTGAAGGTAATGCTCGCATTTATATATGGTAATTAAGCATCAATTTACATTAAAACACCCTAGAAATTCACTGAAAGAACCAAAGCTTAAAGTAACATTATAGTTAGGTGAATATGTCAGTCACAACATTGACATTTGGAAATAAAAAAACACAGTAATTCACCAGTTATAATTAGTAGTGCTGACTAAAACTTGCACCCCTGCCCTGCACGGCGTGGGCGCAAGTCAGATTTAGTGGTGCAAACTATAATTGGTACATTTCAGTGCTTTTTTAGTTCAAAATGTTCATGTTCACTCTGACATATTCACCTAACTTTCTGCTGTTTTGTTTCTGGGTGTTCTGGTGCCCACCAAGAACACATGCATGTTTTATTTTATTTGAGGCCACAGGAGGACCCTAGGGCTACTAAGGCACCATCTGACTATCCTGCGGGAGCTGGCCCTTTCTCTGTTGATTTTGAATGCACCAAGACCCACATGGACGTAGCCGGCTCCCCAGCCAACATTGTGGCGGGAGCCAGACAGTTTTTTTCATTTTCAGTGAGTGCCCACCTGGAACGCCCACATTCCTGACTTTGTCGGGGGCCATACGAGGGATCACCAGGGCCTACATGGCCCGTGCCGGCTCCCCAGCCAGCACCATAATGGGTGCATGTGGGAGCAAGCAACTTTTCATTGCTTCTGCCCAGTGGGAGCAGCTGCTTTAAGCTGCTCCTGCTGGGTGAGAGCAAATTAGTGTTCCCTGCCCAGGAGAGTGTGGGCGGGGTATGCCCACACTCTCCTTGATGGGGAAATACAGTGTCCCGGGGGTGGACTCCACGGAACACTGTGAAATATTACACCCTGGGGGATGGGGTCCCCGGGACCTAAGGAGGATCAAGAGCTGCATGGCCCCTCCTCGCCATCATTGACTTTTTTGTCTTGGGGATGGGTACATGGGCTTCTTTGAGGCATGGGAAGGGGGCCGCATGCCCCTCTCCCTTTATTATTATTATTTCAGCCCCGGTGGATGGGGTCCTTAGTGTCTCTTTGAGGCATGGGGAATGGGGCTGCATGCCGCCTCCCCTGTTATTTACTTGGCCACAGTGACTAGGGATCCCAGGGCCTTGTAAAGGCTCAGTGAGGAGGCAGCAAACACCTCATTCCTGATAAATGTAACTTGCTGTCTACCAGACTCTGGCCCACCCGGGGGGGTTCTTCATTAACAGAATGGGAGTCTATACTTTTAAAAAAGTAATTTGCTGCAGATTAACACATTTGTTGTGCATTTAAAAAAATATTTGGCCCCCAGCACCAGACCTAGGGGGTCTGGGAATCCCTATTCTGCCCCTTATGTCTTTTTGACCATTTTTTGCAGGAATTAAGACTGGGTCCAGAGTCCTAACATGGTTGCTGCCACATCCTTGTTGAAGTGGTGGCAGCAAATCATATCAAAGCATGAGATCTGTCGGGTCTGTGGAACCCCTGTGGCATGATAAATACCATGTATTTAACTAATAATTGCCAAAAAAATACCCATCATATTTACACCAAAACACAAGAAATACTCTTGCTGGACAGCGATCTAGATTTCTGCCAAATATGGTGTAAATCCGTTCATCTGTTTGGTCTGTAACTGTGTCTAAGGTTCCTATGGAAAGATTGATGAGGGAAATGTGTTTTGCAATCCCTCCATTTTCTCGGTATTTACTAGCCCTATGTTGTATTATAATCAACAATACAGTGCAGTCTCTTCATCATTTTTTAAACATAGGAGATCGTTTAAACCTTCTACGTTTCTTATATCGGTGTCAAAATAAAATTGGTCTGCATTGTATACTATATATCATTGGTTCTTAACCTTTTGACTTCTGTGGACCCCAATGAATTCGTAATGAAATCTGTGCACCCCCGCTGAGTCATTATTGGAATCTGAGGACTCCCCTGCCTAAGCAATTTGAACTTCAAAACAATACACAAAAAGGGTATACATCAAACAAATACTGAAATATTGAAATATTTAGTTTAATTCACAATTAAATGTACAAAAAGTTTTCACAGTTTCTATTTTGCTTCCTTATTTATATATACTTTATTAATTTTAATACATTTATTTTAACATTATGTAATTTGGTAACCCAGTGAAGGACCCCCTGAGTGGACCTCATGGACCACTTGGGGTTCTCGGACCATAGGTTAAGAATCACTGCACTATAATATTCAGTACATTTACTCACTAACGTCACCTGCTCGCCCACTCATTTATTTATATAATCCCTGATTCCCTTAATTACATAATTTCACTCACATTCCCTTCTAAACTCACTCACAGAATATTTACATGTTTACTTTCACTTCGCAGAGTTCTGTTCTCATTACCCTCTTACACTCACTGGTTATTTCTCGCTCAGTTACTCAATCTCAAGCACATGATTTTTTGGTGTATCGCTCTTTCTACTCACTCACACACTCAGTCTCACACTGACTTTTATATTCCCACCCTTTTTCTACTTATTCACTCACTAACTCATTTTGCTTAGCCTTTGGCTATGTTTGTTTGCTTTTCAGACGCCACCCTTGCCTTCCTTTGCAAGTATTTTTATGTCCTCGATATCGGCCTGTATGTGGGCACTACTCTGAAGCATTGCCTGAACACGCTCCAGGCCTGCAAGTTCACCCTCCCTCTCCTTTCCATGGCCACAATCATTACACTCCCTTTTCTTTCACAAAATGTTGGAGGACATGCATGTATGGTGCATAAAGGCCAAAGTTTTTTTCTCAAAACACAACATGGATCACACATCTCACAACATTATGGTTGGTCATCCGCGACCCATGTTTCTTGTCATAATTCACATTTCTTAGCAATATTGTCCCTCTTGTTTCCATTTCTAGCTGACAGCACTAATCTTGCACGGTTCTGCAGGTATCCCAGTGTTTACAGTTCTAGGTTTCCCTTGCTACCGACCTCGTGGGTGGCAGTCAGACCTGGCCCGGGCTGCAAGTGCTGTTCCACTTGGCCTGTACTCTTGCTCACCACTCGCCTGCTCAACTGTGCCCCTGCCTTGTGGCAACCCAAGTACACTGTATGAGCAGTCCTTCTATTCTGGCTGTCGCCTGCTCACGTGTGCCCCTGTTGTGAGGCATCCCAAGGACAGTGTTTGAGCAGCTCTTCTATCTAAGTTACTCTTTTCAGTGGGTACCTTTTTGTGCTCCCTCCGCTGTGCCCTTTCCCAATGTTTTCATGTCTGCGAATGCTGTATTCTGGTGTGGGTGGGTATCACTTGCGATGTCAGTTGTGTGTTTCAGGGGGCCCGTATCCTCTTTTTACCTTCCTTCGTTTGTCTGCCCCTTGGTCTCCTATTGGGCGGTTCCCTCCTTTTGAATGATGCGCCCAATTGCAGCATGGCATTTTTGCGGGCTTTTCATCTCGTAACCTTGGTCACTCTCCCTCCGCCATGAGGGGTTCCCAGTGGGCCCTGTTTGGTCCAGCTCTGCTTCCCCGTCCCACGCTATGTGCACATATGAGACACCATTAACCCCTCATCTACCCTTCCTATAGGAGCCACCTCCTCACCTTGAGCTATATCTGCAAACTACTCTCTTTTACAGTGCAGTACAATACTATTCAATCAACAGTACACAGAGCTGGGGGTCTTTCATTAAATGACCACAAAATCTACCCAGTAGCGAATCCTATTCGTTATCAGGTATTTCTGCAGTGGAGCAAAAAAACAAAGCTTATCTATTAATCTTTGTAATACAAGTTGGTGAGAAAAAAGCAACTTGTACTTTCATAGAAGATTAACATCTTTCTAAATCATTGCCACTCTAAGCTATCTGGACATAATCCATTAACTGCAAGAATACATTGCGTACCAGCGCTATGTGCAGACAGTGCTGGACCACTTCCAGGCAAGCGATGTGTTATGATTATCCTCTGAAGATGTCCGTTAGTAGCTTTGTGCGGAAGACTTTTCGAGTGCTGTTAAAGTGTGCATGGCCTACATAGAGAGCATCACTCACGCACTGAAGCGAGAAACACACCGTATGCTTACCGTCACAAGATGAGCGAATCTTTCTTCCAAGGTCTTGTCATTTTTCATAGTTGATTAAGTCGAAAATTATAGCAAGATCTCACATTACTAAAAGGTTAAGAAAGTGAACGAGACAGACTGAAAAATGTAAAATAATTTTCAGCAGGCTCACTTGTATAGCAGTTACTCTGTGAAGTGTATAATGGCGTAGCCCAGCATCACTGACAAATGACCGAAAGAACATTTTACAGCACTGGAGTTAGTATTGTACTTAGCCACCAGAATGTTTTGGGGAAAAGAAACATCATAATTTGAACAAATTCAAAATGGGGTGCAATTAAAATTTCGAAAATATTAATTTGAAATTCATGTTTCAAAATGTTTTCTACTAATTGCTCTCTAACTGAGAATCTAGATCTTGATATTTTAAAAGGGGGTAATTGACAAATACCTTGGCAGCATATAGCATTTCAATATTATGCCTGCATATATGCATAATTTATAACTGTGAAACAGATAATTTAATCAGGAACACATGTAAACTGAACATGTGTGAAAGCTTTTTGTTTTAGAAAAAATAGAGGTGATTTGCATTTACTTTGCCAACCCTAAACGTGTTAAGAGCATACTTTTGTTAATGTATTAGGGAAATAAAAAGATATCTGTATATAGAGGAATTCCTCAGATTTTTAACCGTTAATAACTTTGCACTTATTTGATGAATTTCAACGAAAGGTTGCAGACTTATTCCTTGTTCTACATTGGGAAAGGATGGAAAGTTTGCACTGTTTGGTCAAGCAGGAGAAAGATTAAAGGGGGTTTCTAAAATGCATTTGGGCACCAATGCAATTTTCAATAGACTTTGTGCTCACGCGTAATGGCCAAACACCCAGTCGGATTTCCATAAAATTTGCTACAGGTAACTAAGGTAAGTTTTTCTTTAAATTAAACGTTATTTTAGCAGTGATTTTCTGTTGTTGCTGTATTTTGGTGAAATGTTGTTGTATTTTGCTGAGGCAGTGTGTTACATAGCATGACAAGGCGTTATATAATTGGCTAATGACTGCTTATGCTAAAGCTAAAGGCATCCAGGTTGTTTTTAGGTACACTTTGGCTGTGTTTTGTGTTTTACCGTTAGATGTAAGTAAGCATGAGGTTTGACACATTTCAATATATTTTTTTAATGTATGGACTACTTCGGTACTGCCTATGGAGTACACTGTACTACACTATATTTTAAAATATGTTATACTACAGTGTATTTTACATTTTAACAAAGAAATGTCGACGGAGTATTTTAGAAATACCTCAAAATAAACATGCTACTTACATTTTTCTTTTTAAAAGTGAGTTCTCCCTAAACTGCTGGAAAAATATATAGAACATTATAAATACAATTCTCAAACTATTATCACTTTTCTAGAGTGGTAATAGGTAGGGAATAACTATAAAACCTAGTACTTACCTCTATATAATGCCCTACCCAGAACACACTCTTTGCCACTTTACTATATGTCACTACACTATACGTCACTCCATTTCATGCCACCCAACTCTAGCCCACTCCATTTAACACCAATCTACTCTACCCCACGCCACTGTATACTCTACGCCACCCCATTCCAGTCTAAGCCACTCCACTGTCCACCCCTCCAATCTATGCTACTCCCCTCTCCTCTACTGTACTCAACTCCTCTCTACAACATTACACTCTGCTATTCCACTCTATGCCACTCGACTGTACGCCACTCCACTGTACACCACTTCACTATATGCTATTCCAGTGTACGTCAGTCCACTCTATGCCATTACACTATGTACCACTTCACTCTGCAACATTCCATTGTACCCTATTACACTGTAAACTACTCCACTCTTCACAACTCCAGTCTACGCCACTCCATTGTACGTATTCTACAATATGCAACTCCACTCTACGCCTCTCCACTTCACTTCATTCTATTCCACTCAACTCTATGCTATTCCTCTCTACACTATTCTATTCTATACCACTCCACTCTACACCACTCCAATGGATATGCCTCCACACTATATGACAATCCACTCTGAGCCACTCCACTCTACGCTACTCCACTCTACCCTATTCCACTCTACCCCACTCCATTCTACGCCACTACACTGTACGCCACTCCTCTATATGTTATTCTACTCTACTCCACTACACTCTACGCCACTTCATTAAATTCCACTCCACACTAAGCCACTGTCCTCTATGTCACTGCCCTCTATGATATTCCACTTTATACAACTCCACTCTACGACCCTCCACCCAAGCTGTTCCGCTATATGCCATGCCACTGTTCGTGCATTCCAATGTACACTTCTCCCCTCTAAGCTAATCCACTTTACGCTATTCCACTGTATGCAACTCCACTCTGTGCCATTCCACTCTGTGCTATTCTACTCTACTCCACTCTACTGTACGCTAATCCAATCTACGCCACTAAACGCTACTCTACTTTTTGATATTTCACTCCACTGTATGCAACTCAACTCTGTGCTATTGCACCGTATATCACTCCACTCTATGGTACTTCAATATGACACTCCACAGTATGATATTCTACTGTATGCCACCCAGTCTAGGACATGCAAATGTATGTCACTCCACTGTACTCTACTGCATTCTACACTGTTTCACTCTACGGTACTGCACTGTTTGGCACTCCACTCAAAGCCACTGAACTATATGCTTTTACACTGTGTGCCACTCCACTGCACACGACTCCACCTTACTCCACTCCACAAAACTGTACTCCACTCAACGACACTCTATGCCCTTGCACTTTACTATACAATACTCGGATACACAGCACTCCACTGTACTCCACTGTATGTAACTACACCATATGACATTGCTCTGCAGAACACTCCTCCACTGTACTGTACAACTCTCCACATAACAACACTCCATTCAACAACACTAGACTATACAATTTGAAACATATAAATATATATATTTTTTAAACATTAAAATCCAATAAGTTACATTTGGGAAAACGTTATTTATTTTTCCTACACAAACTCAACTTAAACTATGAAAACAATAGAAATTCTAAAGTTATAGTTACAACTTACATTTTTAATTTAGCACCACCAGTCATAACCCACATTTATAATTTATGCACCACTAGTTAGAACTGACATTTATAATGTACACACCACCTTCAATTTACTATACTTTGTGAGCCTCTGTACACATTCTTCTTGCACTAATCACCACACTACATTAACTATAACTTGCCACTCTACCATGCACGGTGTTCTGAGAAATTAAGTCATTTCAGATGTCATAAGTCTTTTTATAACTGCTATGAATCCACAATCTGTAAGTCGTATATTATGTAAAGGTATACATGGAGAAAGGATGAGTTACAGTTAATGTAGTGTGGCGGCTGTTATGAGAAGAATATGTGTATATAAAATGATCTGCAGCAGGTTAGAAAGTCTTTATATGTTACATGATCACATAGTTACCTCTCAAATTTCTATTCCTTGGCCTAAACTTGTATCAGTACAAATTCCACATAATAGATATACTGCACATGTAGTCCCCACTGACGATGTTGATATCACAAATTGATTACACTAATTGTTTAAATCACAGAGTCTCAGACTACCTGATACTTAGAATCCAGTGATAGCAGAACCTAATGCACATGTAGTAATCCATTTTGGGTTTAGAGAACACACCACTTGTCTGGCAAAGAAGGGAATATTAAAATGAATCTAGGAATGATGAGGTGTATGAAATGGCAAAGGAGGCTGAGGAGAGGCTGTGGTGAGGAATAATGGGGATGGAAGGTCCCCGGATTATTGCTTGCATGCATTTTGATCATTCTGTTTCATTCAGAAGGTATCCATTGCACAGTATAACATGATGATCCTGCACACAGCAATCAGTCGGTTGTATTTCTTCACTCTTTCCACTGGCAAACATTTTACTGATATGCTTGGCTTCTATAGCAAGCCTCTTTCATTTACACCAGAATCTAAATCTGGTTATTCATTGGTATGACATAGAAGCTGTTAATAACAAAATGCTGAGACCCTGTCAGCACAGCCCTATTGTCTATTTTGAATGAAAGCAAAGCTGCAGAAGGGGGAAGGAAGGCAGGGAAGGTGGTGGGGGCTGGTCAAGGATGACAGGCAAAAACCTTTGCTGCAGGGACAGATGATAGAGGCCATGGTATATGTAGTGGCTTGCGATATTTTATGACAGAACCCTTTTGGCTCCTAACTGAGTCCATAGAGCTGTTATGTAGGTGTTGAAGTGCAAAGACAAGAAAACTTGTTTTAGAATTTTGAGTTTTCAGTTACACGCAGCAGAATAAAGACGTGAAATACTAAGCTCCGTGTGTGGCATAGTCATTGGTGGGTATCCAGTCTGGGGAAGACACTACAAATATCATCGAGATAGGCAATAAGTAACCCGAAGTATGACGGTGCTCTCCCAAACAGTATGCAGAGGTACAAGCAAACTGCGTGAGCGTGAAGTGTGTCGCTGTTGAAGAACCTAATCGATGCTTCATGCACATGGAGTCCAAGCGCAACTCTAGCCGCGGCAAAGCAGGTGAAGACAACGGAACTGTTGCAAAGAAGCTACATGTTGATGGTCGAAAACCTGCTGATCAAGGCATACATAAAGGTACCATGCTGCCATGGAAGATAAAATTGTACATTATACTGAGTGTTAACGCTGAAAGTGGATTCACCATGGGTTATGATGCGCAGACACTGATAATCATGAATCACTGACAGAATATCAACGTCGAAAATACCAACGTCAAAAATATCAGAGGTGGAATATCGACATAAAAAATATTGAAGTCCTATCTACATTAAGGTAAATACAAAAATATCGAAAAAATATATAATTGTAAAAAATATCGTTTTTTTAATTTTTAAAAATAATCTAAATGTAAATAAATAATACATATAATTAAAATAAAGAGTTACAAATATATTTAAAATTATAAGTAATACATATAGGGGGCGATTCCGATTCGGTAAAATCCCCAACGAATAGCAGTATGGAGCATTTTTCCCGTACGAATCGTACACCTTAATTGTCCCCGTACGTACGATGAAGTACGATCCGAACCCAAAGCAGATCTCCGGACAAATCGTACGGAAGACCATGCAACTATAAAATCCGTACAAATCGCATTCGGAACACGCAGTACGTGACGTCCGTATGGATTGAAGCAGCTTTTTCCGAACCAGCACGGGAGCTCAAAACATCTGTAAAAGCAGATTTCGACTCGAACCGCGTATGAAACGGACCCCCCGGGTACGCGAGTACACCCCATGATTGCAGGGGTACGGTGCATAGGGGTACGGTGCTTATGGGTACTGTGCGTAGGGGTAAGGTGCATAGGGGTACGGTGCATAGGTGTAGGGTGCGTAGGGGTGCGGTGCACAGGAGTACGGTGCATAGGTGTACGGTGCATAGGGGTACGCTGCATAGGGGTACTGGGCGTACCCCCATGATTGTAGGGGTACGGTGCGTATGTGATTGTGTGTCTCTCTGTATGAATTGCTCATACGACGTTTTTCGTACGAATCACATTCTCGTTCCCCGGTACGGATCATACTTGTCGGGTCGTACAGCATGTTTACGATTCGTATGGTTCACCGTGAGGGTCCATATCGTACGGATTTTCCCTTGCTTTTTGTTCAGTTCGCAAAGATTAGGACGTATTTTTTCCTACGGATGGTACTACGCGATTCGGACGGATTGGTACGATTTGTACAGAAAGGGCTACGAATTCTAATCGTCGTACGGATTAGTTTCCCGAATCGGAATCGACCCCATAATGTTAAAAAAATTATACATATACATATCAAAAATAATATATATACTTATTTATTAATATTAACAATTAATTACTCTAATAACTTATAAATATATCAATTATAAATACATACATACATATACACATACAACAATAATATAAATAAAAATATCAAACTGTATATAACAAATTAAAAAAATAATTTAAATAAATTAGACACCACATTAACTAAAACAATAAATATTGGTTAGCGTAGGGGTCAAAATTACTATTCCAAACCCAGATGGTGCAACAGTAGGGAAAGTGTTGAATAGGGTAGGAGTTAAAATTACTATTTCACCTCCTGAACGTGCAACAGTAGGGGAAGTGTTGGATAGTGTAGGGGTTAAAAATACTATTCCAACTCCTGAGGGTGCAACAGTAGGAAAATTGTTGGATAGTGTAGGGGTAATAATTACTGTCCCTACTCCAGAGGGTGCAACACTAGGGAAAGTGTTGGATAGCGTAGTGATAAAAATTACCATTCCAACCCCAGAGGGTGCAACACTAGGGAAAGTGTTGGATAGCGTAGGGGTTAAAATTACTATTCCAACTCCAGGGGGTGCAACAGTAGGGAAAGGGTTGGTTAGCGTAGGGGTAAAAATTACTATTCCTACTCCAGAGGGTGCAACAATAGGGAAAGTGTTGGATAGAGTGGGGCAAAAATGCTTTTCCAACTCCAGAGGGTGCAACAGTAGGGAAAGTGTTGGATAGCGTTGGGGTTAAAATAACTATTCCCACTCCAGAGGGTGCAACAATAGGGAAAGTGTTGGATGGCTAGGGCTTAAAATTACTATTCCAACTCCAGAGGGTGCAACAGTAGGGAAAGTGTTGGATAGCGTAGGGGTAAAAATTACTATTTATAGTCCAGAAGGTGCAACAAAAGGGAAAATGTTGGATAGCGTAGTTGTTAAAATTACTATTCCAACTCCAGAGGGTGCATCAATAGGGCAAGTGTTGGATAGCATAGAGGTCAAAACAACTTACTAATAAATAAATAACAATTTAATTAGTAAATTACAACAAATGTATTAACAATACCAAAAAATAATTATTTAAAATTAAATACCAATTAATAATTAATTAACAATTCAAATAAATACAATTAAATAATTCTCTTAACAAATTATAAAAATATAAAAATAATTCAATACTAAAAAACAATAAATATTAAAAAACATTTAGCAATTAATAATTAATTAGCAATAAATTATTGATAAATACCAATAAATTATAAAAAAAATAATGTTTTTAACAATTAACAATTATTAAACAATTATTTCAAAAAATAGAATAATTAGCAAATATGTATTAACAATTAATAATTGATTAAGAACAGTTTAATTATTAATACTCACCCACTAAAAGAAATATTGACTTAATTACAATTAAATTACTTACCACCCTATTGCCCTATAACCTCACAACACACTTCAATAATAAATTAATACACTTAATATAATTATTAATTAAACAATTAATAAAAAAGAATGACCAATTAATACAAATTAATTATCAATTAATAATTAATTCACATAAAAATATTTATCAATATCAATAAATAAAAATTGCATTTTTACTTAATTACAAATAAATTACTTCCCACCCTATTCCCCTATAACCCCACAATCAGCTACAGAACTAAAACACAAAAGGGCCGATTCTGATCTGGGTCGGAAATCACTCTGACCGAGCCGGATCCGGGGTGTTTTCCGACCGATCCGGACTCCTGCAGTCTGACCGAGTGAGTACGATGCGGCCGTATGCGGTCGGACTCGGTTCGTTCAGACTCCCATAGAAGTCAATGGGAGCAAGTCGTACGGCGTGTACATGGGCTCCCATTGACTGAATGTGTACGTTGTGGACAAGTGCGCCCCCTACAGTGGGCACGCACCGGTGCCATCCGCACCGTACATGCCTGTGTTGGGGAGACCCATGGGTCTCCCCCTGTGTCCGAGTCGTAAGGCTGCGGGTTACAGGGGGTATGATGCAGACCCCCAAAGTACATCTCCGGGAGCTATTGCGAGCCAGAATCTCTGACTTGATCAGGCTGTCCGAATCGAGCATCGTACTAGCTCGGTCGTGAAACGTCTCCATTGCGCACCACGGTTAGCTTACGGCTAGCTTACGGCCGAGTCGTACGGAGCGGTTCAGACCCGGAAACAATTCAGAAGGAGATTTTGCGCTTGTTAGCATCGTACTTCGATGTCTGGACCCGTGTATGAACCAGACGGAAATTCCGCTTCTGAGTCCGGTCCGCTAATGCCGAACCCGATTCTGTGCCCTTTGACCGAGATTGGAATCGGCCCCAAAATGTATTTAAAAATATTTATTAATTCCTAAAAAATATTTAATTATTTACTAAAAATAAATTACTTCCCACCCTATTCCCCTATAAAACCACAACCGTCTACGGTACTGAAATGCATTATTTACTTAAATAAATTATTATTAACCGAAAGAATTTAATACATTTATTTTAAAAGTAGTACAATAATTAACAAAATTATAAAAAATAAACATATATAATAAATTACATAACACTAATATTAATATTGATATTAGTAACATTGATATTTTTGCTATCGATATTACTAACTTCGATATTAACAAAAACGATATTTCTTACCTTCAGGTCGATATTCTGGTTGTCGATATTCTTGATTTTGATATTCTATCCCTCCGAAGTTTTGGACTTGATATTATTGACTGTCGAAATAAAAAACTCGATATTTGGACTGTTTACCGATAATCATAACTTTCAAGATAACACTGCAAACAGATGTGCTGCAAGGTGGAGATAAACCAGGTGTTAGAAAAAGCAAATTTACATTAAGAAGAAAATAAATAAATGACTTACTGAATACACTAAAGAGAATCATCATACTACAGCACACGGTGAAGTTCGCTCAAGGAGAAGTGTTTGGGATTGGGCTTATGGAGCTGTCCATACCTGAAGCGTTTAGTTCACAATGTTGCAGAGTGGGGCTCAAAACAACTTCACAGGTCTTCGGAAAACAGGGAGCCAGGAGCGACTCTCGAAATATTGAAACTCTCGAGATGGCTGTGAAGAAAGCCATATTTCTACCACTCACTGAAGATGAGTCAAAGGTGTCAGTAAATTCCACATTGGTCTACAAGGCTTTTGCATTCCTGAAACCACCACCATCGTTTGAGACCGACAAAAAGTAAAATATTGGTGATAGATGGATTGCTTGGATAGAGACAGTTTATGATTTCTTTGATGCGCTTGAAGAGACTGATTAGAAAAATATCATCAAGTATCTAAAAAATCTTGCTGGTGATGGTGTGAAAGAAGTCATGAAGAAAATGGCTGCATAGTGACAAAGAAATTACCTTTTGTCAGATTAAAGAAACGCTGAATCTCAAGTTCAATCCATTTCCAGCTGTTGATTACGAAAGATACATTTTCAGTCAAGAACGAGCAATGTGAATACTCACCATGAATTAGTAAGTCAATTTTAATTGCTGTTTTATAGTTTGCGAAAGCAAAAGACAATGAAAATAAAGTTAAATAATAATGATGATGTCCCAGCCTGTTGCTCAGAGACATTGACGAGTTCCCTGCCTTTTCATTTACAAGGATTTCTCCCATACTGGTAGTGCCTAATACTGACAGTAAAGGAGCTGTACGCTCCGTTAATTGAATGCGAACGACATTCAGGTCCACTCATTGCTGACATGATAACGCTATTTAATTGTGCAAAAGTCTTTCTCGCCTTGATTTAAATAAAGGCTATCATCAGTTGGATTGCAGGTATATTACAACCTTTTCTACACGTGTCAGTCTGTTTCAATATAAGAAACTCTGTTTTGGTGTGTCATCGGCTGCAGAACTTTTCTAAAACGTCATTCAACATGTCGTACATGGTTGTGAATGCAGTCAGGTATAGCGGTGACATATTGATTTTCGGAGCTACACAGAAGGAGCATGATAAAACTCTCCCCCAAATATGTTGTTTACTGACTGATGCAGGCTTGACTCCAAGTGCAGACAAGTGTGAGTTCCACAAGACAAAGGTAAAATTCATATATATCACATATATTTTCAGTTGGGGATATGACTTCTGATCCTGTCAAAGTACAAGCCCTTTCAAATGCTGATCCCCCACAACATGTTTCTGTGATATGTCATTTCTTGGCATGGCCAATTACTGTTTAAGATACATACAAGACGTTGCTTCCATAAGTGCTCCCTTACGAGAGCTGATGAAGAAAAAAGTTTCATTCAAGTGGTCAAAAGAATGAGAGAGAAGTTTCAAGAAAATTAAACAAGACATTGAAAGTACTACTGAAATGGCAAATTTAAATCCAAAGCTTCATGCAGAGGTTGTAGTTGATGATAGCTCAGTCGGGTTAGGTGCTATCATCGCCACAGCACAGCGGACACCCCTATGGTCAAAGGCACAATTTGTGGGGTATGCCAGTACAGGTGGCGCAGGAAAAGTCATCCCAACCCTAACATATGGAAGCGAGGTGCTTAAGAGATTGGACAGCGGTTAATTAGACACAATAATCACAACAATGTTTAGAACAGTCCTCCAGTTGCCTTTTTTCACGTCACCGGCACAAATCAGGCTGCAACTGGGCATCTGCAAGCAAACATTGGGTAGAATGATGAATTTCCTAATGTGCTGACACAAGCTGAGGTTATCAAAAGAGGGCAGTTTAGCAGAACACCTATGGTCCAATCTGTATACAAAACGATGTCAAGCGAGGCATCGATATCTGTGAAGTGGACTATAAACCTTAGACCTGAGCGATGTATGGGACCCACATGTTAGTCAAAACGAGTTTAAAAGGCCAGCAAAAAAAAGTACAAACAAGCTCTCCTCAATGGAAGACAAGCCGAGCCTTGGAAGAAGAAGCCATGGTTGGATGACCCTCACCTCATACAATCAGCTGACACCTCAGAGCTATTTAACTTATACCTTCAATGCACGCACTAAACTCTGTTTTTTAAAATTAAGACTGGGGGTGATTAACTTGCCCTGCCACCTTCCCAAATGGAAAAGAGAAGAAGCCCCGGAGACATGTCGATTTTGCGGCAACTATAGGGAAGACATAATTCACGTTGTGTGCCTGTGGCCCAGCCTCCTGAAAGAAAGAAGGTTCCTCCTACAGAGGGCCTGGAATAACAAGGAAGTCAGATCAGGAAGATCTGCAGTATTGGGCTGCTTCGACCTACGGAACACACATTTAAACTGCGCACTGGTGAGGTTTATGGACTGCGCAGTAAAAAAACTAGGGAAGGGGAGATGCCGATCGCTACGTCAGCCAGAGGCGCAGATCCATGGACCTCCACAATATTGACAATTATTGCCCTGTGGGCACCCTGACATAAGAAAACCCGTCAAAACTGCAAAAGCACAATTCACATAAATAAAGGACTGTGCGCACAGTCTAAAGGCTGGTCACCTTTTTCCGGCAGAACAATTATCTTGAAGGGATTGTTTTCAAAGGTACCTGCAGTGCAGGGCACAAATAAGAGAGCTTGGACATGTGGAGGACTGGGCATTCTTTTATTACTGTTACCGGTGTCCTACTTTCATTCAACTCAATAAGTGTCAAATTTTGATCTATATTTTTATCAATTAAATAAGTACCAAAACATTTTCTCTCTTGCACCGTGCAAAGGCTTTTTTGAATCATGCAATAAAGATTCTAGTTCTAGGGTATGCCAGTAGAAATTTGAATGTGCTAATTCATAACCTGAGAAAGAATGTTTGACTGTGGTGTGGGCTTGTGAACATTTGTGTGTATTCCTGTATTGAAAGATTTTTATGCTAATAACTGATCATCAAGCTTTATTGACTATCTTTGGAAATCCAAAAGCCAAGATGCCTCCTCGCATTGAGCAGTGGAAACTAAGTTTACAAGAGTATGATTATATAAATGTGCATCGTCCAGGAAAGGATCAAAACCCTGCTGACTACTTATATGTATATATATATATATATATATATATATATATATATATATATATATATATATATATATATATATATATAAAAATATATGCTGATTTGTAAAAAAAAATATTTATCGTAGGGGGAGATGTAATGTCGTGCGATATTTTATCACAAAGCCTTCTTCTGGCTCCCAATGGACCACGTAGAGCTGTGACGTAGGTTTCAGAGTGCAATGCCTTGAAAGCTTGTTTTAGAATTCTGAGTTTGCAGTTACACACAGCAGAATAAAGACATGTAATACTAAGCTCTGTGTGTGGCAGGGGAAGATGCTACAGTATGTATGACTCGCACATTACTCCTCTGCCACTGCGTAGTAGTTAAAAGCAGGGGCAGATTATTTTGGGGACCATGCATAACTAAAAGCTATAAATGGGTAAAAAGTGAATTATGGGGATGTTTTTATACCTTGGGGCTCTGAGTGACATCATAGACAGCTTAAGTTTCATTCTAGTTGTCTATTTGATGTCACTCAGCAACCCTCTGTGAAAAACATCCCTGAAAATTCACTGTTAGCCATCCATAATTCTATATGTAATCTATTTTCCGTTCTGCATTCAACATGGCCATAACATTTTATCTAATATAACACTCAGATTAGCCAGACCTGAGAGAGGAACACCATGTTTTTAAATGTTTGTTCTAAATTATAAAGAAAATGTAGTGACAGTGATGGCAGAGGCTAATAAATATAAAGAAAAGTATAGTTTACCTTCAGATAATCACCACCACATCCCATGCCACAAAAAAAACTATATATTTCCCTATTTCACTTGATTACTTGCTCTTATTGGTCCCATTGACTTTGGGGGTGATTACTTAAGTCTGTCCGCCATCGTGCCGGGAATTGGTGCCAGCCACCTATATGGCAGCGGTCCCGCACATGTAATTACAATTCGACCACTACTGTGGCGGTCGCATTGTGCATGTTTACCATTGCAGCAGGTGCTGCTGGCTGCAGCACCCTGTAGGGAACTGTAGGAGGGCCCCCCAAGTGCACAAGTAACATGCTTCTGCAAAAGGGGGGCCTGCAACGAGCACCCAAAGTACATCACCACCAGCCATTTAATGGAAGTTGAACTGCCATAGAGAGGCTGGTGGGGATGCAGCATCCAAATCTGGTGGGCGGTGGGTCTGACAGGCAATCGTAATGATTGTCTGTGTCAGATCTGTGGCAGATGGTCTTTCCATCTGCCAGCACACCGCCCGCCATCCTTATCTGGAGGGCAGAGAATGGCCGCACGATGGCGGTGAACCAGCCACAGGCAGGCTGCCGGTGGTTAGTTCACTGCCATCATAATGACCCTCTTTGTTTTTTAAACTATAGCAGCACTAGTACAGAGGAGGCGTACTCTCTTACACAGGACAGACAAGTTGTTACTGTCAGATTGCTAGTCGTTATTACAACTGAGACCAAAATGGTTTAAATCTCGAAAAGGTTTGATGGACTTAGCTTAGCCAATGAAAGCCAGAGATTCTGTCAGAAAATCGAAGGGTGTGTTTGCCTGGACATTGAGCAGGATGTGCCGCAGCTCAGGGAGCACAGCACGCCAGACCTAGCTCTAGGAAAGGACTCAATGTTCTTCAGGCTTCAAGCATCAGAGGCGGTCCTAATCTGGGGGCTTCATGTGTGATGGTGAATCTGTGCAGGTACGTGAAATCAAGGAGAAGCAGTTAAACATGAAATGGGCAACGGCTTATTAATTTCTTTGCAATTCTCTAAACAGAAACTGACCCTAATAGGCCCTAGCTCAGGAGTATGGAATCAAGAAATAGGCCTGAACAACATTTCAGAATGAGAGATAGAACTGTAAACTTTAAGAAAAGCCATAACAAGACCACATGATGAACTGAAGGAAGGGAACAACAGGGCTTCAGTGTTGGGCTAGGGGAAGGAATGGAGTGGAGTAGAAAATAATTAAAACGGCAGTGGTGTAGAAGAAAAATGTAGAGAATTGAAAAAGTCTAGCACAAGTATGAATAAAACCATGGCTTTATTTTTTTCAACTCTTATGTTTACTACGTTCTGCGTCGCAGTAAACTTTTAGGTTTAATTTAAAGGAAAAAAGGCACCTGAATCCTCAGGGAGTCTCTCTTCAGACAAAGCTCTTAATATGGTAGTCCAGGGTGAAGGCACCCTCCCTGAGAAACACAACCTCATGAGAGCCATCTCAATATGCACCAGAAAGAAGTGTCGTTGAGTACTTTATATGTTGGTGTTTTGTGATATAGAGTGGGCAGAAGAAAGAGGATGAGAAAGGACAGTTGATTATTATTTTCTCATGAAGCCAACTGCTTGCATTTCTTTTTATCTAAAGTATAGGAAAACACCTGGGTGGCAAAATAACGGGCCTTTGTATAGACAATAACATTTAAAGATATATTTTATGTTGCTGTGATACAAGAACATTTAAAGAAAAATGTGGAGGGAAACAGAAGTGTTATAAACATTTCTGCACCACCATGATGAACACTCTAGAATACCCCACAACCTAGGGGGCCATTAGGATGACAGGCGTCCGCCCGCCATCCTATCGGATAACAGGACCGCCCACCATAAGGCGGGGGTCCCGTGGGGGGTATTAGGATGCGCCCGCCACAGTGGCGGGCGCCTCCTGCATTTTTAACATTGTGGCGGGCGGAGCTCTCAGCACCGCCCACCACAATGCTAAAACTGCTTGTCGTGCATCTGCATGCACAACGTGGCAGGCACTGCGCGGTGCCTGCCATGTTGTGCATGCACATGTAGGGGGGTACCATAGGTACCCCCCATGTGTCTCCCCCACCCCCATCATCCTGGGGGCCTGCAATGGGCCCCAAACAGAAAGACCGCATGCCCCTCCCGCCCTCATCCTAATATGGTTGGCGGTGTCTTGCAGACACCGCCACCATAGAAAAGCACTTGTTCTAATGGCCCCTAGTTTTTTTCCAGTAATATATTTCACTTGAAGGACAGAATGGGTAGGTACCATAAAGCTCAAAGAGGTACCTCATGGTACGGATTAGATAGTGGGACCACCATCAAGGTATGCATAGTTCAAGGTGTCTGCTTCCTTGGCCATACCTTCAAGAAAAGGTAATTGTGAAAGGCATGCGTGTTGTAGGTCCAGGGCTAAAA
Source organism: Lissotriton helveticus (assembly GCF_964261635.1). Taxonomy (NCBI): domain Eukaryota; kingdom Metazoa; phylum Chordata; class Amphibia; order Caudata; family Salamandridae; genus Lissotriton; species Lissotriton helveticus. Next base: position 1,155,145,903 of record NC_136065.1, read on the forward strand.
CTAGTTTGCTAACACACATCTGCAAAAAAAGTTTAATTTAGGATTATGTGGAAATTATGTATGCAGTACCAAAACAGTAATGAAATCAAAACACCATGCAATAAAAATCCCACCCAGAATTAGAAAAATATAGTCAAATTTAATAAATAAATATAATGAAAATGGAACAAGTCCAATAAGGCGAACAAGAGATATCTATTTGTTAAGTTTTAAGTAGAAATAGCACCAAAAAGCATAAATGGCCAATGACAGTGAGATATGCTGTGGTCATGTATACTCGAGGAATGGGCTTGTGGAACCTTGTCAAGCGAAGGTTTCACATGGAATGTGCTTCGAATCACGGGCAGTTGGAAGTGTACTGCGACTACAAGCAGCTCATCATATTGTAACTTAAAATAAAATATACTTGAATAATTACAGCCAGTGTCTTCTGTCCTCAAGTATGACACTTTTGTTGGCAACAAGTGAGTGGCAAGCTGCTTGCATGAATCAATGTGTTCTGGTGAAAGAAGGTTGCTGCAGATGGCGTCTTTCTTCTGCGAGGGTAGTCGTAGAATGTGTGGTATGCATAGCATCCTACTAACGTCTCATTGGTGGCAACATTTTTGTGAGCAAAGTATACTTTTGTGGAGTGATATGTGCAGGTGATGTGGTATCCGAGGCCTTGGAATGCACATAGCTGTGTGGAATGCAGTGATGCCAGCCAACCTTGAGTGCATTGAGATGTAATGGCTTTGCAGCTCTTATGATGTGCGGTGACCATTTGGTGGCTGGACGGCTATTATTTTAGTCGTGTTGGCATTTTATAGAACAGTGTTCTGTAGTCGGTGAACCAGCGTATTGGGTAATCAATGGTGGTGTGCTCCAGCATTGGATGTTAGCGTATACTAGCTGACACGCTTCAGATCACAGGTACTGTTGCACTTAAGATCACGAGTACTGGCAATTCATATTTTTCATTTCAGCGCTGACACTCACAGCATTCTTTAAAGCCAAGTAGCGTTTTGGTTCACTGAGATGCACAGCACACTGATAATGGCATCTCATCATCTGGTATTAACGCTGATGTGCACTCCATTGGTAATAGCCAAGTGCGTCACCTCGTTGATATGCACAGCATTACTGACAACCCTAAAACAAGGTGTGTTATCTCGCTGATGCGCACAGCATTACAGACATCTTGCACCTTGATTTTTGCACCATACCTTAATAACGCTGATGTGCAAAGCATCTTCAAAGGCAAGTGCATTATATGTATGATGCACATAGCATTAAAGTAATTTTTTAATATTGAAGGGCTATCACACCACACTGAAGTCTCAGTGACATAAGCACATCTGACACGGTCTTTCTTTTCAACGCATTTGTATGTACAAAGGCCTGTTTGCACAGCAGGAATCACAATATAAACATATATTTCAGTCAAGTTGTAATGTGGTGTGTTGAACTGTACTGATACATTTAATTTTAACTGACAATGGGGTATTACAGTAGAGAATGCAGGCAGTAAATCCTCCTCCTCATTTCTTACAGACACCCAGTGATCCACCTGTGGCCTGGAAACAATGGTGTGATGCTTTTGAGACATGTGCCAGTGAAGCATTACGTTTTCATCCAGAATGGTAACAAAATCTGCTGTTGCACTCTTTAGGTTTTGAGGGTAGAGCCATTTTGAAACACTTACTGTATTTGGATGTAGCTTGATGAATACCAAGAAATGGTCAAAGAAACTGGCAGTAGTGTAGTGATGAGACGCATATTTATTAAGAGAGGTCAATATGTTGGGGAAGATGTAGATGCACATACTACAGCATTCAGGAGATTAGTGGCTGAGTGTCAATTTATAAACTTTGCAGATCAACTAGTATGAGACCAGTTCATAGGGCATTGCCGTGATAAGACTGTCAAACAGAAATTATTGTCCCTGGGAAACCCTTCATTAGAGGTTACAATTAAGACAGCCAAAGGTATTGCAACATCTCAGGCATCTGCAAAGAAAATGGATAGTAAAAGTTCTGATCTTGTGGCAGAAGTAAATACTAAGGCGTTAAAATCATCAAGGGATTCTAAACAAGGTGATAAATCCAAGTCCTTTTTCTCACAACAGATGTACATTTCAACTGTGGGAATTGTGCGCATGCAAAAGGAGGGAGACAATGTCAACCCAAATTGTAATTTGTAGACAATGCAACAAACTTGGGCACTTAGCAAAAGTTTGCCAAAGTCAGATATCTAGGGTGTCATTATCTGTTAAATGTGTCACAGAGAAGTGTGTGCCTGATGATGAATAAGGCATTGAGAGATATTTGAGGGACATGGTTGTAGTAGTTAAAGTAATGACATAAAAACAGGTGGCCCAAGTTCATGTTTTGACCCGTATGTGGAAATCATAGTGGGTGGTAAAGTTCTAAAGTTGCTGGTGGATTCAGGCACATGAACATCAATGATTACGCAAGAGTTATTTGACAAAGTAAAGTTAGACAGATCATTGTTACTAACCCTGGGCGTAGTTCGCGTAGTAGCGCTACACGTAGCCATGGGAAGGGCACTTTGCACTACGCAAGCTATGCGTAGCTACACAAACTGCAATCATTCCAAACAGCATCTTGCACAGTGCAAGCGGTCGTTTTCTTCTGCTCGAGTTGATTTGTACTCGAGCAGCAGCTTTCTCAACTCGGACTGATAGATATTCATCGCAAGCGGTCGTGAGCATATGCGACCACTCACAATGAGAAACCTGACCTCCCCGCATTGAGAATCTCGCCAGGAGGTATATTTTCCACGCACGCGATCGGTAACTGATGTTGCTGATCGCGAACGAGGAAAAAGTCTCACCGGGATGGTGATTTTGCTCGCTCGCGGTCGCCAACTTGACGTTGAGGACCACGAGCAAGCAAAAAATACCCGCTATGCTACGCTACGCGTTTTTGCACAGCGCTACATGCAATTTGCATAGCGCATAGCAGCGCAAACGACGCCCAGGGTTAATTGTTACCCCCGGATCGTAAGGCTATGTCATATGAGGGATGCAATATTGACTTGTGTGGCTACATAGGTGATATATTAGAGATTAAAGGTCGCAGAATAGAAGGCAGGATCTATGTGCCTCATAAAGGCCTTAAGATTCTAGGTTGGTTCCATCAGGGTCTCTTTGACATGATCCTGAAACTAGGTACCAAAGAATAAGGCTAGCCATTAGAGAAGATGATGATCTAGAAGAGATCATGAACAAATGTCCACATGTATTTTTGGGTGAACTGGGCAACGTTAAGAATTTTAAACACAAAATTATTTTAAAAGATGGAGCAAGGGCAGTTAAGCACAAACTCCGAAATGTTCACTTCAGCATTTGTAAGGATTTGGAAAAAGAGTTGGATATGTTGTGTAAAAGGGGTATAATTGAACCAGTTGATTCCTCAATGTGGTTGTCACCTTTGGTAGTGGACTGCAAACACAGTAGGGAATCGAGAGTATGTGCTGACCTCGGTTGTCTTAACAAGAAGATGTGGGTTGATTCACATCCCCTACCCAACATCTCTGAGCTACTAGCGGGGGTGAAAGAGGCACATTTATTTTCAAAACTGGATTTGTGTTCAGCCTACCACCAGATTGAGTTGGCGGTGGAGTCAAGCCATCTAACAATTTTTGTTTCCCCTTTTGGAACATATCAGTTCTGTTGTATGCCTTTTGGATTAGCTTTGGTAGCTTCAGTCTTTTAAAGGGTAATGTTCAATATGCTCAAAGGAATACAAGGGACCTCCATATTTCAGAACGATGTTCTGATTTATGCTCCAGATAGCCAATCTCATGATAGGATTCTGGATGAAGTATTGAACACATTTCAAACTCAAGGAGCTGTATTCAGAAGGGACAAATGTGTTTTCCTTACTACCAACATGGAATATTTGGGACCCTTTGTAACCAGTGAGGTTATTGCCCCTAAGCCCAGTCTTGTGAGGAGCATCACGCAAGTAAAGCCACCAGTGGGCAAGGCAAGTCTAAAGTAATTTCTAGGCTTGTGTGAATTTTATTCTAGATTTACACAGAATTATGCAAAAATCAATCAACCATTTGTAGAGCGCTACATACTTGTGAGGGTCTCAAGGCGCTGGGGAGGAAAGGGGGGCCTCCACTGATTGAACAGCTAGGTCTAGAGAAGTCTCCTGAAGGTCAGCAGGTCTTGGGTCTGTCGTAGGCTCAGTGGAATGGTGTTCCAGGTCTTGGCGGTGAGGTGGGATATTCATTTAAGCAGCAGAATCCACCTTATTTGTTGCTACCTGTATATGATCTAATGTACAAACTCTACACGGCACAACTGGATCTACTACACGGATGTATGACGTTATAACGCATACTATTACTCCGCAGACCATTACAACGCGACTTTTACTCCGCATACCGTTACAACGCATAGCGCCTTGGGGCGCTGGATAGTGGTAAGTATAATTTACTATTCTAACTCCAGTCCCCGTGGACCCTAGGGAAGGTGTTGGATAGTAAATTATACTTATTCCCTATCCTAGAGCGCCCCCCAGCGCAATGCGTTGTAATGGTATGCGGAGTAAAAGTCGCGTTGTAATGGTAGTGCGGAGTAAAAGATCCGTTGTAATGGGTGTATACCCTACTACACCATATACAATCTGACTCCTGTAATTTACTTACGCTCGAAATTCAATTTCTCTGATCTCCTCTTACAGGCCCTTCTAGGGTATTCTCCCATCTATTTGCTACGAGAAAATATTCTTCTGTCAGATCATTCACTCCAAGTCTCCCTATGTAAGGCTCCAGGGTAACCATAATCTTAAATCTCTCTGGGATAGGCTACGATTTCAAATCTCGTCTTTAAATATCAGCCTGAACCCCCTCAGTACCTCTGCTGCCTTGTGAACCTTGTTCTGATTGTCAGGCTGGTAGATGAAAATGGTGCATAACCCCCCGTCCCGCAGCAAGGTTGAGACTGTTGTCTTGCATGAAAAGTAGAGGTGTTGCATTTTAGTGTAGCACACAGTACCTCAGTTTGGGGGCATTTATGGTGCAACATTGGCATGAAGTATTAAAAAATACCACTTTGGGTTTGGTCATGAAGTACACAGAATCTGGTTGCGCACAGGAGAGAAATTTGAATTTGATCTCAAGACTTTTGTCAAAGTTTCAGAAGAGTTGTTAGTGGAAGGTGGTCTATTGCTAAGAGCAGACTCGTTTGTTCCCCCCATTGCGTTGAGGAATGCCATCATAGATGTGGCTCATTAGGGTCACTTGGGATCTACTATGACTAGAAGATATGTAAGATTGACATTTTGGTGCCCTGCTATTTATAGTGAGATTGATCAAGTTGTTAAAGAATGTGTTATCTGTTCAAGTTGTAATAAGACCATGAAATTCAGGACTTCTCCATTATGTCCCATTGAGGTACCCAAAGGACCTAGGGGAAAATTGGGAATAGATATTGTAGGGCCATTCCATTCATTAGCAAGCACTTAAAGGTTTGCATTAGTAAACTATTACAGTAAATGGCCTGAAGTAAAATTTCTGAGAGAGGTTACATCTAAAGTTGTGGTGGATTTCTTAAAGGAAGTTTTTTTAAACAAGGGCTTTACAGACATGTTGGTATTAAACAATGGTGTTCAATTTGTTTCAAGGGAAGTCGAGATGTTTCTGAAAACAAGTGGCATTAAGCATCTTAAGAGTACACTACCATCCCCAACCAAATGGACTCGTTGAGAGAAAGAACAAAGTGTTAGGAGAATGTATCCAGTGGGCTATTTCCAATAAGTGTGTTGTGGCTAATGAAGTGAAATGTAAGCAATGGTTTTATCGTACTACTCTTTATGTGGCAACAAGTGTTTCACCTTTACAATTGTTACAAGGTAGAAGGGCCACAACTTGTTTTTGTCCAGCATGGATGAATAAGTGGGTGAAAGCGAATCAGGACAAATGGTCTGATGAAACCATTAGACCTAGAGTTATTACAATTCAAGAGAAACAAAGTATTTTAATGAACCAGACTTCAAGGTGGGAGAAGTTGTTCATTTCTGTGAATCTGTTCATGTGTAAAAAGGGGGTACCAATTTGGAGGTCAAGTTAAATTTTGAAGGTAAAAGGAAACAATATGAAAGTCGAAGGTGGACAAAGGTGGAACAGCGTGAATGTGGTTAAAGTGAACAATACAGGGGAGGTATTGGACAGCGACAAGAATGATTCTATGTTTTTTTGTATTTTTTTGTATTCATTTATTTAAAATAGGGGTCAAATGATCATGTCAAATGTTAATACTTATGTAATTTGATGACTAGGCTTTGTTCACATGTAGTATCAGGCAGTATAATATGCTAATGTTCTTGTAGGATGATGTCTAGAAGTATTTTTGTAAAAGAAAAGAGTCGTGTGGTATTCAATGGTCATGTAAGCTGGAGCCATAGACTAGTGTAACCTTTGCATTGTCTTGTGAAGGTTCCACGTGGAATGTGCTTTGAATTGTGGGAAGTTGGAAGTGTCCTGTGAACACCATCAGCTCATCATGTTGTATCTTAAAATAAAATATACTTGAATACTTGTAGCAAGTGTCTTCTATCCTTCATGTATAACAGATAGTCTATGGAATCAGTAGACCAGGACCTAGGCATGATTTGTGGCTGATTGAGACTACGGTCTGGTCGGAACCATGAAGTGGATTGGTCTGGAAGCCCAAAAGTTAGAAAGTGTTGCTGAGTCCTAATATAGAAGGAGACTTTGTCACTTTTTGAGGCAAAAATCCTGATGTGTGGGCCGCCTCTGAAATTTTAGCTGCTACCATGAAACGGAAGGCCAGATACTTGAAGCAGGCTTGTCCCACTGGTTCTATGGGGCTTTGGAGGTTTCTTGCTGAATGGAATTTTTTTGTTTGTTTGGAGGTGCTGGGAGCCATGACCAGGATGAAGATGATTTTCAATCTGATGAAATGGAACTGCCATAGGATAATTTTTCTAGCTGGTCAACTTGGAGCTCTGGAGGAACACATTTTCAAAGTTTCCAAACTGTTTATGGTGCCCAAACAACCACAGAGTACCCTTGTAAGGCCCTCAGGACCTCAGAGGGGGCATTTAGAGACACTTATGGTGTCAGACAGAGACCAACAGCAAAGTCCAGTCCAGTTGCCAGTTCTACCGGTCAGTGGGGCACTGGATGAAAAAGATCTGTTGTAGTTTGTTGTGTTCCTTTAGCCCTGTAGGAATTAAGCCAACTAACCATTGGAGCCCATCCTTTTCCCGGGGACTAAGGGGGCTCCTGACCAGTTCTTCATTGATTCTCTCAGGTCAACTCCTCTTCTGTTCTTTCTGTAGGTCCAGAAAGTCTGCTGATGGTTTGCCATATGTATGCCTGGCAATAGCTTGTGGGGCAGAGAAGACTCATGGGCACACTGTAACCCATGAGGTGAAAGTTACAGGGGTAACCCTTCTACTTTACCTATTTGCAGTACTGCAAATAGGCCGCACATGCCATGTGTCTGTGCATTTTCAAGATGGCAAATTTCTTCGGCTACACTAAACTTGGACTCTGAACATCGAGGGTCTGTAGTGCAGTGCATTTTGGTAATCACCAGTGTCCTTCCACATCTAACACTAAAACCTAGTTTGAAGCAGGTCCTGTACCTACAACAAACCTGGAGACAGAGGTCTGGTAGGAGAAAGGCAGGGTCTTACAGCACAGGGGATGCACAAGACTTGCCCTTTCATCCTGGTTTCTTCCTTTTAAGTTCACCAAAGTGTGACATATTGTTCTTCAGAGAGACTTGTCAGGCAGGATTTAACAGGGGGGTGTCAACAGCATGCCCATAGACCTCACCCAAAAGATTCTGCAGATGTATGATGTTACAACGTATACTTTTACAACGCATACCTTTACAACACATTTTTTACAACGCAACATTCATTACAACGCATTCCATTACAACGCATGCCATTACAATGAATTTTTAAAAACTAACTATACAACGCATTTCATTACAACGCATACTACCTTTACAATGCATACCATCGCAACGCATACCATTGCATTGCATGTATGGTAAGTATTGGATAGTGTAGAGGTACAAATTATTCTAACTCCAGGGGGTGCAACAGTAGGGTAAGTGTTGGATAGTGTAGGGGTAAAAATTACAATTCTAACTCCAGGGGGTGCAACAGTAGGGTAAGTGTTGGATAGTGTAAGGGTACTATGCGTTGTGATAGTATGCGTTGTAATGGTATGCGTTGTAATGACTGCGTTGTTATGACATGCATTGTAGTGGTATGCGTTGTAGTGTCATGCGTTGTAATGGTTGCGTTGTAATGGCATGCGATTTAATGGATGTTGCGTTGTAAAAGTTTTGTTGTAATGGTAGTGCATTGTAAAAGTTGCGTTGTAAAGGTTGTTTCCCGATTCTGCAGAGCTCAGATAAGTCACCCCTCCCCATTAAAGTCAGCTTATTTCTGTCTTTGCCAATGTCCGCTTTTTAGGTTTCAATTCATGAATACTGTAGGCATTCTGATACATGAGGCATATTGAAATGGGCTGTGACAGAATTGCTGGATTTCTGATTTGTTGACCTTTCATCATCATGATTTAATGATGAATTATGGCTTTTTCACAGTATTCTTTTGATAGTATTGGCTGTTTTCAGTTTTTTCATGCAAGTGGAAATTACTTTAAGTTTTCACAGAAAATATTTTACAGCAGGCATCAGTTATTATAGGATAACTGGATATGCCAATGCTTTTTAGTGACTTGTGGCCTACAACTATTCTTCCATTGCCATTATGACAGTACTATCTTAAGGTTTTCTGGGGAGCTCATAAAATTCTTATTTTTATTATTTATTTTCAGCTAATTCAAGCTCTCGTGATGCCAATAATATTCAACATTAAACTTTCAAATATTAGGGGATGCTCAACCTGCCTGGTGTCCGTTAGCCAAATAGTATCAAAGCCAAGTTCTTATTTTTGCATTTGAATCTAAATTCATGTAGTCTCGTACAATATTTTACATGAAATTGACCATCTAATAGTCCTGCACCTCCCATTACAAGAAATACATTTTATGGTTTATGGTTTACGGCTTACGTGCTACAAACAGAAGAATGGGTTCCGATAAACAGGTCGCTTCTACATTTAACAATGGTGTATCGCACAGCCGTATAGATTATATCCTCACTAACAAAGAGAACTGGGCCAGTATTGAGGATATTAGGATAGTGGCAAGGGCAGAGAGCGACCATGACCCATTAAGTCTATCATTCAGGCTATTTGAATTACCTAACAGCGAGGGCCTTAATGATTGTGTGGAAATAGCCCTCTCAAACGATTATAGACGAGTAAGATGGGCTAATTGTGCAATAAATGAAGAACATATTGTTGCAATGAGGGATTTAACAGTCCAGGCTATAGTGGAACTCCAGAACAACTCCACTGTGGAGGAAGTCGTATCAAATACTGGCCTGACCCATGATAAATTTTTTAATCAGTTAAGATGTTATTTTGTTAAAAAGGTGACTAAAAAACGGAGTAGGCCAGTGAAGAAGGAAGACCAATGGTAGGGCAAGTCCTGTAGGGTCGCGTATAAGGCCCTATCCGACGCAGTTAAAACCAAAGAAATAGTCAGGATTAAGACTGCCCGTGTCATGTATAAGAAAACCCAATATAAGGCAAAACGTGATTGGGATGATGAATATTGGAGGGAGCTGCTGAGTGCCAGCGGAGAAAGATCAATGTGCTCCTTCTGGGATATGGTCAAATGGGGAAGGGGGGCTAAAAAGGGCGAACCTATTAATTATGTCTCACCTGATGCCTGGGTTTCCCACTATGCATCCCAGTTTGTGTCTACTGATAAAAACGGTGATGAGTGTGAGGTTCTTACCAATATAACCCAGGGCACAAATCACCTCTCCTTCTCCAGAATAGAAGTTATTAAGACTTTGAACAGTATCCCTAAAGCTAGAGCTCCAGGCCTAGATGTAGTCCCAGCGGACCTCTTCATGCATGACAAAGACCTTTGGGTTTCTTATATCCACTTGTTAGCCAATGGCATTGCTATGGGCTCACCTATACCAGAGTCCTGGAAGGGTGCCGAGATTATTCCAATTTTTAAGAAGGGGGAATGCTCGGACCCAGGAAATTACAGGCCAATCAGCCTCATAGCATGCATACAAAAGGTGGTGGCGAGGCTCTTATTGCAGCGTATCCAGGGTTGGATAGAGGCCAACAATGTTCTATCACCTATCCAGGCCGGGTTTCGCAGCCATACCAGTACGGTTGACCAAGTTTTTAGATTTGTTTTAATATACTGGCGTGTAGTTCTACTAAGGAGGGGGTATGCTATTTGCAGCTTTCGTTGATCTTAAATCAGCGTTCGATCTAGTGCCACGTGCAAAATTGGGGGCAGTTTTACAAGATCAGGGCATCCCATTAGATATTCTGTCTCTCTTAATTATACTACATGAGGAAAATGTTGCCAGAGTCCGTTGAAACCAGCAGGGGAGTGTTACTGATACATTTCCAATCGCAAGGGGAGTTCGCCAAGGGTGCGTACTAGCCCCTACCCTTTTCTCACTATACATCAACAGGGTGATCAGCTACTATGATCAGCAACCAACTGATGCACCGAAGTTGGATGGTAAGCTGATCCCCCTGTTGATGTTTGCAGATGACACGTTACTAATCTCCAAAACACAGCAGGGCCTACAGAAGGCCATTGATGTTTTTGAAGTCTTCTGCAATGACCATGGACTTGTCATTAACACTGCTAAGACTAAGTTCATGGTCTTACATAAAAGTAAGCATGTTAGAGGGAAGGTGGTTATGGATGGGGTCCAACTGGAACAAACCCAAGTCTTTACCTATTTGGGTATAACTCTGTCATCCAAATTAGACTGGAGACATCACACTAACCAGCTGGTTACGAAGCACGCTCATCTGACGGGAGCACTCACTAAGGAATTTTATTTGTCACACACTAGGCCAATTACCCCGGTTTTAAAGATTTATGACGCCAAAGTTGGCGCGGCAGTCCTCTATGGGGCGGAATTGTGGGGTCTTAGTAATTTAAAGAAGCTGACGGGCGCGCAAAGTAAATTCTTGCTCAATATTACAGGCCTTCCGGCTTCTACCCCGCTGATTCCTCTCCGCTATGACCTGGGAATTCAATGCCTCGAAGATATGGCCAGATATAGATCAGCTGCCTACTGGAGGAGATTATGGGTCACTCCAGAACTCTCCCAGTATGCTCAAGCCTTTCTGGAGGTTAGAGATGCTGACAGGGCTCACAAAATATTATGGTTAAGGGAGGTAAAGGCAATATATATGGCTATGGGCCTATCCACACTGTGGGATGACCCAATAGGGAATCCCTTTCCACCTAGAAAAACACTTAGAGACCTGTACTGGAACATGCTTGAGGTTAAAAGATTCGGCCGCTCTATTGAACCAACATTAACGGCGGAATTCCTGGGAATGAAACATTCTCCAGCCCTTGAGGGTTATTGGGACTGGATTACTATCCCGGGGGACAGGAAGAAATATCACCAGCTCAGGGTGGGGACACTACCACTCAATGCCTTCACTGCAAGGTGGCGAGGGGGACAAGGCTCTGTCTGTCCCTTCTGTCCCACTCAGCGGGAAGACATTGGGCATATACTATTTGCCTGCCCCGAATACAAGGTTCCTAGGATATCTTGGTTAAAACCCATTTGTGTTCAGTTAGGTCTCAAAACAGGTTGTGAGTCTGTCAGGATCCTTCGAACTGACAATTCCCAGGTTATGGTTATAGCTGTGGCTAAGTTCCTCCACTGGATGTGGATCATCCGGGCTCGTAAAATGAGCCTACAGTGACATTTTAGTGGCTCTTTTAAAAAGGCTTTTCACAGGCTTATGTCACCCAAGATATAGAATGTGTTTATGAATTTATTAAATTATAATTTTATAATAATATAAATGTTTTTTTTTAAATAATACCTGTAAAATTAATTGAATTGTATGTATATCTATATATATGTATATGAATTGTATATTTATGTTTTTAACCAGTTTTAATAATTGAACATCTGCTTATATGCATTTAATTTATGTGTTCAAATTTATGATGGATGGCCTATAATTGATGCGGCGCATTGTGATTGACATTAGCTGTTACAGGAGGGTTATTTTAAAAAATTTATTATGGACCAAGCTTAGCTGTTGTAAACGTCTTTCATGATTTAATAATCGAAATAAAGACTTTTGAATTGAATTGGTTGAGAAGTTGATATTTAGTGGATTAGTATACAATGATAAAATAAGACCCATGAATGTATGTAGTGTATTCAATTGTAGCTTTAATTGCAATATATTAGTAAGAACAATAAATCCCTCTTCACAACTGGCATTCTCACTGAAACTGAAAATTAAATAACTGCTCAGAGCATTTTAACTATTGCATTGCATGGAATCTAATAATTTTCCCCCTACTTCACTTCCCTTGCTTTGTTACTCCATTCATCTTTCTATGTGTTCTCTGGCTGCAGAATGATTTCCCTTTGTGATGAGGAAGTGAATGGGAGGCAGCAGTAGGAAAGAGATGTATAGGTGAAGAGAAAGGTTGAGTGAGAGAGGTGAAGTAGTTGAAGTTGGGAAGTAGAAATAGCGATGAAGTAGAGAGGTAGGTGAGGTAAGGAGAAATGTAAGACAAAGAGAAAAAAGCGAGATAGCCAAAAAAAAATATATATATAGCGAGGTTGGAAGAGGAAGATAAACAGATATAGAGAGAGAAATCTGATTTATAGTGAGGTAGAGAGCAAGATATAGAATGTAGGCCTGGGCAGAGTTTCCAAAGTTCTATTCTGCGGAACTACACTAAGTGCCTGAAAAACTCTGCCGCGCTCCGTGGAGTTTAGCTAGTGGCGCAGTCTGTTAAGTTGCACTATTTTTTAGACCAATTAAAATTACGCTGCCCAGGTGCTGAATCGATCTGCACAGGAGGCACATTGTCTGCTACAGAGCTGCCCCGATGCTGAATTGCTCCAGTTAGGATTCCAGTTCCAGCAGTTGAGTCTGTGCACAAAGACTTGCTGACACAGGTTCTGCATGACCTATTACTCAGCCAACAGATAAAAAATACCAGCTCATCTTTGCAATTGCAGTAACCACGCAACAAGGTAAACCTGGAAGGTGCACTGCACCCCTGGCTCTGCGCCGTACCGTGCTGAGCAAGCAGTCACGTGCTGCTTTCCCGAGGGGGGAGGGGATCACTTAGAGCTTGAAAAATCAATCCAAAGGCACAGGGATAGTCTGAGACGGAAACACACAGCGTTAGCATGAATGAAATATGCACAGTAGAAACATCCCAGTACTGACTGAATACAAATACAAACACCTGAGTACAGAACGTTACTGACTGGGTACCAACAGCACAAACATTCCGGTAACGACTAGGGACAAATACAAATGACTGAGTACACAATGGTACGACTGGGTGAAAATAAGTTCTAATAGAGCGGCGGAGGGCTTGCAATACTTGCGGGTGGGGGGGAATCGCGCGGGGGTGGGGGCCGGGGAAATTTAAAATAAAAAAAGAAAACTTACCTGACCAGGTCTGCGCCGCTTCTCGGCCGGGTCCGCGTTGGTGCCTCTTCATACAGGAACAGCACTGGAGTGGCAACCCCTCAGCCAATACGGGTGCTGCTCCAGCAGCACCAGGATTGGCTTAGGGCAGGGTTACTCGCCGCCCTAAACCTGCCCATTAGGAGACTGAGGTTGAGTCTTTGCTCAACCCATGCTCTCCTAATGGGCATGCGCAAGCCAGTGCAAACACAAGTGCGCATGACTGGGCACGGCAGAAAGATTTGCCGACCTTCACCAGTCATGCGCACTTGTGCTGCTGCCTGTCCCTGGCTGGTCTGACAATGCATGTCAGTCAACATGACGCAGGACTGTCCATCCCCTTCAGACTCTTTCCCTTGTTTTACATCAAAAGTTAATGCTTTATCTTTAATTCTTGGCGGATGAGGTTAGAGTGTGGCTGGCAGACAGGAGCCACATAAAGACTTGCAACTTATTCATGGATCGTTCTTGCAAGTTTAGGTAGAGCTCATTACAGTAGTCTAACTTAGACATGATAAGAGCAGTAACCACTGTCCGCCTATTATCTACTGGCAGGAAATGTAACATTTTCTTGATCATTCTCAAGGTGTAAAAAGGGATTGAAGCCATCGCATTTATGTGATCACTAAAATTGAGCTCATCATCAATAATTACTCCCTGAGTCTTTACATTCCTAGAAGGTATAGGGAGGGTGCCCATAGAATCTGACCACCAACTAGGGCCCCAGAAATTGGGGTCATTTCCAAATAAAATGACTTCCGTCTTACTTGGGTTAAGTTTCAAACAGTTTTGCGCCATCCACCTCCCTACTGCCTCCATACAGTTGTGAAACCGACTGTCTATGCTTGCTCTCTGCCCAAGATGCAGAGCGGCCACAGTTTGAGTTTTGGCTGCATAGGAGGTAAGGTTAAAAGCATATGAGCCAATTAAAGATGCCGATGAGGAAACATAAACATTAAAAAGAGTGGGGGTAAGGGAGGAACCCTGTGGGACTCCGCAGGGCAGGGCAAAAGGTCTGGTACAATATTCATCCAGTGCCACAATTTGAGACCTATCCATGAGGAAGGATTTTAACAACTTCCAGGCCATACCCTGGACCACGCATGTTGATAACCGGTCCATCAGTAAATCATGATGGACCGTGTCAAAGGCTGCTGACAGATGTAACATAATAAAAGCGGCCTTACCACCCCTATCCAACACTTCTCTAATCTATTCGGTGGATTTAATAAGTGCGGACTCAGTACAGTGACCCTCTCGGAATCCATATTGAGTTGGGACTAGGCTTTTTGTCTTACTTAAAAAAGGACGTACATTTTCTATTCATTGCTTTTTCAACCAGTTTAGCCGGTAATGGGAGACAAGATATTGGGCGAGAATTAGTAAGATCTTTAGGATCCAGATTGGGTTTTTTCAATAGGGGGAGGATTGAAGCGATCTTCCAACACCTAGGGAAATCCCCCATCTCAAACATTAAGGCGAATAAGGACCTAAGTGAGCGGGCAACTGGACCTCAAGCCTGTTTGATGACAGACACCAGGCAGGGATCATAAGGAGAGCCTGACCAGGCTGCCACCAAGAGTTTCTCCGTTTCTGTGATAGAAAGTGCCTCAAATTTATCAAAAACAGCCAGTGGGGTGGTCATGTTGGTACTGCCTTCCGAAAATGCCCTCAACCCCATCCCACTTGGGTGTTGAAAGGCTGAAAAAATCAAAGCGACCTTTTTTTGAAAAAACAAGGCGATATCTTCTCATAGTTCATGTGTTGATTCAAATTTTTTGGGACGCGGGGGGCCAACTCAGATACTATATTAAAAATGTCCTTGGCCGAATTTCCTGCAAGATTAATGCGGCTTGAGAAAAAATCCTTTTTTGCTTTGTAAATCATTTGTTTATAAATTGAGAGACTTTGTTTATAACTTTTTTTGGCAGCTTCCTCGTAATCTCTTCTCCATGTCCATTCATAAGATTTGCAAATGAGTGTATGTTCCCTCAGATCCTCAGTGTACCAAGGGGCTGTAGGATGGGATCTTCTAGGGACCCTCACTTTTTCCGGAGCAAGATCGTTACATGCAGTCTCGATCCAATTGGTGTACTGTATAGTAGCCTCCTCCAACACTGGGGGCAATTGGCCCATGCTAGTCAAAAGAGCATTAATTAGTGTGGGCCCTTCAATTTTATTCCAGGCCCTACTTTTAATTTGACTTTTCAGACCCACCCTGTCCAGCACGCGCCATGAGCACAAAAGTGAGTTCCAGATTCTTGGAGCAGACTCAGAGAAAGCTCGATTATATGCTTTTTCCTTGCAGAAGTATGGTGGCTAGAGCATACAGTCTCTGGCAGACTGGGAGTTTCTGAATCCCCCAGATACCACGATTTTCTGGGCGAGATATGCCAGGGAGTTCATGTATAAGGCTTTGTGTGTGATACAAGCCAGTTTGAGCTGGATTCTGGCTTCAAGAGGAAGCCAGTTCAAGTCCTTCAGATGTGGTGAAATGTGGTAAAAAAAATTGAGCCTGATAGGAGTCTAGCTGCTGCGTTGAGGCAGGCTTTTAGAGGGGCCATGGATCTCTTTGGTAGGTGAGATAGGGTGGAGCAGCTGTATTCAATTGTGGAAATAACTAACGCCTGAACTGCGTTTTTTAGGTCAGCAGTTTTAAGGAAGGATTTTAGTTTTCTCAAATAGCTCAGGTGGAACCTGGCTGTTTTGGCCATCAAGTTGATGTGTTCACGCACATTGAAGTTGCTGTCCAAGGTTATATCGGGAGGCATAGCAGAATCCACTATGGTCAGTGTGCAGTTAAGTGCTGAGATCGAGTTATTCCATTCCAGGATTTCATTGGAGTTTTTAGGGGGGGAGATGAGATGAAACTCCGTTTTTTGGGCATTCAGTTTGAGCTGGTTGTTGGCACGCCATTGAACAGTCAGTTTGAGGGCTTCATTCAGATAGGTAATCTTCTCTAGAGAATAGATTTTGATGTAGATCTGAGTATCATCGGCATACATGTGGAAGGAGATGTTGGCCGTGCGAAGTATTTCAGCTAAATGTTCAAGGTAGAGTTTGAAAAAGGTAGGGGATAAAGTAGAGCCTTGAGGGGCACCGATTGTTATCGGGGAAGGAGCAGACAGGTTGCTGTTGATTAGGAATCTCTGGGTGCAGCAAATAAATAGCAAACATACTCAAATAATGTTTTTAGTGATATGAGCATCCAACGCAGTAATGTTATCCCATGGGAGAAAAACACACACAGCATACATATACTTGCGGTTGAAGTTCAAGGTTGCCCTTTTGGACTGTAGTGGCTAGGGGGCCATGGTCTAAAGAACCACCAGTAGATTTGGGTAACCTACCCTGAGGTGTCTGGGTGCAGAGGTGCTGGTCAGCATGGTAGCCTCAATCGCTACACCGTAGCAGTCTATGGGGACCTGAAAGCAACGGCTGCAAGGAGGGACTTGGGGACAAGTCTGGGTGAACCCAAAGGGGGGACAAAGTCAAGAGGACCCCTAGGTCAAGGGTACGCAGTCAGTAGTCATAGCCCAAGTTTGTGGAGCTTGGGTGTAGAGAGTCTTGGCTTTCTGGCCACTGGAGGTCGAGGCTCTCACTGTTGTGGGGCAGTTCCGCAGCGAATGAAAAACAAGACAGCAGGGCCACTCTGGTAAAGGGTCTCATCAATTCTGAAGTCCCTCATTGTGCAGGTGGATTATCCATGGTGGTAGTGTCTGGACTAAACATAAACAAGCGTTGGCTGGTGCAAGTGCTCCGGTACTCAGTTTATTGGTGTAGGGGGGCTCCTGAAGAGTATAGCAACTCAAAACTCAGAAGAGAGATGGGCTGACCTCCTAGAACCATGATAACCGCCTCCTGAATTGTTGATCCCACGGTAGACCAGATGGCCAACAAAACAGTGAACCCAGCAGATACGGTCAGTGCCTGCAGATGCAGGAAAATGGCTCCTTCACCCCAACGAAGATGCCAGATGATTGTTGAAGTGCTGTACTGACTTACAAGTGCTGAAGAAGAGGCACAGCTGCAGAATGAGTCAGATCTTTGCAATTGTCATGGCAGAAGCAGCCAGGCAAAGTTTGGCGCCAAGTTCATGCAGGTCCTTAGGTCTCTCGGGGTCAGCTATTCTTTGTTCTTCTTCTGTTCCTAGCTCGTCGAACCTCTCAGTCTGGTTTTGGAGAGACCCCTATATACTCAATTTAAGGACATTTAGGGGAGTGTAGCATTGTAGCCAATGGGCCATCTACTACTGGTGTGACTTCAATCCGTATAACCCTGACCCAGAATTCTCTATTTTCACCAAAAGCAAAATAGTGAAACCCTTCTCTAGGTGGCCACTTCAGGCCCACCTTCCGTGTGTACCGGGCCTGTAAGTGCAACATGCCTCCTGAATATCTAATTTCCCGCTTGCTCGGTGCCAAATAGGTCCCAGGGCAAGGGGTGGCATTCCCCAGGTCTGGGGGTAAGCCAGCATCATATGTCAAAGGGAACAGAGGCTTTGACACCTCTGGCCTTGATAAATCACTAGCCATCCTGCTGGAGGAAGTGGGAACACCTTCCATCTGGCAGGCATCGTTCTGATCTCTGAGAGCGTGGGCTCTCCCTTGTAGGGGGTCAGAAGCACATCTGAGGTGGCAGGCTGGCAGATACCAGTCAGCCAACACACCAGGAGATGAGCTGGTTTACAGGGGGCACCTCTAAGGTGCCCTCTGGGTGCATGTCTTTACAAATCCGATACTGGCATCAGTATGGATTTATTGAGATGAGAAGTTTGATACCAAACACCATTAGTTTCAGTGAAGCCATTATGTAGCTGGGTAACTCGGTATGAACAGTGGCCAGTACATACCTTTAAAATGACTTCCGGATCTCTTGCAATGGCTAGCAATGTAATTAGTCATCACAGGGGATTATCTGCTCATGCAGTTCTACCATCACATGTACTATAATTCACTGTGCCATAGGGCTATAATGACCTGCTGTAGAGGTGACGTACAAATATGACAAGCAGTGTACTTTACTATTGCCCATATGGAGTGGGCAGTGTCATGTTTTCAGATGGTTTGCACCATTTTACTCATCCTGCAATGGCAGTCTACATGCACTTTGTGTGTGGGTCTCTTAGGATAGGATAATGCATGCTGGAGCCCTTAGGGACCCTCTTTAGTACCCAAGTCCTGGATACCAGGGGTACCATTTACCAAGAACATATTAGTGGGCTAAGGTCCATGCCAATTGGGTTGCAATTAAAATTTGTCTTGTTTTAGGGAAGCACTGGCACCGAGGCGTGGTTAGCAGGGACCCAATGCACTTCTAATCAAAAGCAGCAGTGCCAGTGAGCAAAAAGTGGGGATGACCATGTCAAAAAGCGGCACTTTTCTACACATAGCTAAAAATGTCCTACTGTCCAAAGACTAGAGGTGGAGGTTGGGTGTTTGTGTCTGCCAACCTCAGCTAATTTCACACCTCCTTGTCAAGGATTTTTATAGCTCTCGCTTCCTTAACTGAACCTATCTACACCATGTACATGCTTTGCTGCGCCTATGACCACCTTACACGTCCCCCTTCCTCTGAACCCCACCCTGCTAGTATTAGTGCGGCCCTGAGTCACACCACAGACCATACTTTTTGGCTTCTGGGTAAATGTTTGTGAGTATACATGCTGAAAAGGCTCTGATATAACAATAATGTACAGTTCCTCCTCTCCACAAGGCGGGATCATGCACGAGTCGTGTAAAGAAATGCATATTGCAATATGTAGGGAAAGTCCTGGTGTGGGAATTTCAAATGGAAATACTTCTTCGACTCGTAAACACCTCTGCAGTATCTTTTTAGAATTCGGGTAAAATTAAGACAGACTAATTTCAGCTGGAGATCAACCCTTGGAGCCTGTCTCACTCTTCTAACATTAGCATCCATCAGCCCCTAATCTCAGTAGTGAACACCAGTGCCTCTTTTTCTTTTTCACCATTTCAAACATTGACCCATGTATGTTACCTGCATATTAATTTATGTGGGGGGCACGCACATGCCATTGAGGGTCAGTGTCGGAGACCCCTGACCCCCTCTCACATTGTCTGAGGCATTCAATAAAATAATGGAGACGCTGAGAGAAAGCTGTCAGGCTCGCGTGCTGGTTCATGGGTGGCTTACCACTGCTGGAGAAAAAAAACAAGAAAATGTATCAGGGCCCAGTGCCGACACATTTAAGCACGCAATGTTCCAAAATTAAAATACTCTTCCAACCTGATGCAATGGGAGAAGAACACCAGAACGCACCATCATTTTGCGGAATTACATATGATTTTACATTTCGTGTTACGATAATGTTTAGAGACTGCATGTGTCATTGCAGTACATGATCCCAGCATGCCTAGCAGCAGCACAGCCTGCATTCAGAAGGGCTTTGAGCATCTATTACAAAGGCTAGTAGCCTATTATCCTCCAAGAACAAATTGTCGAGAGGTTTAACCTGGAAGCTTCTCTACACACTCACACTGCTTTTTCCCAGCAGCACGTACAGAGCCTCTATATTTAATTCAATATTCATGCACCATTTAGAGAGAATTGGAGGGGCGATTTCAATGTCTTCGTATTTATAAATTATACCTGTCAAGAAATCTCTATCCGTCTTTATTGATAATTGTAGTCATTGCTATAATTATACATATAACTATATTATTAGAGCTACTCGCACATATATTCTAAGGAAAAACAGATACATAGCGAGGTATAGATAGAGATGAATGTTTTCCTAGGGATATACGTAGGTATATATATTTTACCGTAAATCCATAGGTTAAGGACCGCAAAATGATTCCCAACATCATTTAGGACTTCACTGGTAGTAGTAAGTAAGAAACGCCAAGGCGCCTTGTACATGACATTCAGCAGTGAGCATGATCAGGGTTCCGGGCATATCATTTGATCAAACCTTGTGCTACCACCTCTTCTCCCAGCTGCCACTTGACGTGATGACGTGACCTTCTACCCAGTGGGCTATGGGCGCAGAGGTTGTGCACTGTTCCAATAATGAAATTCTTCAGTGCGCAGCTCTCATGTTAGTACAAAGAACAAGAGCCGCCCTTAGACATGTCACCATCAATGATGTCACTTGATTTTCTGCAAACAACTGAACATTTTATTAAATGTGATTGTTAAAAGTGGAGACATTATTTCTCCTAAAAACAACCTCTGCGGGACAGCTCAAAGTTAAAAGTGGTACTGCAGTCTTACAACAGCATATATGTTTAACCACCCCTACTGCTTGAGAATGTAATAGAACAAGACTTTATCATCAATATATTGGTACATGTAGATGATAACCACAGCATTGAGGATTTGGAACTGTATATTAGTGTATTTAAAGATATGCGTCATCTTTTTGAGTGTATATATAGCAGCCCCTACGCGCCATTTAAAGTTTGTGGTGATATACACCCTTGTACTTTATAACTGCATTTCATCTCTGTTACTATATGTATATAAAGTATGAGTGTAACTGCAGCAGGCGTGCAATTTTCAGCCATGGACCATTCAGGCAGCCCTAGAACACAATTAAAAGTGTTTTCTATTTATATTTGCTGTTCGAAGTATGCACAGATAGGTGCTGAAAATACGGCTTTAGGTGACTGCTTATTTTTGTACCGTCTGGGGCATCAAATTAATAAGCTGGCAACCCTGATCATAAGATTGGAAGTTTGTTGCAGGATCAGCACATTATTTATTTCCTCTCCCTCAATCCCTAATTAATGCCATAATAGCAGGGCATTAAGTGGGCTGGGTCCTGCTGGTGCTCAGCACCAGCAGTTCGTAAAAGCAGGCGCCAAGACAGGTCCCAATCAGGCTCTCCATTTTCACTCTCACCCTCAGACTGGAAATAAAAATCGTAAGTCTGCAGCAGTTTACTGTTTTGATGTAACTTTTAGTTTTTTTGCAGTTCTGTATTGCTAAACTTGAAGTGCTTTACATAAGCACCAACAAGGACATCTTCATGTATTTTTTGGTAGGCACGGACGATTGAGTGATTTGCCCAGAAACACTGGATGTTGAGCCGACGCTGAGACTAAAACCTGCTTCCTCAGCTCCAAAGTTGGCAGCTCTAGCCATTACGCCACAACCTCTTGCACAGGAACTAACGCATTTTCAATATTATATGCAATGAAGCCATAGTTATATGTATGCATGTAGTATATTTATCTTATGCAAATAACAACCTTTGACAAAAGCAATAGTCATGGATTGCTGTAGGTGTAATGGGGCTATTGTGACATAAACGATATACAGAGGGTTGAGAACGCGTTTTTAAGGTATTTATTGGCTGTTCCACGATCTACATCAACATATATTTGCCATACAGAGTTGGGCTTACCATTTATAACAGACTTAATAAGGTGCAAACGGTTTTACTGTGGCACCGGGGATCTGGACTTTGATAAAAACGATATTCAGTCGGCCAGTGTTAAGTGACAGCCTTAACTTAGAACACGCCTTAGAGATCAGGTGGTTGAAATGCATAAAAGATTTTATGACTGATTTAGGCCAGCCTGAATACTATCACAATCCTTCTTCGATGAGTTTAATCCCTAGAAAGGCTTTTAAAAAACAATGTATGAATCACATAGCGGCAAATAGACTTGCCAGTGAGGCATCAAAGCCCACGGTTCAAAGGAATCAATTGATGCACTCCACCCACACTATTCAACCATATCTAATATATGTGATGAGAGGCTAAAAAATATTTGTTCTGACACATTTCAGACTCGACATATTCCACCATTTGGTAAGCTTTCCGACCATAAATGATTGGTCTAAAACCTTACCAAATTGTCCTTGCGAAGGAGTCTCACCCCAATCAACAATTCATATAGTACTATTCTTCAAATTCTATCAAGAGCTGAGGATGAGGTGGATCAAACCCATCTTGAAAATTTGGAGTTGTAGGCAATGCCACACAGCTTATCTTGCATTGCAATTTTTAGAAACTTAATGTTTTGTAAGAAATATTGTTGTATTTTTAAAACGCGCAATTAAATGCAAGAAACATCTATGAACATTTTCTTACTCTTAATATATTTTTGTGGGACATTTGGTAAATTTGAGGTATGAGGCAGTGTTGTCAGGCCCTCTTTGCATTGAAGATTTTAGACAATGAACGTTTTGTAAGACAAGTCACTTTAACCCCGAAATCCATGATCAGATGTTGGAAATCTCTTTGACCTTGGTCCCTAAACGAAATATGTACTCTGGTCCTGTCCTCTAAGTAGTCACAAACCTCTAAACCATGTTTTAACTTTTCTTTATCAAATTACTTTTAAAATCATTGTATAACATTGGCAGTATGAAACTATGAATTTGGTCCCTCTCTGAAATAAGTAATCAGGAATTACCTTTTATATATTCACAAATCTGTAAATCAGTTTTTTAAACTTTTCTCTGTCAAATTATTTTTATAAATATTGTATAATATTGGCAATATGAAATTATAAAGCTGCTTTCATGTTTTTAATTTAATTTTTAATGAGTATTGTGCAATATTTGGGATATGGGACTGTAAAATTTGTGCTTTTATGGTTTTTGTGTACAAAAATTTGAAAAACGAATAAAGCTGAATTTGAATTTGAATGCAGGGTCAAATGCAGGTGGGTGATTTACAGGTAAGTTAACAGTTCAAAATTACTTTTCAGTTACTTTACAGATTACTGTGCACGTTACATTTTAGATTACTTTTTAAGTTAATTTTGCTAATCAGTATGATATGCCTAGATATCACCCTGAGACATTTCCTAGACAAAAGGTAAGTAATTCGGTTTTTACACGTATGCAGTTTTTTAGTGTTTCATGCAAACCAACTCCACACTTCGAAGAATTTTCGAGGAAAAGCAGTCAACGCAATCCTATGGGAGGAAATGAAGTTATCAGTTTGCAGGTAAGTACTGGTTTGTGGGAGTTGGTATTCTGGGGTTAGAACCAGGGTTTCCCCAGGGTCGAAGATGCACTCTCACAACACCCTCAGCGGCATTAGGTCAGCAGGGTGCAGAGTGGTGCTGTCCAATGTTATCTAATGGGGGAATGGGGACAAGGGCCTCCTGTTGGTGGCTGCTCACAAGCAGGCCACAAGGTTGTGGGCTCAGGGAAAAGGGGGTCCGAGGTAGCATACAAGGTGCACCCACAGCGGCACATGGGCGTCCGGGTGCAGGTTGCCGTTTTGGAGTTGAGTGCCCTTTTGTTTTCAATAGGGATCGCTGGTTTTGGTTTTTGGCTGCAGGCTCAGTCCAGGAAGACTTCCGGGATGAACCAACTGCTGGGCAGGTAAGTTGGAGTGCTCGAGGACGTAGGTGCACCTTGGGTTCTCTTCTCCAGAGTGCAGGGCGGCTGGATGCAGAGGTCGGATTTCACCTTACAGGGCTAGGCTACAGGCGCCGTTGGGGAGTCCTTGAGGGGTCAACCCACAGTGGACTCAGACTATAGAGCACTGGTGGACCACGCTGGGACCAGTGGGCCACCCAGATTCGGCCATAGAAGTCGGGTGCAGTGGTGGTTCCAGGCGTCAGTTTCTTTGTCCTCAGCAGGCTCAGAGTCTGTCTTGGGAGATTATTTTAAACAGAGCTGCTGTTCACAGGAGATCCGGTCTTTGATGAAGGTAGCCACTCCTCCCAAGGGTTCTGGAGGTCACTGCTGCAGGAAAAGGTGACTTTTGGCACAGTATTTCTGGAAACTGCAGCCGGGCTGGGGCCAAGTCAGTTCTTTCTCATAGTCTCCTCTGCTGGATGTCTTCTTTCATCCTTCATCTTCTTATGTTGCAGGAATCTGTCTTCTTGGTTCAGGGATGCCCCATACATACTGAATTTAGGGGATATTTTAGGGGTCTCAAGTTCAGTAGCCAATGGGTGTGCTCATTCCACGTGGGGGAGTGAGCACAATCCCTATTCTTGAATAGAGAGTGCCTGCCATCTGCAATATGGCGAGCACTGAAGAGTGGGCTTCACCTCGCCTCCCCCACCTGAGGGGTGGGGTTGACAGAGGTGGGCACACCTTCTGGGCTGCGCACATTTTTCCCGACTGTCTTCCTGCTGAAATGGATCAGAGACAGGAAGGGGTCCTGCTTCTGATAGAAGGAGAGGCTGGGGTCACGTTACAAGGGCAGCAAGGCCGTTGATGCTCCCTTGCCACAGACGGCTCTTCCTGGCCTGGGGGAGGTGTGACCACCTCCAGCCACGATAGGCTTTGTTTCTGGGCTCAGGGAGGAAAGGCTCCCACCCCAGGGGTCCAGAAACATGTCTTGTGGTGGCAATTTGGTGTGTACCAGTCAGGGAATGCACCAGAGGCTGGTCATTTTTCAGGGGGCATCTCTAAGATGACCTCTGGGTGCATTGTATAATAAATCCCACACTAGCAATTCATATTAATCAATGCAATATTGTCTGACCAAATTGAATTAAGGTCCTATTCTAAATGTTATTTCAGCCTTTGATTCATTCACGCAACCCTCACAATGTATTGCATAATCAGCATCTATTAGATAAGTGAGTTCCTTGTGAACATTTTAATTGGTAATCAGCAACACCCAGTTCGCAAGGACGTATGGGTCGCTCTTGTTCTATGTGAGCACCCAGCACTCACAGAAATCACTCTGCACTCACAATGCACTTGCGTTGTTCACCCTGTACCTCACCCTATAGTCACACAAAACCATTACTCACCCACACTCCTGTGACACTTCACCCACCTGTCCCCCTCACTTCTTAATCTGCAATCTCACTCAAACAAGCCCATCTGTAACCACTTGGGTTACAGAAAATGGGAAGTTCTCCACTGTTCAGTATGGCTTTAGAAAGGGCCTGGGCACTGTAGAACAGTGCCTTAATCTGCACCTGGTCATATGCAAATACACCATGGCTAAGTGAGGGTCCCTTTACCTGGGATTTCTGGACCTGACATCCGCCTTTGACTGGGTGCAGAGGGGAAAATTGTGGGACAAAATGCTCCTTATGAGCATTAATCCTTCAATCGTCCACTTTTTAGCTGCAAAGCATCAGGATGTCACAGGAAGAGTACGCAATGGAGCAACTGGCGAGCTTACCGACCCATAAAGATAGACTGTGGGGTCCGACATGGATTTGTACTCACCCCCTTCCTATTCTGTTTATATATAAATGACTTAGAAAGCCACATCAGAATTGGAAATGTAGATGCCCCCACAATAGTCCGCAGGACTTTACTAGCCCTGTTATATGCAGATGATTGTGTCCTAATGTCGAGAACTGGGGTGGATTTACAAAGGCTCTAAACTGGTATTAATGAGCAATCTTGGGTTAAAAACAAATGTTGCCAAGTCACATGTCTTGGTAGCAGGAAAGGTTCCCTTTAGGACGAAAACTTTTTATATAAAGAATGAAATATTATGTCAGGTGCCAACTTTTTCTTAGTTGGGTATTCTTTTTAACAAAAAAAACTCCTGGTCTCACCTAGTTAATGCCAGGATTGGGGGCTTCAACAAAAATATGGAAGACATTTTTAGATTTACAAAAAAATTAGGTTCTCGCTCCATAAAAGTAATTGTTGATATTTACGAAGCACGAACTTGCGCTGTTACACTACAAGGCGCTGCTCAAACACATCGGGCCTCCAAAGAGCAGAGAACTTAATGTTAAAATGTGTGTTGACACTACCTAAAAACACACCACTCCACTATGTGTCATAATGAACTAGGTGTTATACCTCTATCTTTTCATATACAATTAGCACCATTGATGCTTTGGCGCAGCATTTGGGTAAAAGAAGAACCAGCCCTGAATCGTGGCATGATTTTAGATTGCTTGAAATTGGATCATGTTAAAAAAACTCCCATGGCTCTCTAATCTGCAAGATCAATTGGAGAAGCTGGGACTGCAGGATTGTTTCAATCGTCCCGGTAACATATCTGCAATTCCTAAGGCTAAGCTTCAAATTGACTTTCTTTTATTTTTGAAGCATGAAAGAGATAGCCTAGGGACGGCAAAAAAGAGTTGTAGAGCATTCATTGTTAATTAGCTCCACACGAATTGAATCCTATCATTCTTTCTATTTTAACCAAGCAAAGATGATTTATCTGATCAGGGTCAGGATGGGTATAGCTCATTTACTGGTTTTGTGCCCACGTGATGGATATTGTGATGGCAAATTAGACTTGTTTCCATGTAACTCAACTTCTGCACAAAGCACTTTGCACTTTATGTTTTTTTGTAAATTGGTATTTTAATCCTAGATGCATCTTTTTAAAACCAGTATTAAGATTGTTCAATATTGGAAAGTGTCAACGTGCATTATGTCATTTACTTCTTTTAAACAACGAATGTACCTGTCTTTTGGTCTATAAGTATATCTCTCTGCTGCAGTTCGACTACGTAATGTTGTTGGAAAAGGAATTCTTGGGTATTATGTGAGTCGGTTGAAATCGTATTATGTGTATTACTGCTACAATAATGTTTTATCTGCTCTTTTATGGCTGTTATTAAGCCGAATAAAGATTTTTGACTGACTCACTAACCATGCATTCATTCATCCCACTCTGCACTTACATCCACACCATATGGTCACCTTACTCACCCTGCAGTCACTCCTCTTACCCTACTCTCACACTGTTGTATCGCTCACCTTAAACTCACTTGGGCTCTCCTGCCACCCACACAGTGCAGCTGATGAATGTGCCTGCTACAAAGAATGTGTACCTTGCAGATCACAAAAATGTGTGAGTGTACAATGAGTAACGCTATAAAAATGAAATGTTTGTCAAAAAGGTGCTATAGAGAGATGAGGTGCATTGTTAGTGAGTGGTACTGAGGGAATTCATGGAAAAGGAGGAAATGAGGGAGGGGGCACCCAAAAAAATCTTTGCACCATGTGCGACCAGTGCTGGGGCCAGCCCTGGCTGGGAGTGTTAGCCCCTCCAAAGTTTGGGCCTAGTTACGCCCCTGGACAGCAGTAGACTTTCTCCTCTCTCTCTCATCTCTCTGTCCCACAGTATATGGATGGTAAAAAATCGGCAATAGTGACTTTGTAGTTACAGTTCAGAGGTATTATAGCACTTTACATCACACACACACACACAATATACAGAGCCAATGAACCAAATCAGTGTAAATCAGCCTATAAGAAATGTTACATAAGACGATGAGGACATGTCACCATACTATTAGGCAGTATATTATAAGAGTGTTTGGTCTGGTGAAGCACATACTCCGGCTTTAAAATGTACCACACTGGTGATGTGTTCCTACTGATATTTCATGATTACGGTGCTTAGGATGACCTGTGGTGATTTATGTGTTCTCATTCATTGTCTACAGCATGTCATGCTGATATGGTGATGTATGAGGGTTACCTAGCTTAATATGCTGCATTGATGACTAAGTATTCCCTGATATTTGTCGCTTGGATTCTTGCACTTTCAGGATAACAAGTACTAATTTAAGATTGCATGGTAGACACAGCATTTAGGATTCATGTGTTTTTTATGTTATAAACTGTTACATTTCAGGACCTGATGTTATCATGTATGTCTTTGTGATTCTTTCCTTGACGGATTTGCATAATATGCACAATATTTATGATTTATGTTGTTATATGTACAATATAGAAACATGATTTTGCATAAGCAAGTGTGGTGTCTCTTTTGTGTCATGAATCAATTGTGTTACTGGTGTATGTGTGTTGTGCAAACACTTTACACAATGCCTCTGGGGTAAGCCTGGCTGCTCTCCCCAACCTATCAAGGGGGTGAGCAGGAGTTATTTTGGATGTATAACTCCCTTACCCTGACTAGAGTGGTAGGTTCTGCCTGGCCTGGGGGCATACCATAGAAACCAGAAACCCAATTTCTAACATTCTTCGTTTCATGGATTAGGAAGGCGTAAGATCATGCAACTTCACGTAAATGAGGTCATTCATCCTGTTGCTCAACAACATCATCAAATTGAATTCCATTTGCAAGAGGCTGTTGAGAAAGAAATTGATACCTTATTAATTCATGGCATTATTGAGTGATCCACTGGTCCAACGCCATGGGTATCTCCCACTGGGGTAGTGCCAAAACGGGATAGTGAAGGAGCTGTGCACATCTGCATTGATATGCGCCAAGCAAATATGGCTATTGAAAGAGAATGACATCCGGATCTGCACATTGCCAACATGATTACTCAGCTGAATGGAGCGAAAGTTTTTTCCCATCTGGATTTGAACAAAGGTTATCACTCCCTCGAAGAGAATTGCTGGTACATTAATGCCTTTTTGACTCATGTTGGAATGTTTCAGTAGAAAACGCTATGCATAGGAGTGTCATTACCTGCCAATCTGCTTCATGATGTCAGTCATAGCATAATACAGCCAGTCACAAATGCTTTCAATCACAGCAATGATATAGTAGTATTTGAGGCCATACGAAAAGAGCATGACAAAGCTCTGACACAAGGGTGTGGTATATTTGCTGATGCAGATCTCACTGTTAATGCTGCATAATGTGACTTTCATCAAACCAAACTCAAGTTCTTTGGCCATTACTTTTCTGACTAGGGAGTGACTCCAGACCAGAACAAAGTACAAGCATGTTCACATCCACTTCTCCTCCACAGGTTGTAGCTATGCTGAGATCCTAACCGCCAATTACTTTTTAAGGTATATACATGAGTTTGCCACCGTAAGCACCCCACTGAGAGACTTAACAGAACAAAATGTCCCATTTAAATGGTCAAGTGAATGTGAACAAAGTTTCAAGAAAATCAAGCATTCAATTGAGAACGTAACTAAAATGGCGTACTTTGATCCAAAATTGTAGACAGAGGTTGTTGTTGATGTGAGCCCAGTGTGGTTGGGTGCCATCCTTGCCCAGCATACTGGACATCCCAATGCCCCAAGACACATTGTGGCTCATGCTAGCTGAAGTTTGGCAACAACAGAATGTGTTTATTCACAACCTAAATAGGAAAGCATAGCTGTAGTGTGGGCTTGTGAACATTTTCATGTGTTCCTAAATGGACAACATTTCAGAGTTGTCACTGACCAGCAAGCAGTGCTCAAAATTCTCGACAATCCTAAAGTCAAAATGCCCCCGTGCATTGAGAGATGGGGGTTGTGATAGCAGGAGTATGATTATATGATTGTACATTGTCTTGGAAAAGAACAAAACCCTGCTGACTACTTCTCACATGTGCCTACACAGTGTCATGGCACTACTTCAAAAGAGGCTAATGCCTATGCTAATTCAATTATGAAATCCAATATCCCTGCTGCATATTGGTAGAACAAATCATTGCTGCCAGGACGCTAACATGGATTTGCTAATACTCAAAGACATTATTACACAGCAATTGTGGTGAATACCTACTCGACCTCTTCATGATGACCTTGAATACCAGAAATTCAAGAATTTTCAAGAGGAACTTTAAGTAACTCCAGAAGGCATCATTTTACCAGGGTCAAGAATTGACATACCTGCGAGTCTGAGACAACAATTTATTGAACTGGCCAATGAGGGACATCGTGGGGTTGTTGCTACGGTTCAAGCTTTACTGGACCACGCTTGGCTTTCCCATCTTGATGAAAGAGTTGAAAAGGAGCCAAAGGCCTGCCATTTGTGCAACTGTTTGTAATCTAAGACAACCCTCCATCTGTTAAACATCCCAAACATTGGGATCCCAAACCATGCAAGGAAGAAGATTGCCATTAATGTCTTTGAGCCCCTTGACAACGGGCATCATCTACTAGGAATTGTTGATGAATATTCCCATTTTCATTTGGTGGAAGATATTTTGTCAATGACTCATGACAGTCATTGAAAGATTAGAAAGTATTTTTGCAACTTGGGGTGTTGCTTCAATTATGAAATCTGTCAATGACCCGCATTTCAATAGTCAGGAATTTAAAGACTTTCACACTCATTTAAATATAAAGCATCAGAAAACCACATCTCTCAGGCCACAGGCATATGGTGTGTTCCAGAGATTTATGAGTATCCCAAAGAAGAATGTTCAATGTGCTGCACTTAAATAGCTTGAACTCAAATCAGTTCTTCAGTCTGAGCTTCATGCCTACAGGTCCACTCTAAATTCTACCACAGGTGAAATCCCTGCCACCTTAATGCTTGGGAGAGCCATAGGCATCAAAGTGCCACAATGGACCAATGAGAGATCTTTAGATATTGCAACATTTCTCAATACTCACTGTTCTCACAAATGCCACATGAAGACATTTTTGGACAGACACCGCTGTGCACAGAACACTGTGTTGAAGAGAAGAGTCCAAGTGATCAAAAGGCAGAAATGGAAATACAAGTCAGAAACTCCTTTTGATGCTGACCCTCTGAGGGTTGTAGCAACACAAAAAGATGGACAGAATCCTGAACATTGTCAAGCATTTACCCCCAGTGACAAATCTGGGTTAAATCCATAGTTCTTTTGCTTGCCTACCCCAGGTTGTCTCCACCCATATGTAAATCTATCTTTTTTTATAATAATCTTTTTTGTCCTCATTTGTGCAACAAACTGGAAGAAAGAAAGCAAGAGGGTATCACTCTCGCGTCCGATCGGTGAGATGGCCAAGAGCAAGTCCCCATTCTTCCTATTCCATAGGGTCCAGGCGGGGAAAGATCTGGGGGTACCAGTCCTAATCCCTGATACCCAGGAGTTATTGCGAGTTACTTAATCATCGGACATCTGAACTAGTTTAACACACTTAAAACACCAGTGTGGATTTATCAAATCTAAAAATTCTGACCCCAAATATCCCAGAATTTAAGCTTCTTAATCCCCTCCCTACTCCGATCCAGCATTCGCACCCTTTGTATCGAGTCCAGCCACTCCCTTCTCAAGGGAGGGTGCTGAGATACCCACTTAATGCAGATCTCACGTCTGGCTAGCAGTATCAGCACAAACAGCAGATTCCTCCGCTTACTACCCAGAATAGCCCTTAACCCCTCCTCATTCACAGCCCCAAACATAATTAAACTATGCTTAACTCCAGGTTCGTGCCCTCACGTACGTCATGCCAGTAGACCTGGTGGTTGTGGCAAAGGCAGAAAATGTGCAGGATCGGCTTCTACCTCCCCACACTTAGGACAGCTCTTAACCAACTGCTTATTCATCCTTGTCAGCTTTTTCGGTGACCAATATGCCCTGTGTATCGTGAATAAATAGTTTTTCCTGAGTGGGGCAGTGCTAACAACATACTACAGAGTAGACATTGATACTTGCCAGGGATTTTGTACATCCCCCGACCACAGATCCTTCCTCCATATCTCTGTAGGAAGTGTAAACTCCTCTTCTCCCACAAGTACGAACAACCAGTACCAGTCCGTTACCTCCTTTTTCTGAGGAGGGCTCTTTAAATAACTTCTTCCAATTCACTGTTTCCCACCACTTCCTTCTCCAATGATTTTACCCAGATAGCCAGCTGGTAGTATTTGAATCTAGAGATGCCCCCGTTCACCATTGATGACAATTGTTCCCAGTCTACTAAAGTCTTTCCATCGAGTAACTGGCCCCATCTCGTTATTCCTTCTTCCACTAATCGGTCTGAAAGTTTATCCTCAAGCATTCAGGGGTCTCCGGGGATGCCTATATTGGGGTGTGGCTACTATAATACGGGATTCCTATGACTCTCCTGATTTGAGACCAGAGTTTACATGCTGCTAGATGTATCCTCAACTTCACTTTTCAGAAAAATGTGGGATGCCAGAATTTATAGCTGGGCCATAGCTTTTAGATACGGAGGGTACTTTTGATGTTCTTGAAGTAGAATTCTCATTGCTTTAAACTGGAATGCTTTACAATATTGAAGCACATCCGGGCTAGCAAGTCCTCCCTGTTGTTTCCCCTTGCGAAGTTTCCTCCACGCAATTCTGGTTGCCTTAGAAGCCCAAATAAAACTACTCAAAACTCCCTGTAGTTTGTCAAACCATACTTTCTTAAATTCTAAGGGTAGTGAAGCAAACAAAAAGTACATTTTGGTAATCTGGACATCTTCAGGATGTTCGATCTTCCCAAAAATGAGAGTGGGAGCCCTGCCCAAGATTTAAATGATTTCTTAGTCACATTTGCTGCCTTCTCAAAATTCACTGTGCAACATCCTCTAAATTCATTGACACCATAATACCCAGAAATGTTATCAATTCCTTTACCAGGGGATTATTACTCTGGGAGTTCCACTCCATCACTTGCCAATTTATTTGATATCCTGATACCTCCCCAAACTTGTCCAAGATGTCTGAGATTACTGGAAGTAAGAGTGACAGATTTGTTGTAAATAACATCAGACCATCAGCATACAGAGCTACCTTTTTCTCCCAGCCCTGAAATTCAAATGGCAGGATCTGTTTACTAGCCCTAGCTTTACTGGCAAGAGGTTCAATGTAGAGGTCGAAAAGAATGGGGAGAGAGGGCAGCCCTGCCTAGTACGTCTTAAAAGGGCTATCTTCTATGTAAGGTTTCCATTTACCAATATCCTGGCAGATGGATTCTTATAGACCACTTTTAAAACCCTACTAAATGCCTCTCCCAGCCCATACCTCTCTACAACTTTGTGCAGAAAGAGCCAGCTCACCCTGTCAAAAGCTTTTGCCGAATCAAAGGTGATCATCGACAAAGGGAGCCCCCCTGAGTTGCTATATCTATTGCCCCAAGCAGCTCATTAGTTAACTCATGAATCTGCCTGCCCTTATTGAATCATTTCTGGTCCAGGTGCATGAATTTGTCCACGACCCCTCCTAGTCTCATGACCAGGTCACCCACAGAGATCTTATAATCAATATTCAGCAGTGATATAGGTCAGTAGGATTCACAGCACTTTGGGTCTTTTCCTGCTTTTTGCAGAAGACAAATAGTTGCTTCCTCCCAGGATTTCGGTATAGCAAACCCCAGAGAAAGACCAAGTTAAATAGTTTTGTTAAGAAAGAGGCGCTCTCCTCTTTAAGAGACAAACTGATCTCATTTGGAAGGGCATCTTGACCTGCCGCCTTTCCCCTTTTCAATCTCTCTATTGCTTCTCCTACCTCTTCAGTCGTTATTTCTGAGTTCAGCAGCCCCCTTTGCTCCTCTGACAGTGTTGGAGTTGTCAAATCCTCAAAATATTTCTTAACTTGCTCCTCTGTGGCTCTGACATCTTCTGTATAGAGGGTTTGGAAAAACTCTGTAAAGGCTCCCTCTAGCACCCTGTTCTCACAACTAAGTGAGCTTTGCCCTTCTATCCTGATAGGTGGAATCCTATTCTGGTTCTGTTCCATTTCTAATTTCCAAGCCAGGAGTTTGCCTCACCTCTCCCCATAATATTGGTGCACAAGCTTACTTGCCTCCCATTTCCTCCTGACTATTCCCTCCAGAATACAGGACAACTCTTCCTTCCTTTCTCTTATTTCCTCCTCAGCTATACTGACGCCCTGAGTCCCCTGTCCTCGGTCTCCGATCCTAACCATCTTATCCAGCTGTTCCAATCTGTTTTCTATGGAGCTTATTTGACTTTTGGCAGTCTTATTTTTAAATGTGGCAATACCAATCAGCCTCCCCGAATAACTGCCTTATAAGCATCCCAGGCTACTTGGACTGAAGTGTTCGTACCAGTTGTGCAAAAGTAATCCCTAGTTATCTCCTTCAGCTTTGTCACAATTTGTTGGTCTAGCAATAAGGTTCTGTCCGGAGCCCACCTTGGGGGGGACTCATCTCACCCACTTTCAATTTCAAACAAACTGCTTAGTGGTCTGACAGGTGGGCTGGTGGATGTTCCACTGTTTTGACCTTCCTACTTTCCCCTTTCTCAACTAGAAGATAGTCAATCCTAGAGGCATAACCATGTCTCCTATTCCTAAATGTAAATAAAAATTCCCCCACCCCTTTCTGTCTCCACATGTCCAACAACCCAAAATCATGCATGTAGTGTTTCAGGCCTGCCCTCATTTGGCGTAGATTCGACTCTAGGGATGCTATGATATTTGGCCACCTATCTTTCTTGGGGTTCATTAATAGATTAAAATTGCCGGACAAAATTATGGGAGCTGACATCTCCAATAGCCTGTTATACAAAGATTGTAAAGGTGAGAAAATATGTCCAAATTTGTGGATTAAATAGATTTCTGGCAAGGGGAGAGGCAAAGGACCTGAGTTGCATCAACAACCCTAGATTCAATGTCAATTAGTATATTGTCATGGAATGTAATGAGTTGAGGGTTAGAAGTAGGAGGCAGAAGATACTGGAATATCTGAGAGTGACAGAGAGCGAGATCATCATCCTGCACGAGACTTACTTGTTAAAGTCAGAATGGGAGGAAGTAATAAGGAAGTTAAAATGGGTAGATGCCTCAATCAACACAAACACGAGCTGTTGTGTTAAGGGGGTTGCCATTCTTTTTAAGAAAGCAACCAAAGCAGTAATAATGGAGGCCCACTTGGATGTAAATCAGTCTTGACCCCTTCTTCCCATGGGAACAGGCCAGCCGAAACTGCCAAGCCAGGTCCTCCATGGATTGGAAAACAAGCATCCATGGACTAGTTTCGGGGTATCACCCCTCATCAGCCAGGCTACCCTGAATCCAGTCGTACAGTGAGAATGGGACCCAGGTCTCAGCATACCCTTCCCACTTAGGGTGACTTATAGCAACACAAAAAGATGATGGGCAGAATGCTCAACATTGTGACCAATAAAGGATGCATATAGACTGCTCACCATCCTGGAAAGTCCATTAAGCAAGATTCTTCACATTTCAAGCACCTGTCTCAACTTTTGCCAAGTCCAGCTGTCAGGAGGGAGAGTTATCCACCTGAGTGCATAGAGCACAATGACAGTACCAATGTTTTTGTCACCAATGCCAGTCATGGACCCTTCTTTGGTATCTCCTCAGCCTCACATGACCAGATCTAGGCAATTGATTCAAGCACCAAAATGACTTATTGAAGAGTTGTAATGTATATATGTATTATTGTTACTTTTTATTTAACAAAAGGGGGAGATTTATTGTCTTGTGAATTAGAGATTATGGGAACCTTTTGGTTCCTGACAGACTCCGTAGAACAGTGACATAAGTGCTTGGGTGTGGGTCATAGAATTCATGATATAGAATGTTCAGTTCACATTTACATGCTGATGAATAAAGACGTGTAATGCACAGTTGCATGTGTGGCATCATTATGTACAAGAACCCAGGCTCAGGTAAGCCGCTACAACTGGCAGCTGATCTTGTGTATTGCTTCCAGACAGTGAGACAAAAGGGAAATAGATGTTGGCAGGATGGGCATTCCATGGCTTAGTGAAGGGAGGAGCTGTCACCTACCACACTTGCACATTTCAAATTGTCTGCCTGAGCACACTCACAAAGGGTTCAACACTAGTTGTTTGTGCCCCAGACTAGCTGGGCCGGGGCAGGGAGGCAGGAAATTCCAAACATTACTGACGGTGGAGACCTACAGAACCTTTTCCTACTTCAAAGTTGAGATAAGGTATAAATATTGGACGATCAGACTCAACTCTTCAGTACACCTCTAGACCACTGGACCCAGAAAGACTGCTGTGTTGCTCTGCTGAGAGATGGACTATTACTCTGCTGCCATGTGGCCTGAGTGGCAAAGACTGGACCTACATCTTGAGCTCAGAAGCATCAGAATGACTCATAGGGCTAATTGGATGACCTCCTGATCAGGGACAGAAAAGGCTCCAGCCACCTTGAACCCTTCACCTGGACCCTGTCTTCTGTGCATCTTGCCCCCCCATGTGGAGCAATCCCTGCCCAGGACCCTTGCAACCAGCCTGAAGGTGTGGTTCTGTGAGCAGAACCAATGCAGTGTGACACATCTCCTCACAGCCACCTGGGAGCTTCCATTGTGCTACGCATTCCCAATACAGGACCTCGCATCACACCCCGCTGCTTCCTCAGAGCTGCTGTTGAGTGACACATTCTAGATGCAGGCCTTCATATGTCAAGCCTCCTCATCAACGGCATCCTTGACAATGACTCAGGACTTTGTATGCCAGCCACGCTACTACCTCGAAATCGGCACTTTGGAATGCACCCTCGATGCAGGACTTTGTGAACTGCATCCTCGACAACGTCGCAGGACTCTGTATCACAGCCACGCAATTGCCTCTGAACTGCTGCTGCACAATGTGTCCTCGACGAGGGATGTCGCAATGCTCTGCAACCAGGATTCTAGTCTCTTTGAAGTACTCTGTTCAGCAGGCCGAACTTGGCCCCTCTCTCCGTGCCATACTCCATTGTGGTTTACCTGAACTTGTGACTTTGCCCTGGTCCAGCATGACCAGATAACCACAGTTGGCGCTTGGTGCTGAAAGCCACTGTTCACTCAAACCTTTAAAATGGCATATCACCAGTTCTATTGATTGGATTTTTGTTGCTTTGCACTCAAATAATTCATTCCAGTATACTCTCTTGTTCTTGTGATGTGTTGTCACTCTATTACTATTTGAAGTGCTGCATAAATACCTTACATATTTCCTTTCAGTTAAGCCTAACCACTTGTGCCAAGCTACCGGAGGGTTATGGTTTGTGTTAGACCTGGCATCCTTGGCGTGGTTTCCCCCTATCTTTTTGCCTCTACCACCTGTATTTTTGATGCTGTGCTGGATTTCATTTTTGCTGGTTTAGATGCTTTGGACACTCTGCCACTGCTGATCAGTGTCAGAGTGTGAGTGCTCCCTGTGTAAATTGGTATTGTAATTGGATATACCTGATTTGCATATTTGTATCACCAAGAAGTCCCTAGTGCACTGAGTGTGCCAGGGCTGGTAATGTCAAATGCTACTAGTGGGCCTGCAGCACTGATTGTGCCACCCACATGAGTAGCCCTAAAATGGTGTCGCAGGCCTGCCACCGCAGTGCCTGTGTGCAGTCTGTGAACTGCCATGTCCTCCTGGTCAGTGTCCCCACTTACCAGGCCTAACCCTTCCCTTTCTGTACACATTGGTCACCCCTATGGAAGGCCCAAGGTACCCCCCTGGGCAGGGTGCAGTGTATGTGAAAGGTAGAGCATGTACTTGTGCAGGTGACATGCTCTGGTAGTGAATTACAACCATTTTCGTTTTTCACTGCTGAAAGGCTATCTTGCTTCAGAGGCTATCATGGGGGATGTTGGCTACTGTGGCTACCAGCATATCTTCCCATAAGAGCAAGATAGAACATAAAAGTCTGGTATCCCTGACCTCAGAATTTAATAACACATCTTTTAGGAAAGGTGGTTTTTAACTCCTGTGTTTGAGAATAGCACTTTTAGAAAGTAGCTGTTCTCTTGTCTGACCCTTCTGTGTGCCTTGGCCTGTTTGTGAATTGACTGTCTGGTTTGAGAGTGACAGGAGCTGGGGAGCCCCCAGGAGGCTGGCTGGGTCAGCCCTGGGCAGAATGACTGCATTAGCAACGTGAGTGGTGGGAGGAGATAGCACCTGGGCCTGAATAGGGCTGTGCCTGCCTTCCACAATGCTGACTCCACCTCCTGCTGGGCGGCTGACGACCCAGCCCCTCACTCTGAAAGGAAAGGAGAAGCCAGGAAAACAAAGTGCACAAGGAACACCCAGAACTGGTTCAGACCGGGCTCAGAGCCCTCCTGCACAAAGGGAACAAAGACTTTTATGGGGTATAAGTACAGGACCCCTGACTACAGAAAATTAGATCATCCTGGAATCAAGAAGGAACCGCTGCCAAGGAGAAAGCTGAAACTGAAGAAGGAAGACTATCCTGCTGTGTGATGCTGGATTGCCCTGTTGTTGCTTTGCTGCCAAGGAGAGGGGAAGGACTTTGCTTTGTGCTGTGTCCCCTTGCTTGAAGGAATCTTCAAGGGCCTGAGAAGAGCTGGCTCCCTGTTTTGAAGTCCCAGGAACAAAAGGACTACACCCCCAGCTTCCCTGAGCTCTGCTGAGAGAGCTCTGTCCTTCCTAGAGTGCTTGGCCCCTGTGTGGTGCCTCTGGAAGGTCCTCTGGAGGTACCTGTGTTGGGGAGCTGGAAATCTAGCTTTTAAAGACTTTGCTACAGAAAATGTATCACAATCCCAGCCGAGCGAGAAAATTCCCGCCGCTCCGAAGACCGAGATTGTCTCAGCGCCTGTCGCCATTGCCTGAAGACTTCGCACACTTCGTTAGCGGGCAGATTTTCGCCGCTGCGAACATCGTCACAGAGCCTGTCATCGCTGGGTGAAATCATCGCATCACGTCGCTGCGAGAATCATCGCAGAGCCATCGCACGAGGAGCTGCGACTGCGCAACGTTGCCCCGGAGATAGTCGCAACACCCGAGAATCATCGCATCGTGCCTGTGCGGGAGAAAACTTCCTATGGAACCTACGCACCGGAATCGATACAAGTGGCCTTCCTCCCCATACAGACCGGATTTG
Organism: Lissotriton helveticus; assembly: GCF_964261635.1. Taxonomy (NCBI): domain Eukaryota; kingdom Metazoa; phylum Chordata; class Amphibia; order Caudata; family Salamandridae; genus Lissotriton; species Lissotriton helveticus. Next base: position 1,155,184,843 of record NC_136065.1, read on the forward strand.
TCGCAACACGCCCGCTGCTGCTGCGGGGCTGTCGCTAACGCCTCCCCAGGGTCTCAGGAGCAACGCATCACTTGTTTTTCACCGCTACGCTTCTGTGCCTGGAACTTTTTATCGCTAACAAAGGTACTGTGGCTAAAACGGGACGCAACTGTGGATAATTTTAGCGCTAACCTTAAGAACCTTAAGAACTCTTTTGCAACCATATTCCTGAACTGTTTACGTTCGATTTTTGTCGTTTTGGTCTTGTGTAGTTTATATTAAATACCTTTATTTTTCTAAACTGTTGTGGAGTCAGTTTGTGGTGTTTTCACTGTGTTACTGTGAGTTTTGGTACATATACTTTACACATTGCCTTTGATAAGCCTTGACTGCTCGTGCCAAGCTACCAAGGGGGTGAGCAGGGGTTATCTCAGAGGGTTTCCTCCTTACCCTGACTAGAAGCAAGAGTCCCTATTTGGACAGTGGTACCTACCCCTGCCAACTAGAGACCCCAGTTCTAACAGTTTGGAACCAGAAGTGTATGTTCAAGCCGATGCTCCATGCCATACCAAACCCTAAATTAGAAGGGGGTTCTACTTTCATATTCACCTATGTGGACTTTGGCATGGGTCTCTGAAACCATTTTTCAAACAGAAATGACTCACAAATGACCAATAAAAGGGTTTTATTACGCACTAAAAAGCCATTTTGCGGTTGCAAAGTCTCTGATAAAGTGATCAGAATATGATTTGTCCATATTGTTTTGTACATATGGCCCCTTGTTTACTCTTAATTTGCGGAAAGCTTCCATCTAATCTGTCTCAGTTTTTGAGCTTCTACACTTGAACATAATTTGAATTCAATCTCATTGAAAGCGTCTCCTAGTTCTCCTGATCTAGGTGAAGGTCTCTGAGTACTTCCTCTGTTTATTACCAGTGCTATCTATCAGACAATCAGACAAACTGTGCCTCTGGCATTTCTGTTACCACTGCTGTTCTACTCTCCTTGAGAGAGAAAAACAGAGATGTGTGCAATCCTGAACTATCAGAGGTGAACCTCCAACGTGTTTCTGTACTATTCCCTATCCACCATAACTCCTCACAAAAACCTGGATGTTTGAGTTTATTCAAGTCTCAGCCAAGTACTCTTGTTTGCTGGAGAGTGTGGATTAGCAATGGATTAGCAATGGAACTCTCTCATTTAAACCTACCATATAATGCTCTTGGTTCATATCAGAGGACTTAAAAAATTAGAAGTTTCCATTTTGCCTTCCAAAGAAAACTCTGTACTTCACCAAAAAGAGCATTGTGGAAATCTATATCATAGAGTTGGCAAATTTGAGTCTAATTATGACTAGGTCAGAGTTTCCGTTAAAAAGCCATTTGTTTGTTTACTAACAAAGATGGTGTCATCTAACAAATCAACAAGAAAGTTTCCCCAAAAAATAAATAATGTTATTGACTTGTTCAGCATGGGAAATTATATGCTGATCACATCATCTGAAGTAAAGTTAAAAAAAGGAGGCAAAACATCAGCTTTTCCTATTTTAACTCATTCATAAATCTTTGGTTTTTGCTATAAAAAAAAGAGAAAACTGGACGGAATTATATCAAACTTCACACAAAACCAGAACTGTACTGGGGGCCTGCCTGTTTTGGTTTAAATTCATTCAGCCATTTTTGAGAAATTAGTGTTACAAAACATGTTGGTGGGCTTTGAGTGGTTACAAGTTACAGATAACTTGAGGACTGAAAAGGAGTTTTTGTTTTTTCTTGCCTATAACTTTGGCACAATTGACAAATTTGCATGAAGATTGGCAGGGAGGATGTTTAGCCTAATCTTGATATTTCTAAATTTGTGCACATCTGTCAAGGGAGAGGGTCATAAACAATAATTTGTTAAGAATTATGCCATCCTTTGAAGAACTAACATGAAATATTCATTTAGCATGCTTACCCCCACATGCATCAAACTTTAATTTTGCAATTCCTTAATAGTGATTTTTAAGGCATTGCTAATAAGGAATTGCAAAATCAAACGCACCCAAAAAATCGCAAAAAAATAGCGATTCGCTAATATTTGCAATCGCTATTAGCGATTTCATATTACCGACTCGCTAATAGTGAAATCGCAACTAGTGATATCGCAAATTGCGATTTCGCTATTTGCGAGTTCTCAAATTGCAATCTCGCTAATTGCGAGTCACTTTTGGTGCAGCTTGATGACATCACAATCAGGAAGTGATGCAGCACATGCTGATTGCAGTACACTGAGAGAGTCAGAGGAGGAGGCAGAGTGCAGGAGCCCAGCTGAAGTTCCAATTTTTGTTTTGTCAAAACTGTCCTGTGACAAAAGCATGGCTACGGGAGCAGTGGGAAGCAGGCTGCCAATAGAAAAAGGAAACTAAAATTCAGTGAGAAGGAGATAGAAATCCTAATTGCGGAGGCAGTGAGGAGCCATGAAAAGGTGTTTGGCAAACTATCACTCCAGGGCCCTGAGTCAGAGAAGCGGAAAATCTGGCTCTACTATCCAAAGGAAACACAATGGGAGTCACCCACTGCACAATGTAAGACCTGCGCAAACGGTGGTATGACTTTCTTAGCCATGCAAAAGAGAGGGTTGCTGACAGGATTTCGGAGGCAAAGCAGACTGGTGGTGGACCCGCAATACAGCTTGGAATACACCACTGGAGGACCTAGTGGAGTCCACACTCCAGCCCGCAGCTGTAGTCGGAGTGACGGAGTTGGACACCCTTGCACCGGCCAGTACATCACAAGGTAAGATGCATGCAAATGACAATTTAATACAGAATAGAAAATTAGAAACATCATTTCTGATCAAATCCAGTGTGCAGAATACTACTCCAGTCCACATTGTACTTGCTACACCCAAATGCATTATGGGAGGAACAGGCAGGGAAGGGAATTTGATAGGAAAACAGCATTGTTGCCCACAAGAACAACAAAGAAGCAAAACATATAGGCACTTTGTGTCAGTTAGTAATTTAATGGAACTCAAAAATGCAGTATGTGAGACATCAATATTTACGTAATAACTGAAAATTGCTCTGTTTAACATCACAGCTGCAGCTGCAGCTGCACAGGAGTCAGAGAGAAGTGAAGGAGGAGACACACAGAAGACTCCGGCTGAGGCAGATGTGAAGAAACCCACGACCCCACCAACCAAAAACAATGCACCCACTAGACGCAGGTCCAGAGTCCCACCACTACCTGCCATGGAAGTTGAGGAAGAGAGCGAACATGATCCCCAAACATCCCAGCCAGGACCTTCTCCCACAACAAGACCACAGTCACAGGTCTGGTGCAGCAATAATCAAACCTGTAGATGCAGGACAAGGGCACAGATGATAACACCAGAGGATAAAAGTCCAAATGTCTGGGGTGAGCTGGAGAGCCAAATGCTGAGGGTGCAGCGCCTGCATGCAAAGAACATGAAGTTAATGCAGGTACAATTTTGCACTATGTCTAACAACATGGCAGATATGAGTGACTGCTTGAAAGAGCTGACTACAGCAGTGGTGGAAGGGCATAGACAGTCCAATGAGGCCATACAGGAGCACCAGGTATCCCAAAGAAAAAGGCATCACCAATTCTTAGGGTGCCAAGATTGCTACACAGATCCATCAACAGGCTGAGCACCAACACAGCTCTGCTGTCCCATTGTTCTGTGGCCTTGCAGGTCCAAATGAGCCATTGATGTGGGGATGTGGCCAGGGGACTCGTCCAGGTCACAAATGCATTAGAGCACTTTCAGACTGCATCTGCTGGGGGCAGCAATATATTGGAGGGTGGGGAGAGTGAGGTGGCGTCAAGCCTCAGTAGTCTCTTGGTGCCAGTGACTACATGCCAGAGGAGCACTACTAGGAGTACCACAGCTTCTGAAGGCTCCACAAGGGAGGTGGATGCGGCCACCAAAAGGCATTTGGGAGTGCGTGGACCCAAAAAATAGGGTGGCGTTGGCAGACTACCTAGTATTTGGTGAAGTAACCATTATCATGGCTAAAGTTGTGACTTACATTCAAGTCCAATGATGATGTCTTGTTTTAGTTTTTTGGTTTACACCCACTGTGCTATTTGGCACCTGGTATGTGTGCATTAACACTACCACATTCCTACATTAATAAAAATCCATTACAGTTCTGCCATGCTATGTCTTGTCTCATCATTACCCACCTCAAAACCAATGCTGTGTAATTTCTGCATGTCTCCTTCTCCCTTCTGCTAAGCTTGCCTCAGCTGCTGCTTGTAGTGGTTGCCCTGACTGGTAGTCCTCCTCATGCTCGCTGTCCGGCAGTTCCAGGGGTATGCCTCTCCTAATAGCAATGTTGTGCAACATGGCACAGGAGGCCACAATTCTGCAGCAGGTCTTAGGTCAGTACTGCAATGCACCCACCAGTCTTGTGGAGGCAACTAAACGTACTTTTCAGTAGGATAAAGGTGCAATCAATGACGTTTCATGTTGCGATGTGTGCTGCATTGTAACGCTGCTCACTTGGGGTACTTGGGTTGAGGTATGGTGTCAGGATGTAGTTGCGCACAGAGTATGCACTGTCACCTACAGGGTAGTAAGCAGTTAGTGACAGATATGCATTACCATTTGTACATACAGTCAGAGACATTGTAACATCTGTTTACCTAGCAGATATCCTTCTCCAAATTCACTCCCAAGGAGATGAGTGTGTATGCCACTCTGTCAGAATATGTGCGAGTCAAGTGTGCTGCCAGGGTACTGTGCCAGTGATGATGTTTTTAGCATTGCAGACTACTTGGATATTCAGTGAATAGTAGGATTTCCAGCTCCTAAAGATGTACTCATTCACTGATGGTGGACAAATGGCTACTTGCGTTCCATCAATGCAACCTATAACAAGGGGAAACCGGGCTATCTGCTAGAAGTCTAGTTTTGTCTTAAGAAAATCTTGTGGGGTTGTGGGGAAGCTAATGTGGAGGTGTATCCTGCTCAACATTGCATTGAGGAATGCATTAAAAAAACGTGACAGGGCACATTGTGACACCCCTCCAGCTACTGATACTACACCCTGGAAGCTACCTGACGCTAGTAAGTGCAGGGAACATAGGACCTGCACCTGAGTGAGAATGGCATGTGTCCTGCGAGTCTGGCGCTGCAGTAGGGGATCCAGTTCAGCAATCAGGTCATGGATCATGACCTATACTTGTCATAAATCTCTTCCTCTGTGTCTGCCCCAACAATGTAATCCTCACCCTAAAACTGCGCTCCTGTATACTCCTTCTACTCTGTGCTGCTGCTCGTAGCCTCATCCTCCTCACCATGATGTAGAGTGCTGCCATAGTGAAACATTCTGAGGCCTCCTGGGCCTGTTTAAATACTTTGCTGATGTGCACCACTTGTTTTGATTGTTTTCACCTGTTTACCACCTGCCTGTAAAATTCGATAAATTGCAATTGGAATTTTGTGATTTTCATGGGAATCGCTAATTGTGATTTTTTCTAGCATAGCTTTGTGACTCTGTAATAGCGATTCGCAACTAGGGAATCGCAATTTTGGGCCTCGCAAAATGTCGATTTCTTATTTTTGCGAATTTCTTATTTTTTCGCAATTCTGTTATGAAGCATTGCAAAGGGCTACTTTGCAGGCGCAAAGGGCCTGTTTTACAGATTCACAATTTTTGCGCTCGCAAATTAGCTTGATGCGTGTGTACCTTAGTCCTCCATCTTCCATAAGTATGGCAAGCTTCATGCGAATCCAGCAAAGGTGGGAGACACAATTAAAAGGCAAGCAAAACATATTAGTTAGTCAATCTTAGTCCAGGGATGTCAGGCTTTAATGTGATCTGATAAGGTGGTAAAGGAGGAGGGTGAAAAATATCTTTGATTTGCTACTTTAGTAAAGTGTCATAGGTCTACCCGAAGTTGGCCAGCACTAGGCAGGTTTCAAATGCTTCTTATAATTTTAATTTTAATTTCTTCTGCGTTTATCAAGGGGGCATGGTTAAAGGGGGTGACACGTGTTTACTTGTTAAAAACTTTTGAACCCTTTGAAAAATCTGAACACACTCCATCAAGAAATGGCATGCTTAATTTGTCAAATGAGTACAGTACGTGGCTTCCAGATTTTAGGCAGATCTCACAAAGGGCGTAAGCTAAAGTGGGGAATGAAAAACATTTTAATGTGCCAATACTTTTTGCATCATTTGGTAAATTTCAATGAAGGTGGAGTTGCAATAATTAGGTTTAATTTGCAAACTTCATGTACAGTGGATAGTTAGCAGCATGGGAGCTTGAGTGCCTTCAATGTCAGAGGTCTTGAAATATGTCTTATCTGATTCCGCTCTAAGAAATGTGTCACACATTTGAGTCTCTAATCTGGCCACACTAAATTCACCTATAATAACTGTAATTGGAGCAGAGGGCTCGAGTAGAAGAACGTACAGCAGTTCTGCATGATGGAGGAAAAATTGAGTGGTAGAAGAGAAAGTGAATTATGGTATTCTTACCAGTGGAGCTTCTACTGGGCTCAACCACAATTAAGAACGCTGCTTTTAACTTATGTAAATGCAATTTATTAGGAGCCGTATAGGGTTTTGGGTGACAAGGGTAATTTTAGGGTTTAGGGTCGTTATGAGTTTTTGGGTGGAAAGGGTAATTTTAGGGTTTAGGTTGGGTATGGGTTTTGTGGTACCAAGAGAATTTTTAGTGTTTAGGGTGGGTATGGGGTTTGGAGTCGCAAGGGTAATTTTTGGGATTAGGATTGGTATAGGTTGAGGGGCTGTGGGTTTTTTAGGATATATACATAAAATGTACATTCAAAAACTAAGTAGAGCACTTGGAAGTATTGTAGACACAATTTGAAGGGACCAGAGCGGTATCTCCCAGTAGGCATGGAGCCTCTTAGGCTCTTAGTGTAAGGGGAGGAATGGTTTCCTCAATGACTTATCAATTCTGAGAGGGGACCCACTGAGGAGACCCACTGTTGCTCCTGCATACATCATTAACATAAGAACAAACAAGAACCTGGTCCAACTTTGAGAAATGTAGTCTTTCACAGTAGAGATTCTGTAATAGATATAGGCCTTTAGACCTGTTCTTTTCTGGAAGACCTTCGGACAAATTGAGCGTCACCTGCCTGCTTACTTGTTTGTGCCCCTATGTAATGAGATTATGACTCTTGTTGAAGTTTTGGAAATATAGAGGCAGCCAGAATCTCCTTTTTCAGTACAATTTGTGTAATCAAACAATCTGTAAAGCCATTGTACACCTTTACATTGCAGATATGCAAGCCACTTTCATTGGTCCTGCATACTGAAATTCCCTCTTCAAATGGAGATTGCCCAGTTCAACCTAACTGACATTGTATTAGGGTTTTGTGGGCCTTTACTGTGGGTGAGTCATACTACTTGAGTCTCACTCACATTAATTTCACAGTAATTGGATTGAGCATGTTTACCACCAGTATCCACCTATTAAGCCAAGGCCAGCTGCAGCAGACCCATGGTAAAGGGCATTGGGGTGGTTACATGTTTTCGGATGCATGTGTGAGACTACCATTGTGCGCAGCCAGTAATTGGATGCAGGTAGCGTGGCGCAGAAGGGACTCTGAAAGGATAAATGCTTTTACTGGATTATAACTACAGGTGAAATTGCTCTTAGAAGTACTGTTTCACTCTTCTTAGGCGAACACAGTCTAGCAACATGTCAAACTTGGGTGAACCATGCACATGTTTGATTTTACTGGTTTCAATAACATAAATATACATCTTATGGGATGTAAAGGATTTCTATATTTCAGCTCATCTCATAATCAGATTCCAGGCATTTTTTCCCCAGCTGCTGGGCCAAATTAATTACTTTGCTCCCCAGCAGATTGAATAATGGCCTCCCATACACAAAGGGAGCAATTATCGGTGACTGGCTTGGTTCCTGTGAAGGAAAGGGTGGGGAGGTATATCAGTATTTGATAATTAGCTGTCACACTACATTTGAGCTGTGTTTGCCCAATCCCACCGAACAAAGGAGGAAGCCCAGATATCTGAAGCCAACACAGGGGTTGCTCCACTTTGACATTTTGGTGGGAAGGAATCTGACAGTGATGTCAGCTAGGGGTGTATCTGATGCTCTCAGAGGAGCTCATCAAAGAGGACACTTGATGGTGCAATATTGGATTGTCTATGGATGCTGTTCAAGGAGGGTTGGAACAGGGGTGGAGGGATGATGTGGTTTCATAAGATTGGACAATGGTGCCTGCAATCTAGAGCTCACACTCACTTTAAATCCCTGCACAAGGGAGAGACAGAGAACAAGACCCTGGGCCTGTAAGGTGACAACAGCAAACTGTTGGACAGCTGGAAGAACAGAAGCCACATGATGCCCTACAAAGATGGATTAAGGACATTTTCTCCAGCTGACCCCTAGGACTAGAGGAGTCTCTCCATGGGCCAGTGGTAGTGGTCCCCTTATGCCCTTTGAGGTCAAGTTGGAGGAAAAATAGAATTCCACTGAGCCCCTGAGTGCACTTCAAGACAGCCAGGAGCCAGGCAGAGGATAAGGCTAGAGCAAGGAACCAGAAAAGCAACCTCCCAGCAATGTGAACCGGTTTAGAGTCCAGGCCTGTTGAAAATGTTCTAGATGGTTAGAGCTTACCACCAGTAGTAAAAGGGGCCGACGATCATGAAATTTGGCAAGAGGTATGCACCTACAAAAACTTGACTTTTCACCCCCTGAAGAACCGAGCACCCCCTGAAGAACCGAGCAGCCAAATGCATGTGGCTCTGTCGTATGTCTCAAAATTATCTCTGTGTCGGGCCCGGGCTTTGCTTGGTGCAAGTTATATTTGTATTTATTCAGGGGGAGGGGACATGTATGGCCGCCAGGGGCTCACTCGGCCCTGGATCACATCTTCTGGGCCCGGACATGTTTACAAGTGTACTCGGGACACAATCCTCTGGGGCACTCCAAAAGAGAAAATGGACTGCTGCTGCCCTCCAAGCAGAAGTGGTGCTGTCTCCGCTCCCTGGACCCATGATAAACCCTGGGCATAACACTCCGCTCTGCTCGAGGAGTTTGCAAAGTTTTGGAAACACTGTGTTCCACACAGAACGCGGAGTTGCCGAAAAACTCTGCACTCCGCAACAGAGTGGATTTTTTTGTGTTTGCGCACCCGAAATGTATATTCATGCGCATGGGAGTGACTTACCGAGTGCCTGCCATCGCCGACGAGTTTCCCAAGCCGTTCGCGAATGCCACAAGATTTGCTAGGCAGCCGCATGGTCCTGCGAGAGTTGGTGATCGCGAACATGTCATTCGAGCGCAAATCCGGATGGGGTCGCACCCTACTCACACACCGACGGGATCAGAGAATCGAAAGAAGATGCATCGCGGAACACAAACTACACTTACCACAGTCCTTAGGGGTGATCCCGCTGGTGTGTGAGTAGTGTGCGACCCAACCCCCATTTGTAATGTTAAAGCTCCCTCGAGCAGTTGGCTGACAAGCCTGGGACCCCGCACCTGCGTGCCTGAGTGGTACTAAACCTGGCAATATTTGGCAGCCATCGGCAACCCCAGAACACGGCCTAATCCCTGCTGATGAGGGGTAAATACCCTGAAACACGTGTCCAGGGATGGCAAAGATAGCGAAGATAGCAGAGAATTGAAAGAAGATGCATCCCGGAACACGAACTACACTTACTACAGTCCTTAGGGGCGATCCCGCTGGTGTGTGAGTAGTGTGCGACCCCACCCCCATTTGTAATGTTAAAGCTCCCTCGAGCAGTTGGCTGACGAGCCTGGGACCCCGCACCTGCGCGCCTGAGTGGTACTAAACCTGGCAATATTTGCCAGCCACCGGCAACCCCAGAACACGGCCTAATCCCTGCAGATGAGGGGTAAATACCCCGAAACACATGTCCAGGGATGGCGAAGATAGCGAAGATAGCAGAGAATCGAAAGAAGATGCATCGCGGAACTCGAACTACACTTACCACAGTCCTTAGGGGCGATCCCGCTGGTGTGTGAGTAGTGTGCGACCCCACCCCCATTTGTAATGTTAAAGCTCCCTCAAGCAGTTGGCTGACGAGCCTGGGACCCCGCACCTGCGAGCCTGAGTGGTACTAAACCTGGCAATATGTGGCAGCCACCGGTAACCCCAGAACACGGCCTAATCCCTGCTGATGAGGGGTAAATACCCCGAAACACGTGTCCAGGGATGGCGAAGGTAGCAAAGATAGCAGAAAATCGAAAGAAGATGCATCGCGGAACACGAACTACACTTACCACAGTCCTTAGAGGCGATCCCGCTGGTGTGTGAGTAGTGTGCGACCCCACCCCCATTTGTAATGTTAAAGCTCCCTCAAGCAGTTGGCTGACGAGCCTGGGACCCCACACCTGCGCGCCTGAGTGGTACTAGACCTGGCAATATTTGGCAGCCACTGGCAACCCCAGAACATGGCCTAATCCCTGCTGATGAGGGGTAAATACCCTGAAACAAGTGTCCAGGGATGGCAAAGATAGCGAAGATAGCAGAGAATCGAAAGAAGATGCATCGCGGAACACGAACTACACTTACCACAGTCCTTAGGGGCGATCCCGCTGGTGTGTGAGTAGTGTGTGACCCCCCCGCCATTTGTAATGTTAAAGCTCCCTCGAGCAGTTGGCTGACGAGCCTGGGACCCCGCACCTGCGCACCTGAGTGGTACTAAACATGGCAATATTTGGCAGCCACCGGCAACCCCAGAACACGGCCTAATCCCTGCTGATGAGGGGTAAATACCCCGAAACACGTGTCCAGGGATGGCGAAGATAGCAAAGATAGCAGAGAATCGAAAGAAGATGCATCGCGGAACACAAACTACACTTACCACAGTCCTTAGGGGCGATCCCGCTGGTGTGTGAGTAGTGTGCGACCCCACCCCCATTTGTAATGTATAAGCTCCCTCGAGCAGTTGGCTGACAAGCCTGGGACCCCGCACCTGCGCGCCTGAGTGGTACTAAACCTGGCAATATTTGGCAGCCACCGGCAACCCCAGAACACGGCCTAATCCCTGCTGATAAGGGGTAAATACCCCGAAACACGTGTCCAGGGATGGTGAAGATAGCGAAGATAGCAGAGAATTGAAAGAAGATGCATCGCGGAACACAAACTACACTTACTACAGTCCTTAGGGGCGATCCCGCTGGTGTGTGAGTAGTGTGCGACCCCACCCCCATTTGTAATGTTAAAGCTCCCTCGAGCAGTTGAGTGACGAGCCTGGGACCCCGCACCTGCGCGCCTGAGTGGTACTAAACCTGGCAATATTTGCCAGCCACCGGCAACCTCAGAACACGGCCTAATCCCTGCAGATGAGGGGTAAATACAACGAAACACATGTCCAGGGATGGCGAAGATAGCGAAGATAGCAGAGAATCGAAAGAAGATGCATCGCGGAACTCGAACTACACTTACCACAGTCCTTAGGGGCGATCCCGCTGGTGTGTGAGTAGTGTGCGACCCCACCCCCATTTGTAATGTTAAAGCTCCCTCAAGCAGTTGGCTGACGAGCCTGGGACCCCGCACCTGCGCGCCTGAGTGGTACTAAACCTGGCAATATGTGGCAGCCACCGGCAACCCCAGAACACGGCCTAATCCCTGCTGATGCGGGGTAAATACCCCGAAACACGTGTCCAGGGATGGCGAAGGTAGCGAAGATAGCAGAAAAACGAAAGAAGATGCATCGCGGAACACGAACTACACTTACCACAGTCCTTAGGGGCGATCCCGCTGGTGTGTGAGTAGTGTGCGACCCCACCCCCATTTGTAATGTTAAAGCTCCCTCGAGCAGTTGGCTGACGAGCCTGGGACCCCGCACCTGCGCACCTGAGTGGTACTAAACATGGCAATATTTGGCAGCCACTGGCAACCCCAGAACATGGCCTAATCCCTGCTGATGAGGGGTAAATACCCTGAAACAAGTGTCCAGGGATGGCAAAGATAGCGAAGATAGCAGATAATCGAAAGAACATGCATCGCGGAACACAAACTACACTTACCACAGTCCTTAGGGGCGATCCCGCTGGTGTGTGAGTAGTGTGCGACCCCCCGCCATTTGTAATGTTAAAGCTCCCTCGAGCAGTTGGCTGACAAGCCTGGGACCCCGCACCTGCGCGCCTGAGTGGTACTAAACCTGGCAATATTTGGCAGCCACCGGCAACCCCAGAACACGGCCTAATCCCTGCTGATGAGGGGTAAATACCCCGAAACACGTGTCCAGGGATGGTGAAGATAGCGAAGATAGCAGAGAATTGAAAGAAGATGCATCGCGGAACACAAACTACACTTACTACAGTCCTTAGGGGCGATCCCGCTGGTGTGTGAGTAGTGTGCGACCCCACCCCCATTTGTAATGTTAAAGCTCCCTCGAGCAGTTGAGTGACGAGCCTGGGACCCCGCACCTGCGCGCCTGAGTGGTACTAAACCTGGCAATATTTGCCAGCCACCGGCAACCTCAGAACACGGCCTAATCCCTGCAGATGAGGGGTAAATACAACGAAACACATGTCCAGGGATGGCGAAGATAGCGAAGATAGCAGAGAATCGAAAGAAGATGCATCGCGGAACTCGAACTACACTTACCACAGTCCTTAGGGGCGATCCCGCTGGTGTGTGAGTAGTGTGCGACCCCACCCCCATTTGTAATGTTAAAGCTCCCTCGAGCAGTTGGCTGACGAGCCTGGGACCCCGCACCTGCGCGCCTGAGTGGTACTAAACCTGGCAATATTGAGCAGCCACTGGCAACCCCAGAACATGGCCTAATCCCTGCTGATGAGGGGTAAATACCCTGAAACAAGTGTCCAGGGATGGCAAAGATAGCGAAGATAGCAGATAATCGAAAGAACATGCATCGCGGAACACGAACTACACTTACCACAGTCCTTAGGGGCGATCCCGCTGGTGTGTGAGTAGTGTGCGACCCCCCGCCATTTGTAATGTTAAAGCTCCCTCGAGCAGTTGGCTGACGAGCCTGGGACCCCGCACCTGCGCACCTGAGTGGTACTAAACATGGCAATATTTGGCAGCCACCGGCAACCCCAGAACACGGCCTAATCCCTGCTGATGAGGGGTAAATACCCCGAAACCCGTGTCCAGGGATGGCGAAGATAGCAAAGATAGCAGAGAATCGAAAGAAGATGCATCGCGGAACACAAACTACACTTACCACAGTCCTTAGGGGCGATCCCGCTGGTGTGTGAGTAGTGTGCGACCCCACCCCCATTTGTAATGTATAAGCTCCCTCGAGCAGTTGGCTGACAAGCCTGGGACCCCGCACCTGAGCGCCTGAGTGGTACTAAACCTGGCAATATTTGGCAGCCACCGGCAACCCCAGAACACGGCCTAATCCCTGCTGATGAGGGGTAAATACCCCGAAACACGTGTCCAGGGATGGCGAAGATAGCGAAGATAGCAGAGAATCGAAAGAAGATGCATCGGGGAACACGAACTACACTTACTACAGTCTTTAGGGGCCATCCCGCTGGTGTGTGAGTAGTGTGCAACCCCACCCCCATTTGTAATGTTAAAGCCCCCTCGAGCAGTTGGCTGACGAGCCTGGGACCCCGCACCTGCGCGCCTGAGTGGTACTAAACCTGGCAATATTTGCCAGCCACCGGCAACCCCAGAACACGGCCTAATCCCCGCAGATGAGGGGTAAATACCCCGAAACACATGTCCAGGGATGGCGAAGATAGCGAAGATAGCAGAGAATCGAAAGAAGATGCATCGCGGAACTCGAACTACACTTATCACAGTCCTTAGGGGCGATCCCGCTGGTGTGTGAGTAGTGTGCGACCCCACCCCCATTTGTAATGTTAAAGCTCCCTCAAGCAGTTGGCTGACGAGCCTGGGACCCCGCACCTGCGCGCCTGAGTGGTACTAAACCTGGCAATATGTGGCAGCCACCGGCAACCCCAGAACACGGCCTAATCCCTGCTGATGAGGGGTAAATACCCCGAAACACGTGTCCAGGGATGGCGAAGGTAGCAAAGATAGCAGAGAATCGAAAGAAGATGCATCGCGGAACTCGAACTACACTTACCACAGTCCTTAGGGGCGATCCCGCTGGTGTGTGAGTAGTGTGCGACCCCACCCCCATTTGTAATGTTAAAGCTCCCTCAAGCAGTGGGCTGACGAGCCTGGGACCCCGCACCTGCGCGCCTGAGTGGTACTAAACCTGGCAATATGTGGCAGCCACCGGCAACCCCAGAACACGGCCTAATCCCTGCTGATTAGGGGTAAATACCCAGAAACACGTGTCCAGGGATGGCGAAGGTAGCGAAGATAGCAGAAAATCGAAAGAAGATGCATCGCGGAACACGAACTACACTTACCACAGTCCTTAGGGGCGATCCCGCTGGTGTGTGAGTGGTGTGCGACCCCACCCCCATTTGTAATGTTAAAGCTCCCTCGAGCAGTTGGCTGACGAGCCTGGGACCCCGCACCTGCGCGCCTGAGTGGTACTAAACCTGGCAATATTTGGCAGCCACTGGCAACCCCAGAACATGGCCTAATCCCTGCTGATGAGGGGTAAATACCCTGAAACAAGTGTCCAGGGATGGCAAAGATAGCGAAGATAGCAGAGAATCGAAAGAACATGCATCGCGGAACACGAACTACACTTACCACAGTCCTTAGGGGCGATCCCGCTGGTGTGTGAGTAGTGTGCGACCCCCCCGCCATTTGTAATGTTAAAGCTCCCTTGAGCAGTTGGCTGACGAGCCTGGGACCCCGCACCTGCGCACCTGAGTGGTACTAAACATGGCAATATTTGGCAGCCACCGGCAACCCCAGAGCACGGCCTAATCCCTGCTGATGAGGGGTAAATACCCCGAAACACGTGTCCAGGGATGGCGAAGATAGCAAAGATAGCAGAGAATCGAAAGAAGATGCATCGCGGAACACAAACTACACTTACCACAGTCCTTAGGGGCGATCCCGCTGGTGTGTGAGTAGTGTGCGACCCCACCCCCATTTGTAATGTATAAGCTCCCTCGAGCAGTTGGCTGACAAGCCTGGGACCCCGCACCTGCGCGCCTGAGTGGTACTAAACCTGGCAATATTTGGCAGCCACCGGCAACCCCAGAACACGGCCTAATCCCTGCTGATGAGGGGTAAATACCCCGAAACACGTGTCCAGGGATGGCGAAGATAGCGAAGATAGCAGAGAATCGAAAGAAGATGCATCGCGGAACACGAACTACACTTAGTACAGTCCTTAGGGGCGATCCCGCTGGTGTGTGAGTAGTGTGCGACCCCACCCCCATTTGTAATGTTAAAGCCCCCTCGAGCAGTTGGCTGTCGAGCCTGGGACCCCGCACCTGCGCGCCTGAGTGGTACTAAACCTGGCAATATTTGCCAGCCACCGGCAACCCCAGAACACGGCCTAATCCCTTCAGATGAGGGGTAAATACCCCGAAACACATGTCCAGGGATGGCGAAGATAGTGAAGATAGCAGAGAATCGAAAGAAGAGGCATCGCGGAACTCGAACTACACTTACCACAGTCCTTAGGGGCAATCCCGCTGGTGTGTGAGTAGTGTGCGACCCCACCCCCATTTGTAATGTTAAAGCTCCCTCAAGCAGTTGGCTGACGAGCCTGGGACCCCGCACCTGCGCGCCTGAGTGGTACTAAACCTGGCAATATGTGGCAGCCACCAGCAACCCCAGAACACGGCCTAATCCCTGCTGATGAGGGGTAAATACCCCGAAACACGTGTCCAGGGATGACGAAGGTAGCGAAGATAGCAGAAAATCGAAAGAAGATGCATCGCGGAACACGAACTACACTTACCACAGTCCTTAGGGGCGATCCCGCTGGTGTGTGAGTAGTGTGCGACCCCACCCCCATTTGTAATGTTAAAGCTCCCTCGAGCAGTTGGCTGACGAGCCTGGGACCCCGCACCTGCGCGCCTGAGTGGTACTAAACCTGGCAATATTTGGCAGCCACTGGCAACCCCAGAACATGGCCTAATCCCTGCTGATGAGGGGTAAATACCCTGAAACTAGTGTCCATGGATGGCAAAGATAGCGAAGATAGCAGAGAATCGAAAGAACATGCATCGCGGAACACGAACTACACTTACCACAGTCCTTAGGGGCGATCCCGCTGCTGTGTGAGTAGTGTGCGACCCCCCCGCCATTTGTAATGTTAAAGCTCCCTCGAGCAGTTGGCTGACGAGCCTGGGACCCCGCACCTGCGCACCTGAGTGGTACTAAACATGGCAATATTTGGCAGCCACCGGCAACCCCAGAACACGGCCTAATCCCTGCTGATGAGGGGTAAATACCCCGAAACACGTGTCCAGGGATGGCAAAGATAGCAAAGATAGCAGAGAATCGAAAGAATATGCATCGCGGAACACAAACTACACTTACCACATTCCTTAGGGGCGATCCCGCTGGTGTGTGAGTAGTGTGCGACCCCACCCCCATTTGTAATGTATAAGCTCCCTCGAGCAGTTGGCTGACAAGCCTGGGACCCCGCACCTGTGCGCCTGAGTGGTACTAAACCTGGCAATATTTGGCAGCCACCGGCAACCCCAGAACACGACCTAATCTCTGCTGATGAGGGGTAAATACCCCGAAACACGTGTCCAGGGATGGCGAAGATAGCGAAGATAGCAGAGAATCGAAAGAAGATGCATCGCGGAACACGAACTACACTTACTACAGTCCTTAGGGGCGATCCCGCTGGTGTGTGAGTAGTGTGCGACCCCACCCCCATTTGTAATGTTAAAGCCCCCTCGAGCAGTTGGCTGACGAGCCTGGGACCCCGCACCTGCGCGCCTGAGTGGTACTAAACCTGGCAATATTTGCCAGCCACCGGCAACCCCAGAACACGGCCTAATCCCTTCCGATGAGGGGTAAATACCCCGAAACACATGTCCAGGGATGGCGAAGATAGCGAAGATAGCAGAGAATCGAAAGAAGATGCATCGCGGAACTCGAACTACACTTACCACAGTCCTTAGGGGCAATCCCGCTGGTGTGTGAGTAGTGTGCGACCCCACCCCCATTTGTAATGTTAAAGCTCCCTCAAGCAGTTGGCTGACGAGCCTGGGACCCCGCACCTGCGCACCTGAGTGGTACTAAACCTGGCAATATGTGGCAGCCACCAGCAACCCCAGAACACGGCCTAATCCCTGCTGATGAGGGGTAAATACCCCGAAACACGTGTCCAGGGATGGCGAAGGTAGCGAAGATAGCAGAGAATCGAAAGAAGATGCATCGCGGAACACGAACTACACTTACCACAGTCCTTAGGGGCGATCCCGCTGGTGTGTGAGTAGTGTGCGACCCCACCCCCATTTTTAATGTTAAAGCTCCCTCGAGCAGTTGGCTGACGAGCCTGGGACCCCGCACCTGCGCGCCTGAGTGGTACTAAACCTGGCAATATTTGGCAGCCACTGGCAACCCCAGAACATGGCCTAATCCCTGCTGATGAGGGGTAAATACCCTGAAACAAGTGTCCAGGGATGGCGAAGATAGCGAAGATAGCAGAGAATCGAAAGAAGATGCATCGCGGAACTCGAACTACACTTACCACAGTCCTTAGGGGCGATCCCGCTGCTGTGTGAGTAGTGTGCGACCCCCCCGCCATTTGTAATGTTAAAGCTCCCTCAAGCAGTTGGCTGACGAGCCTGGGACCCCGCACCTGCGCACCTGAGTGGTACTAAACCTGGCAATATTTGGCAGCCACCGGCAACCCCAGAACACGGCCTAATCCCTGCTGATGAGGGGTAAATACCCCGAAACACGTGTCCAGGGATGGCGAAGATAGCAAAGATAGC
This sequence comes from Lissotriton helveticus, assembly GCF_964261635.1. Taxonomy (NCBI): domain Eukaryota; kingdom Metazoa; phylum Chordata; class Amphibia; order Caudata; family Salamandridae; genus Lissotriton; species Lissotriton helveticus. The sequence goes on from NC_136065.1 coordinate 1,155,202,638, forward strand.
AGAGAATCGAAAGAAGATGCATCGCGGAACACAAACTACACTTACCACAGTCCTTAGGGGCGATCCCACTGGTGTGTGAGTAGTGTGCGACCCCACCCCCATTTGTAATGTTAAAGCTCCCTCGAGCAGTTGGCTGACAAGCCTGGGACCCCGCACCTGCGCGCCTGAGTGGTACTTAACCTGGCAATATTTGGCAGCCACCGGCAACCCCAGAACACGGCGTAATACCTGCTGATGAGGGGTAAATACCCTGAAACACGTGTCCAGGGATGGCGAAGATAGCAAGATAGCAGAGAATCGAAAGAAGATGCATCGCGGAACATGAACTACACTTACCACAGTCCTTAGGGGCAATCCCGCTGGTGGGTGAGTAGTGTGCGACCCCCCCATTTGTAATGTTAAAGCTCCTTCGAGCAGTTGGCTGACGAGCCTGGGACCCCACACCTGCGCGCCTGAGTGGTACTAAACCTGGCAATATTTGGCAGCCACTGGCAACCCCAGAACACGGCCTAATCCCTGCTGATGAGGGGTAAATACCCCGAAACACGTGTCCAGGGATGGCAAAGATAGCGAAAATAGCAGAGAATCGAAAGAAGATGCATCGCGGAACACGAACTACACTTACCACAGTCCTTAGGGGCGATCCCGCTGGTGTGTGAGTAGTGTGCGACCCCACCCCCATTTGTAATGTTAAAGCTCCCTCGAGCAGTTGGCTGACGAGCCTGGGACCCCGCACCTGCGCACCTGAGTGGTACTAAACCTGGCACTATTTGGCAGCCACCGGCAACTCCAGAACACGGCCTAATCCCTGCTGATGAGGGGTAAATACCCCGAAACACGTGTCCAGGGATGGCAAAGATAGCGAAGATAGCAGAGAATCGAAAGAAGATGCATCGCGGAACAAGAACTACACTTACCACAGTCCTTAGGGGCGATCCCGCTGGTGTGTGAGTAGTGTGCGACCCCACCCCATTTGTAATGTCATTCGAGCGTGCCAGCGGAGCTACGGCCGGGTTTTTGTGAAGATTATGATCCCAAACATGCAGGATATACTGCAACTATAATCTGGAGAAAGTTCCCTCCCCGAACAGCATCAAAACCTTCTCAAAATTACGATTTGGAGAAAAAACTCCTCAAGTTGACATTTGGCTATACTGTTTTGTGCAAGGAGTCCTTTGTCTTTTTTCACGAGGAAGGAAGTGCTCCAGAGTCTCCAACTTCCTGTTCCTGTCCAGCAGGCTCCTCCCAGTGCTTTGTCCATCTCCTGGTCATTTTTCATTTGGACTTGGAGCTGCAAGGATCACTCTTTGTGTCTGCTTCATAATATATCATTGGATGTGAGGACTTTGAATTTGAGATTTAACAAGTAAGTTGGAAAATTGGTGTTGTTTGTTTGATTGTGGCCCGGCACCTAGATTTATTTGGACTTTTCATTGTTTTTTAAAAATGGATTGTGGTGGGTGGCCTGTAGTTTCATAGGGGTCTAGTTGTTTCTTTGTAAGTAATTTTCTTCTTTTATAAAGGAAACACATTGTACAGTTCACTAAATTTGTCTCCATGTTTTGAAATCAATTTGCAATGCTTATTTAGTTCACTATGGGCCATATGTATCATCAACCTGATTTGAAATTCTCAAATAGCTATTTTTAAGAAATCGCTATTTGAGAATCTCAAATAGGTATGTATGTACAAAATCGCATTTTTTGCGATTTCTTAAAATTCCTTAATTGCGATTAGCAAATTGCGAATCGCAATTAAGGAATACTTTCCCATTCATTTCTACGGGCCAGGAGGTCCATAGGAATGAATGTGCGTTGCATGGCACTTTGAAAAATGCAAAAATGTGCATTTTTCAAGGAATTCGCAACTTACCACCAACTAGAAGTTGGTGGTAATTTGCGATTCCTTAAGGACATTTTGCAATTTTTTTTTGCTTCATACATTGCATTTAAGGAATCGCAAAATTTGCGATTCCTTAAATGGGATTGCAAAATAACGAATCGCAAATTTTGCGATTCCTTGTTTTGCACCAGATTTTGCCTTTTACTTACCGTTTAGCAAATTCACATTCGCAAACGCCGAAATTCTGCAAATTTTGGCCTTTGCAAATGCAAATTTGCTCGATACATATGGCCCTTTGTAGCCTAGTCTGCCAATGGGTTTTCCAATCAATAGGCCCAGAGCTACTCACTGGTGCATGTTGTGGCCTGGCCATGTGGCTGGCAGCCTTTTTGTAAACGCTGCCAGTGTGCTTCTGCCATAGGCCTGCATGCCTTCTTTGTGGAGGCCATGTCTTCTTGCTGGTTGTTGTTTTGCATGCATTTTTTGTTCTTCTTTTATTGAGCAAAAATGTAGCACGGTTCACTACATATTCTCCACGTTTTTAGTAAAATTGCAATATTGATTTAAATTGATTCACTATGTAGCCTAGTCTGCCAATGGGTTTTCCAACCAATAGGCCCAGAGCTACTCATGGGTGCATGAAACAACTATTTCTGTGGTATCTTTAGAATTTCAACATCATGTTAGCCATGGGTGGCAATGGAGTAAAAATACAAATGTGTTTTTTGTGGTATTTCACAGTTTATTTCAAGTGTGTTAAATTAAATGCCTTTGTTGGATGTGTGTGGTTGTCACTTGCAAACCTTTTTAGCCCAGTGGATTTTAGTTTTTGGCTTTGCTGCGTTAAAGATGAGGTGTTTTGCATGCCTCCTTTATATGGCAGTGTGAGTGTGTTTGTAATAGTAGGCCAGCATTTGCCTCGGCTGAGCCTCTCATGTGCCAAGGAGCCGTTTTATAAACTCTGTGTCCATGTAAGGCGGGTTGAGTTCATAGTTTTCCAGGCCTCCTGCTTGTTGTTGTTGTGACCATGTGGCTGGTGGCTATTTTGTGGAGGCTGTTAGTGTGCTTTTGCCATAGGCCTGTATGTCTTCCCTTTGTTCCTCTTCGCTTATTGCTTCTTGTTGTGGTGGCTTGGCCAAGTGGCTTGCGGCCATTTTGTGTATGCAGCCAGTGTGATTGTGTCATATGCCTGCATTGTCTTCCCTTTGCAGACTTATTGCTTGTTGTTGTGGCCTGGCCATGTGGCTGGCGGCCATTTTGTAAAGGCTGCTAATGTGCTTTGTCATAGACTTGCATGCCTTCTTCATGGCGGCCATGTCTTCTTGGTGGTTGTTGTTTTGCATGCAATTTTTTTCCTCTTTTATTCAGCAAAAATGTAGCAGAGTTCACTACATATTCTCCATGTTTTTAATAATTTAGCAATATTGATTTGCATTGATTCACTATGTAGCCTAGTCTGCCAATGGGTTTTCCAACCAATAGTCCCAGAGCTACTCATGGGTGCATGAAACAACTGTTTTTTTGGCTGTTGAATTTGAACATCATTTTGGCCATGGATGACATTGGATAAAAAATATGTGTTAAATAAAAAAAAAATGGATGTGTGTGGTTGCAACTTGCAAACCTTTTTAGCATTGTCAGCATTGTTGCATTAAAGTGTTGTTTAGGATGCCTCCTTTGTCTGTTCAGTGTGTGAGTGTATTTGTAATAGTGGGCCAGCATGTGCCTGACTGAGCTTCCCTACGTGGCCGGTGCTATTTTGTAAAGTCTGTGTCCATAGAGGCCTGCTTGAGTTTATTGTTTTCCAGGCTTCCAGCTTGTTGTTGTTGTGACCATGTGGCTAGCGTCCATTTTGTGTAGGCAGTTGCTGTGCTTTTGCCATATAGGCTTGAATGTCTGTCTTCCCTTTGTTCTCCTTGGATTATTGCTTAAATTGTCATTTGTCAGCTGCAGCTCCCTGAGTGCTGCATCCCACATTATGCATAATGCCAAACCATTATATTTGTATTTTTGTTGTTGTTCTTCTTTCCTGTCCTTCCTGAGTGTACTATACAGTACACCATGAAAGCCCTTGTTGTTGTCAAATTCTCACAAATGGTTACACTGTATTGTTAATGTTTTAATAACCGCGGTAATAACACTAATAAGTGCAACCACACACACACAATTATATTATATTTGCTTGTACTAGTAATAAAACCACAACAATGCCACTTTTCACTGCTGTTCTTCTTGTTTCTTTGCTTTTAGGTGCACAAAAGAGGAGGAGACAACATCACTCATTGTACTGCCAGACAGAAGGCCTGTGCCCTGAGCACAACTTCATGTGACGAGTGCCACAGACATCTCTTCAACTTGTGAATCTAAGACAAGTGCCACTGCGTGCTTACTGACATCTTCAAGATGGCCCCAAAGAAAGGTACCAGTACCAAGAAAGTCAAAGTTGCCGGTGAGAAGAAGAAGGCACTGCCAATTACCACCACCTGTATGTCGCTCAAGACCTTTATTGGGAAACCATAAATTGCACCTGCAGCAGCGATGTACTGGGAGCAGCACCCCCGCATCAGTTGGACCCACCCCACCATCCCAGGTCCAGGCCCATGTCGGTCGCAGAGGCAGCCAGTCTAATCACGGCGACGCCGACGAGCAGTCATGTTGAAATTTACTTATTGTTATCGCAAAGTAGTACCCAATCAATGCAGAAAACTCAGATAAGTGGGCAACAACAGCCACAACCACCCCCAATAGTAGTAGTTACTCCTGAAGTAGGGGCAGTTTAGGAGATTGAGCTTCCTGCTGAGGAAGAAGAAGAGCAAGCCACTCTTTCAGAAGATCCATTGTCTTCCTCGTCCCCAGCAAGGAAAAGGAGGGTTAGTCCATCAACTTCTTCTGCAAGCCCTCCTTCTGATTATCTAGTCGCCACTTGAATTCTACCTCAGTCTGAAAGTGAGACATGGCACGAGACAAGGCTAGGGAAAAGGAAGGTTCCAGAAAGCCTTAGAGTAATGAAGGTAGATGTAGAAGAGGAGGATGATGATGAGCCAGTCATCATGGACATTAGCTCCGCTCCAGTGGAGGACGACATTACCCCATCCCAAATTTCTGTGATGGATGTGACATGGATACCACGAGCACAGATACCAACACCACCTCCAGCTGCCATATTTATGAAGTACCAGCAGTGACCTACATCCACCACAACCACCTCGGTAGAAGTAGGTACTGCAGAGAGTCAAACATCATGTCCACCTACCAGTTCATCCGACATTGCAAGTGGCACCAGAGGTGTCAGAAAGTTCACGTCCTCGGTTTGGGACTTCTTTTTGGTTAGTCACAAGGAGGTGAACATTGCTATTTGCTCCATCTGTGGAGTAGGTGATAGTTGGGCTAAGCTTGGTACAAACTATGGTACCGGAGGCCAAACAACCCTCTGAGAAAATACCACTTAATACGGGAAACAGCCTTTGCAACGCTGCTACTTCCACACAGGGCATTTATCACGCAGGCATTGCCACACATACACTATTACCATGCATAACCTTTACCGGGCATTTTGTTTTACAAAGTACATGGTGAGGGCATATACTGTAATGGCACCTGGTGGTAAAAGCTATCGGCGTCGTTAGAGGAGCGAAGAGATCATTCTACTTCCTCTTGATGACCTGCGTGTCCAGTGCCTCACAAGAGTTGCCTCATCCTGTAACGATAAGGGGGATTGTTTTTGGGACTGAGGTGATTTTATTTCAAATGAACTGGGGGTCACAGGACAGATTTAGGGTTCAGGGCATGGACCGGGTATTTTTTTAAAGGGCTGGAGGTTAGGAGGGGGGGGGGGTAGCGCAGGATTCTAGATTCAGGATTAGGGAAGGGTCGCTATTTTTTAACAGGGTTGGGTATTTTTTAACAGGGAGAGGTCACACTGGGGGTCTAAATTTAGGACTTAGGGAAGGATCGGGTAATTTTTATCTGGGTGGGGGGTCGCACTGGGACCTAGATTTAGGGCTTATGGAAGAGTCAGATAATTTTTAACAGGGCAGGGTTGCGTGGGTCTAGATTTAGGGTTTAGGAAAGAGCTGAGGGAATGAAGATCCCATCATGGTGGAAGGTGAACAAGATGGAGACATTTTCTTTGGTACACAAAGCAGCCCTGTCCCCAGCAGTGCGGTTGTACCGCCCACATCATCAACAGCAATATCACAATGGCATAGGATTCGGGCCGAGGCACCAAGAAGTCCAAGGCAAGAGAGTACAGCAATGAAAAAATGCGCATTTAGCCTAAAAATATCTGGCCTCAAGAAGTCATCTGCATCAGTGGCACCAGAAAAGAAAAAAATCCAGGCTACCATTCTCAGCATGTTTAGCCCGAAGGGACAGTATGAACGCAACCACCCAACGCCACCTTTGTCCAATGCAAAGCTGGCGAAAATGTTAGCGTTGGACCTCCTCCATTTTTCTTTTTTGGAATGAGTGGGTTTTCTAAAATTTGTGGCAGCCATCTGCCAGAAATGGAAGGCTCCCAACCAGTCCTATTTCACCAGAGTTGTGTCTCCAGCACTACATCATGACGTCCTGGAATTGCTTGGACAAGCTTTGCAGAAGGGTGCTGTTCATAATATCCATCTGACGACAGACATGTTGACCAGTTGCCAAGCCATTGATTACATGTGCATCACTGCACACTGGATATTTTTTGTGGGGGGTTAGGGAAAATATATCTGCAGGTTATGGAGAACGTTGCCTGTCACAAATTCTACCCCCAACTCTATAGGGGCCGATTCCGATGTCGGACGGACCTGAGTCCGTCCAACATCCGTCAGGAGCCGTAACCGACCGACCTGCTGTGGTCGGTAACGGCCCTGCTAGTACGATGCGACCTAACCCTGTTTGGTCGCATTTGTATGGTTCACAATGCAAGCATGCTTTCCGACCGGAAAGCATGCTTGCAATGTGAAACACAGGGGTGCAGTTCATCCCTGCACCCTGTGGCCGGCACCCCAAGGTGCCTGCCACCGGGTGCAAGGATCAACGGAGGGGCACCCAGGCCACCATTCGGCGGCCTCACACCCATGGGGGCCCTGTTGGGGGCCCCCAGAGACAGTTTCCGACTGCCTTTTTGTGCCGGACACACCGGCACAAAAAGGCAGTGAAAAACTGCCATCGAACTCCCTCGGTCATAAAGAGGCAACCGGGGAAGTACTGGAGGATTTCCGGTTGGCAGACGGGCTCTCCGAGCCTAATGTAGGCCATCCGGAAATCCGAGTCGGATTCCTTTTTGACCGAGCCCATTGGAATCGGCCCCTTAGTGTACACAAAGAGCTAGGTGCACCTTATATTAAGGATTTTATCAGCATGGCAATTTTAAATACCTTGTATATATATATATGGAGTAAGGAGGGCACAAAATTTACTCAGGGGATTATTAAGGAATTCCTCGCATTAGAATATGGGAAAATGATCCAATGGCTGATGTATATTAACAATCTCTTAAGTTAATGTATTGCAAATGTTGTTTTTAACCATCCCGCCCAAATATTTCAGTGTAATAAAAAGGACCTGAAAACAGCCATCATAAAATCTCGGAGTTGGTTAAGGGAAGTCGAGGCAAACTCAAAACAGAGGACTAAGGCATATAGTGATAGAACATTGGGTATAGGGATTCAACTCTATTTAATTCAAGTTACAGACACAAGACACATATTTTATCTTACTAGATTAAGAATGGGAATAGCCCACTTTTTAATAGCCTTTCCATCGTGGAAACGAAATCTCCCAAAGTGTCCTTGCGATGGAAAGTCAGATCAGGCAACTTTGCATTTTACCTCGTTTATATAGAGATTTAAGGAACAGTATTTGACGACCGTTGTTTTTAAAGGAGAGACTTTTTACATACAAAATTGCTTTTGAGTATATCTGTAACCTAGCAAACAATAGAGTTTGTAATGCAGTGGCGGTCTATGTCCAGAAGGCAATTAGAATAAGGAAAAACAATTCACATCTCGAGGTTCTTATATACGAAGAAGATAGGTTGCATTCTGATAATTGATGATCAGGGCACGAGTTCTGTTTCCGTGTGTATACTCTGCACACAACACTTTATGCATAATGTCCTTATTGGGATTGCTGCTGGAACTCAAATACACTTTACTGTATCCTATTGTGATGAAGGGTGAAAATGTTTTTGTTTTGCATATTGATAACTGATGATCAGGGCATGAGCCCTGTTCCCCACTATATACTCCGCACATGACATTTTAGGTATAACGTCTTTATTGGGCTTACTGCTGGTACTCAAATGCACTTTACTGTATTCTCTTGTGATAAAATGTGAAAATGTTTTTGTTTTAGGATGCTCTTATAGTTGTACTTTTGTTAACTGAATAAAGCTTGTTTGAATTGATATCTGCAGGTGTTGACACTGCTGGCATTTTTAATGGCACTCTGAAGCATGCTACAGTAGCCATGTTCTCCATGGAGAAATCCCATAATGCGGCAAACATTTTGGAAGGCCGTAACACTAAGATCTTTGAATGGCAGCGACCAAGAGGGCTTAACATTGGTTTTGTTGCCATGGACACTGGCAGTAATATAGTTAAGGCCATGGTTGATGGTGGCTATTTCAGGGTCCCCTGTGCTTGGCGCACTGCATTAACATCATTGTTCGGGAAATTCTGAAAAAAGAAGAGCGAGTCAGCAACTTACTGACCACCTGCAGAATAATCTGCACACATTTCAGCCATTCTTTTAAAGCCCGGAAGCATTGGAGGATCATTCAACGTGATAATAGAATGCCAGTTAAAGCACTCATCCAGGAGGTGCCAACACATTGGAACTCAACTTATTACATGCCTGAATGTCTGTTTGAGCAGTACAGAGCAATGAATGAATATGTCATGCAAAGATGGGATGCAACATGTGAAAGGCATGATCAATGAGATGAACCAATGGGGCCTAGTTAAATGCCTGGCAGGGATGCTGTTTCCTTTCGAGGTCTTCGCACATGAAGTCAGCAAGGAGGACTGTACCATGGACCAAGCTATCCCATTGTTGCAAATGCTACAGGAACAGCTAAAGAAGGTTCCTGCAATGTATGGAGGTGTGGAGGTGTGGGGAAAAAAGAAGCATATGACTTGGTGGGGAGCTTAATCCTTCGCTTATCTGAAAATACAACGATGCAAAGAGGCATTGTGTCATCCAACTACTACATTTGTGCTACAATTCTTGATCCACTGTAACACCATTACTGACCCTTTCATTCCTTTTTCAGACGGGGATTTTGCCAACTACAAAAGTTAGATAGCTGGGCAAGCCAGTCAGCTAGGAAAAGAACAGCAGGGAATTAGAGGCCAGCTGCCCCATGGCACAACAAGTACTGCAGGGCAGCCTTCAAGTTCAACTTCAGAGCCTGAGGGCTTGCGCTTGGCCTACAGCAGCCAAAACCACCAACAACAGTAAGAATAACAACATTAACAATAACAAGAAGAACAGGAGCATCAGCCCCAAAACCGGCAAAGGTATGGTTTCTACTGGCCCGGGTGTAAGTCCAGTGCTGAGGCAAAGGCAAAAGAGGCTGAGCAAAGCGGAGCACCCATGAGCATTGAGTGGATTGTCCAGGCCTAGCTGGATGATCCAACAGAGGTCTACTTTGATCAAAACCCATTGTTGTATTGGTATAGGTAAAGGCGCCAATGGCCAGTGCTCAGCAGGCTAGAGATAAACTATCTGACTTGCCCTATAGAAAGTGTCTCTGCTGAGTGTGTTTTCAGTGCTGCTGGTACCATTCTGACAGTGAGAAGGACCAGTCTCTCAACCCAAAATGTGGAGAGGTTTACCATGATCAAAATGAATCAGCACTTTATACCACCGGCTTACACCATACATAAAGTACCACAGCAGACAGATGATAACGGCAACTCAGTTCAAGGAAGTAGTGTGTTAGGTGACCCACTTCTGGGTGAACCACCAGAGTTTACGGACAAGCTCTACTTCCCTGACAACTAGTCTTTACTTTCTTTCTTGCTTTGATGTCACAAAAAAAACCTCCCAAAAAAGATAGAGCTAAGCAACATTATCTACTTTATTATTTGTGTGTGTGTCTGGCTGACTAAGCCCTCCCCACCATTTTACTGTTGGACACAGCTTATTGCTGGATTGGAGTTGCAACTGTGTGCAGTGAAGAAGTCCTGACTCGCCCTAAAGCCATTTCCCTCAAGCCAGACATTGGATGGAGAAATTAATACAAACAAATGTATGCTTGCCTCTCCTTCCAACCTTGTGCCCTGAATATCTATCTATCCTGATTCCTTTCCTCCTAGACTAGAGGGACTGCCCCACCCACATGAGAGATTATTAATAATTTGATTTACAGCGAACCAAAGGGGTGATCTGCATTCTGCAATGTGTTACCACCAATCAATCACGGTGAGCACACTGGAAGAACAGGTAAATGATGGCATGCATTGCACAATGAGTGATTGTTGTTTGTTGTGATATCAAATTGTTAATGATGATATTTCATCATCATTAATCATGTGTCTGTCAACTTGAGTTGAGACTTGAGAAGAAGAAAGATAATTCATGTGGTGGCAACAGGCAGTGTGAAACTGGTTGATTGTTTGTGACGCTCAATGTTTTAGTGATAATGAAGATTGAGATTCACAATGTTGTGGTAGCCTACCGACGACTGATCAATAATTTTCCCCTGAAGGTTATTTTTTTTCCTTCCCCTTCAAAAGATCAGATAACGAGATTCCTTCACTGGGTCCACTCCACATTGCTTTTTTATTTGTTTTATTTTATTTATATGTTCACAGCAACACAGTAATACAGCATAAGAGTTGTAGCCAAAAAAAAAGAAGTTTCTTTACATGGTAGTATATGAGCAGTGTACACAATAGCTAATTAGACAGCTTGATACAAATAGTTATATCATTATAGTACATAGCTCCATCGATAACAAATATAATTCCATTATTAGCAAATACAGTTTGTTCTTATGTTCATTCTCAATCTTCATGGTAATCAAGAAAGGAACCCCAGATTTTCATACCCAGCTTCTTTTTTCTCCTTGATCCACTAATTGAAAAGAGCCCCCACTCCAGTTTATATAAGCTATACATTCTTGCTTGCCATCGTTGATAGTCAGGCGGCTTTTCCTGAAGCCACTCACTAGCTATACATAATCGTGCCACTGTCATATAAAAAAAAAATAGCGATGTGGGTATAAACTCTCCAAGGAACTATTTATGGGTATTTTACCCAAAAGCATCATAGCCGGTGTGATAATTAGAGGGATATTAATAACTGATGTAATAAACTTTTCAATTCCTCCTATAAAACAATGAAGCCTAGGGCAAGAGAAAAAAATATGAACACTATCTGCGTGATCAACCTTACATCGAAAGCATTTGCCATCATATCCCTCCCCCCACTTGGCCATGCGTTCAGGTGTGTAGTATAAATCGAACATCGTCTTAAAAAATTGGGCTTTTAAATTCGCAGAAATTAATGCATCTTTTGACAACGTAAGTAGATCTTCCACCACTATTTCTGAATCTCCTAGAGTATTAACCCACTTTGCCCTTACTTTTTCAAGATCATCTGTTTTTTCCCTTAACAATATCTGATACAAAAAACCTATTTTAATCTGTTTATTAACCCCTTCTACTGCTTTGTTGATTTGCAGAGTTAGCTTCCGTCTGGAAAAAAGTCCCGTATTTGCAGAAATTTAAAGAAATAAGTTCTAGGGAAAAAAACTGCTCCCTTAACTCATGAAATGATTTACACGTGCCATCATCCGAACAAATATCCCCCATCCACGTCACCCCTTTCCTCTGCCAATTCTGTGACATTCCGTCTGAGAATATCGCAGGCAATATCCTAGATGCTTTAAAAGGTGTATAATACGATATTTTCCCTATGTCCATTGTTCTGGGGAGCCATCTCCAAATCTTATATGCGACCAGCAAAACCTTGAAGTGCGTTCGTTTATAATAGCTTCCGTCTACTTCAATAAATAAACTCTGCTTTGCATATGAACCTAGTACAATTTCAAAAATAGATGGAGTGCTGGAAATATCAACGGCTATCTCCCCTGTAAGCAATACCCTTAATTTCAATAAAAAGCAGGTCACATAATAAAAAAAACAATCCAGAACCGCCAACCCCCCCCCTCTCTAATGGTAGCGCCATATACTTCATCGCCCGCCTTGGCTTTCCAGGACTGCAGATGAATTTGCCACATAAGAATGCAGGGCCTGTATCCTGTGTTTGGGGAATTCTAAAGGTATTGACCTAAACAGGTATAAAACCTTAGGTAGGACATCCATTTTAATAATGTTAGTCCGACCAATAATGGTAAAATACAATCGTTCCCACCTATCAAGAGACACATTGCTTTTTTTTATTGTTTTATGCTTACTTATACTCCTCAAAGACTCAGACCTGATCAGACACTTAGTTAATGCAAAGTTTGCAAACACAAATCTAGTCTACTCTAGTCTACTCTACAGTCAGTCCATCAAGTCAATATTTCCCTTCTTGTTGCTGAATAACAAAATTGTACTACTACAGGCTGATCCATTACATTGAGTCGGGACTCACTCAGGACACTGTTGGTATGGAATTGGACACCATACTTGAAGTCGCAGTCAGACTCGTTAGGATCAGATATGATGGAATGACTCAGGACGTGGGCGTGAGCGTGACTACTTAAAGAACTCCCACCAGAATGGATGATGATGATAACTTTGAAGAGGCCTCAAGGTAAACAACAACAACACCAGACCTACACATGTCTGTGTAGTGGTGGTGAGTGTGGTGTGACTGACTGGTAGTGGTGCATTGATTTTTTTCTTAATTGGCATGCTATGTTGCTGTATGTGTCTGTGCTCGGTGTTGTCTGGATCAAATTTGACGCGAAGTGGAGGTTGGGCCTGTAGTAGGAGGTAACTGCCAGTAACAGACATTTAGCCATGCTGACTCTTAAACAAAGTCTTCTTGTTGCACTCCTTTATGCAGTTTAACTTTTCTCCTTGATTCGTCAATATACATTTTTTTCTTCATCTACAGGCCCTTACCCTGTGGCATACTGGAAAAACAACTCACACTAACCTTACTGAACCACATCTGCCACGTAACCAAGATTAACGGACAGTCCAAGAGGAATACAGTGCAGAGATGCAACGCCCAATTTGGCAATGCATACAGTATCATTTTTTTCCTTTACAATCATTACAATTGTTTGTGTTATTTATGTTTGCTTATTGGACTCCTACACAGAACATAACATACCTTGGGTCTCCATGGGGGCAGACAGATAATTTGAAAATATACTACCCTCTTACTGTACTAGTCTAGTACTACTCATCAACATGCATGCATTTCTTCTTCCTCCCATAAAAGATTTATGATGGGCAGCTGCCAAGATGAATGTGTTGCTCATGTGTAGTGTTTGTCTTTGTCAAACCTTTCCCTCAAATCCCCCTTCCTATCCATTCATTGAACCCCTAAGCCTCTTCCCCCAAGCTGTGTGATTATGCTAGTGTGACTAAATTAAATGTACACCATTAATTGATCACACACTTGATGGAGCAGATGTGGTGAAAGCAACATCAACTCAAGGCAGGGCAGGCTGGGTGTGGATCTTAAGTTCTGCTATAGCCCACACCGGCCATATATATTTGCACATGCACAAAAAGTATTCAATTTTAATTTCTTTTTCAGAGAAACATAATTCATCATAATTGTCTGCATCATCATCCATCCAGCACTAAAGGTTACGCTTGTCCACTTCAAAAGTTCATGGCACGAGTCGACTTCAGTCTGTTACTTCTACTAGGCTAGCTCACCATTCTCTTTTTTTTTACTTCAACATTGCTTATCATGGTTTCTCATTTGGCAGTCTTCTTCTTGTGTACTGTATTTCTACTAGTCGTTCGCTAGTCTCCCTCAGATGACTGTCTCATGTTCTTTTTTTGCAGCTGCTACTGTCTGCTACTAGCACCACCATGGCACCTTGGGTAACCAAATATTCACCATGCAGCCATCACTATGCCTAATCATCAATCACAGGTAAGAGAAGAAGTGTGGGGGATGCAATAATGTATATACTGTTGGAAATTAATTAATTCACACATTCACACCCCTTCCTAGTCCATAAGGTATTTAGTTGCAGACTGCATAGCTGAGGAGGAGAGACTGACAGTAGTAGGACAAATTAGGGTACCACATCTATCTGTTGGTATGTTACATCATCAGCAGATTTCAAAAACTGGCTGTGGCCCTGCTGCAAAGGAAACAGTGTGAAGAAAAAGAGCAAACTCCTCCCAAAAAAGATTTACATCATATGTATTGTAAAACTAAAAATGTATTCCCCTATCAAATATAAAACTAGAAAAGCACATAACACCTGACCCACCCCTCCCTAACCCCAACCAATTTCCAAAAAGAGTCAAACCCAAGTTCAATTTCCCCAACTACCATCTGTCACATCCCACCCTCTCCCCAACAGCTCCCACCTACCAAAGAAAACATAAAAAATGGGGCAAGAGAGAGGCCTAGCGGCGGGCTAGGAGTCAGATCTTCATCTCTAGGCTGTTAAAACGCTTCTCTGTCTAGCTTACAAGGCACGCCATCCTAAGGAGCAAGCAGCACTGAAATGATCTAACTGTCAAGGGGGTAGCAGCAGTAGAAGATGAAGAGTGGCGACGGTTGGCTGCCGGACCACGGTACCATACCACCGGAGGCACTGCGGTGGCCTGGCTGGAGCCCACGGGATTGGAGGCTGCAGCTGCTGCCTCCTACTCCTGCAGAGCCACTAGCCACCGATATTCATCCCCGATGGCCTCCAGGTTCCGTTGCTGAGTCTTGGCTGCTATCTCCTGCCTGGTAGGTTGGGAAGGAGTAGCTATATCAAGAAAGAAAAAAGACAAGTGTAACCAATATTCTTAGCAAAACTGTATCACATAAATGTATGCACATGAAATTAAAGTGACGCAGTAGCACTAGCAGTACATAACATTTATGATTTCCTTTATTCCTCGGCCCCTAAGATTTGGATGTGATTAGAGTTTCAGGCATTAGGCACTATGTAGTAGACGAGTATTCTTCTTCTCTCTCTTGTTTAGCTAAATTAACCTTGTAGGCATGCCAGCTCAGCTTGCAGCCTAAACAAACATACTTGTGTCGTAGACTTGCGTTACTTACTTTACTACTGGGTGCAGGTGGGGCAAATACAAAAAGAAGAAGAAGAAGAAGAGCGAAAAGAAGAAGAAGATAACAATGGATTAAACCCAGATCTGTGACTGGGGTAAATGTTTTGCCATTGTGCAACATTCCGTCCATCATCTTATGTGTTTTGCTGTTCGCCCTATGTGGGAAGGGTATGCCCAGACGTGGGTCCCGTGCTCACTACGCCACTGGAGTCAAGCTATCCTGGCTGATGATGGCTGATAGCCAGAAACTGGTCCTAGGATGCTTGATTCCAGTCCAGGGAAGACAGGGCATGGCAGTTTGGGCTGGACTGTTCCCATGAGGCACAGGGTCAAGACTGATTTGCATATGGCCATGTCTGAACTGGGGTGGCGGGGTGAGCAAAATAACGATGGATTAAACCCAGATCTGTGACTGGGGGTGAATGTTTTGCCATTTTGCAACATTCCGTCCATCATCTTGTGTGTTTTGCTGTTCACCCTATGGGGGAAGGGTATGCCCAGACGTGGGTCCCGGACTCACTACGCCACTGAAGTCAAGCTATCTTGGCTGATGATGGCTGATAGCCAGAAACCGGTCATAGAATGCTTGATTCCGGTCCAGGGAAGACATGGCTTGGCAGTTTGGGCTGGACTGGTCCCATGAGGCACAGGGTCAAGACTGATTTGCATATGGCCATGTCTGAACTGGGGTGGCGTGGTGAGCAAAATAACGATGGATTAAACCTAGATCTGTGACTGGGAGTGAATGTTTTGCCATTGTGCAACATTCCGTCCATCATCTTGTGTGTTTTGCTGTTTGCCCTATGTGGGAAGGTTATGGCCAGATGTGGGTCAAGTGCTCACTACGCCACTGGAGTCAAGCTATCCTGGCTGATGATGGCTGATAGCCAGAAATGGGACCTAGGATGCTTGATTCCAGTCCAGGGAAGACATAGCTTGGCAATTCGGGCTGGACTGTTCCCATGAGGCACAGGGTCAAGACTGATTTGCATATGGCCATGTCTGAACTGGAGTGGCGTGGTGAGCAAAATACCAATGGATTAAACCCAGATCTGTGACTGGGGGTGAATGTTTTGCCATTGTGCAACATTCCATCCATCATCTTGTGTGTTTTGCTGTTCGCCCTATGTGGGAAGGGTATGCCCAGACATGGGTCAAGTGCTCACTATGCCACTGGAGTCAAGCTATCCTGGCTGATGACAGCTGATAGCCAGAAACCGGTCCTAGGACGCTTGATTATTGTCCAGGGAAAACATGGCTTGGCAGTTCGGCTGGACTGTTCCCATGAGGCACAGGGTCAAGACTATGGGTGGGCGGAAGTTGCGTAATCGCGTTACGCAAATCTCAGCGAAACAGTAAAAGATCTCCACAAACACATAGAAATTCCGCGAACACGCGAATTTATAAATTGATGTGGTGACCCCTTGACAAAGCCAATAGACCTGCCTTTTTATACAATTACTAGGGGCGGTTGGAACTCGCGGAGTGGCATTCCTGAAGCATGTGTAATTTGGCACGTCACACTGTTTGTGCAGATTTTTAGCACCAGGAGCTTTTTCCACACCAGAGAACGCAGCTTTTGTTTGCCGCTTTAGTAGATTTTCTACTCAAGTGTCACTTTTCTCAGCACAAATGTTTGCAACCTCTTGTGACCACCCATGTTGGAGGCGCTCTAGCGTCCGAAAATCACGTTAGGGGAGGCCAATTCTCTCTCGCGTTCGCAACCACACATGAGAAAAAACTCTGCCACACAGCGGTCAGCGAAGGTTTGCTGAAACTCCAACCTCCAAGTGGAACATGGAGTGGGCAAAATTCTGCAAACTCCTCAGGTAGAGCGTAATTATTCACCTACCCTTTATAATTACGCAACCTTACATTGTGATGTTGCACCTGGTGTAGGTGGAGGATATTGTGATTATGGGCGTGATGACTAACTAGGAGTCAAATATGATGTAAGGGTGTCCCCAAAGTTATTTCCATCTGCCAGGTGTATATATTTTTGAATAAGTGTTTAGTATTTAGCAGTGTGTGTAGTAAATGTACTTTTCATTTTTGAAAGAAAAAGCGCTGGCTGGACAATTACTTATTGAGTATTTTTTGTAGTGCACCAGTGAATTGGGATTGCTAGCCCCCTCCACCTTCGCTTAGTAGGTTTTGGACTGATCTACTTCACTACCCTGAGAGAATCAAAAAGCACATGAGCACTTGGTTCCCAGTAAGGAGAAAATTTATTCCCGACCTTTTACCTGAGCAGGACTATCATCCTGCACAGCTATAACCTAATTTTGTATATCTCTCACATTTCAATAGATGCAAAACTCCATTGTAGTTCTGCAGGGCTTAGTCAGCACTATGCCTTCCACATATTTGTAGATCTGTAATTCACTACTGTAAATGAACCTCTCTTATGGCTTGATGTCTAAAAGCTGGTCACATAGGAAGGTTGCAAAATGCAACCATCTTTAATGTTGTGACTACACCTATGTAATGTAAGTTGCATCACAAAATCCCCACTACCAGGGCATTGAAGAATTAGTGACCCTCTTTGACTGGCTTCAATGACAGGCATGGTGATCTGAAAAGAGCGACATATGCCATTCCCTATGTTTGCATTCCCTTATGGGAAACATTTTATTTTTTATTTTTAAAGCAGCCTGTGTTGCTTAAAGGAACGAGTGCTGCTAGTAAAAAACTCACATGTTTGGGAAAACAACGTGGAGAGCAGGCTGTAGTCTCCTCGACCAGAGCTTGCTACCCGTGAGACTGCAAACTTATTCACAAAGGTGAAGGCATCCCATTGATACACATTTCCCTTTGTAAACCAGTTACCATTGTCTATGAGTAATCAGTAAGTAACTGATCATTGGCTTGTAACTGCTATTTCATACGCAAACCATCAAGTTTATTTATTTGTTTGATTAATTAAAATCTTACAAAAATGTGACCTTGGAAAAAGTATCAGCATCAATACACATTTATACATCTTGCAAATAGTAAATCCCTTTAAAAATAATAAAAAATGAAGTAAAAATTAATAAAACTAAATGAAATTTTCCTTATGACCTTCAGCCATCACATTTAAAATTTTTACAAAAGCAACATTCATTGGGAGGTCATTCGGGTTTAGACAGGTCATTATTGCTTGTCTACAGGATCTTATATCTCGTTCATTGAACAACCTCCTGAGGATTAGTCTCCTTTCTGAGGCTATAGCAGGGCACAAACATACCAAGTGCACAATGTCTTCTTTTCCCCCCTTGCAAAGTCTGCATGACATATTGCCCTCGTTTACTTTCCAGGGTGGGAGATGACACAGACCTGGCCATACACCAAAGCGTGCTCCTATAAATGTTCGCTTACTTTGGGCTGACCATGCCGTATGGAGGTAGGCTTGGACTTGTTTTTTTTTTAGCCATTTATGATTGGCCATGAGTGCTTACGTTTTACTAACAAAGCTTTGTCTTTAAGCAGCGATAGGTGAGTTACAAGCTTATTGATTGTTTTTTAAAGCTTTCCTGCGTTATAGAGTTTTCCCCGCAAACCATTGATACATGCCATACCAAATCACAAATTTGGAAGCGGTGCCACTTTCATGCACCATACTCACTGGGATTTGGTATTGCTCTCTAAAGCCATATTAGAAGTCAGACAGGCTTTTCTGATGGACATAAAGTATTGATTACATACAAAAATGTAATTTTGGGATTGCAAACCCTCTTAATTTGTGCTGATAAAAAGGTTTTGTACATATGGCCCCTTGTTCACTCATAAATTGTTTCAACCTTCCATCTAACTAAATTCTGGCTCTACATCACTCTGTGTCCCTGAGTCCTGGTTCATGTAATGCAACACTTTATAAATAATTAAATTTCCAAGAGTGTACTTCCTTTTTTCATTTCAAGCTTTTTTGCTGAGCATTCCAATGTACAAAATTCTGGGTAATGAGAAACCACATTACAAATATCAACATAATAAGCAAACATTTTGAAATCAAAAGATCAAGTCATTGAGTCTGTACATGAACACTGATCTTCTATCGTGAGGATGTAAAAAGCAGTTGTATAGTGGCAGTCTTGTACCTATTGTTGTATCCATTGAACAATTATAGAAGGAATCAATGAAAATTGGGCGACTGAAAAGAAATGAAAACAAGTTAGAGAGAGAGGAAGAAGAGTAGGAATTTGAATTTAAAAGCATTTATTTAGCGCGCTTATACCCAGCGGTTTCAAGGCGCTATAGGAGCTACTACTAGCAACAGCAGCAAGAGGGGCAGGTTAGGCAGCAAAAGCTCTGGAAAAAAGGAAGGTTTTTAGATTCTTCCGGAACTCCAAATAGGAGATTGCGGATCTGAGTGTCATGGGGAGGGAGTTCCAGAAGACAGGTGCAAGGACCGCAAATTTCACCCCACCTGCTTTCTTTTTCTTAAAGCGAGGTGTGACCAGGAGTGCCATGTGGGTAGAGCGGAGTTCTCTGCCCGGCAGGTAGGGTTTGATGGCTGAGCATATAAACTCGGGGGCAGTGCCCATCCTAGCCTGGAAGGTGAGGCAACCTAGTTTAAATAAGGCCCGCTCCCTCACAGGTAGCCAGTGCAATGATTTCAGCAGTGGGGTTGCTCGATGGAATTTGGGCAGCCCATGGATCAGGCGGGCAGCCTGATTTTGCACTAGCTGCAATCGGTGTATGGCATAGGCCGGTGCGCCGTTATAGATTATGTTCCCATAATCAAGGCGCGAGAGCACCATTGCCATCACAATTATTTTCAGTGCCGGGAGGGAGAAGAAGCGAGATATCTTCCTAATTATCCGGAGGGAAAAAAAGCAAGAGGAAACCACCGAACTGACCTGGGGGTTTACAGATAGTTGGGAATTGAGAAAGATCCCAAGGGTTTTAACTTTAGGAACCGGGAGGGGGGGGACACCAAGTGAAGGGGGCCAAAACGAGGGGGACCAGGGGCTGCAACCACCTCCTGTCAAGACCAGCTCTGTCTGGTCAGGGTTGAGTTTAAGGTGGTTGCAGTTCATCCAATCTTGGATGAGTAACATAACGGTTTGAAAATTCTGAACAGAGGAGGGGGAGTGAGAGAGATTAAAGATAAGCTGGAGGTCATCGGCGTAATTAAACACCGTGACCTCGAGCTGCTGCAATGAAAAAATTAGGGGATAGATGTATAAATTAAACAAAAGAGGGGATAAGGAAGAGCCCTGAGGGACGCCGCACTCCACCTTTCGTGAGGAGGCAGTAAAACCAGTGAGATGAACAGCCTGTGCCCTGTCACACAGGAAGGAATTGAGCCAGGAGAGGGCAGAGCCCTCTATGCCCGCCGCCCTGACACGAGTGAGAAGAATGGAATGATCCACCGTGTCAAAAGCGGCGGACAGGTCCAAGAGAACAAGGGCTTGCGGGAGGTTGATGTCAATACCCTCGCGGAGTCCGTCCATCACTGAGATCACTACCTTCTCTGTGGAGTGTAGAGGTCGGAAGCCCGCCTGGCAACGGGAGAGGCAATGATTTGCCTCCACATAAGTGCTCAGGGTACTCGTGACGTGGGTTTCTAAGACCTTTCCCAAATAGGGCAGGAGGGAGATGGGGCGGTAATTAGCTGGTGACAAGGGATCAGCGCCAGTTTTTTTTAAGATCGGGATGATGACTGCTGATTTGTGAGAGGAGGGAACCACACCATTGCTTAGTGAGTCGTTAATAAACGTGAGGGGAGGGGTAGGACAGGCCGAGAAGATCTCTCTTAAAACATGGGCGGGACCAAAATCCAAGGGGGAGCCCGACTTCACCCGTCGAAGCAGAGGGAGGAGTGAGTCCTTGGTCAGCAGAGGAATGCTAGCCAGTTTGGAAGTAGAGGGGGGAGGGGGCGGGTTAACAAAGGTTAGCGAAGGAGGTGGTATATTAATTTTTATCTGTGCGACCTTCTCGATGAAAAATTCATTTAGCGAATCGCAGAGATGTTGAGAGGGAGGGACTGTTGTCGTAACTCTATCGGATGCTGCCAGTTCATGGACGGCAGCAAAGATCTCTTTGGATTGGGACTCTGCCGCTAAAATCCTTCCTGAGTAGTATTCTGTCTTAGCCTCAAGAATGCCTTTTTTGTAAGTCTGTAAGGCAGAATGGTATGCGGATTTCAGTAAAGGGCTATAGGCTCTCCTCCAAGCTCTCTCAGCTCTCCGTGCAGCTAGTTTTTTCGCCTTAAGGTCAGAGTGGAACCACCTATTAGCTGCATGGGCTCGCTTAACCGTAATCCGCCTCAGGGGAGCGAATTCGTCGCCCGATTGAATCAGCCAATTATTGATGGATTCCAATTGGTCTGAGGCTGCAAGGCCTGAGAGGTCAGGGCTGGACTCGGACAAGGACGAGCAGAGGGACGGCATATCGGCTTTGCCCCATTTCCTGATCCAGGTGTTCTTGGGGAGCGGGGGCTTAACCTCAGGGGATAGTGCAAGGGAAAAGGAAATGAGGGAATGGTCCGACCAAGGGCAGGGAGAGATGGTGGGGGGCGTTGTAGGGACATTTAGGGCCCAGATTTGGTCCAGTGCATGACCATGAATATGAGTGGGGCTATGAATGCGAGGTACGAAGTTGAGGCTAATCATGAGGTCAGTGAAATCCTTGGAGTAAGAGGTTTCGGCGGGGTCGTTAGGCCAATAATTAAAGTCCCCTAGGACTAAGACTGACGAATTATTTATCGCCAGAGTAGCCAGGAGATCTTGAAAACTAGGAATGAAAGATGGAGTGAGTTGAGGGGGGCGGTAGACAAGGACGCAGGTCAAAGGGGTTTGGTATGAGGTCGAGCGCGCTACCAAGTAGTCAACTTCAGGGATTATAGGAGAGGGAAGGATCTGAAAGTGCAAGTCAGCACGAGCTATCAAGGCTACTCCTCCGCCCGTCTTGCCCTCAGGCCGATCCGCTCGGATGGCAGAATGTGAAGGGGGCAATGCAGCTAGAACATTGGGCAGGGAGTCCGCTCTGAACCAGGTCTCGGTTAAAAACAAGAGATCAGGTTCATGCGTGTCAATATAATCAAATAGCTCGTACTGATGTTGAACAGCTGACCGGGTGTTAAGTAAGGCAGCCGAGATGTTAAATACCGGTATTTGAGGATTGAAGGAAGGGGGTGGGGTGGGGGGTAGGGTAGAAGGCAAAAGTGTCAACTGGGTAACAATCTCCGGAGGAGAACAAAGAGACGAAGTAAACAAACCAAGGGAGGTCACACGATTGAATAAAGTGAGAGCAATGGTACCAGGGGTCCAGTAGGAGCAAAGCTGTGATGGAGTGTATCTAATCAGCTGAGCAGAGTGGGGTGCCCCTAGCCCCGGTCGGCCGCGGACGGGCGCAGACGGGCTCGACTTTGGCGCAACTTCGGCGCGAAGTCGACGCTCCCGCTGCGCTCGTCCGCTGCGCTTCCACCAGGTCGCCATTATATCCAAAGCCACTAGACCGCTGACCTGCGCGAGGGAGAGGCAGGGCAGAAGTGGGGTAGGGCAAGAAGTGGTGCTCGATATTGCGACCCTCCGCACAAACGGCACAATGCCGGGGCGGAACGGGGTCCAGAGCAGAGGAGACAGGTAAGACAAGCCCCAGCCCAATAATTTATAAAATACAAATGCACAAATGCGCGTTAGCGCTGGGTAACAGTTTCAGAGATTAAAACAGTGCAGCTAGTAATCAGCTGTCGAAAAGAATTTAAAACGAACTACAGCGCCGTGACACGCCAGCAGCCTCAATCGCTGCGCTAGTTAAATTGTGTCAGAAATGATGCGTTAAATATAAGCTCAGGACAGCAGCCACTAGACCGCTGACCTGCGCGAGGGGGAGGCAGGGCGGAAGTGGGGTAGGGCAGGATGTGGTGCTCGATGTTGCGACCCTCCGCACAAACGGCACAATGCCGGGGCGGAACGGGGTCCAGAGCAGAGGAGACAGGTAAGACAAGCCCCAGCCCAATAGTTTATAAAATACAAATGCACAAATGCGCGTTAGCGCTGTGTAACAGTTTCAGAGATTAAAAACAATGCAGCTAGTAATCAGCTGTCGAAAAGAATTTAAAACGAACTACAGCGCCGTGACACGCCAGCAGCCTCAATCGCCGCGCTAGTTAAATTGTGTCAGAGATGATGCGCTAAATGTAAGCTCAGGGCAGCAGCCACTAGACCGCTGACCTGCGCAAGGGAGAAGCAGGGCGGAAATGGGGTAGGGCAGGAAGTGGTGCTCGATGTTACGACCCTCCGCACAAACGGCACAATGCCAGGGCGGAACCGGGTCCAGAGCAGAGGAGACAGGTAAGACAAGCCCCAGCCCAATAGTTTATAGAATACAAATGCACAAATGCGCGTTAGCGCTGAGTAACAGTTTCAGAGATTAAAAACAATGCAGCTAGTAATCAGCTATCGAAAAGAATTTAAAACGAACTTCAGCGCCGTGGCACGCCAGCAGCCTTAATCGCCGCGTCCCATTCTTCCCCCAATAAGGCCGCTGAATCAGATTCGGTAGTGCAAGGGAGGGGACCCGCTTAAAGAGCGGTGAAGTAAACTATTATAATGCGTGTATGCGGAATGGACAGGCTAAAAGCAGGGGAAAAGTCAAAATAATTAAAATGAAATGACAAAACAGGATGTTTTTAAAATCGCGCCAAGAATTATGCTGAAAGCGCAATCACACTCGCGCTGAGCATAAAGTCCCTGATATTCCCTTTAAGATTCTTGACTGTACTCAATGTCCCATCATGCAACTGACTTCCATAACAAAGCTTTGTCAGGATCCAGGGGAAAGAACTCTTGATTTCAAAGAAAAACCCCTCTTAGAGATGATGCAAAATGTGTTCAACCCCACTTTCTTCTTTTTATAGTGGCCACTATAACTAAAGCAGAAGAAACCAAGGGAAAACGCGATAAAAACACAGCTACTCGCGTTTTAACCCGAACTCCACATAACGACGTGGAGCTACTACAAAAATGCAGGAAGAACTCTAAACTTGCATTTTACCGGCAGGTAAAACTGACTAAATAAGGCAAAGAACCAGTTCGAAATGCTAGCTGTTCGTAGGGCAGGGTCCTGAGGCTCTCAATCAACCCATGAAAGCCTCGAAAACATCCAGTGAAAAATTCACGAATCGAAGTCCCAAAAGGTGCCGATTTCCCAATGAGAGCTGAGAGCTCCCAACCAGCAATTCTCTTCTCTTCTCTTCTCAGGTTACACCTTTACTTTAATTAAAGGATTACTGAAAAACGTTTTATTTAAATGGAAATTCACACTGCTGCTCCTGCTGCCTCCATAGCCTGACACGTTCACACTGCTGCTCCTGCTGCTCCTGCTGCCTCCATAGAGCAAAATGGAAATAGGGGGAAAATTGTAGAATACATGGGCAAAAATAGTTGGATTCTCTTAGTAAACATAATTAGTGGCTAAGTTATGAGAGACTTTGAGCGGAGTTTACTTATTTAGTTTATTCCACAAATAATTTTGTGTCTTTGTTTGAGATTTTAGAAATATGTTGAGAGAGTTATCAGCGATTCTAGTGAATTGGGTCCAGGCCCACCAAGTATGAACAGAAAGTTTTCTGAAATCTTTCCATTCTGAGAGAATGGATTTCAGTCCAATAGATATGAGAACATCCAAAAGAGCTAGTTCTCCTTGTGGAGGAAATGGGTAATTGACGTTGGGTGTAACCCAAAATCGATGGATGCTAGGTTTGGAGACCAGTGAATGGCAAATATTTCATTTATCAGTAAACTGGCTTCGAACCAGAAGGCCTTAACAAATCTACAGTGTATCAACATATCAGTAAGATCGCACATGTCATCCTTACAGCTGCAGCATACATTAGAGTTAGATAGACAGAGTTTAATTTTTTTTGCAGGTGTCCAATATGTCATGTGAACCATCCACCATCTGCTCTGTATTAGTGAGGGGGCAATCTTGTTTTTCATCAAGTTAAGCCACATATTATCCCATTCAGATTTGCGGGGTGGATCTACTAAGTGGACATACAGCAACTAAGTCTATTTTTTCTGGAAGGAAAATAAGAGTGTGGAGGATTTAGGTGAAAGTATAGAGTAGACTTTGAGGCAGTATGTCCACTCATGGCTATTTTGTTAAACTTGGGAAGGAGATCTGGAGTATGTGGGGTTTTGTGTTTAGACAAAACCTATTTTATAGATAAACATTTGTAGAAATCAAAATCATTTAGACAGCATATGTTTCTGATATTTCAGAAAGGAAGTGGGTTAGAAGGAAAGTCAATGTACTTTTTTAAAAGGATCACCTTTTCTGCCCAATCATTAAAACAGAGAGTTTTACCATTTAATTTGATATTGTCATTTTGACATAATGAAGCAAAGGTGGAGTGTTTCAATGTATTATTTAGTTTGGCATCTAGTTTGCGTATTGCCTGAGCTGTAGCTGTAATTGCAGGTAGAGAGTGTTTTGTTATGATTTTCTTTGATAAGAGAATGGAAGTAAGGAAGGGGGGATAAACAAGTGATTGTTAAATAGTAAGCCATGTAGGTTGTGGAAACTGAGTTTTTGAGCCTATGATTACCATGTTTAGCAAGAAAGGCAGTTTGTATCTCCTATAATCAGGTAGATTTAGACCGCCCAAATGTTTAGGGAGGCTGTGTTTTTTAAGTGCTATTCTAGGTTGTTTCTGTAACCATAGGAAATAAGCCACTAGGTTGTCCATTTTTCTAAAAAAAGTAGTTGGAAAGAGAAGTGGGGGACATACTTATAAGAAAGTTTACCAATCGGATAGTGTCATGTGAGTTAGCAATGTCGGATCCCTTTTGGCTCCTGATGGACATCATAGAACTGTGGCATAGGTGTTAGAGCCTAGTGAAGTGAATGCAGTTTTAGAAGTTTGAGTTCACAGTTACATGCAGATGAACTAAGGCATGTAATACCAAGCACCCTGTGTGGCATAGTCATTAGTGGGTACCCAGGCTGGGGCGGCCCTACAACTGGTAACGAGCTAGGGGATAAGTAACCCAAAGATCGACAGTGCTCTCCCAGAGAGTTTACCATGGTCCAACAAACTGCTTGTGCATGCCATATGTGCCTCAGTCGAAGTGCAAAATCAAACTTTGGCATATATGGAGTCAAAGTGCAACTCCAGCCTGTGTGACGTATTTGAAGATAGTGAAAGCTTTACTGAGAAGTCTGCAAATTATTGGAGAAGAACTTGCTGGTAAATCCATATAAAAGGCTAAGATGCCTCCCTTCACAGGGTTACCTGGTGGCTACCCCAAAGTGCCAGAAAGGTGTATAAAGTGCCAGACGCATTAAATGTGAGCAGTACCATGACTAAGTAACCAGTCAAGTAAACCCATAAAAATGCTGAGATGCTTGACAAAGCTTTTAATATAACTGAAACCTGCACAGCGCAGTGGTGTTTAAGGCATCCTGGGAGTGCATAAAGTGCAGGTGCAAGCTGTAAACATTGTCTTAAATAGGCTACATTATCAAGAAAACACATATAATGCTTATATGGTCACTAAAATGCAATTGGTGCTCACGTAACATGGGTGGGGGATGTGGGGCATCCTGAGAAGAAGCTACTACCTCCCTAGCAGCCTACCTTCCTTTTAGAAGGCTAATTACCCAATTTATTAAATTCTCTGAACCAATTTAACTGATTCCTGGTCATCAGTACAGGAGTCCCCTTCCCTACAAATCATAACTGGTCACAATCCCGAGTATATAAAACCACTAAAAGGCCAAAATGCCTCTAAAGCTTAAGCTTTGACTCATGCCCCTAAGACAGTAGGGTGAGATGGGGACTAGATGAAGCCTATATCTCCCTAGCAGCCCGACATTTCTATAAGCACTTTGCGGAACCTATCTTCTATTGAGTGATTACTTAAAATCATAACAAAACCCATACATGTATTTGAACTTTCAGCACAAAAGCATTAATAAAAATGCTTTAAAAAGGATGTAAACAAATATTATTCCAATACATTACGAATAGAAAAAAATGGAAGCATTCTGTTCCATGGATCCATTGATTATATTACTGCTGATCTGCATGACCTAATCCCCAATGTTTTAAATGTCTTCCTTAACAGGGAATCCCCGGGTGACCTAAGCAAGGACAGATGCATAGGATATGCAGCACCGACTCATTTGGCTGGTTACGCAAGTGACATTCCATGTCCTCCGTTGGTCATTTTCCTGCCATTTTGGTGTAAAGTCGAGAGAATCTCTCCCAACCTCAACAACAGAAATGTCTGTATGATCTTCAGGGAGCAGGTGGCTTCCAAAAGAAGGAGACCCTCTTGATCATCGCAAGAAGTCAGCAGCACCCACCCATTTGAACGTTTGGCTACTACTCCTGTGTCCTCTATCCAGCTTTGCAACATAATACTTTTATTTACCATCTTTCTGAATACTTGGGCAGTTGTGTCTGAAGACCATAGCTCACCCAGCCCAGGCTTTCGTATACTACAATCAAGGTATTATTTTATAATCACCCTTTCTTCTTTGGAGGTCAATTTTAGACTGGACAAAGCTGGCTAGAGAGCTCTCAGCAGCAAATCTCAGCAGCAAATCTCAGCTTATGGCAGCATTTAACAAACACTTTAGGCCTAGCTAAGGTTTGTCTTGTCAGTGAGAACTCCAGCCTGATTTGGGCAGGCGCTGCGGTTTTCTGCAGCCAGAATACTTTTTTGTAGGTTTTTATTATGATTTTATCCAACAAAATGGCATCTGCACCACCATCATTTCGCCTCTGTATGAGAGCGAGGGTATCAGCCATGCCTTCATACCTGCAGTCAGTGGTTGGATGTTGTGCCCTGAAATGTTTTTGCCAAAGTTAAGAATGCAAAATTTAAGACTAAGGCTTTTACTCTCTTTGCTTTCCTTTGTGGAGCAAAGGAGGCCGTGAAGTCTATCTTGACACCTAGATCGACGTACGCCGTTGTCTCATCTATCGCACTCCCATTAAGTTACCATTTGTGTTGATTTTAGATACGCAATTTAATGAGATGACTTTCATTTTTTTAAGGCTAATCTCCAACCCATTGTAAAATGCATATTTTGCCAAGCGATTTATTGATCTCTCAGGACTACCCTGGTGTTGCTAAGTAGGAGCAGATCATCCACATGCAAGATGTTCGACAGCAGGATGCCACCCAGACTCAGGGTGCATGATAAAAACTCTTCCAATGCTGGGTAAAGGTCCAAAATGTATAGAATGAATAGTAGGGGAATAGGGACGCACCCCTGATTTAAACCAATCAATGTCCTCACTTGACAAATGGGTGCCTAGATCTTTACCCAGGTATCCTTATAAAGCAGCCTAATTGCCTTTAATAGGTTATATGGGATTCCCAGCTGCTGGAGATTTGCCCATAGTTTTTCACAAGGGACGCTCTTGTACACTGCCTTAATTCCACGAAACATATACAATGGTGTATCAGTGACCTTTGGTCTACTGAGGATTAGTTCCACAGCCATGAGGTTAGTTAGTGTATCTTGCTTACCCATGAACCCTGTCTGGTTCAGCGGAATCCTGCCTGTATTTATTGTACCTGCCTCTATATCCTGAAGCAGTCATGTTGAAAAATACATGAGGGCTACATCCAGTAATAAACAGTAGTTGCCTGCGGAGGAGGCGGTTCCTCCTTTAAAGATTGGATGGATAATTGCACGTTCAAGCTTCCCAGATAGACCACCTGCCAAAATGGTTTTAACAATGCCAGCCAAAAAGTTGACTCACCGTAGTCTGTGCTCTCTGAAGACAGCTAGAGGGATTCCTTTTGGACCCGGAGCACAGTCTATGACGGGATTTCTTGATAATTTTAGTTATTGCAGTAGCTGTATACTCCAGCAGCTCAGTAGGAATATTTGCCCTGGAAATCTCCTGAGGTCATACTGGCCCAGCCACATTGTTAGCACTTCCTGAGAGATGTGCATCTAGCTGCGTTACCCAGCCGTCCTCACTTATATTTGCCTTGTAAGCTCCCCTTAAGCCTTTATCAAAGTTGGTGATCAGCTTCCAAATTTTTTTAGGGTCTTTTAGATTGGCAGCATGAAAGAGGTTTCTTGTTTATTTCTTTTGGAGGTCTGTACTTTTTTTTTCAGTGTCCTTCTCCACTTTTGCATGGATTGTAGCAGCTCTAGATCCTCTGGCGAGTGCCGTAACTGCCTTAGCATTCTGATGATTTTTGCTTTCTTCAGATGAATGGACCTCAGCGTAGCTGGGCTTTTTTGGGGCCCTATAGACACCCCCTTGTTCACCTAATCTTTTGCAGAGCTTGAACTCCACTCCAGACACTTTAGATTTTCCAAGCTGATGTCTTCCAGCAGGGCCCTTGCTGCTCATGTCTGTGCTTGCTAACAATAATGGATATTACATGTGCATGCTGATCACTCTCCTGTCAGTATGTGGTTCCAAAATCCAGCATCTAGTTGAAAGCGGGTACTTTACCATTGTGTAATCTAAATAGGAGACAGACTTATCAGATGTCCTATTTAATGTTGGCGGTATATCCCCTGGTACATGGCTATTCAGAATGATGAGGGCAGCAATCTCACATGCTCTGACTAGTTTTTTCCCCATTTTGTCTCGTTGCGTATAACGTGCAAACTTTGTCTTGGAGGAACTCTATTGCCTCAACATGCTCTTCACTTGGTTGGAGAAGCAAATTTAAATGAAAGCCTCCAGTGACTAGCAGATATGCTGGCTGACGTGTTTTTATCTGTAGCATGCTTGCAATTAACTTATCCACTGTTGCAGCTTTCCATTCTGGGTTGATGTAAATATTTACAAGCACCAGTGACTCACCTGGTTGCTGAGCCAAGCTGTCCAGGTGTAAAGCCAAAATCCAACGTTCATCCATGTTTAGTTTGACGATTTTTACAGATAAACTAGAATTAAATCAAACTCATAGGCTACCCTTCGCCCTTCTGAAGGAGCTACTTTTCTATGCCAGTTTACTGTGCTCCATGAACCCTATGAGAGGAATATACTGGTAAGGACATACAGAGAGGTACCACCCTACTAAGCAACCGAAAGCTATACATCATATGGCGTGATAATGTTAAAGGAGGATGCAACCAGGTTTTAAAAAAAACAGGAAATAGCAACAGCAAATTCCAAGATAATGCTGTAGTTAGATGTGCTGCAAAGCAGAGATCAATCAGGTGATAGACGGTACAAAGAGATACCTAAAACAAAGAGATTCAGACACAAGAAAAGGCCTTCAGATTAGAAGAACCGATTAAAGAGAGCCATCATACCACATCGTTGGGTGGAGTGGCCCCAAAGGAAGTGAATGGGGTTATGCTCACAAAGCCATCCATTCACAAAGTGGCACACCACCAAAACCGTTTGGTGGTGGCTAAGAACAACTTCAAAGGTCTACAGAAAAGTGAAGGGCTCCAATGTAGACCAAGAGGGAGGTCAAATTTCCATCGCCTGTCCAAGATGACCCTGAGGCCAGCACAGAACATGGCATTAGAGATGGCATGGATGAAGCGGGTCCTAGTGGACAGCTGCCAGTGTTGGAGAGAACTCCACTCTCAATGTCAGCCAGTCTCATAAATGGTTACAATGCCGCCACCTTCCTGAAACCACCACCACCATTCAATACCACAAAATAGCCGAATATTGGTGGCAGATTGACTGCTGGGATAGAGACATTTGAAGATTTCATTGATGCACTAGAAAAAGCAGATAACAAGAAGATTATCAAATACCTTAAGAATCTTGGCGGAGAAGGTGTAAAAGAAGTCATATAGAAAATGCATTACATATAGTAAATTCAAAGAAGCCTTGAACCTCAAATTCAATCCAATGCCAAATATAGATTAAAAAAGGTACATTTTCAGTTAAGAATGACAGAAAGTTGGTGAAACCATTGACACATTTTTTGAGAGATTGGATATGCTCATCAAACACTGTAAGTTTAATGAATTAAATGATGAGGAAGCTATGCATCTCAGAGTTATTGATGGATGCATGTCAGATTTATTCAGGCGACAAATGTTGAGTGACACTCTTTATCTGGAGCAAATTTGTCTGGTTGCCAGAGCTGAAGAGTGTGCTGATCGACAAGCTGCTGACATGGAGGCAGGAGATACACAAAGTCAACTAGTCATGAACATGAAAACTAAGTAAAAGCACAAGGCAGAAGGAAAAAGAGTGATTTTTCCGTGGAAAAAGAAGTTGTGCTTCAGGTGATGTTTTTCTTTTCCACACTAAGGTAAATGTCCTACCATTGATCAGATCTGCAAAAGCTGTGGGAAGGAGAACCATTTTGTAATGGTTTGCCAGGCTACGGAAAAAGTAAGTGCATCAATACATGCAAGAAGCAAAAATCAACACTTGCCCACAAGGTCAAGCGACATCATCAGTCGAGGCAAGCTGACACCAAAAGAAGCTGATCATCATCTAAATCATTGTTAAACAGTTCTTCAGTATCAAAGTCATGTAAAAGTGAAGAAGATGGTTGTGCAATATTGATGTTTACCTCAGAAAAACGTGTGAATGTTGGACTTGCCACTTGTGAAGAAAAAACAAGTCAAAGAAAAATCGACATAAAAAAGCACCAGTCATTCAAACATTGTCTGAAAATTACACTAAAAGTAAATGATTGCTCAATACCTTTTATCATTTACAGTCGTGTCCTGAAAAACATTATGCCTGAGGAAAAATGCAGTGAGCTATCTCCATTGCCAAGACTTTCGCAATCGAAAACCAAAGTGTATACATGGGCTGCATCAATGCAAATAAAAAGTCATGGTTCATTTGTAGCAACAGTGAAACAGAAAATAAAAGTACAAGCACCCATTCATGTACTTCAAGGTATGGCATCAAGTGCCTGTTTACTCAGCTTCAGCGCAGCTTCAGCGCAGCTACTGATATGGAACTGATATCAGTGAACTAAAACATGAATGCTCATTCCTGTTCATGGGTTAGGAAAACTCAAGACTATGAAAGTACAAATGCACATTAATGATGATGTCTATCTGGTTGCTCAAATACACATGCAAACTACATTTCATTTACAGGAAACTGTTGAAAAAGAACTTGACTCCTTACTCAAACACTATATCATTGAGCATTCCACTGGTCCAACACAATGGGTTCCTCCCATAGTGGTAGTACCCAAAACGGACAGTGATGGAGCTGCACACATCCTTGCTGATATGTATCAAGTGAACAAAGCAATTGAAAGAGAACGACATCAAGGGGCGCACATTGCTGACATGATAACACAATTGAGCAGTGCAAAGGTCTTCTCCCACCTTTATTTGAAATTAATGATACTGACAGTTGGAACTAGAGGAGAATTGTCGATACATTACAACCTTTTCTACATATATTGGTCTGTTCAGATATAAAAGACTATCAGCTAGATTCATCAAGCCGAAAACGGCTCGCAAAGGGCCAGATTCTGAGAATCTGGCCCTTTGCGAGTGCAATTTTTGCATTTGGGATTCATCATCCCAAATGCAAAAATCGCTAATTGCGAAATCGCATATTTGCGAGGAATTGCATTTAAGGAATCTCTATTTGAGATTCCTTAAATGCAATTTATTAACCATTTTCTATTTGCGAATTCGCTATTTCTGGCCGCTATTTACCACGAAGTCAGACTTCGTGGTAAATAGCGGAAACTCAGAAAAATAGTGGTATGTTACACACACACATGTCCTTTGGACATGTGTGTGCGCAAC
Source organism: Lissotriton helveticus (assembly GCF_964261635.1). NCBI lineage: Eukaryota > Metazoa > Chordata > Amphibia > Caudata > Salamandridae > Lissotriton > Lissotriton helveticus. The sequence goes on from NC_136065.1 coordinate 1,155,235,370, forward strand.
ATCTGGCTATATTTGCTTTTATGGGGTGCTACAGGGTGTCCTTTGGACACCCCTGGCACTCTTGAAATCGCATCCTTATTTGCGATTAGCAAGTTGCTAATCGCAAAAAAGGAATATCTCCCCATTCATTCCTATGGGCCTTTAGGCCCATAGGAATGAATGGGGAGTTATTCCTTATTTGCGATTAGCAATTTGCTAATCGCAAATAAGGAAGATGTAGGAATCGCAATATTTTTTGCAATTCCTACATGAATCCCGTTTTGCAAGGCCTTAATAGCGATTCCTTAATAATCGCTATTAAGGACTCGCAAAACGGGACAATGATGAATCTAGCTGTAAGTTTCGGTTTGCCCTCACCTGCAGAGTTTTTCAAAATGTCATTCGACGTACCATACTGCCTGTCACGAATGCTTTCAATTATAGTGACAACATCATAGTTTTTGGTGCTACACAGAAGGAGTACGAGAAAGCTCTCATACAAGTGTGTTATTTACATGTTGATGCTTTGAATGCCAAGCAATGTGAATTCCCCAAGACTAAGCTAACTTTCTTGGGCCACATATTTTCAGATGGGGTTATGACACCTGATCCAGCTAAAGAGCAAGTGTTGTCAACTGCCAGTCCCCCGCAAGATGCTTCAATGTTACATTCTTTCCTTGACTTTGCCACTGTAAGTGCTCTGGTGACAGACTTGCCAAAAAGGATTTTTCATTTAATTGGTCACATAGTTGTGAGCAAAGCTTCAAGAAAATCAAACAAACTATTGAGAACGCTACTGAAATGGCATACTTTCCAAAAGCTTCATACTGAGGTTGTTGTAGATGCTAGCCGAGTCGGGTTAGCCACAATTCGCGCACAGCACAGTGGACACCAAAATGCTCGAAGACATATTGTGACACATGCAAGCAGAAGTTTGTCCGAAACTGAACGTGTTTATTCACAACCTGAAAAATAACATTTAGCAGTGAGGTGGGCCTGTGAACATTTCCATGTATTCTTTTATGGAAAACTTTTTACGCTTGATACAGATCATCAAGCATTGCAGACTATCTTTGGCAATGCAAAGGCCAATATGCCTCAAGCACTGCAGACCATCTTTGCAATCCAAAGGCCAATATGCCTAAAGCATTGAATGGTGGAGTCTTTGATTACAAGAATACAACTAGACAATCTTGCACCATCCAGGCAAAGATCAAAACCCTGCCACCTACTTCTCACAAGTGCATCTACTGTGCCATGGGACCACTTAAAAGATGACTGAAGCCTACATACATTTCATTTTGAAACCAAGCACATCAGCTGGCATTTTGTTGGAACACATTGTTACTGACACAATTAAAAATAGTGAAATGTTAAAACTAAAATACTTTATTACCCATCAGTCTTGAAACCAGCACATATGACCTCTTGCCAGTGACAGTAAATACCAGAAGTTTAAAAATGTAAAAGATGAACTGTCCATTACCCACAAAGGCATTATCCTGAGATGTTCGAGGATTGTTATTCCGGAGAGTCTAGGACAACAGATAAAAGTGGCCTACAAAGGACATTGTGGAATTGTTGCTACAAAATGAGATCTCCGAGACTGAGTCAGGTTTCCCCAACTTGATTAGAGAGTTGAAAGAGAATTTGAAGGTCTGCTAGTTATGCGACTGCCTTTCATGGAAAACCACTCAGCACACCTTAAACATGTCAGAGTTGCCAAAGCATGCATGGGAAAGACATGCGGTTTAATTCTTCTGTCCTCTTGACAATGAAAATCACATGATGGTGACTGTTGATAAATACTCCGGTTTTCCATTGATAGAAGACCTCTCATCTATCACTCAAGAAAAAGTAATCAAGAGTTTAGATGGCATCTTCACGACAAAAGGTTGTTCCTGCGATCTTAAACACTGACAATAGCCCACCTTACAACAGTCGAGAATTCAGAGATTTTCTCAGTCATCTTAATGTGAAGCATTAGAAAAGCACACCTCTTTGGCCACAGGCCAATAGCCTTGTTGAACATTTCATGAGTACTCTTATGAAAGCTGTTCAGCATGCTGTATTAGAAAAGGACAACCTTAACCGCATGCGTGCGGGCGGAATTCCGCTCGCACGCTGAGATTTTGTAAAGCGCATGTTACATGACGAGCTGGGCTCGTCATGAGCGTGCGAGGAGGCTACCTCATGACGAGCCCAGCTCGTCATGAGCGTGGAAGGCGTTAAAAGTGTCTTGAATTCTGCTCTTTGAGCTTACCGTTCAACCCCTCACTCAACCACAGGTTAAGGTCCTGTAACCTTGATGTTCAAGCAAGCCATGATGACTGAATTACCTCAATGGACCAACAGAAGATCAAGTACAGGCTGAGGAAGAAACCCGTATACAAGAATTGGATCGTAAATGGAAAATGCAGGCCAATGCAGATGTTACTTTCACTAGAGATTGAGGGCTTGTCTGTCGGTCTAGAAAACAAAAATTGCATGCTCACTTCGATGCTGAGCCATTTTATGTTGTGACTAGCAAAGGACACATTGTGACTATCCAACATCCTGGGAAGTCCATTAAGCAAGATTCCTCGTATTTCCAACATGTGGCTCATCGCTCATCAGGCATTAATGTGGCATTAATGTCAATGTAGAGACTGGGCCTGAAAGGACAATATAAAACCCTTGACTATTGTTGTTCCTACATCGCTACCTCTGGTCAGGGACACTTCTACTGCCTGTCCCCAGTTTCCAATTACACAATCAGGACATGTGATCAGAGCACCATGAAAATTCATTGAATGATCTATGAGTGTATATTTGTTTGTAAAAACAATATTTGTTTTATTTTACAGAGAGTGAGATGCACTGTTGTGTGAGTTAGCAATGACAGAACCTTTTGCCTCCTGATGGACTCTTTAGAACTGTGACATTAGTGTCAGAGTGTAGTGAAGTGAATGCAGCTTCATAATGTTGAGTTCACGGGTACACACAGAAGAAAAAAGTCGTATAATACTAAGCTCAGTGTGTAGTGTACTCAGAGGTGGTTACCCAGGCTGAGGAGAATGCTACAATGGGGAAATAATCAGTTTAATGGTTTCAATTCATCTCTACCATGTTATATATTTTTTTTACCATTTATCCACAAGATCTTTGATATGAGATATAGTAGCCGATTAATTGCATTTGATAAAATGGGATAGTTCATTTTCAAACCACATGCCCAGCTATTTATTCAGTTTACTCGCCCACGTAAGCCCAGTGCCTATTATAGCTTTTGAGCAGTGGGGATTGAGTGGGAGCATTTCCGTTTTTTCTTTGTTGACAGTGTAACCGGATACCTGAGGATAGGTCTTCATTGTGTCAAGGATAGCAGGGTGGCTGTAGTTGCTTTTTCTGTGAAAAGTAACACATGGTTTGCTGTATGCTGCAGTTTTTCGACCAAGAGTGCACTTCCTATGAAGATAATAACGCATAACCATATCTCATTACAAGATGCCTTTACTTAAAGATAGTGATCATTTGAAGCTGTGTTACTGTATAATACTGTGGTTTAAATGTGTCTCAGACATATTCCTTACTTAGTATATAAAAAGGATTTAGAGTATGTATGTTTGAGGCTCAAACTAAAAAATCATCTCTGGAATTCATGAAACTAATGGAGTCGATTGAAAGAAAACCAGCTTGCAAACTGTTCCGTCAGGGTTGGTCTGCAGCTGATTGGAAGACAACTAATGATGTTTCAGTCTCCAAGAGGGAGATTTGTTATCACAGAGAAATATCCAAAACATAATCAGTTGGGGATACAATAGCTTGTAGAATGGATCAACACCATTTTACAAAATTATAAATACTTAACTTTTTGGGGGCTTTGAACTGCGTCCAGGCAGCATTTGTATTAGCAGTGCAGCGTCTCAGCATGTTTTCCCGAAACAAAGCTTTGATTCAGCAGTGTTTCTTATACTGGCTGCTGGGTTAATTGCCTATCATTTCTAAAAAGTACAAAACGATAGCGGTTAAGCCTGGCATTTCTTCGCATGCACGATATCCTCCTCTTACTCTAATTACCAGCACATACACTGCACCACGGGTGATCAATTTGTTGAGATTTCTACAAGCATTTATGGAAAGAGAAAGTTATGTTATTTGAATGCGTTTCACATATAATTTAGGACCCTTCTTCAGCCTAAACCAGCAAACCTCTGAAAGTGGCATATAGTGTCCTTTGTACACGTTCTATATCGCAATTCTCAGTCATGAATGAATCTGCACTCTGAGACTCGTGTCATTAAAATGGTTTTGTGAGAAAGCTGTAGGTAGCGGAGAGTCAGGTTATTTTTGGGGTATTGTGAGAAATTGGTTACTGTTGGATAGGTTGTGTGCGGGGGGAATGAAACCCTACTCAAGCAGTAACTACAATCCTTGCCAGAGTGAGGCCGATGCAGACCCCAAACTAAACTGTGCTCAACCCTCTGGTAGCTTATCACAGAGCGGTCAGGTTTAACTTAGAGGCAATGTGAAAAGTACGTATTCAGCACTTCCAACTGTAATAAAGTGAAAACACAGCACAAGAAAATTCCCACACCAATTTTGAAAAATAGATCAAAGTTATAAATAAAAAATAAAATAATGACCAAAAAGGCAAACTCCAAGCATTACAAACGGAGATATGCAATTATAAAGATGTAATAATACCACCGAAAAGCCCAAAGTGCCCCTTGCAACTATTTGGTCGTGTGAGACAGGAGGAAAGTCACATGGTCAGGCCGACTTCAGGAGAATGAAGGTCATTCCAACAGACCAAGGTAGTACTGTTGAAAAGTTACCTTCTCAAGCCAGCGTAAGGAGTCCCATTTGTGGTGGAAGGGGTTGGAAGGAGCAAGGAAGCGTCACTGATGGTCACCAATGCAGTGCGAAGAGCAGGCCAGGAGTCACGGATGGGTGTCACTCTGGCATGAAGATCCTGTTGTCATCAAGAATGGTCAGGCCGGAGCTTCACAGTGGCGCTCACTGTGAGCATTCAATGCTGTAGCGTGAAAAGCAGGTCAGGAGTCACAGATGGGTGTCACTCTGGCATGAATATCCTATTGTCATCAAGAACGGTCGGACCGGAGTTTCGCAGTAGTGCTCACTGCTAGAATTCAGTGCTGTAGCGTGAAGGGTAGGACTGACATCACTTTGTGTTGGTGAGCTCAGAGAGTGACAAGATTTTGGCGCCAACAGGCCCATTCACAGATGCAAAGAGCCCAAAAACTTCAATTCAGACACTCTGAGTCGACACAAAGGGTCCAGACCCACTTGGGGTTCAGTGGCTTACTCCAGCCCGATCCGGGTGCTCATTCGGGTGGTTGGGACCCTAGTATGTCCCTGTGGCTCTGAACAGGAGGCCAGCAGTTGGGAGCCTGGTATGTCCCCGTGGCTCTGAACAGGAGGCCAGCAGCTCTTGGAGTCACTCTGGGATTTCTGGGTTCAAGTGCTGGTCCAAATCCCTGTGACTCAGGCAGAAGAGTGGCAGGTCCGCAGGGCAGCAGTCCAGGAGAGTAGCAGTCCTTTTAGCAGTACAGCATTCCTTCTGCCTGGCAGTCTGGCAGAGTCTCCACAGGTCCAGAAGTGTCCTACAGAATTGGTGTCCAATGTCCAACATTTATTCCAGTTGCCTCCTTTGAAGTGGGAGAAGCTTCTAGAGGTTTCCTTTTGATATGCACCAGTTTCATGACTCCCCTGCCTTGGCTCCAGACTAACTATAGGGGTTATACAGCCCTTCCTTTGTGTGGAGGCAGGACAGCCTATTCAAGTGTAAGTAGGGCTGTGCCCATCTCTGCCCTCCCATCCTGCCCTCCCAGCCTGCAAGCAATGGCTAGTCCAGGGACACCTAAGCTTGTTTTTGTGTGTGGCTGTCTAGGAGTAATACACCAGGCCCAACTGATAGCTACACTCAGGCATGTGTCCCAGAGGCAGGCTGCAGGTGCTAAATGGCTAAGACAAGAAAATACCAACTTTCTAAAAGAGGCATTTTTTAAATTGTAATTTAAAATCCGACTTTACCATATGAGAGGATTTTTCATTATAATTCCATACACCAAACATGAACAGGACACCGAAAGTTGCAGATCATTAAATGAATTAAGGCAACTCTAATGTTATTCTCTGGGAGAGGCAGGCCTTGCAGTAGTAAAACACAAATGTACAGGTTTTTCACTATGAGGACAGGTAAAACTTAAAAGTTCATGTTCAGCTTTTTAAGTACACTGCACCCTTCCCTCGGGCTGTCCAGGACCTACTCTAAGGGTGACATATGTATTACAAAGGAAGGTTTGTTCCTGGCAAATGGTTTATTTTACATAGTCGAAGTGGCAGTTTAAAACTGCCCGCACAGGCTGCAATGGCAGGCCTGAAACATGTTTGAAAGGGCTGCTAGTGAATGGTACAATCAGTGTAGCAGGCCCATTAGTAGTATTTAATTTAAAGACCCTCAGCACAGGTAGTACCATTTTACTAGGGACTTACAAGTAAACTAAATATGCCAATTGGGTATAATCCAATTTCAGCATGTATAGAGAAGAGAGAACATGCACTTTAGCTCTGGTTAGCAGTGGTAACGTATGCAGAGTACTAAAACCAGCAAAAACAAAATCAGCAAAACAGAAGGATTAATGGCAAAATTTTAGGAGGAAAACCACACTAAAGCTTTCAGGTCTAACAGTTACCTTTGCTAGGGATCTGCTTAGCAGTAGTGAGATTGGGTTGAAGCTGGTCTATGCCTTTGATTTGCTCCTGACTTTTTCAGAACAGAATTCCGAGTAGTATGATATTTTGACTTGAGTCTGTCTGTTTGAATGCTCTAAAAGATATCACACAGAGGAACATTCTAGAGCCAGCCAGAAGCTGAAGAGTGTCTGTGATGGCATCATGGAACGTTAAGGCTGGTGATGACTGAAAGATGAGTGCGAGGGACTTTGTGAGAAAAGGAGATTGAGTGAAACAGTGAGAAGGAGCTTCAAATCATGTCTCATGAAAAACCATTGTTTCAGATGCTGGTAACACGGCTCAGCAACCTAAGTGTACATTGTTGAGATTTGTGTGTGATGTGTAGGTTGCAGGTTACTATTCGAGAAATTGGACTCTGCCTTTCATCCTTCCAAATTCGGTTAAATGAATGCAAATTTTGAATAGGAAATAATTTACAATGAAAATGAAAGGATATGAAAATATTCCTTGTGAAGAGCAATGTAAATAAAATGTTATTGTTATTGTAGGGAAGTGCCTTTTTTGTATGGTTACTCTTATGCTGCTGATTTGCTGACTTAGAGAGTGCACCAATGTCTAATAACCAGACCTCCATAACTGTGACCGAATCATTAAATTGGTATGTCGAATTGGCTTTTACCCAATTGGGTTAGCTAACTTACCATCCATCCCTACTAAATGGTACCCAGGGCATGCAAGTTAGAGGGTCTCCCCAAGGATTGAAGCACTAGATAGACCAAGTCCTGAAAGAGGCTGGTCAATCAAATTCAAATTCAAAAAATACTTTATTCAGTTTTACAAGTGTAAAAGCCATAAAAGCAACAATACCACTATAAACATAAAACACAGATAAAACATGTACCATAGCCATGATCACAGTCCTTATAAAATTCATTCCATTAAAAAATGAGATAAAATATAAAATGTGACAAACACCCATGAGATACATATAAACTTTTAGAAAGAGGCTACAGATACAGTGACAACAGTTTGTAAAGCTATTAGTTCTCCCTACAGTTTCTAGATTTTAGAGCTGATTTCAAGAAACCAATCACAAATAAGGTGCTTTCGAGTTTTAACATTTGTAAGTAGCAAAGGGCTGGGCGGACCTGTTTAAAATTCAGTTTTTTTTAAAAGAGGCTTTAAAAAAAAACTCCGGGGAGCATCATAGAGGGAACAAACAAATAAAAAATGCACCAGGTCCTGCAGGGAAACATTGTCACAGCCGCAGAGAGGTAATACTTGGCCTCTATGGGATCCCCGCAGTAAGCTAGTAATAAATTAAAGTAATCCAGCCGGAAGCCTGTTAACAGAAACCGCCCGTGGCTTGTTATGGGCCATGATAAATATAGCTCCAATAGTGGCGTGGTTTTGAGCATCACAAATTTGTGGACGCTGGGTTTTACCAATTCCACCCCATCTCGATTAAGTTTTTTCATTTATATATAAATGATTTTTTTACAATCTCCACATCTGCGGTGACAATCGAATCTGGATTTAAAAAGAGGTCCGGATGCCCCAGCTCAGTAAAGCAGCCTTTTAGATATTTTAACCATGGGATATCAAGCATATGATCCAAGGACAAGACTTCTTTTAATAACTGATGGTTGAGGACCAGATCTTTATTTAACCAGTACTTTAGCCAAAATAATAGGGGCCGTAGTGCTATGGTATCGCCAATGAAGGGTAAACCAGTTTCCTCATGAACTATTAAGTTAGAGGTTCCCTTGGGTACACCCAGAAGCTGTTTTAAAAAATTGTATTTGCCCGAATTATCTCCCTTCTTTTCCTTTGCACCAACGGTCCCCATTTTAGCTGGTTGTCCAATAGGACTCCCAGGTAAGAAAATGTTGTAGTCAGGGGAACCTTCTCTGCATTTACCACAAACTGGTACTGTTTCTTGGGACGCGCCCCCACCTGCATGATGTAGGATTTTGTGTTATTAATGGCTAGGTCGCGAGCAGCCATGAAACTACGAAAAGCATTCAATAGGGACTGCAGTCTTCTTGCAGTTCTAGCCAAGAGGACGGCGTCGTCTGCGTATAGCAGAACGGACAAACTCCTGCGCCCAACATAAGGGAAGTGTCAAAGCAAACAAATTCATTAATAGGGACAAGAAGAAGGGCACATACAAGGTTTCAAAGAAAGTGGCTTTATTGCCAATAAAAGCTGCAGCTTGAGATAATTTGCAGGAGTGCAAAGTGATCTGGTTTTTCAGTAAGCAAGCCAGTTCTTATATACAGTTTTCAGAACCTGCATACATTAATTATTAACAATGACATCATGGTGTGACCATGCTAGAATTAGGTCCACGTGTACATTACAGTATCAAGGTGCATTTCAAAAATATGTCTACGTTCACAGTTTACATTAGTTGCAATACATCTGACCATGCAGCTATAGGTTAATCTTTAAACTACCGCCGCCTCCTGACTTTCAACCTTGCCTTGACCGGTTATCTGGAAATGTCAATGTGCAATGTTGATCTGATGTCAGCAGAGGCCCGTGTTTTCTGCTTTTCCATACAGATGACGCACTTGCTATCTATGTTATCTATGCTGAGCAAACACTGCCCTTTCACTTAACCGGGCGAGGGGCAGAACAAACTTGGCACGTCCTAGGTCAGCGAGCGATTCTTAGAAAGGTCTCGCTGAACTGACTCTGTACATGGGTGAAAGCTAGTAATACATTAAACAAGTAGGAGCTACAGTAGAATGAGCACGCACACGTTCACCATCTATCCTTTTCTGGTTTTAGCTGAATTTCAGACAACTTAATTTAACTCTCTGTGTACTAGCTGTGCATCATGGAGCAGCATTTCATTATGACTAGTGGGCTTATTTTATTAGCAAGCAGGTTAAAGACAGAAATTAATATAAACTACGGTTCAATTTAATATTTTCATTCAACAAAGGGCCAACTTATTTTTCATCTTTTACAAATCGACCCTTTGAACCTCAGTTTAAAATAATTTCATCACGCAGCATATCACAGTCTAATAATTATATTGTTCATTCTTATCAATGTCAGAAATGTCTATGTTCATTAACTCAGTAGTGGCTGTTTGCATCAGCATTCTTTCTTTTTCCTTTAATTTCCTCACTGGGCATTTAGTCAGCTGTCCCAATAGTTGACAGCACATTGGCAGGCAATTAATTAATAGGCAACAGCCTATTATTAGTAGGAAAATTGTTATGAACACCATTCCTATCTTCCAACCCCATGCGCTCAACCAACTCCAAAGTGAACCTCCTATATCCCATGTACCAGACTCCTGATGTGCTTCTACACCTATATGATGTAATCTTTTTATTGCTTCCCTGACAGTAACAGAGGAGTCAGGGACATAGGTACAGCAGGACGCCCCTATAACCGCACAGACTCCTCCCCTTTCTGCTAGCATCATGTCAAGAATCATTCTATTTTGTAATGAAACTAATCTCACAGCTTGAAGCTCTACTGTAATATTTTCAAGTACACTTGTAGTTTCGTTTATTGTTGCTTCGAGTAGTCTGGCTAATCTACGTATATCCCCTGAGTTGATAGATGGACCAACCAATGGTATTATTCCTTTAAATATATCACCTGCTATTTCTGCTGCTGTATCTCTTTGATCCACACTCCTTCTGCCTCGCCGTGGTGCATGTCTTTGCATGTCCCTTCGTACTTCCTTTGTGTCTTTTATCGCTATAGCAGGTAATACAAAACCTAGGTGACAACAACCACTCCAACTTGTTGGAAGCCATGTATAAGCCTTATCTCCACAAATGAAATAGATTGAGTCACCTACGTAAAGTGGAATGCTAATATTTCCGGCCGTCATTTCAAATGTCATATTGCAATTTGTACTATTGCCCACCTGATAGGTCCCATTACTCTTGATACAAATACTCCCTATTGCGTTGTGTTTTCTTAATTTTAACTTCAAAAATGGTATATTCTTATTTGCCTCTTTTGATGGGCCTGCTATCCCAATGCTTGTATTCTGATTTGGAAAGAGCGGAGTAAAGATGTCAGACAGGGGAAATGTTGCATTCTGTTCTATCACTTCCGTGCAGTTCCCTAGTGTCAGAATATCTGCCATATATTTGTTATATAATTTTCCTGCAGGTGGAGCCATAGTTGTCCCTGCACCAGCAGTACTTTTCTTTAAATTCTGCAAAACAGCTATCAGTTCTATTTTTACTATTGTTATGTAAATGGCATAACAGGATGCTGCGAAAGGCAGTGGGACTTGAACCAGGGGCAAACTTTGGTCTACCGAAGCTGGGAATTGCAAACATATCCAGCAATCTCCCCTTGGTAATATTTTATTGGTATAGATGCAACAAAGTCACAAAGGTATTGTGATGCATATCTTCTCTGTGGGCTATTTCTTCAGGTGACAAAGTGCATGCAGGTATTGTAGCAGGTGTTGTTGGTGCTGGGATCAATTTTTCCATGGGATAGAACACATCTAATAGATATACAGTAATTAATGCTAACAATAACAGACAGAATATTACCCCAGGTATACACATTTTAGACTTGTACCATTTTTTTCTTCATTTTTAGAGCTGTATTTTCCCTATCCATACCTATCTATTCTTATACTTTTGTTAATTGGATGTAGAGCTATTGATGACACTATGTTGTGAATTATCACTGTGAATTTTTACTATAATATAAGCTAAACACACAAAAAGCATGAACACATATAAGATGAGGCTGTAGTACAGAATATATTGCGAACAACTATTTGTTAATATTTCAGATGGTCTCTGAGAATTTCTTGGTACTTCTCGCCTCCCAAAGATATGCATGTAATTTTGTAATGCACGACCCTTTGATATATATCAGTTGGTGGTGCAGCCACACTTACTTTCACAGGAGTGTCCACTATACCTCACCCCTCAGGTAATTTTCTAAAGCTAGCTGTCTCGACGACCTGGAAAAAGTTCTTTGCTGGTTGCTGCAGCAGCACGGGTGCTCGCAGTGACAGGAGGACTCGCAAATACCTCCCGGATCAGTTCATCTACTAATGGCTGCAGTGGCACGGGCACTATGCAGCTACAGGAGGACTCGCAAATACCTCCTGGATCAGTTCATCTACTAATTACTGCAGTGGCACGGGCACTATGCAGTTACAGGAGGACTCGCAAATACCTCCTGGGTCAGTTCATCTACTCAACGTTGAACTTCCCTGATGAAGTGTGCTAAACTTTTCTTGTTCTGCAACTGAGCTATTACTCCTGGTGGTAGTGTGCAATATACCTTAGTTGTATTTTCTTAGTCTGAAAGTACTCTACTCAAGGCTTCTTGTAATGCTATGCTATTTAAATCTCGCATTAGTTGGTATTCTAGCTGATCAAATACTTCCTCAAGGCAAATGAGTGCATTTTCATTGTCTTCCTCACTGCTATTCTCAAAGTCAAAAATTGTCGTCAAAATATCTGTTAGGATGATATCTAGTAGTAATACTTCACCTACTTCCTGTAGAAGATCAGGTACTGGAATCACTGACATTTCATCTCCTTCTTCTTGGTAGATCTTAAGTTGTACCTTTTTTCCTCTTTGACTGGTTCTGGTGTTGGCGTGTGTTGCTGACCTGTGTCTTGACTGGATGCCGTCTCAGTGGGTGCCCTTTTTATATGGCTGGCATGAATCCAGGATTTGTAGTTGGTGCACTTCACTGCTGTCTTTGTAGCGAGCAGCACCTGCTGCGGTCCCTTCCAGCGGGCTTGGAGGCAGTTGGACCTCTGGAATGCTTTGATGAGCACCCAGTCTCCAGGCTTGAACTTGTGCCCCTCGACCTGCAGTGGCTCTGGAAGTGCTCCCTTCACGTGCTGGTTGATAGAAGCAAGAGTACGTGTAAGTGACATGCAGTAATCATTCAACAGTTCATTCGTCATCATAGGCAGAGCATTTTTGTCTGGAACTCCCCAAGCTACCATCGGCAACCCAGTGACAATCTCGTGTGCACTGAGTTTGGTCTTGGCATCTGGTGTGCTCCTCATGCTCATCAGGGCAATAGGTAAGGCATCCATCCAGGTCAATTTTGTGTCAGCACATATTTTAGAGATTTTGGCCTTGAGCACGCCATTTTTTCTTTCCACTGCGCCAGCGGCCTCTGGATGGTAGGCACAGTGTAGCTTCTGCTGTATTCCCAAGGCTTTGCATGTCAGTTTTATTAGTTCATTACAGAAGTGACTGCCATTGTCTGAAAATATTGTTTTTGGGACCCCAAAACGTGGGATCAACTCCTTTATCAGGCACTTGGCTGTTGAGATGGCATCATTGCATTTTACCGGGTATGCCTCTATCCATTTTGAATACATGCACACCACCACCAGGATATACCTATACTTATTTGTAGGTGGCATCTCCACATAGTCTATCTGCAGAGCTTCAAATGGCATTGTTGGTTTTTGAAAGTGGCCTTTGGGCACTGGGGCAGTCTTACCCACATTGTACTGTGCGCATACCATACATCTTTGACATATTTCCTGTGCTGTTTTCCTTATGTTCTTGTTCTCCCAGAATTTGTTCATACAATTTACTATTGCATCCCTACATATGTGTGCCGGGCCATGCATGGCCAAACACATAGAGTAGACCATCCTGTCTGGTAACATATATTTATCTTGGGCATCATTCATCCAACATCCTTGAACAAATGACCCATTCTTTGACCAAACCATCTGTTCTTCTGTTGTTGCTCCTTGTTGCATTAGTCTTATACCTTCACTTGTTAGATCTAGTGACTTCACTTCATCAGGTAATTCTTGGACCGTTAGTACTAGTGCTGAATTATTTCTTGCTGTCTGTTTTGCTGTAATGTCAGCAAATGCATTTCCCTGGCCTACCTTGTCTGTAACTTTCTTATGAGCACTGCATTTAATTATGGCCAATTTCTTTGGAAGTGCCAAGGAATTAAGTAATTTAGTGATCAGCACTCCATGCTGTATCTTTGTACCTTGTGAGGTAATAAAACCTCTTTCCTTCCAGAGTCTTCCAAAGGAATGTGCTACATTAAAGGCATATTGGCTGTCTGTATATATGTTAACACACCTTCCTTCAGATAATTCACAAGCTCGTGTGAGTGCCACAATTTCTGCTGCTTGTGCAGACAACTCAGGTATCTTACAGGACTCAACTACAGTTCTATTTGTTACAACTGCATAGGCTGCTGATGTATTTCCATCCTCTGTTCTAAGGCAGGACCCATCCACCCACAGTTCTCCTTCAGCATCTGCATAGGGTGTATCAGTCATGTCAATTCTACCCTTCGTTTGTTCTTCAGTTAACAGAATACAATCATGGTCTGAATCCACTAAATCATCAGTGGGGACAGGTAACAGAGTGGCAGGGTTAAGCACATTGCATTTGTGAAGTGTCACATGTGCTGCGAATAAACAGATCTCATACTGCGTGAGCCTGGCATTTGTGAGGTGCTGCGTGCGTGTCTTATTCAGTATCAGCTCTACGGCATGTGGAACATAGACATCAACTTCATGTCCCATTATAATGCTTTCTGCACGTTGTAGTGCTAAGGCAGTTGCTGCAACAGAACGTATACAGGAAGGTAAAGCCTTGGCTACAGTATCCAAGGTGGCAGAGAAATATGCGCATGGTCTTTTGTGGTCACCAAATTGCTGGCATAGAACCCCAAGAGCACTCCCGTCAGACTCATGGACATAGAGTAGGAAAGACTTAGAATAGTCTGGTAGGCCTAAAGCAGGAGCAGAGCAGAGAGCTTGCCGAATGGCAAGGAAGCTTTGTTCATGTTCTGGCAACCACTGAAGGGGTTCGGGAGTGTCCTTGTGGGTCAGGGCCAATAAGGGTTTTGAAATCAAGGAGAAGTTAGCAATCCACTGTCGACAATAGCTGGCCATACCTAAAAAGGCTCGCACCTGCTTTTGGGTGCGTGGCACTGGTGTCTGTAGAATCAATTTAATGCGCTTGTCATCCAATCTTCTCTGCCCTTTCGACAGGATGTGTCCTAAATAAGACACTTCCTGTTGAACAAATTGTAGTTTCTCTGGGGAAACTTTGTGACCACGTTCAGCTAGGAAATTCAACAAATTGATGGTGTCAGTTATACATTGTGGCTCAGAGTTGCTGCCAATCAGCAGGTCATCTATATACTGTATTAGCACAGAATCTGGTGATAAATTGAAAGTATCTAGTTCTCTTTTCAAGGCCTGATTGTAAATGCTTGGGCTTTCTGTGAACCCCTGAGGAACCTTCCTAAAACAAAAGGTCCTCCCGGAGACTGAGAATGAGAACAGATACATGCTACCCTCATCTAATGGAATTGAGAAGAAGGCATTCTTCAAATCGATCACTGAAAAATATGCCATTTCTGGTGACAATGTTGACAGTATTGAGACTACATTGGGGACGACCGGGAACTGAGGCACCACAATCTTATTAATTTCCCTGAGATCAAGAATGAATCTATAATTCTTTTCAGTAGTATTTCCATCTCCCTTTTTAAGGACCGGTAAAATAGGGCTGTTGCAAGGACTGCCTGTTATTTCTTTCACAATCCCTTCTTTGAGCAAGTCAGTTACTATATCCTGCAACCCCTTTAGGCCTTCTGGAGCTATTCTGTACTGAGGTATCCTTGGTAATTTCACATTCTGTTTAATTGTAATTGTTACAGGTGTCATGTTCATTCTTCCTGTATCATTTTTATGTTTCGCCCAAATTCTTGAATCTATTTGATCCATTATGTGTGCTGGTATATTTTTTATTCCTATTGACAGTAAACAGTTGTCTATTTCCTCTGTCATTGGCCCATCTACTTCCAAGAATACTCCATCTGCCCTACACGTAATTGTTGCATTCATTTTCTTAAGCAAGTCTAATCCCAACAAATTAAATGCACATTTTTCTGATATTAGAAATGAATGGGTGTCTTGTAGTGGGCCTATACTGTATTTCAAGGGAGCCGAAATTGGGCTAGTTACAGGTATGTTGGTGAATCCCACTGACTTATTTATTTTTCCCGAGAGAGGAACATCTGGAAACTTTTTCTTTCTTAAGGAGGAATTGGTGGCCCCTGTATCTATTAGTAATTCCACAGGTGTACCTTCAATCTTACCCCTGACATATGGTCCAGTGGGATCTACAGGGATTACCATCCTCTGTATTAACTCTCTCGGGCCTCCCTATCGTGCATAATAGTCCCATTCCCCTTGGGGCCCTTCCTGATATATTCCATCGTAAGGGTGATGCACCTGCATTTTTGGTATTTGTGCATTATCAAAGAAATTTGTGTTGGGGGGATAGTCTGTAGGGGCAGGTTGTGAGTCACGTCCTTGCTGTTGATAACCAGCTCTTCCCATGCTCCTACCCCGACCTCTTGATCTCCCCATCCCACCCCCTCTCTGTGACTGTTTAAGGGGGTGTGGGCATTGAGCTCTCCAATGATCATGACCCCCACAATTAAAGCATCCTTGTGTGTGTCCTTGTTCATTTGTGGTGGTATGCTGTGCAGGGGGAGTAGAAAATGACCTTTGTGGACCCCCACGGCCTCTTCCTCTACCCCTGCTTCTTTCTCCTCTGCTGCTATACTGGTTCGCCTGCTGAATCAAAACTTTAGTTTTTAACTCTTTTAATTTGTTATTTTTACTTTCCAAGTCCTTTTTACCTAGCATTTCGTAATACTGTGCCAATTGTAAAACTTCTGTTAGTGGTTTGCATGACCAAGTAGGGTTGTATTCTAGAATCCCTTTTTTAATAGATTGTTTTAAATTATTTACAAAACAAGAGACAAGTGCACTCTGTGTTGCTTCCTTTTCAGTATCTAAACCACTTGAAGCTGTGAAGACTTTCTGTATTCTAGCGAAAAACCCAGATACTGTTTCTTCAGTGTCTTGAATGCATGCATTTAATTTTGACCAGTCTATTTGTTTTCTGGGGATCAGTGTATTTACTTTAGCCATTATTTTTGCTGGTAAGTCTCTAATCTCATCTGATATATCATCTCCTCCTTTTCTAGTTTCTGAAGTTATATCGTCCCATTTTATTTTGAAAAGTTCATCATCTTCTCTCCTTATTTTTCCCCAAATGTCTGGTGGCAATATTATAGAAAACATTTGTTCAATGTCATCCAATGTCAGAGTGCCAACTCTTAGTATTATTTCTGTTTGTCTGTACCATTCTTCTCTGTTTTGTCTAATGTCTGGAAACTGAAGCGCAAATCTATGTAATTCAACATTTGACCATGGTGTGTGAACTTTAATAGTGGGCTTCCCTTCCTGACTTCCTGGTACTTCTCTTAATGGCAGGGCTCTAGAAGTGGAAAGAGTACTATCTTCTTCTTCTTTACTTTTTTTCTTTTGTATACATTTTTGTTGTAGTATCAGAAGAGTATCTATCCATTCGGCTAATATCTGGACAGCCTCTAGTATCTCTGTGCTTAATGCCCCTACATCATCTATTGCTGCTGAGATCGTGTTGCTATGAGCACGGGACAATCTGTCAGGTTGGGGGTAGCTGTGTTCCTCTGGCCAAAATTTGGCCCAATCTTTAAACCAGTTGTAACTTTTTTTGTCCAATTTATGCAAAGCACTGCGTTGAAGTGCAGGCGTGAAATCTGGGGGGAAGCGACATTTTGCAGTACGCCATGCAGAGGTACCACTTTTCATAACGTCCATCACCCACTCGTGTATCATGTTCTGTTCTTTTTCTGATATTTTTTGTCGTAACCCTTGTCTACCAGAGTGAGAGAGAGGCGTGTCATGTAGTGATATAGGTACTGTCTTACTAGGTGGTGATGTATCTCGTGGTGTGTGTGTTTGTGCTGCTGATGGAGTTTGCATTGTTTGTGGGCTGTATGGTGGTGGAGTTGTTAATAATGCCTCTATTACAGGATCTTCAGTATCTTCCTGTTCTAAAGGAGCATTAGGTAAAGTTGGGTAAATATCTGGTATTGGCTCGTGAACTGTGAAGCATTTGTCTACTTCCATTTCCTTTTCCCTACAATTACTTACATGTCTTTCTTCCCATTTCTGCCTATCATGTACCATAGCTTTTCCTTTCATACTTTTAGGTTCGCATGAGAATCTTGAAGCTACATATGACCTCCATGCATGGAAAGCATCCCACTGCAACAAACGTACCTTCTTCCCTTTCTTTTCACGTTCTCTTAAACAATCTTCTAAATAAAGCATTTTAGCTTTATCAAACGTGCCATATTCTGGCCATTGCAATTCAGTATTTTTTCTGGTGTAATGAGTCCATTGATCTAAATGGACAATTGCAGAGTATCCCTTTTTCCTTGACACGTACCATGCTGGGGTACCGCGAGGTGCTGTCGGCTGAGTGACATCTAATGCTGCCCTGCGGCCTTTAGCTGTGCTCAGAAATAATTTACTAAGCATTTTTTAGTTATGTATGTATGTATTTATCAATTTATTTTCTAGATATACACTGTTCTACACTTTATTTAAACACTGTTGTACAACCTATTTCAGCAATATGCATATTTTTCTAGACGTCTTTCAGAAGCATGCTCTGTCTAAAGGCGACCACCCACGGTCCCTCCTCCTGTCCTTGAGATCCTCAAGATCTTTCACAGGTTGGACAGTCTTCCTCAGGTATCTTACTTAAAGGCACCCTCAGACCTCCCCTAGAGACCCCTAATGAATCTCAGTATATACCTTCTAATGTAGTTTTTTAGAAAAATACTATTCATTTAATACAGTTGAGTTCAGTGCAATTAAGCACTGCCTACCTGATCATTAGACCAGTCAGTATGATGCCGTTGTATGCGTCCTTCTTTGTTGTGGCAGCAAAAACCTGATGGCCCAAAGGAAGCTGGTGGTGTCTTTTGTCAAAGGATGATCAGCGGGAGCCTTGCCTTCTGGGCGTGTCAGGAAACAAGTCCTCTCATCAGTAGCTGCGCAGATTACACCGAGACTGAAAGGCCCCTGAAGATTCCAAAGACAGCAGTTCTTTATCCCCTGCAGAGACCATCAGTTCCTGTAGGGTCACGGCACCATTCTGTCAAAGCAAACAAATTCATTAATAGGGACAAGAAGAAGGGCACATACAAGGTTTCAAAGAAAGTGGCTTTATTGCCAATAAAAGCTGCAGCTTGAGATAATTTGCAGGAGTGCAAAGTGATCTGGTTTTTCAGTAAGCAAGCCAGTTCTTATATACAGTTTTCAGAACCTGCATACATTAATTATTAACAATGACATCATGGTGTGACCATGCTAGAATTAGGTCCACGTGTACATTACAGTATCAAGGTGCATTTCAAAAATATGTCTACGTTCACAGTTTACATTAGTTGCAATACATCTGACCATGCAGCTATAGGTTAATCTTTAAACTACCGCCGCCTCCTGACTTTCAACCTTGCCTTGACCGGTTATCTGGAAATGTCAATGTGCAATGTTGATCTGATGTCAGCAGAGGCCCGTGTTTTCTGCTTTTCCATACAGATGACGCACTTGCTATCTATGTTATCTATGCTGAGCAAACACTGCCCTTTCACTTAACCGGGCGAGGGGCAGAACAAACTTGGCACGTCCTAGGTCAGCGAGCGATTCTTAGAAAGGTCTCGCTGAACTGACTCTGTACATGGGTGAAAGCTAGTAATACATTAAACAAGTAGGAGCTACAGTAGAATGAGCACGCACACGTTCACCATCTATCCTTTTCTGGTTTTAGCTGAATTTCAGACAACTTAATTTAACTCTCTGTGTACTAGCTGTGCATCATGGAGCAGCATTTCATTATGACTAGTGGGCTTATTTTATTAGCAAGCAGGTTAAAGACAGAAATTAATATAAACTACGGTTCAATTTAATATTTTCATTCAACAAAGGGCCAACTTATTTTTCATCTTTTACAGAAGTCAACTCCGGTTTTAACAAGGGACGCATCCAACTCATTGATATACAGATTAAAAAGGAAGGGGGCCAGGATACAGCCCTGCCTCACTTCCCTTTCAACATTAAAATCCCTGGATGCCCTAAGGTCCTGCGAGAATCTAACATTGACCTTTGTGTCCGTATGAAGGTCCCTCAGGAAGCTAACCAGGGTGGCCTCCACCCCCATGGCGCCCATGGACTCCCACAGTTTTCCCCGGTTGACACAATCAAACGCAGAGGAATGGTCCATGAACGCCATGTAGATGGTACCCCGTTGGGCTACTGTATACTTCCCGAGAACCATATACAGATTTAGGCATTGTGCTAATTTAGAGTGGCCTGGGCGACCCCATATTGGATTTTCGGATATAACCCTGTTTTCTTCAGCCCAAGTTGTCAATCTATTCAGCACTACACCTCTCACAACCTTAACCATGGAATCAATTAGGGAGATCGGTCTGTAACAGGTGGTACTGTTACGGTCTCCCTTCTTAAAAACCGGCACGATTGTGGAGGTACCCCATGACCTTGGGCAGCCCGATTCTGCTGCTGCCGTACGGACCGGCGCCCATAATTACATTTTTCTGGTGGCATATCATCTGGGCCCGGTGCTTTATTGCTTATCAGCCCTGTGATTCCTTTCTCAACTTCTCTTAAAGTAAAGTGGGGTAAAATTACGTCTTGCCCTCCACGGTATAATTCTAGCTGAGGGGTGTTACTCTTAAATATGGAGCTGAAATGAGACACCCAGTCGTCTTCAGTAATGTTGGTAGCAACTTCATGTTCCCAAACCATATCAAACAGTGATCTGTTAATTATGCCCCAGAATTTCTCACTGTTACTCAGCATATTGGGGTCTAGGAGTTCTTTCCAAATCATGTCCTTTAATTCAGCTTTTCGTTTTACCAATGCCTTTTTATAAGTTAAACATAGAGATCGAATCTGTGAGTGATCTCTTGGATTGACTTTCTTTTTTTTTATTTTTTATTTTTTTTATTGGTTCAGTTCAAGGCCACATATACTAGAAAAAAAGCATACACAGAGATTATGTCATATCCCAAACAGCATATAGAGATTTGCTTTTTCAGCATAAATAAATAAACATATAAACAGTAAAAAAGATTTTAACATATAGTAAATAACTGCTACATAGATTGTCTCGTTTGAGAGCAGGAATAATTATCACTGGTAATCCAAATATTCTATCAAGGTCTTCCAGATTTTGTACCCTCTACGCCTTTTCACCATTGATTTAATGCGATATAAATTAAATTCTAAATAAAAGATATTATAAAACTTTGCTCGCCACATTTCATATGTAGGTGCTACGGGCTTTAACCACATTGATGATATACAAAGGCGAGCTACAGCCATAGCCATAAATATAATATATCTATTTTCCTGATAACCTGAAAACACTTCATTATCATTTGATAAACCAAAAATAATCATCTCTCTTGAGATTTTTACATCGCATTTTGTAATATGTGCTAGTAAAGTTTCTATGGATACAAAAAACGGTTTTATTATAGGGCAGTCTGAAAAAATATGCATAATATCTGCTAGATCACATTGACATCTATAGCATTTCCCATTATTGTTGCTACTCCATTTTAACATTTTCAGTGGTGTATGATAAAGATTAAATAGAGTTTTGTAATGTTGTGAATATAAATTAGCAGATAAGATGATTTTATCGGCCATGCATATTGATTCGTGAAAAGGTACTACAGATGTGCCTAATCTCGTGCACCATTTTAATTCCTGCAATTCGATATCGTCCTGCTGTAAGTTTAAGAGATAGTTATATATAATCCCTATGCGTGTTGGTTTTTTAAGTATTTCCATAAATTCATTGTGACAAAGTGGTACAATATTTGGATGTGTAAAGATAAAATTCCGTATTTGCAAATATTTTAAAAAATCATGTTGGGGAAGATTATACTCCTCTTTTAACTCCTGGAATACAACAAACGTGCCATTTTTAACCATATCGCCAATGGTTGTTATGCCTTTTTCCCGCCATGTAGCCATAATACGATCCCTGAAAATCAATGGAAGCAATTCTATAGAATTACATGGAGTGTAAAAATTAATACGTCTTAATGAAATAAGCTTCCGTATAGTTCGCCACCCTTTAAAGGCGGACATTATGAGTTTAAATCTAGTTCTTTTATAGTAGCTTGGTTCTAGGAACCGGAGCAGCATTTGCCGAGATTGTGGGCCAAGTAAAAGAGAGTCGATATCTGGGCTTTCAAATGTAGGTGGAATTCCACCTATTGAAAAATATTTTATATTTTGCATTAAACATGCCAAATAATATAATGCGAAATTCCGAACTCCCCAACCCCCACTTAAAATTGGTAATGTCATGTATTTAGATGCTCTCCGCGAGGATTTCCAACCCCATAGAAAACGATCAGTTATAGACTGCAATTTGCGCAATTGTAATTTAGATATCTCCAATGGTATTGCTCGAAAATAATATAGAACTTTCGGTAAAATAGTCATTTTTAAGACATTGCGTCTCCCAACCAATGATAAATGTAAGCATTCAATTTTCTCTACTTGACTTTTAACTGAAATTAATATATCTGTCCAATTTACCATAACTAACTGATGAGGTAGCAATCTAATTTTAATGCCTAAGTATTTGGCCTCTAAAGTGACTCTACTATCATTGATGCATAATCCTGCTGAACATACAACCTGTGTCTTCTGGATATTAAGTTTGTACCCTGATACGTTGCCAAATTCACGAGTCAGATTTTCTAATTCGATTAATGCTGACTCCGGGTCAGATGTTATTACTGCAATGTCGTCAGCGTACGCTAACACACGTATATTTCCTCCAGGCAAGACCATGGACTGTATATGTTGGGATGACATTAGTGCCTTTAGTAATGGTTCTATATACATGGCAAACAGAAGAGGTGAGCAGGGACATCCCTGCCGTGTACCCCGCGTGATTTTAACTGCCGTTGACTCTTGCCCTGAAATACATATCTTAGCCCTCGGATGTCTGTACATAATTTGTAAAGCAGATATAAACCGTCGTCCAAATCCCATTTTCTCCAAGATCGCCCATAAAAATACCCATGACACGCGATCAAACGCTTTCTCTGCGTCTAAAAACACCAGCCCAACGTCCAAATGATTTGCGGTGGCATAATCTAAAGTTGCAATAACCCTGTGTATGTGATTGATCGTACCACGATCTGGGAGAAAGCCATGCTGTTGTTCAGAGACTAAGGTTGGAACAATTTGGCTTAGTCGATTAGCAAAGATTTTGGAATATAATTTCGCATCAGCGTTTATAAGTGAGATAGGGCGGTATGATCCGGGCAAATGCGAAGGTTTATCTTTTTTGCGAAATATAACTATGCTTGCATCTGCCCATGATGGCGGTGGATAGCCATTTTGGGCTTCTAAGAATGTTGCAAGCATATCGTTCTTAATTATGGGAAATAGTATTTGGTAAATCTCTAGCGGAAGTTTGTCAGGGCCACAAGCTTTCCCCAGAGCCAATTCTTTTAGAGAAGTCTCTAGTTCCTCAATAGTGATTGGGAGCTCTAGTTGTTCCTGCTGTACTGAGTCTAATTGTGACAATTCAAGTTTATCTATATATTGATCAAATTGATCAGATGAGAAGTTTTCTTGGGTATAAAGGTTTGTATAATACTCATAAAAAACCTGTAGAATCCCTTCAGGTGACTCAATTAGGAGGCCCTGATTATTTTCTATTGAGATTATACGCTGTATAGACTGTCTCCCCCGCATTCTTTAAGCTAAACATCTGCCCACATTTTCCCCATATTCATATCTTTCTGCACGAAAAGCTTTATATTGCTGTGCTATATCCTGGCTCCAAACCCCATTTATCTTGGCTTTATGTTTCGCAACTTTGTCTTGAGAAATTTCGCTATCTTGATGTAATCTAATATCATGCATTAGATCTTGTTCTGCATTTATTAATTCTTGAATTAGTTGTGTCATTGTATTTTTCTTTTTCTGTTGCAAGCTCCATCCGTAGCTACAAGTTTCGCCACGTAATCCTGCCTTGAAGCAGTCCCATACCATTGCATGAGATGTAGAACCTCTATTAAGCTCAAAGTATTGCTGGGCCCAATCTGTTACTTGTTTCACATATATTTCATCTAATAAAAGTTTTTTATTAAAAGTGAAAGATCTTTGACTTCGTTGGGTGTTGAGTACAGGTATATCTATAACAATTGGAGCATGATCTGATGTTATACGTGGTCTGATTTCCATACAAGATCCTTGTGCCATATGTCTGAGTATGAAGATATAGTCAATTCGCACAAACTTCTTATGTGGAGAAGAAAAGAATGTAAAGCCAGGATCCTTCGGGTTTGCAACTGGCCATCCATCAATCAAGCCATGCTGATATAGAAGTTGACGTAGCGCCTTAAATACCTTGGGTTTCCTGCCCATATATCTATTAAATTTTGGATTCCAGATATTCAGCTCCCCATGAATATTGAAGTCCCCCAGTACAAATAATGGGGTACTCCAAAGAGCTAATTCTACATTTAGAAATTCTAACACTGCAGCGTCATCAATATTGGAGCCATATACTGTACAGATTGTAGTAGCAATATTACTTATAACACATTCCACGATTGCCCAGCGTCCTAAGCTATCTACTTTAGTTTTACCAGTTGCAATTACAGATCGTCGTCCCAATATTGCCACACCTCTATTCATGGTAGATTGTTGAGAGGAAGTCAACACAATAAACCCAAGCTCATTCAATACTTGTCTTTTTGCCCACGGTATATGCGTCTCTTGAATACATATTATATCAGGTTGTATTAAACGAATTTCGTGCATCACACGCTTGCGTTTATGCACATTATTAAGGCCACATACATTAAATGAACACATTCGTAAGTTACAGCTCGCCATGGCACCTACTTAAATTTGTTGCAAAAATTACATTATACCATTGTACCATTGCATCAGCGAAAGACAATTTATTTCGACACAATATTTTATGACCTTGACTGAATTTTTTTTCCCCTTTTTTTTCCCCCCAGCACACCCCCCATCCCACCCAAACCCCCACGCACAATCCCCCCCCAGTGACCCTCCCACAGCATTAAGGCCAAGGGGCCTATTGCCCCGGTGATGTATGTGAGGACACCACAGGTGTTTGGGCGCAACCATAACTCTAAAACAATAGAAAAGCATGAGTTTAACCAAACAAAACAACTAGTTTCTAGAACTCAGATCATGCTCCTCATGCTAGTGTATTCAGATACGCTTTTGCTAGAGCTTCCGCGGTGAAAAATCTATTTTGTCCCTTATATACAATCTTTAAAGTACATGGTTGCAGCAGAAAAGCTTGAGCGCCCTTTTTTTGAAAAGGATCGATCAGTTGACGCATTCTCCACCGGTTCTCTACAGTAGTATGGCAATAATCAGGACGCACGAAAAACTCTATGCCCTTCCCAGAGCGTTTCTTATCCGGTCTTGCAAGATCATATAATTTTAGTCTTGCCAGAAAGTTGTTCAGGGATATCAAAATAGCTCGGGGGTATTGCCTAGTTTGGGTGTTTCGTGTTGTTTGTTTTCGAAAAGGAAAGCGATGTGCCCTCTGAATTTCCTGAGGCCATTGCCAGTTTTTAACATCAGGGAAGGCTTCTTCAAAGAGTTCCAGCACAAATTTTCGTACATCTTGCCCCTCGCTTCCTTCTGGAACACCCAAAATTCGCAAGTTATTCCGACGAAGTCTATTTTCCAAATCGGTCAGTTTAAAATTCACGTCGTCTTTCTGCCCCTTGGACTCATCGAGGCTAGTTTTAATGTGAGTAACTTGATCCTCTAGTGAGGATATGCGTCCTTCCGCTTCCACCATTCTATCTGTGAAGTCATTACATGATTTTGCTAGACGTCGCACCGTGTTCTGGAGTGTTTTGCAAGCATTATGAGTTTTTAAGTGCTCAGATTTGGCCTCCAGTCGTTGTTCTGAGATGGCCTTCAATATAATGTCTATTGGTGTTTGATTAGAACAGCCAGGACTAGGGTTAGTTAATTGAGTAGAATCTACTAAATCCTGATCTAGATCTTGATCTATTATAGTTGGGTCACAATCAGAAGTTTCTTCACTCCAGGTTCTAGCTGCTTGCACATCGGCTGTAGAGATGACAGGTATTTCTTTACTTGTGTTTTCAAAATCCTCCTCTAGATCCTCTTCTTCTAAACCGGACCCTTCGGAGTGCTCTGAAAGTGAATAGAATTCGCTGTCTTTACTACTGATGGGGTCGCCATCACATTCTGCCCCCTCAACTCGAGATGGATCAGATTCCACATCCCCTTCGACCTCCCTCTCATCGTCATTGATATTAAAAACAACGGTGTTCTGTGCTTTGGTCAGTGTGAGGGGAGAATCAAGTGTGGGTGGGATAATTAGAATAGTAGGCATAGTTGAGGGAGCTACCGGAGATGCTACTAGCTGTTCAAATGCCTCTACCAAAGTCTTATCGTGATCATTATCCAGATGTGGTCCACCCAGGTCGTCAATAGGCGTATTCTTTTCACTCAAAGCTCTATCGCTCTGCATTTTAGAACTTACTACTGCTGCTTTTCCTTTAGAATTGAACATTTGTGGGATCTTCGGGGTGCCTATTTGGCTTGTATCATAGTCATTATTAATAGTGTCCAGCTTTGACTTTGCCGCTAAAGCAGCACGAGTCCCCATCTGATTTTCGCCGCTAGGTCTGGTTTTGCCACCACGCGCAGTTTTAGGGGCCATGTTGTCAACAATCTTTTGTACAGTTCCTTATATTGTGCAAGTTTGTATAGATTTGTATAGGTTTGTCTCTCAGTTAGAGAGCACTAGTCACTAGTCACTAGTCGCTAGTCACTAGTCTCTTTATAGACTCTTTATAATTTGATAATCTCTTATATCTCCTTACACCAATCAAGAATGCCCTTTTAAACAGTTTTTTTTCCCAGAGGTAAAAAGTCGAGCTTACTTGTTTTCTTTTAAATGCTGTTTTTGCCCAGCCCGGGATTTTTCTCCTCAACTCCTTGATTGCATGTATCCGGTGGATAGGTGAATAGCGCTGTTTTTTTTAGCTAAGTCCTCGCCAGGATATAGAGATAGACTGTCCTGCACTGAGCCAACATTCAGAGTACAACGTTGAGCGAGGTGCCTGAAACGCCACCACTAAACGCCAGGTGGCTGAGAGCGGGCGCCCACCATAGAAACAAATACTAAACTTGGATTGACTTTCAATGCAGCCTTTAACTCTCTAGCAGCTTTTGAACATGTATGGTCAAACCATTTAGGGTCCCTAAGCAATGGGCCCGTTATAGGGGCAGTTAATATTGTCAGCTAATTTAAACCCTGATTGTCTGATCAAGAACTTGTTTTCTTTTCGTAAACAAGTAAGAGTAGGCATGCTGGATGGCACACAATCTGTAATGCCTAAAGTGCTGAATCAATACTAAATTTTGCAAACATTCCAATTCTGTTTTACCCTAAGTGAGAAGTGCTCAGTACGGTCATATTGACACTAGCTCTGTAATGCATGCACTCCTTCAAGTGATGTGCCTTTTCACCCAGCCCCACCCACTACCACATCTCTTTCAACTAGAGAACATTGGGCTAGTCCAGCTAGCGTCGGTGGCTAGGATGATTCTGACTCACAATTTCGGTGTATAAACAGAAGATGGAATCAGGTGAGCAGAGCATCACCGGGAGAGGTGTGAGCCTGGGAATTCATGTGCCGGACATGAACAACATACGCATCTACAATGCAAGCTTCCTCCACATCCAGAACAGGTACAACACAGGTTCAAGCAGCAGTAAAGTTTCTCTCAAATACAAAAAGTCTTTATCTTAGGTAATAGCAGGATTCACTTCCTTCTCACAGATAATGGGTATAGCACATGGAGAAACAGTGTAAGCTTTAATCACAAATGGAACCGATGTGGTACAGTTAGCAGGAACACATACAGAACAAGAGAAGCTTTCTCTGAATACAGAATGAACAGCACCAATCCAATCTTCACACACATACATACAACATTTATAGCACCGACAGCAGCAAATCAAGGAGGTGATTTCTATTGATGTGGCTGACAGATCTGCTTTTAACTTGGGTCCTGATTTCTTGGGTTCACACCCTGCCAAAAAAGATAAAGGACCACAGAATGTTTAGCATGCAGTAAAGACACAGGAGAAGTTAAAACTATAACTTCAGCTCTCAAAAGTTGCAGTAAACTTGGGCTTGGCAGTGACACTGCTATCATCTGTGCTCAAATACCCTATTTGGTTAACCTAATTTTTAAAGTTTTTTGCCTCTGCTATTTCACGGCTCAAAAGTATCAAGCATAACATTTTGGAACTGTCTAAAAACAGTATCCTGGAGAATGTTGGACCTTCCAAGGATGGTTCTACTTCAACCTCATTTGACTCTCAAGATAATGGCTCTCGTCTTAATGTTCAAATGGATTCAAACTTTAACTCTCTCAATAGGATACCCTTTATTAGAATTGGTTCTCCCAGTTCTCTTCCTTTCCTTCAGCCAGCCAGGCATTTTATTCTTAAAGCTCACAGCTGTGACCCAAAAGGGACATCACTCTTGAACTCTCTCCTGAGGTTACCCCATATATTGTTATACTCTTGGGAGAACCCCAGTAAAGGACTTTACAGAGTGAAAGCCAAGAGAAACATCTGATAAAGGTGTCAAACTGGCATAAGGAAATACTTGGAGTTACTAGCTCATTGCATGATATGATTTACATGGTACACCTGTGGTTCGGTAACATGGCTAAGGTTGATAATAATGCCTGCAATGTAGTGAACTTTAGGGATGTCAGCATTGTTTGTAACCCTTTTTGTAGGTTAAAATCTCCTTATTCTGGAAGGCGGATTTGTAGAGTGCTGCTTGTCACCTGTGTGGGTATCCAGGCGCTGAGTAGGTGGTTGTAAGCAAGTGGTGAGGCTGGACCTGAGTACAGGCAGTCTCCATGTTCCCACAAGAAGACTCATGGATAAGCCAGGTATTAAACTTCTTGCTGAATTCAAGAAGTGAGTAAGAGGCCCTGATGTTTTTGTGGAGGTACTCCCAGGATTTGGATTCATGGTAGGAGAGTGATCGACCTCCCATTCTGCTTCACTGGATGCGGGGTGTGTGTGTGAATGAGTGTGATGCTAAGAGAAGTTGTCTGGTGTGTTAGTGAAAGTGAAGCCAATATTTTAGGTATGCAGGTCCTGTTTTGTGCAGTGACTTGAACGCATGTGCAAGAGGTTTGAACTGGCAGTGCTTCTGGATGGGAAGCCAGTGGAACTCTCTGAAGAGTGTGGTGGCATGAGTTTGGCATGGGAGGTAGAAGACAAGTCAATGGCAGCATTTTGAATAGTTTGAAGTCTGTAAAGTAGATGGGTTTGGATGCTGGCGTAGAGTGTGTTGCCATTGTCCAATCTGTTTTTTATTAGGGCCTGTGTGATGGTACGTCTGCTGCCCAAGGGGAGCCACTTGGACATTTTGCTTAACATGCAGAGGCGACTGGACACTCTAGAATAGAGGCGCTACTACTGAAATACTTTTATAGACCCTATAGTTGCACCTCCCATGATCTTCCTGTTATTTCATGTTTGGGAAACTGTACATGCAATTCACTGTCCCTCTCCAACAAATACGCTCCAATGTAAATGGTGGATGACTTAGATCAACATCCTACCAACATCTCAAAATGTCTTTTTGTGACTTTAGATACTTCAGGTCTTGCTTATTCTTATGTCTTGCATCTCTCCCAACACATTTGGTAATTTTCTGCCTCTATTGACAGCTCTGGTCAGAGACATTTGCTTAAATATCCTTTTGATTTCTTCAGGCTATTAGTGCTGTTCTGATATCACTTCTTTATTCCTGACACCCGAGGGGCCCTCGCTACCATATATCAACAAATCCACTTCTTGTAATGTTGTTGAACTGAGTGCTAAAATATTCAATAGGGACTGGTTGGATTTTATCAATTGGCTTTACCTAATCTCTCTCAAAGAAACCTGGGCTATGCTTCCTTACCATATCAATGGTTACATGGCTTTCTAAACCCCTGCAGTCTCAGTAAACTCTGGTAGAGCCATGGGTGAATTACTTATCCTGGTTTCAGTTTCTCTTTCTGTGAAAACTGTTAGGTACTTTTTAGATGATAGCTTCATCCCACATTTTTGATTAAGTGTAAATCTTGTGAGTTTCCGCTAATTAACTTTAATAATACCAACTTTGACCCAAACAGCAATGATATTATTATAGCATTGAGAGAGGTGATTGACGGATGGACCCTCAGTAACTTTGGTTTGGTGCATATTGTAGAGTTGTGGGATTTTCACATGCATCTGTGCCATTGCTGAAACGCACCTCATGTGGGGGCATATTATCAAGGGCATTATCGCTGCTTTAGGAGCACTTTTTGCCGTTAAAGCGGCGATAATCTTATCGCCCTATTAACAAGGCGGCGCTAACATGCATCAGCGCATGTTAGCAGGCAATTTTCTAACACTACGCATCTTAGTGATATACATCGCTAATGAGATGCAAAGTAGGTGTTTCCTAACTAAACTACATATTGCCATCTGTCCTTCGCGGTATTTACAAACCCGCCCAGGACCCCCATAGCGATATTAAAAGCTGTGCTAACTGTGGTTATCGCCGGTTATTAACGTCTGTATGAATCCTGACTAACCTATATTTGACATGGGAGGTGGATTGAATAGCTAAATCCACTTATCCCTATCACTAAGGATTCCTTTATCGCTCCAGAATTATCACTGGATTCCCTGCGATAATCCTGCATTTCACAGCTATAGCTGGAGTTAAAAAAAAGCGCGCTAAGCGCGCTCTGCGATATTTATCGCAGTTCATTGCTGATATGCCCCTAAATGTTTTGGAGATTTTCATATTGTTGACAATGTTTTCATCAATGATAACCTTTTGTCGGTCTTCTCTAGGTGTACTTCAATAGTTCTACCACTTAGTTTTGGGGAAGAGAAAATAAGGGCATTTTGAAAAATGGGAAGCTTCGGACAAAGTCAGGTATGTTGTTTAATTAAATTTCTGGTAATCTAGTGGACTTGTAAATTGTCTGGATAATGCAGCAGAGGCTGATTCTTAGCTTATTTGTTGGACTCACTAAGAAGATTGGCGATCTTCTGACTATGCCTCTGCGACAGTGCACAGTGTCCCTGGTCTGGCCATTTGATATTCTCTGTGCTAAACCCCACCGTGACCTTTAGTCTGCTCTGAAACAATTCCTAGAGACATGGAAGAGGTTTGCTCTTGTAGGTTGGCCTAGAAGAGGGCTCTGGTTCACAGAAAAAAGGTCATCAGAGATGCCTTGTGGGAAACACTGACAGCAGTCAGTGGTAACAGAGACAATCAAACTTTTTGACAAGTTATAAATCGTTTTTGTTTGTTTTATTTTTTACAAATGCCACCCAATCATGGATTGATTTAGTCATCCTTCCTGATGCTTGGGTGAGTCAGTTTACTGTGCTTTATTCAGTGCACATTCTCAAAATAATGATATGCCACTATAGAGGGGGGACACTAGCTAGGACAATCTCAACAGTATTCATTTTAAGCTCTCTGAAGTGGTGTTAGCCTTAAACAGATGTCAAAAGGGTAAGGCTCCACGTCCCAACGTGGTTCCTGTTGATTTATTTAAGGACAACATACCCCTTTGGGCATCCCTTGTCACAAATGTGCTGATAATTGCAGCAAAATATAAACCACCCTAATCCTGGTCTTAAGAAAGGTAATAGGGAAGACCCAAAGTGCTACCGTCCAATCTCACTAATTGATTCAATAGCAAAGGTAGCTGGGAGAATCCTCCTGGTTCGCCTTGAGCCCTGGGCTTAGAATGGTAGTTTCCTTTCTAACCTATAGTGTGGGTTTCATACAGGCCTTAGCACTAAAAAGCAATGCCTAGATCTCTACCTCCTGATCAACAAGTACACCATAGTTAAAGAGGGCCATTTCACTGACTTTTATTGATATAACCTCTGCTTTTGACCATGCTAACGGGTCCAATCAGTGGAATATTATGCTAGAATTGGGCATGGATGAGCTTATTATCAACTTTTTGAGGCAGTAGCATCTAGAAGTAAAGGCAAGTGTGAGATATGGCCCTAATGGGGAGTCAGCCATTCCTTTTAGACTGAATTGCACCTCCTTCAGGGTTACATGCATGCCCCATTTCTTCTCTCACTCTATATTCTCTCACTCTGAGATCAAGTTTAGAAAGATGCTTAAAACGTATCTGTTCTCCGGCAGCATGTAGTGGCCTCCAGCTGCGGGGTACTGCTCCTCCCTCTCACTCAGCGCGGGGACCCGCCGAGATGGCGTAACCATGCGCTTTAAAAATGTCTTTATTATTATTATTATTATTGGTTTTGAGATGTTTCTGGCTACTTAAAGGAAAGATGTCCCACAGGTGTGCTCCCACCCAGTACCATCATTACTGTATGGCAATGACGTGGTTCTCATGGGCAGGACTCTGTAATGACTTAGTCCAGACGTGGAGAGGATCTTTAGATGTTTATTTGTAGTAAGTTACAAGTCATCCAGCTAAATCCAATAAAGGATCAGTACAAGACCCCCCCAGGAGCAGCCAGTATGGTGCTCAGCCCTTATCAAATCTAAAGATCCCATCCTCGTTACCAAAAATTGTAGTGACTTAGTCCAGACGTTTAGAGGATCTTTAGATGTTTATTTGTAGTTAGTTACAACTCATCCAGTTAAACCCAATACAAGACCAGTACAGCCCTTCTCAACTGACATCTCTGGCTCCCAACATTCTATAATACATCATTCGATGAACATTCCACCGGCATTGCATGAGATTGCATGCAGAACAACAAGGCCAGGATATAACAGACTCAGTCGCCCTACACAGATTAAAACATCAATTTTCCTATATAATGGCCGACCTTGACTTAACTATTAATGAAGCCAAAACCAAAATTACAGTCTAAGGCCAGAAGAGAGCCAATATGAGAATTTCGAATGTAAAAAGCGGCAAGATGGGGTTGGTCCATTTTCCCCTCCTTGTTTGCATGCAGTTTGAAACCAACTATCTGAGTTCATTCAGCTGAGATGAAGCGGGGTATTGAGGCTGTGTTTACATTCTCTTCGCAATTGGGCTAAAAGTCTTTGAAAGAGTGAATGACTATCTACAAGACCTAGTGTTGCTCAATATGTCAATGTCAAATGTCAAAGGTTCTTATATAGTGCCTTATCACCGCAAGGTCTCAAGGTGCTTGCTTTGGGAACCCGTCCTGGCTTTTCCCTGTGAGATAACCCCTACTGGGCATCCCCAAGGTGAAAGCCAGGCATCCCGCCGCGGGGGGGCCGTAGTGGAGATTAAGCAAGCTATTGCCCAGAGCTGCAGAGTGTGAACCCGTGATTCGAGTAGGCACCGAAGCGAGAATTATCGAGTCTGTGGACATTTGGGCTCAAGACCCTGCCGCGTTGGGAATTGAACCCTGGTCCTGGGTCTGACCTCTGCTTCAGGGTCTGCCTCCTCTAACCAGTGAGCCACATTTCTCCCTACAGGGCGGGTTGTGGAATTTTCAGGCCATCCTGGTATTCCGGAGGTAGTGAATGGTTTTCTGCGGAGGTTGCTGGCTGTTCATCCTTCTCAACTCTTTTGCTGGTAAGAACATTATGAAGGCAATTTTTTTATTTTAATGCGTCATAGCTAAAGAGACCGCACCGAATTTTGAAATTTTGAAAATGTTCCCTAGTGAATTATTTACCAATTATAACTAAGCCTGGCCTGGAACCTTATTTAAATTGGGGAATGTTAATAACTTCGGTCCATCTTTGTTTAGGGCCATCGAGGACATCCCCCGGGTGGGGTCGCAAATCATTCCATCACTTATATATGCTGACAATACTGTCCTGATAGCTAGAACGGTGGTGGGACTTCAGTGAATTCTTAATTAATTCACAGAGTTCATGGCCTTCCTTGATATGGACACAAACTATTCTAAATCCCATACAATGGCTATTGGTCACAGGAAGAAATTGCAGAAGAAAATTATTGGAGGGAACCAGGAAGTAACCAGAGTCCCTACCTTCCCATACCTGGAGGTTATGTTTGATGAGAGAGGATCCTGGGCCCCGCAAAGAAGGGTTAAGAGAAATCTGTTGGCCAGATCAGTAGCCTCAATATTTGACTTTGCAGGATGACTGGGGGCTAGATCAATACAGGCAACGGTCAAAGTTTACTAAGCTAAATGTTTAGCTATTGCTAGTTAATTAAGTGCCTTTTTGAGTTATAAGGATTGTGGGGAGATACAGAGAGTGGAAGAACTGGGGCTGGAATTTATCCCTGAAAGGTTGTCCCTTTCAACTGTAGTTAGATGGCTTAAAATCTGGACAAGCAAGGAATTAGAGTTTAGACAGGCCATTATCAAAGATTATATTTTCCCTGGACTGAGGCCACACCATCCCATGGCTGCATTATATTAAAGACACATTAGAGAAATTGGGGTGCCCCACCTTATATGGGACACCAGAAAGGATAAAAAAAGGCCTGCTGTGGATTAAAAAAAGCAATTTATGACAAGAGACAAAACTGATAGAGAAGATAGAGAACTCCAAAAATCTACTGTTGGGATGCACATCGTTTTAAAATCAGATTTTTCTATGGAACCTTACCTGAGATGGTCACCGCTTCTCATTAACATGTTTTAGATTGAACTGCATACACTGGCTTTTAGCAGAACTTCAGGGTCATCATATTATGGAAGAACCAGGGCCATGCTTATGTGACAACTTTTTGGTCCAAGACACAATGCAATTTGTTTGGGGGGTGATCACTACAGCATCCTGTGACATTGTTATATTGTACCCTTGCTTAGAAAGTAGGGATTTGGCAAGACAAATCTTCCCTGATCTATCTTCAAATGTTGCAGCTCCCTCTTATCTGTTTTAATGTGGATAGTTTTTTGTCAGGCGCGCTTAGAAGCAGTAAAAACACTTGAGTTGCTGAAACCATTTGAGGTTTTAAAAACATATTTTACTGTATTTTAATCTTTGAGGTTATGTATTTATAAGAGATTTGCATTTTTATTCTATTCATTGTGTGTTATGTATGTGATGTGTTTTTATAGTTTTTATGTACAGAATAATATCTTTGACTTGAATTGAACCCACTTTGAGTTTAGTCGGATTCCCTTGAGACTTGGAGAGGGACAGACATTTCTGATTGTGTGGCTACATGCTACACAGTAGGACAGCCCACCTCCCCCTGAGTTTGTCAAACAAACTCACGATCATGACTTTCAGGATCTTGTTGAACCTTTCAACTAGACCATTGTATTTGGAGTGCTAATGGATGGTGAAGTTATAAGGCACTCCAGGCTCATTCCATATAGCCTTCAAGTACGCAGACATGATGTTTCCGCCCCTGTCAGTTATTACTTCCTTATGAAACCCTCCTCTGGTGAAGACATCATGCAGGGATCTGGCCACTGATGGTGGAGCCCCAATCCTTAGGGGTATTTGCTCAGGGTACCTGATGGCATTGTCCTCCGCCTCCACTAGGTGAACCTATTGCCAGAATCAGGAGGAGAGTCCAAGGGACCAGTAATTTAATCCCTACTCTTCTAAAGTGTATCCCAACCATAGGCAGTATGAAATTATTTGTATACTTTTCTCAGGTCAGACCACACTTCTGCACTGGAGCATCTTTCATGTGATGTCATTGCCTCTAGGGCAGAGGTCATCAAACTTTTGGATGCCGAGAACCCCCTGTCAACATTTTGAGGCGTAAGGACCACCTCCTGACAAAAATGTCTTAACCTGTAGGCAGGGCTACTGGAATTATGAGGCAGTTGAGGACCAAATTACGCAACAGGCCTGACTAAATTGTGTGGGAAGAAAATTTAAATGATGTTATGTGATGCCGCGTATTTTGGGATAGCATTGATTCATTATTTTGAAATTAATTTTTATACACAGTAACACTGAGGAAAGATTTCACCCCATCAGTACCTCTTTATAACCAAAAGACAGCAATTACCATCAGAAAGATTTCTAGTCAACCTTTGTGAAGGGCCTTCCACTCCGCAGTAATACATGCTGCCACATTAGAAGCTCACCTGGCCCTGGCCGGGAAAAGCAGGGGTCCTTTAAAACCCTGGCAGTTTTGTGCAGAGTTAAGCTGTTTACCCATGCAGTTTTCCTCTCACCCCCTTCCTTCCATCCCTCTCTCCTCTCCCAACCCCGGATCCCTCTCTCACTTTGCAGGCCATTTTCTTTCACCCCATTTTACAACTTCTGAAAACTCCCCATTCAACCTCTCACTTCACCTTTAATCACCTCTTGCCATTCTGTCTTTTCACTGCCCCCATCTATAACAGTCTCTCGTATATATCTCATGGCCTCTTTGGCCCGTCACCACCCGTTCCCCTCAGCACTTCTCATTCACCTCATCTCAGCAGTCAACTTTTTGTCTATTTGTATCTTACGCTTCTCCAGTCCCCCCATTCATCTTTCACACCTCCCCTTTGTTCTAACAGAAGCCCTCACCTTTGGCTCCCACTCACTTCTAGCGTGTCCACACTTCTCTTCTGCAATTTACATTTCTCCTCATCCCTGACCTCTTCAATCAAATTCTCTCACTCCCTTGCTGACCTCTCTCATCCTCTCATCTCTCCTCACCAAGCATACTGGTCGGACCTGTATGCTCCTCTCAGCCTGTGCTACTCTGCTTATTGTTCCCTAATTCAAGAAGGCATGAGTTGTCTGTCTCGCTGTTTTGGTGCAGGCCGCGCAGTTATGGGACTTGCACCCTCCTTTGCTGCGCTCCACCAAGAATCGTTTATCCTTTAGGAAGATATAAAAACCTTTCTCTATTCTCTGCAGGTTACCCAATTTGGCTGGTTCTCCTTCTCCTTCTGTGTGTTTCTCATTTGTCTTCAGGCAGCAGATGGTTATCAGCCCAAGGACATCTTTTGGTAATAGTAGCGCACTACAAATGTAAATGATGATAATCGGCAGAAGCAGGGGAGTCACTAGACCAGAACTTCTGGGGGGGGGTAACACTCCCAGTCAGAGCTGGCCCTAACACTGGTTGCACACTGTGCAGCAGTCTTTTTTGGTGCCCCACTCCTGTTTTCTTCTTCTCCATGAATTCCCTCACTATGACTCACCAACAATGCACCTCATCTCTCTATAGCACCTTACTGACAAGCGTTTTATTTTTTTATAGCGCTACTCATAGTTTACTCACACTCATTCCTGTGATCTTCATGGTACATATTCTTTGTACCAGGCACATTAACCCTCTTCACTGTGTGGGTGACAAGAGTGCCCATGTGAGTGCACGGTGAGCGATGCAACAGTGTGAGAGTAGGGTGAGAGGAGTGACTGCAGGGTGAGTGAGGTGGCCGTATGAATTTGGGTGCAGATGCAAGTTCAGAATGGGACAAATGGATGTATGATTACTGCTGGGCTTGTTTGAGTGAGTTGTACATTCAGCAGTGAGGGGGACAGGTGAGTAAAGTGTCACATGAGTGCAGGATAAGTAGTGTGCTTGTGTGACTGCAGGGTGAGGTATAGGGTTAACAGCACAAGTGCATTGTGAGTTCAGAGTAATCACTGTGAGTACAGGGTGAGCAGGTGAATGGTGTGAGTGCATGGTGATCAGCGTGAGTGCATTGTGATTGCTATGACTGCAGGGTGAGCGTGAAATTGAAGGGCGTGAATGAGGAGTGAGTTGTCTGAATGCAGGGTGCGTTCCCAGACACTTGAAGTAACTCAGCATGTTATTAACGACGGTGTAGGGTTTAAGATCTAAGTTAAACTATTGCTATTATGGCAATAATCGGGGATCGAGGGTGGAGGAAATAAATAATGTGCTGATCCTGCAACAAACCTCCAGTCCTATGGCTAGGGTTGCCAGCAGATTATTTTGATTGCCCAGTTGGTACAAAAATAAACAGTCACCTAAAGCTGTATTTTAAGCACTTATATGTGCATACTTCGAACAGCAAATATAAATAGAAAACACTTTTAATTGTGTTCTAGGACTGCCTCAATGATCCATTACTGATAATTAAGGAGAACAAAGACAGCAAAGTCACATAATGAATGAATACATACTTTTTTATTTATACATCTATTTAGTGTCAAGAGGAGGTCTCTGCAGGCTCTTTAAACAACACACACAGGCATTTTACTGTTGGCAACCCTACGTTATATTCCTTTTCATGAAATGCATTCTCACACTACAGCAGTAAATGTAAAATACACATGTAAGGAATAGGCAGAGTGGAACCCAGAGAGTACTGGAATCAGGAAAAGGCACTAAGCCTCTGTAACCAGTTTAGAAAGGCATGTAAATATGTAAATGGTCTTTAAAGAACTGTGAAAAACTCTGACGGGCATGTAGGAGATAAGACTCCAGACACTTCCCAGCTGAGGCCCCAGCACTGCAGCAGTCAGGGCTGAGACACAGGACGGGGGAAGAGGGTGGCAGAAGCCCTTGGGCCTGAGCAGAAGTGTGACTGGGAATGCTCAACTCCATTTGCATCGCTCCACAGACCCACAGTTTGAAAACCCCTGCTCTAGGGTCAAGAGCCTATAGTTCCCAGCTACTGGAATCAGCTCCAAGAATAAGAATCCCCAGTATTGCGTGCCCTACTTCCTCATCTTAAATGCTCTTTCAAAGGAGGCAAATCGCTTGTCTATGTCACCCCGACAAAAAAGGTAGACACAATTCCCTTGAAAGGAGATGGTTGTATGACCTCCCATGCACTGAAGATATCTCCTTACCTTCATTGCCAGCATTGTTAGTGGGCCTTACACCCAGTCTGGCCGTCTTTTCCCCCAAGGCCATTTTCCTCTGTGCAATAGTTAAAATATTGTATATCTAGGGCTATCAGAGCTAGATCGACCTCCAACTACCTTTGTCAGAAGAGTATCTCTGTTCTTTTGGGGCTTGCTCCTCTCACTTTCTGCCCTAGGAAGTACTCTCAGCAGAGTATTTTGGACAAGTTGTCATCCACTTCACCACTCTTAGAAGTGGTCTCTCTCTTCTCCTCTGGAGTTTCCTCTGTGTGAGAGGTCATCTGGGCCAAGCGAGCTCCTTCCCAGGCCTTGGGGCCTTTTCATAATCTTCTCCCTTGGCATTGTGGCCTCATTGCAGTCCATGTCCTTGCACAGGGCTTTCAGTCATTCCAATAAAAAGAGGTGCAAAAATTGGAGTCAAAACTAATTTATAAAAGTCAAACTGACCCAATTTGAGACTTAAATCGAATTAAAAATCAAAAACAACTGATTGTTACTTTCAGTTGTTTTTTTCTTCTTTTTTTTAATCAAAATCCTACCTTAATAGCTGAGTGGTACTACATAACACACATTCTGGATCCCGCTGCTAAACGCCTATTTGAGAAAGTGGTTTATTAGTTGAAGTGGATGGTAGTCCTCTTCAAATAATAATGACACTATTCCTGACTACACCAGTTAGATCTCAAAAATTTAAACCTCAGCCCAACCCTTGGTAAATGTGGCACAGTACATACAGGCTTAACTTGGGAGAAATGTGCAAAGCATTTATCAGTACCAAAAAAGTGAAAAAGTAGAAAGCACAATACAAGAAAAGTCTCATTCCATTTTATAAAAATAGTGAAAATGTAATCAGCAAATAGATACCCAAACAATACAAATTAGATGCAGGGAACCAGAGATGTGATTTATGTTTTAGATATTTCTGGTACCAAAAAGTGCAAAACTCCAACTTCGGGTATCTGCTTGTGTTAGATCAGAGCAAAGCTAATAGTTATTATTTAAACAACATAACGGTGGTATGAATGGTGCTAGGATTCTACGGGTGCCCTCCTTTGTCTTTAAGAGAATGAAGCTCAATACACGCATGTTAATCAGCAAGAGTAGGAATCACTTATGTCACAGGCAGGGCCGGACTGGGAACCAAAACCAGCCCTGGCAAAGTGCTCGGCCACCCCCCCTCCCCCTCCGGGGAGGTCTGAGCTCTCTGCCGGGGTCGGTTTTCGGCCGATTTTGTTGCAGAGCCGATTTTAAACAGCCCTGTAACAAAAACGGCCCCCAGGGGCCCAAAACCGGCCCCCATCCTTGCTGCGCACCGAGGGATTGCCCGGTGCCTGCAACCACCAGTGTGGGCCTGCTCGTTTCTCCGAATAATAAAAGATGTCGAAAAATTAAATGATGAGGCTGCTGTCTTTTAAGACTTCCTTTCTGGTATGTTTCTATTTATAGCACAGAGGTGTTTTAGATCATGCTCTTTGTGGAGAAACAAAAATGTTATGTTGTCATTGAGATCATCATCTGACATGTAACCCAGTCAGCCTGTGTGTTCCAGTTTCTTTTCCCATTTATGTTCATGCAGTGACCTCACTAGAGAATGGATTGTATAACCGCCGGCCCTCACAGAATTCTGATGTGTGCATTTGAAATTCAAATTTCTCCTGCCCTGAGTTTTTTTTAATCAAAAGTCAATAGATTCACCAAGACTTCGTCCAGCTGCAATCCGATAACGTGAAGCACTCTCCGGCCTCAACCTGCTTCCTTGCCCTGTTGAGGACTTTTGACTTCAGTCCCAGAGGTTCAGTAAGAAGGTAAATTTATCAGCGAGACAAAGATAGTCCCTTTATTCGACTTGTGCTGTATCACACTCTACCTTAACTTTTGACTGTGACTTGGTCTAGCAGGACTAGATGACTGTGGTTGGTGCTTTACGCTTTGTAGTGCTATTTTGAACCATAAACTTTTAAAAATCATAACTGCAGTTTAACCTATTGGATTTTTGTTGTTTTTGTGTCCTTTTATTTATTACAATTTGCTCTATTTTTCTAAATTGTTTTTTTCGACTGCCCTGTGTTCACTTTATTACTGTTTGAGCACTGCATAAATGCTTTACACAGTTCCTATGAGTTAAGCATTACTGCGTTGTGCCAGGCTACCAGAGGATTAAGTATAGGTTTATTTAGTGACTCTTGTGGTACACCTTGACAAGGTTTGTGTGTATCATTTGACATGGGATCTCACCCCTTAACTAACAATCCAGTTCCTTACACTCCACTTTCCCATTAAAATTTAAGAAAATGTTTTTAGTACATTTGTTGTTTGTGAATTAAATACAATGGTTCATAATGTGTTTATGGTTTGGAAATGCTATAAGGACGTGAGATAAGAAATAGATTTGCTTGTTCCAGTATATAAGGGGATTTTGCTAAGCAGGATGGGTGCAATGAACATTTTATGATAATATTACACAAAGAAGCATATGACTGATAATTAATTGATGGAGAACAATTACAGTTTCTGTAAACACACTACAGCGTTCTGTGTAATAAGGGTTGAAGTGTGTATGTTTAAGGGACTAGGGTTAGAGGCTTAAGTCACTAGAAGAAGAGCCCATTGTGTAATAACAACCAGTGTGGCAGACCAAGTGGACCAACCTCATTTATCTCTGTATAACTGGAGTGGGTCCCTATGAATCTGAAGTATACTCTTCTGACTAGCTATACAACATTTTTATATCCATGAGGCATATTGTCAAGAAACGGCGTTGAAATTATCACCGCTTTAGCGGCAGGAAACTGCCACTAAAGCAGTGATAATGGGCTTGATAATATGCCCTTGTGAATTCCCATAGAAGCCCATGTTCTGGTGTGAACATGGGTTTTTATTGGAATTCTCAAGAGCATATTATCAAGCCCATTACCACCACTTTAGCAGCAGTTTCCTGCCACTAAAGAGGCGATCATTTTAACGCTGTTCTTGATAATATTCCCCCATAAGTTTCTGATGACCTGCAGTTTCCTGTTCACCATGATCATTTGGTGGGTATCAAATCATATGTGTGTGCCTTACGCCATCAAAACTTGGAAGCTACATCTCAGCCTGACACGTGGCAGGTGGTCACTTTCTAATAACAGGATACGGCGGGTCTCTTCGAGTGACATAACTTTTCTCATGCAACAGCAAATTATCGGGAACTATTCAAATGTTATGTAAGGTTCTCTTCACACTTGTGGGGCGCTAGAGGGCACACTAGCAGCATGGCCGCCATTCGGTGAGGCTCCTGCTGCCTGGAACTCTTATCCGGCAATTATCCTTTTAATACTGGGCTCTATAAATATATGATTGATCTGGCTTATGTGTGGGGGTGACTTCCACCCTTGTCGCAAATCCTGTGACGATCCGACGCTGCACTCCGGAGATATGAGAAGTTGAAATACTGACCGGGAACAGCACTGGAGCGGACGGTGCACGGATGTCGGCAATGGGCAGCAGGAAAGCCTGTGGCTGCCCACGAGGAGGATAGGCCGCACCGTGGGAACCGTTGCCGGCGGGAGATACAGACGGCGTGCCCCACGGTGAGAGGCCATAGCACCCGTGCGGTGGACCCGCAATATCACCTGTGTGCGCCTTTTTGGGAGGTATCGGACATATTTGGCTGTGTGGCTGCGGGGCTGTGTACGCTGCGTCCTGAGACTGCAGCGCAGAATGGGCGGACGGCCCTGACCTTTTCCCCCCACCCCGGCGTATGCGGAACAACGATGGGCTGCGGAGCCCGGTTCTATACCCGGAGGGCCCCGTAGAAATATCAGCGGCAAGGATTTGGACGGTCTCTGAAGGGGATCGGAAGGTGTTTACGGCGGCTGCAGGCGCAGATTTACCGTGGTACCGGCATTTGGGCGGCTGCTCACAACTTCTGCATGCCTAAATTGAGAGCGCCCGCACTGGTATAGTGTAGGCGAGGGAGCTGGACGGAAATGGCGCCCCAACGCTCGTTGGCCCACGGCGGCCCTGTAAACAGACGGGCATTTTGACAGGGGGTGCTTTTAAACCCTGCGCGACCCTCTCCCAGTGACTGGCTGCGGGGCTACGTTAGTGGATCCCATTGATACTGCCAGCAAGTGGTGGAGCAAGCAATACGCTGCCGAGTGGAAGGCAGGTTGCCCCGGTGGTTAAGCAGCCCAGAGTGCGCTTTCGTTCTCGGAGCCTCGGGGGGTGAGGAAGGCTTGTGCATACATTTCAAATTGGATCTTTTTTGCCTAGCATGTCTGCTGTGCAGATAGGGTGTCACAGTCCTGCGCGATCTGGACTTCCTCCCCTGGTGCACGAGGGCCTGTGGAGCTGGGGTCCCTTGCAACTATCCTGACCTGCCGTTACTACTTGACAGTCTTTCACCTCCCTCGCCCCCTGCCTTGGTGGGTGTGGTATCGCAACATCTGTACTCGTAAGACCCTGCGGGTGTACTAGCTGATCGGAGTGCAGGGTCACTGGCCATATCCTCATCCTGAGAGACCGCTGCATCTGGACTGACCGGCTGGACCTTCGGAATCATGGGGAAGCCTGACACACGCCAGCCCAAGCTCAATTTTGACTGTGTGGCAAAAAAAGGGCCCAAGCAGACCTCCACTGAACATGACTTGGAGAATGCCGCTAGCTCGAGCAACGGTGAGGCCTCCGCGGAGCTAGATATGAGGCAAATCCTGCAGGAAATGCGGCAAGGCTTTGCGACGGTAGTGGATCGCATGTCCTCCAGAATGGACGCTATTGTACGCAAAGTCGATCAACATGAGGAGCGGTTGAAGGAGACTGAACGGCGAATCTCTGACCATGACGACACCGCGGCTGCTCACACGGCGCATATAACGAGGATGGATAAGCTGTTGCGCGTAATTGTCGCAAAGAATGAGGATTTGGAAGCCCGCAGCAGGCGCAACAACATCCGCGTGACGGGCATTCCAGAATCCACGAATACCGGGCGCATGGAGGACTATATCGAAAACCTGCTGAAGGACTCCATAGGGTCGGAGGCGTTTTCCGCACAGCTCATTGGTGAAAGGGTGCATCGCTCCCGTGGACCACAGCCAAAGCCGGGAGCCTCCCCGAGACCTATCGTTGCACGCCTCCTGAACTACCGTGATCGAGACGTGGCCCTCCGGGCGGCGCGTACAAAGCAACAGTTGTCCTACAAGGGTGTGTCGTTCTCCATTTTCCCGGACTTCATTCCTATTGTGCAGGAGAAGCGCCGCAAGTATATCGATGTTAAAAAAAAACTGAGGGCGGCACAGATCGACTATGCACTGTTCTACCCAGCAAGGCTGCGTGTGACACATCAGGGTAAACAACGTTTCTTCCCAAACCCGCAGCTCGCGGAGGACTACCTACGATCGGTGAAGAGGACGCAGCGGGCTGGATCGCACCAGG
Source organism: Lissotriton helveticus (assembly GCF_964261635.1). Classification (NCBI taxonomy): domain Eukaryota; kingdom Metazoa; phylum Chordata; class Amphibia; order Caudata; family Salamandridae; genus Lissotriton; species Lissotriton helveticus. The sequence goes on from NC_136065.1 coordinate 1,155,279,210, forward strand.
AGGAGGAGCGGCGGGAGAAGTCCCCTGGCCGAGATGACGAGCACTAGAGGTGTACCTATACAACTACTTCATTGCATTGGATTTTGCTAAGACTCTGGCTGGAGCTCTGTTGACCTGCGGGGAGGTTGGAGTGGCATACCTACTACATGATAAGACGAACTGCGACCTGCCCAGTGGTAACGTATTCCAGGCCCCACTGCCCTCCCCCAGATGGAGCCTGAAGGTTGGTACAGATTCGGAGGCTCGAGGTGAGGGTAGTGTTGATGTTGCCCTCTGGCATAACCCCCTATGGGTATTCCCCACCAGTACTTTCTATTGCATGGGGACTGATTGTTCTAATGATTGGATGTAGGGGAGGGGGGAGGGTAGAGTATGCTGGCAAGTTGGGGGTGCTTCAGTGGAAGGGGGGCGGGGTTGTGCGAACTGGGACACTTACCTGGTATATGTCAAGGTATTTTGTGGATAGACTGATAGAGTTGGTTCTGGATTGTTTGAGGAGGGGTACGGGGGGTGGGGATGTTTACATGGTACATTTGGAATGTATTTTTCTGCGATCAGACTATTTTTATAGCGACTGCGCATTATTGTTGCTGATCAAAAATTGTGCAGAGTTGGGGCTGCCGAGGAGGGGCTTCCTGACACGGTTGGAGTAAGTCGGCCAGTTGGGGGTCGGCCAGTTGGGGGAGTTTTCTTACAGGGGAGGGTAGCTGAGGAAGTTCGACTGACTGTTGTTGCACATATTCATGTATATTTGCTGGCTAAGGGACATAGGTTTGTGGGCACAGGAGTGCGGATTCGTGTGGAGAGAGGACCACTCAGGAATATTTTACAAGCAGATTGTGTAGATTGGCAGTGTGAAGGCGGGTACTGAGCGTGCTGCAAAGATAACAGTCTTGTCCTAGAATATTCGGGGATTAAATGATGCCAGGAAAGGCAGGAATGTGGTGGCATATCTGGAACGACATCAAGTGCAAATTGCATTATTACAGGAAACGCATTTGCGCTCCCGCTCTACCCACACGTTTGCCTGAAAGTGGGCGGATGCGAGAAGCTTTTCGTCGTACTCTGCGTATGCCAGAGGCACGGCAGTGTTAATGAAAAAATCAGTGCAGTTTGTGCAGCTGGGGGAGCTTGTTGACCTAGAGGGGAGATTTGTTTTACTATGGGGCAGGCTTGGCACTGACACAGTCACAATAGTGAATTGCTATGCACCTAATGTTGATACACCTGAATTCTTCACAAACTTGTGGGGTAAGATATTGGACACGGGTTCGATGCACACTATCTGGGTTGGGGACTTTAATGTTGCCATGGTTCCAGGACTGGATAGATCTGATGGCTGTCATCAATATAACAGACATGCTAGGGTTGCATTACAAGGTATAATTAGTGAAGGTGCCTTAATAAAAAGCTGGTGTTTTGTGCTGCTGGGCTTCGCGAGGGGACACATTTTACGACGCATGCCGACACCTGGGCTAGACTGGACTATTGCCTCCTGTCTCGTGGACTGGCAATCAACTTGGGCAAGGTTGCTCATTTACCAAGAACATATTCGGACCACTGCCCGGTTATGGTCCAGATTGCTGTCTCTGGTTATGATAAGGCGACGCCCACGTGGCGCATGCAGCCTACGGTGCTCCTGGATGCAGTGTTCAAAACGGAGTTGGGGAGGAGATTGCAGAATTTTTTCCTCGGAACAGGGGGTCGGTTGAGAGCGTAGACACCATCTGGGAGGCGTTTAAAGTGACGATCAGGGGGTACTGTATATCAAAGAGTTTTGGGGTGTTGCGACATATTAGGGGCACTATTACGAAGCTGGAGCGTGAATTGAAGGAGCTAGTGTCAAGAATGACTGGGGAACCGATGGGGCCTATACACAAAGACTTTAGGGACAAGCTCACGCAATACGAGGAGGAGGCGGCCAGGGAGGCCAAGTTCAGAGGCAAATATTGGCAAGCACGGCGATATTGTGAAGGGGAAAGGCCGGGTCGGGCTCTAACAGAAATCACCAGACACCCAAGGGGTAACACACATATATTGGAACTACACACACAGGACTTGTGCCAAGATACAAAGGGAATACTGGAAATGTTTACTGCACATTATGGTAGGTTATACTCTACGCATCGCTCTGGCGAAGTAAGGTTCGAGGAATTTTTAGATGATGTGGCGTTGTGTTGGTTCAGTGACACCCACAGACAGTTTCTTGGTGCTCCGCTCGAAATTGATGAAATTCGGGACGCTATTATGTCCCTCAATAATGGTAAGGCGACGGGGTTGGATGGCCTACTGGCCGAATTTTATAAATGTTATATTGATATAATGGCCCCGGTATTGAAGGAGGTTTTTGAAGAGTCACTGGAGGTGGGTGTCTTGCCCAGGTCAATGAGGGAGGTAGTAATTACGTCTCTTTTGAAGCCAGGGAAAGATCCCACGGAGTGCAATTCGTATAGACCACTCTCCCTTATAAATTGCGACGCTAAGATATTGGCGAAGGTTCTAGCGACTAGATTTTCGTTGCTTATGACTACAATAGTACTACCTGACCAGGCGGGGTTCGTCCCCGGCAGGTCCACTAATCAAAATTTGCGTACCCTTTTTTCTCTGATTCAAACGATAGCGCCAGAACTACCCGTGGCGGCTATATTTCTTGACGCTACAAAAGCGTTTGATTCGGTTGAATGGAGTTACCTCTTCGCAATTTTAGCCAGAATGGGATTCCCGAAAATATTTATTGCCTGGATACGGCTCCTCTATACTGATCCAGCGGCGAGGGTGCTAATTAATGGTGAGCTTTAGGCTTCAATATCGATATCCAGAGGCACCAGGCAGGGGTGTGCGCTGTCACCATTGCTCTTCGCGATAGCTATAGAACCCCTGGCTTGTCGCATTCAACAGCTACACAAGCAGAGCGCCTATAAATGTTATCAACGGCAGATTGATGTATCGCTCTATGCTGATGACTTGACGTCATATGTAGTGGATCTGCAGGCTAATCTTAACCCGCTACTCCTAGAGTTTCTGGTGTTTGGTCGATTGTCTGGCATACAAATTAATTGGAGGAAATCCCAATATTTCCCCCTGACTCCTGCCGTTTCTCATTTCTCTCTGGATTACCCGCTTGAATGGTGTGATTCGGACCTTCGCTATTTAGGTATTCAGGTTTCTGTTGGTAAAAATGATACGATACGACTGAATTATGGCACTGCCATCACTAAACTTAAGGACGATGTTTCACGGTGGATATCATTACCGCTGTCCATGGCCGGTAGGGCCTCGCTGATCAAGATGGTGGTCCTGCCTCGGTTTCTATACCTGTTTCAGAACATCCCATACTATCCGGGTGCCTTCTTCTTTAAATCGTTGCGGTCGGAACTATTGCGGTTATTTTGGGGAGGCAAGCAGCCGAGGGTAGCATGGTCGGTTATTACTCAACCTTATGTCGATGGGGGATTTGATGTCCCTGATTTTCTGATATATTATCTGAGTGCTCAGGCACACTATGCTTATCATTGGTTTGCTCCCACATCATTCATGCCACAATTGGCTGTGGAGGATTGAATAGCCCGACCTCTTCCTCTTAAGGATATTATTTATGGCCCGACCAGTGTTATAGAAACGCCGGCCACTACGGTGACATGCACGATCGATGCATGGCACCGAATTCTTAATAAACTGCCGGTTGCGTTCCTATACGCGCCAAGCATGCCTCTCGTGTATCATCCGGGGCTTTCCCTGTTGCAGGAAGGGGGATTCCACACGTTATGTCATAAACTGAAACTGTATACCTTGGGACAGTTGTTCATGGGTGGCAAGTTTAAAACACGTGATCAGTTTTTTCAGGGACATTCACCTACACCATTAGAACTCTTTTACTACGTTAGGTTACGACAGGGACTGCGAATGATCTTGCTGCGATTCCCGGATGAACCTGACATAGTACTACCTTTACAAGCTATGCTAGTATCTGCAGATGGCCGACATCTGGTTTCGCACCTTTATCGTAGTATTCGCGGGCAGTGTGACGGCGGCGAGAGCAGAGCGCTTCAACACTGGACTGCAGATCTTGGCAGGGAAATAACTGCAGCACAGTGGACATACTGCTGTGGCCTCACGGCTAATATTTTGCCCAGCTGCAGACTAAAAATTATTCATTATAAGTTTCTGCAGAGGATGTACTATACGCCGGAGAAAAAGATGAGGTTCCGATTATCGGACAATGCTAGATGTGAACGCTTTAGATCGGACGCGGCGGGCTTCTTGCATTTAGCGTGGGAATGCCCGGGTGTTTTTGACTACCTGACTCAGGTGCATTTGGCGCTCCAGGAGATGGTTAGCGAGACGATTGATAAAGATCCACTCACTATGCTGTTAGGGTACACTATGCAGATGCTCAAATAAATAAGGAAGTTTATGGATGTTGCATTATTGTTGGCAAAACGCAGAGTGGCATGCAGATGGGGAAGGGGGCGAGCCCCGAAATTTAAAGACTGGTTGAACGATCTGATTTATTGTCAGGATCAGCATACGGTGTATGCAGACACGCAACCGGTAAGCAGTAGGACTAGAGACATATGGGACCCATTGCGAGAATACTTGCTGGGCACTTCGGCTTCCTCGGATGATGGGAGCTTGGAAGATGCGGGAAGTGCCACGGTCGGGTAGGAAGTGTGGCTCTATGCTGCAGAATCTGACTATTACATGTCTCTGTGGTATGTTAGGATGTGTTACCCGAAGAATGAATGGTTATGGTGGCTCCATTGTGCAGACAGCACGGTTGTGGAGTGCCAACACTTTCCACGCTGATATTAGCTAGCACTGCACGGAAATATGATATTTTTCTCTCTCCTTTTTTGTTGTTTTTATCTCGTTATTGTACCACGATAAGATTATCCTGTCACATGACTGTCCTGATGAACAACGAAATTATGTAGCGATACCTGCCTTATGTGCCAGCGCATCTGTGTAAATACTGGAAAATGTTGCAACTATAGGATTGTGCTTTACAAGAGTACTACAGGGAAGGTCCTCTCCCCCTTTGCTCATGTTATGGTTTGATGTTGGACACATAAAGGTCTTTGAAATGTTAAAAAAAAAAAAGGTTCTCTTCACACTTACAAAAGGTTGTTCTGCTGTTGTGAGGTTGGTAAATGACAAAGCTAACACTATTTCACTATTTCTGTGAGGTGAAGATCAACAGGTTATTGTGAAGATAGTTTCGTTCAAATTTCATAGTTTTTTTCAGCTTGCAGGACGCAAGTGTTGTGGTGACTTGCAGTTTTGTAGGCTAATAGGAATAGCACCTTAATGTGGTGAGACACAGTGCTGTAGTACATATAGTATGTGCAGCTTTTAGGAAAGGTAAGTTTGATTCTGTCATTTACTAAGAGGTAGGCAGCCCATACCCAACCACAAGGCACAAAGTGTATCAACCGTATCGATCACCCCATTACCAGAGGTGGCGGGGTAGGTGCTGCTAATGATATGTTAAGTTTTAAAGACATTTACAGGAGTTGGCTGATGTGTGTTCTTCCGTGGAGGAGAGCTGCATGTCCTGGCATAACAAAAGGAGGTGGCTAAGGGGCGAGGAACAAAGAGTTGCCCAGCACATGTACAGCAGCAAGTAGGAATGCCACTGCAGGGTGCAAAGTGAGGCATGAGAGGAAGCAAATGGTAAAGACCTAAGAGTGTAAATGCCAGTAATTCTCTATATGTGTGCAGTGGAATAAAAGCGCATTAAGATTTAGACATGCTATCGCAGTGAATCCCAGCACTGTGCCTGTATTAATTGGTGACTGTCTGACTAGTCACTATTACGGGGCCCCAGGGAAATTTGCTCCATCTTTTCCCCATTGGGTTTTTTGTGACAAAGGTGATTTTGATTTGGTTAGGAATGTGTTATTGCTCCCTACTTTTCAATGGAGTAAGGCCTGTTTTAGTGGCAGGAGGTACCAGCATGTGGCATGGCCAGGTGTCTTAGGTTACTGAGGCAATCAGGGATACAGTTTATTAGAGCAGCAGAAGATCTAGGGACATTGGTGATTCATTAGTGGGTAAGGTAGTGATAGTAAGTGGTCTTTATCCACGTGGGATCTGAAGTTGGAAGGTTGCAACCCAATGGCTACCTGATTTCAATAACTACTAACTACCAGCCAGCTGGCCTGTGGCGTACCAGCTCAGTTGCCTGGTATCACCAATTTTACTCAGTTCCTGATGTCTGGAGTTGTTTTGGGGTGTGATTATTGTTGAACGTTTCCTGGGTCGAGGGACAACAGATATCTGGGGTCAAGGATCATCCTTGCATTCCTAGCAGTGAAGAGGGTAATTTGCTCTGAATTTCCCCTGCATCTTCATTGTGAAGCAGTCCCCTTTGTTGAGGTGTGGACTCACCCTGGTCCTGCTGAGTGCCTACCAGTGATCTGATGGATAAGTGATTGAAATAATCAGATACAAGTGTGGTGGGTTATCCTTTCACCAACTAAGCATTTTAACATGTAAATAGCAGGACACATATAGCTGGTAGTGGCCAGTTCAAACCCCACCTTGTGTTTGAGGTTGTTTGTTGCTTTGTCAAGTTAATGCAGGGCAGACTTGGGTTTTGTTGTGTGTGTGTGTTGTCAGGAGACCAAGTGCTCAGAGGGCCATGGGGGTCGGGGACAATTCCTTTGTCCTATCCCACACAATGACTGTGATCCTCAGACTGAAGCTTTGATTGCCAGTCCCTTACTCTCCGCATCCTTTCAGGCTGTTGGATGGAGCCAGGGATATTGTGTTGCTGGCATCTGGCACCAGAGATTGGAAAGTTGCTTTAACGCAGCTCGAAGAAAGATGTATCTTTAATTCTAATTTGTCTTCTCTGATTACTGCAAATAAAAGTTACTTCAATAATTTGTAATGCATTCATTCCCATTACCGGCAATTGTGTTGCTGATGTTGATGGCGGTCATGATTGTCAGTCATCCGTCACATCATCCTCTATTGTTCCTGCTTGCAAGGGACTGGACATAGTTTTGCTGTTCTAACTTGGAATGGGTGCAATGGTGTTTATAATCCATCATTTAGACAAGTGTATGGATTGTTCCAGTGCCTGACCTCCCTGCATGTTTGCTTTTGTGGTTTCTTTTTCTTAAACGAGAAGGTTTCAAAACATCTTCGGTGAAAGAAATAATACGATTGCCATTTGTCAAGCTGACATCTGCCATTTCTGTATAGGAGTATTAGGGCTCCTACCTTGTTCCATTTCGACAGGAAACCAATTTTCCTTTCTTGTACTTTAATTTAAAATTCTAATGCTTTCCAAAAGCTGATGGTTTACTTTTTTAAACCAGTAGGACTAAAGCACCTTAAACAATGATTTGTAACAAAAGCTGAGGACTGGGAGCTTTGTCCTGCAAAGATTTACCGAGATGGCAGCCTGAGTCATTCCTGCAAGACAACCCAGCAGATGCATGTGCGGCTGTCTGGAAAGCAGTTTATTATATGGAATGGTCGTGAAACCCCATAAAGATTGCACCTAAACCGCTAAAGGCGATTACACACCATTTTGAAGAAGAAAACTGCTTACCATCATGGTGTTTGTGACTGGGGAACGTGAAGTATTTCTTCTATATTTTATGACTAATTGGTATAAAATAGGCAATCGAAATGGCGACATGTTTGGATTGTGAAAGGCTGACATAACAGTTGAAACGCAGGGCGCACTACTTGTTGGGGGATAAGGTCCCCTTAGATGCTGAGGGTCTTTGGGGCAAAGAACCTCTCCTGTTACCTCCAGCAAGTCCCACACAGTGAGATTGCTGAGAGCTTGTCAGAAGCCCTTCCCCCTTTCTCCACCACCACTCTGCAAGTGCACCCACTGATGCACTGCTGGTTGGGGAATAAAGTCCCCTTGGATGCAGAGGGTCTTTGGGGGCCAAGAACCCTTCCTGTTACCATCAGTCAGACCCACAACGCGGGATTGCTGACAAGGCGTCAGAGGCCTGCCCCCTTTCTCCACCACTCTGTAAATGCATCTGCTGGCGCACTACTGGTTTGGGTTTGAAGTTCCGTTGAATGCTGAGGGTCCTTGGGGCCAAGAATGCTTCCTGAGGGTTGTATGGGTGAGTGACTGGGTGTGTGAGTGGTTGTTTAGGTGAATAAGTTGGTGTGTGAGTAGCTGTAGGGGTGAGTGCGTGGCTGTGTGAGTGACTGTATGGGTGAGTGAGTGGCTGTGTAAGTACGTGTATGGGAAGTGAGTGGCTGCGTGAGTGGCTGTATGGATCAGTGAGTGGGTGTGTGAGTGGTTGTGTGGGTGAGTGAGTCGATGTGTGAGTGGTTCTGTGGATGATGTCATCAGTGATGTCACTGACCATGTCATGAGTGATGTCATATGTGGGTTCATAAGCAGTGTATTGCGCGGTCGGATGTTATAATATGCTCAGGTAATTATAACTGCTGAATTGGTTTTCTACAAGTGAAATTTGATCCTAACTATGACATCCCTGTAAGCGTTATTTTTTCAGTGAATTTCAAAGGGATTTTTAAAATGTTATTTCCTAACTAAAATGCACCTGTAATCTGTTTTTTTTGTTAGTGACTATATATATAATAGGTGTGTGTGTGTACGCAATTATTGTTTTATTCTAGAATTGTAAAGCACTCTACCAGGCTTTGGCAGTGTTTGCACCACTCAAAAACAATATATTAATAAATAAATATTTGAGTAAAAAAACATTATACTTAGTTTACTTACAGAGTAAGAAAACTCACCATGCTGCTCCGCACAGGGAAACACACAAACAGCAGATAATACTTTGCTGACCAAGACAGCTAACGGTCTAATTGTCAGATGTTGAACTTTATAAAAGCAGCATTACATAGTACAATGTCTGTGAAAAAAATTACCTCAGATTTTCATACCTTTGATCCCTTGCTTCTCCGAGCAGAAACGACATATCACTGCTGGGAGCTGCATTATCGATGCTTACCCCTACCTGAATAGAGATTCAGAAGTCGGAATGTAACCCCTATATGCTGAGCAAGTTTGACCTATTCCTGATCTCGGAGGGGCGAGAAAACGACCCTTTCGTTCCGACCGCTGCAAGTGCGGGAAGAGACGGAACTCGGAGGCGGCTGAAGCAACGCGGCCACTGGGGCGGCTGGGGCAACGTGGCTGCCAATCGAGAGGAATCCCGTCACTATACCCACGGTGATAATAAGAAACTGAGGCACAGCAGCACTATGCAGACATGGGCAGTGAGTAATGTGTGCTTGATGCTATGCGGTGCTTGAAATTGTGTAGGAGAAAACGGCGCAAAGAGCTTACTTCAAAATGGCGACCCGACAGTTTTCCCCTGTGTGAATGCCGTATGTGACCTGCATCCCCGCTCCTGCGACCCGGGTTTAGAGGCATACCACAGGCGACCACAAACACCGAGCCGCATAGCGTTTCAGGAGCCTCGGGGGCAATCAGAGAAGCGACAACAGCGAAAACAGCAGAAGCGGTATTTGTTGAGTGTGACAATTTTAATTTTAAACACCGATTCTGAACCATACAGCGTTTTCAAGCACCTCGAGGGCAGGTTGAAAAGCGAAAATAACAAAAACAGTATCTATTTTATGTGGGGTGCTTTAGTCGAACACCGCCTTCTGAGCCATACCATGTTTTCAAGCACCACGAGGGCAGGCAAGGGAGCGAAACATGAGGGCTGCAGATCCCACATTTGCCTGTATACAAAATGGCGGCCAGTGCTGTAATGTCCATGACGCTGAGCACGAAAGTCGGCTGGATGACGCACATGGACATAGTCTGGTTCTAATGCACAGGCCACATTTTTACATTTTATGCAGCAGTTCTCTTTAACTGAATTTGCGAATGCAGCGTAATCCACGAATGGGAGAGGGTCACCAGTCCCTTAACTACAGCGCATTATACAAAGTGAGTCTCCTGGCCTGACCTGTGTGAGCTCATTAGCGTGCACTGAGGAGATAGCCACGAGTAGCTGTTTATCACTGATCCATACGTGGCGCAAAGGCTTTCTGTCTGTGTTGGTGCAGTGTTAGACTAGACCTAACAGATAAAGTGTGATGAAGTACAAACCCTTGTGTTCTGGCAAGACTGTCGGATCCCGCCACATGTGAGAGCGCTATTGAGGGCATTAACGCGCAGTAAAACTGAAAGCAGTTTAACGAGGAGATAATCCGTCAAGCCAGAGTAAAGTGCCATAGGAAGAGATAACACGAAGATAACACGGTGCAAAAGCACAGGCGAGGTCTGTGATATAGCGCGATACAAGCAGTCACTAGTGGAATTTTGATCTGGTAGCACACAAGAACGGCACAAGATTAAGCATCACCCCATCACCCGACTTCAATATGGGAGATAAAGAAAATGGGAAAACTTCTAAGCGTCTGAAAGCAGAGCCACCAGCTCCAATTTCACCATTTAAAGGGAAAAAAGATTTTAGTGAAGCCATGGAAATCATTCTGAGCAGATTGGAGGAAGTTAAAGATCTGGCCAAATCCACTAAAGAAGAAGTAGTTGCGGTCAGGCAAGACATCAGAGATATTAACTCAAGGTTGACAGAGACCGAGAATAGGATAAGCAAGTTGGAAGACTCTGAGCACAAAACCTGCGGAGCTATCAAAAATCTCACCCTGAGCTCTGACCACTTCTCAAGGAAAATGGCGGAGTTGGAGGACAGAAATAGGAGGGGGAACCTGAGAGTTTTTGGTATTCCAGAGAATTCAGAAGACTCTCAAGGTTCTTGCATAACCTTCCTTGAGCAATGGTTCACACAGGCCACGAGCCTCACCTTCGCACAACCATTGGAGTTCGACAGGGCTCATAGAGTTCCTGGAAGAATAACGAAAGATCAGAAGGGCCCAAGAGCGATATTATGTAAACCACTGAGGTTCCAACATGTTGAACCAATTCTCGCATTTGTCCGTAAACATAACCATGTTTTATGGAAAGGTCACAAAATATATATGAAAACAACAATGGAGGAGTACCCCCTGTAGGAAAAAGAAAGGAAAGGTGGCAATTAGCCACTTCCTTGTGTTTATGTCAAGGTTAGCAAAGAGTGCCCCAACCTGTTACCGGACAGTGCTTGTCCTTTTAGAAGACCCCTCACTCACCAACCTAGTTGGTGACATGCTTCATCATCGGGGTCCCACCCCATAGGCCGAATGCCCATAGGGTGTGCTGCGACACCTGACTACAGTGGAGCGGGTTATTGTTTGTTTATTATATGTGCTTAAAAGTTACAGTGAAAGATGTATTAAAAAGGGCCAGTACTACTCACTTCAAGACTTTATTCTTGAGCGTCTGAACCCCAATAAAACCAGTGTGACACCTGTGCCTAATTAGGAAGGCTTCGGTGTCTCAAGAAGTGTAATGTATAAAAATAGCGTAGTGTGCTAGGTGCAAAATTACAACGTAAGATAATAAAAAGGTCTACATGTTTCAACCATCACAAAAAATTCTATGGTTTTCGTCAGGACCGTGAGGATTGCACGGGGTGGTACGCTAGATCACAATTTTGTGGTCTTACAATTGCACGAGGGCAGGGCGCACCTTAGCGTGCACGTACCACCCCGTGCAATCCTCACGGTCCTGACGAAAACCAACGCTATTTTTATACATTACATACATACTTAATAAAAAATAAAAAAAAATAAAAAAACAATACCTCATTTGTTTGCTGGTTCTAAGCACTGTAAATACTAGGCATCGCTGTTTCTAAATGGGATTGTCCTCAACCCATCGACGCTGGAAGGATGAACATTTGATTATCCCTACCAACATTCAAACTTGTGAGCTGTAGATCATGCCGGATTTGGGCAGCAAGGCTCTACCTTTTGGCTTACCATTGAGGATTATAACCATATACAGCTGAGTGCTCTAATAACATTATGTATAGCTGTGTGACAGATTCACCTACAATTCACTGAATGACAAACTTAGAAACGAACTAACCTTCTAGTGGCAATGCACTTGGGAGTTAGTGGATGAGGAGATGTTTCTCAGTCACAAATCTATCCTGTCACTAGCAAAGAACAGCACTACAGGAAACAAAACAGACACACCGGTCATAAAACGGTAAAACAGAAACTACTGAATCCAAAGATGCAGGTCAAACAGAGGGTAGTTGTGCAAAAAGACTATGGCTCATTAAAATATATTTGATTTTCCTGATGTCAGACTGCATTCGTGGGCAGCCATAGTTCAGACAAGGGTTACTGGGCGCCAGGGGTGTTGGCTGAGTTTGTTTGCCACTGGTGTCCTGGGGTCAGTCCTTCTATGGCTCTGTAAACTAGCCCATGAGCAATCCTTGCCAATCTTGACTCTCAAGGTAGCGAAGGTGAGAAGTGATTTTTTTCTAAAGGGCGCAGTAATCAACAAACAGCAAACACAATAAATGCGTTGTCCAGCCCAGCGCTTATCTTATTTAAAATAGTTATTTTTTATCACAGCAAAATGCAACACAGCACAATCCAATGGTGATCCGCCACACTGTCCCAAATCCAATTGTGGTACCTAGTTAAATGGAGTTCATAGGTAGAGATGCACACCTCGTAATCTTTGTTTTAATCCTCATGTTAAACCATTCCTTTCACCATGTGAATCTTGACGGCGTGCAATACCTGCTTCGCGCTTCGTCTCATTGCGCTGCAATATTTACAAATCCACGAAGGAACCTTTTTACCGATTCCACCAGGCTAGTTAAATGGCCCACCCACTATAACTCTCCATTCTAGGAAAGCTTATCATGTCTCTAGACCTTGTACTGTAGTGTAGTCATAGGCAAAGATTAGGCACTGCTGCAGCCGCGGTCAGTGCAGGTAACAGTGGTGAGGCCGGCTAATGGGGATTTTGAGGCACGATGCAGGGGGAAATTAATTATTTATTTAATTTTCCCTCGGATGGTCCCTTGAAATCCCTCCTTACATGACCCCACCGCTGTTACCTGCACAGAGCGCAGCTGCACAGCTGCAATTGATTAAGTCTCTCCTCCCTGGGACAGAGTAGCTCATAGTGCCAATATCGGCCCACTCACCAGCCCGCTCGCAGCAACATGCATGTCGCAGAAATAAGCAGACAAGACAACTTTTTGTTGGAGAAAAGTAGCTGCAGGTTTATTAGCATATACACATGCCAACAAGGTGGGTTATCTTACAGATGATCCAAAGGCAAGCCGCCCCTCGCGGCCTACCACCTGATGGGCCAATTTGCAACATGGCCTTAGCCAATCGTTGCTTAGCGGTTCTGGCGAGGAGATAGCCCCTCCCATTTCCGGTGAACCATTGGTCCACCCTCTTGCTCACGCCCCCCCCCTACGAGGGGCGGAGCGTTCAAGCGACACCCGGTTGTACAGGTTTCCAACCGCCCGTAGGATAGCAGGGCGCCGTCGCACCCCAGGGTCCACCGCACAGACTTCCTGGGGATATTAGGCCTCAGCATCCTTTGTGCTCCTGAAGAGGGTACTCCTGGGTACCTTTCGGCCTCTAGATCGCCCTGTAACTCCGCCTGCAACACAAATGAGAAAAGATTAGAAGACATTTTCCCCCCACCCTGAAAACGCCGGGTATGCGGTAGGGAGGGAAACGGCGTCAGGATGAGGGGACGGCGGACAAAGAGGCCACTAGGTGGGCGGGGGAGGAATATATACTCTCCCCCGCCCACACCAGGCTGGAAGTGACCTGCGGGACCCTCCGGGATCTCAAAGCGCTGGGCTGCCCCGTGTGCCATCTTGTGGCACTATGGGGGCCGCCCTCTTACATGTGTCCCCTGCGGGGATGTGTCGGTCGGCCTGCATAGTGCCAATATCGGCCCACTCATTAGCCCGCTCGCAGCAACATGCATGTCATAGAAATAAACAGACAAGACAAATTTTTGTTGGAGAAAAGTAGCTGCAGGTTCATTAGCATATACACATGCCAACAAGGTGGGTTATCTTACAGACGAACCAAAGGCAAGCCGCCCCTCGCGGCCTACCACCTGATGGGCCAATTTGCAACGTGGCCTTAGCCAATCGTTGCTTAGCGGTTGTGGTGAGGAGATAGCCCCTCCCATTTCCGGTGAACCATTGGTCCACCCTCTTGCTCACGCCCCCCTACGAGGGGCGGAGCGTTCAAGCGACCCCCTGTTGTACAGGTTTCCAACCTCCCGTAGGATAGCGGGGCGCCGTCGCACCCCAGGGTCCACCGCACAGACTTCCTGGGGATATTAGGCCTCAGCATCCTTTGTGCTCCTGAAGAGGGTACTCCCGGGTACCTTTTGGCCTCTGGATCGCCCTGTAACTCCGCCACAGCCCTGGGTGTGGCGACCGTCGCAGCCAGGGCCCCCCACCAAGGCCGGCATTCCTCCTACTATTCTTAGCGCATTATTTCAAGGGCCTCTCCCCTAACCAGCCTGAACAGGTCCAAGTTTAAATCGGGCAGGAGTGCCAAAATGTCCTCCCAAAGCCCCTTTCGCTTGGCATAAGGTCTCCCAAGTCTAATGACGTCCTGTCTCCTCTGCCCCTTGAATTACACACAGCGCAGGACTTCCTGCGCATTGGTTCCAGCGCCTCCCCTGACGAGCGCCTTGCCTACAGAGATAGAGACATGACTGACCACTGAAATATACATGTCCCCCACTGGTGGCAAAATCCACCGTAAGTTCAATGTGGTCGTTCTATCAGGTGCCATAACATGCCGTGATGGCCAGCGCAAAAATCGTAAAAAGATCCTTGGTGCACACACCAGGTGTCACGTTCAGGATTGGGGAATTAGGAGTATTGGGTCCGAACATGAAACACTGCAAAATTTTGCAGTGTCAACCTACACTGCTTGCTGAACCAGGGACTGGTCACAGATGCCTGGATCCTGCTAACCGCTTGAGACCCTTATATATAAACCAGAGTGGTGTCGACTAAAGATAGTGTGTCACAAGGTTCCCTAATTGTTGGATACGGAGTATCAGCTGGAACCAGTCTGTGAAAGTGTAAATACAGTGACACGCACCTCAGTCCAGAATACCCTTGCCTGATCCTCAGAGGCACCTAGAGCCCGCTGCCCCCGCAGCGCATGGCGAGGGAAAAATGGCCCAGAACCCCCAGACTGAGATTTGAACACTATCACCACCACAGGCTCTAGCTAAAGATTGGCTACCCATGACCTGGCAAGGCCTGGCGAAGGCCAAACCCCCCCCCCACTTAGTTGACTACCTAACCCAGGGGAAGGTGAACTTGCAGTAAAACCCGAAGGGAGGGGTCAATACCTGCTTGTTAAGAGAGCAAAGGATGCCCAACAAGCCTACTTCCGTCAGAATGTGCCATACTAAGCTCTCCCCCCAAGCTCCCTCAACATAATGCACCCCACCAAGCCAGCAGTTGGTCGCATTTGCAAAAACCTGTCTAAAGGGCTGGACTTGAAGACTGTCTAGAATGATCTAGAGGAACCATCTCTGGGAGCATGCCTGCAAACCTTAACATAAAACATTGTTGGGCCGCCCACTGTCTGGGCGCTAACTTCTCTGAGAGGGAGAAGGCTAGAAAGGGATTAATGCCCAGCCAACGCCCTTCTAACAATGAACGCAGTGTCTCCTCGTGTTAACACGTGTGCTCTTCGTCCTCCTATCGCTGGCACTCGTTGGCCTAAGCAGTGAGACAAGTACCCTTATAAACCGAATAACCTGAAAGAGCCACTAGGAGAACAGTTACTTGCCCTTAGTACTTACTGGAGAGAAAACTGCAAAGAGAGACCTTGCTTAGTATATGAAAAAACCCGAAATAAACGACTATACAGGCGAAAGCTTCCCAGTGGACTTAGCCATATATCCTCCACTACGTGACAACCCAAAATTGTATAACGTTTAAGACGGTCAGAAGTAGCCTGTCCACATCCGGACCCTGCCCGTAAACTCACTAAAGCAATCACCAGCATTGCTAAAACTCACTAACCCTTTGTCCAGTGAGATACAAAAGAAGGGTCATATAGTGTAGGCCAGACCCGGGGCGAAGCCAGCTGGCATGTCCCGGTGGGGACAGGCTGGAAGATGTATGAAAGTCAAAACAGGCACCCATAAAGAGCAAAGGAACCCGCGTCCCCCTTGTGGCACGGGGACCTGGGAATAGGAACTTAGACACTTGTGCAAGTCTTCCCCCTTTGCCTGGCCTTCATAGGACCCTATGAAGCTGTCGATAGCAGCCTATACTCTGTGTATACATGTTGTGCAACTAGGGAACTATTACTACAACACTCTTACTTCCTGGTGTGTGTAAATTGCCAACGGAAAACCCCACATAAGCTTGCCCGTGGACTTAGCCGGGGGCCCTCCACTGCGTGACAACCCTAGTTGCCGAATAGTGACTGTTGAAATGTGCCTGCCAACCTGGGACACTTCCAAGTCAATGCAGCCGAACCAAACGCCAACGTGGGCCAGATAGAGGTATATAGTATCAGCCAGACCCAGCGCGGAGCCAGAATTGGTCTAAATTGGGTCCGACTGAAGGGGGTATGTGTGCCTATACCAGGCCCAGATTCTGTGTAAATTGCTCACGCATCAGCTTGGTGCAAATGGGCCTGCGTGGGAAACTGGTGAATCTGAAAACAACAAAGAGAATGACTCAGCGTGGGCCAGGTTATGGAGGGAAAAGTGTGGCAAAGCGAGCCCAACACAACAAAAGGGCTACCCAGCGTGCACAGGCAATTGCCAGAGGATGCCTGGACATTCCCAAATAAACCCTGGCCTCAATATAAGTACCACAAAAGGAGCACTACTTCTACTGCCAGCCCCCCTGCTGGCATCGTCCAGGATTCCTCGTTGCGTCAGAATAAAGGAGCTACAAACGCTTGAATGCGTTGCCCAGCTAGAGCTAGCCGCCCCCATATATGGCTGCCAACATTGAACTACCATGTGTGACCAGTCATCCTGTCGGTGCACTAAGAGTGAACTTAACAGACTAAGAAAGACACTTTCGTGCTGGCAATAAAACCATGGAGATGACTCTATGAGAACCCTGGAAAAAAGGGTGCCTTCAAGAGATATTCCCGATCTATGCCCTAAGCTATATCCAGCCAACAAAGTGAGGCTCGAGAGAGGCTCCCTGGTGCAGCTGGGCCAAGGCAATAACATTGTTTTCCTATCCAGGAGGCTGCTATTAAAAAGCATGTACCAAGTGACCAAAATTGTAAAGCTTGGTCTTACTAGGAAGTGGAAAAGTAGGAGTAAGTCTCCCCCTGACGAATAAAATTCATGTTGCAATCAAGGTTGCAAAAGACAGGCAGATACTGTCTCCCATGGGGGTGACCCTACAAAACCCCTCAAGCTTAGATGCTCTAGTCCTAACCCAGGTAACCCTACCTGCTGCCCAAAAGTGACCCTAGGTGTTGAACCAAACAAGTCCTAGTTCAATAGTGGCCCGGAAGTGCTGGCCCTTCCGCAGAGTGAGAAATGGGCATGCCTGTATCTTGTAGGTACTGGTGTACGTGTGAAATAAGCACTTATTGAGATATACCATGCCCTAAAAAGCGCATGCAAGTGTGTGCTGCATACAGCAAGGAGCATGTGCACGAAGTGCCCCTTACCCAGAGAATAGCGGAGAACATGCAAACCTGCATAATGACATGCGTAGTCCAGAAATGCCCAGTGCACTTAGGTGTGAGTGATAAATATGCACATCTAACTTGTCCTCTTACCGTTCTACCCAGAACACCTCATCCAAGGCCATCACTGAAAACATCCCATTAATGAACAGGAACTACCTGCCCTGCTCACCTTCACCAGTTGACTACCAAAGTATAGTTTCTATGGGGCGTAACCTGTGCACCCCAAACAAAAGGATGATGCCCGGGGCGCAAAGAGGTGTCCCAGACCCTGTCTCACTGCCCCCCCCCCCCCGGTGAGTCCTCCCAGTGAGTTCTTGTGGATTGAGAGTCTACTCTTTACGAAGAAATATCCTACTACCTGTGTTGGTACTCATAGTAACATGCACACTTAACTTTTCTCGAGTGACATGCTGCTTGCTACCTCTTACATAGTGCCAAGTTCCTGACTTGCACAAGTGCCACCATAGGCTACGTACGTTTGTTCTTGTTTACGAGGTCCTCCATTCCTTGCAATAATATACCTTTCCTCGTAGTTTGTAAGCTTTTGTAACTAGCACACGTGTTCCTATTCCTGCCGTAATGCACCGGATGCTACCTCTAGTAATGTTTGCTCACTATTGCCACTGTCTATAAGTTTGCTTTGTAATGTGTTCACTTCTAGTGCACTGAAGACTCAGTTCTGTTCCTATTGTGAAGCGCTCTGACACCATCGGGTACAGCCGCGCTATAAGAAGGCATAAAAGAGTGTTTACCAAGTAAGGTGTAAACCTTCCCCCAGAGATACCCGTTGAAAGCCTGTACCCGGGCCTTCCTGTGCCTGCGGGAGCCAATCTGCCTCCCGACTGGCCATTGTTGTCCAGTCGGACATTGCTGCTTTCATTTGCCGAGCCTGAACGCTAAATAAAACTGTTCGGGTGCCACTACATTGACTGAATTGTGGCCACTATTTTCGGACCGAGTTAGTATAAGTTCCTGATACTTACTCTGAGAAACGACTGATTTTCGAAGCATAGATTATAGCTCTGGGCTATTTTTAAACTGTATGCTGCTAGCACTTTGTGGCTCTGACTCACAGCAATTTTACAAACGCTGCAATTGGATTTTCAAAAGCTCAGTTTACATTTTGTCCTGAGGATGACCATGTATTCATGACAACGGTCGAAACGCCGTCGACGCTACTGTGGCCACAAATTAAGGAGGACACATTGTTCTGTGTACAGGAGTTCTTATATGGTTTTTAGAACACTTTTGTTTATGTAACCTCTGTGTGTTTGCCACTTGTCTGGTTTTCTATATGTTTTCCTAATGTTTTTGCTATACCGACAAAAAATCTGACCTTTATATGTTTTTTAAAAGTTCAATAAATTTTGTATTTTTCTATAATCACACGTACATTCTTTCACTATTCTTTCACTTTTCTTTCATGGGCCAGAATATTT
This sequence comes from Lissotriton helveticus, assembly GCF_964261635.1. Taxonomy (NCBI): domain Eukaryota; kingdom Metazoa; phylum Chordata; class Amphibia; order Caudata; family Salamandridae; genus Lissotriton; species Lissotriton helveticus. The sequence continues at coordinate 1,155,298,223 of NC_136065.1, forward strand.
TTTTTAATTTTTTAACTGTTATGAATTGCTAATGTTGGTTGTATACATTTGAACCTTTGTTTGCAGAAATTAATATAGCCCCTAGTTCAGGTGGTTAGGGCTGCCCCTGTGGTGGTAACCATTGTTGTTTTAGCCATTGTATCTAGATAAGGATGCAGCAAGAACATTCACCTGACAAGACAGGGAAGTTGGCTTAGTGGATGTCGTTAAATGCAGAGTAAAAAGCAGCAGTTGTGCTTGGAAAAATTACTACAAACTATCCCATGAGCATGCTGAAGGACCGTATTGCTTGTGGTGCAGCAAGCATCTCATCCTGACGTGACCTGATGACGATCCCAACTCCCTTGCAGAGAATACCGAAATGAGTCCAGCCTAACTGCAGCATGCTGTGGAAGACAGAGTAAAAAACGCAGTGTACTACGAGGGGCATATCCACTCCTAGGCAACTAACCCCTTCCACTGAAAGAGGAGTATAATCACACACTAAGCCAAGGGACTCACGCAAAGTGTAATAACTATTAGCCATCGTCCCCTCTTCCTGAGACAGCATAGACACAGCAATGTTACACGTCCCAATTCCCTGTTCCCCCAGCCAAACACAGTAAAGCTTCTATCCAGTACAACCACGAAGCCAAGTATGGACAAATTAGTGTCGTGAAATAATCCATGAAAATTCCCAAGACATCCACGTTCCGCAAAAGCACCACAGACGCAAACTGAAACCTCCCAGGTCCCTGGGCAACACTGATGATAACTCTGGCCCATACTTGCAATGAAATATCCCACCAAGCTGTTCTGCGCAGGGAACATAAAACGGTAAAATAGAGAGCTGTGCTAATTCGTGGGAAAACGTGTAATAGATCAAGATTTACCAAAATCTCTCCGTAAAACACCATTCCAGAGAACGTGTGGGGTGGGCAAAAGGGAGGCAAAGCGAACCCCCGGGGAACCCGAGGGGCGCCAAAAAAATTACAACCACCCCTCCGCATGAGACAGCGGGGGGAGGGCGGCATGACCTGGTGGTACGTTGCAGGACCAACTGCAGACTCGCCCGTTCGGTCCGATCTGTGTTGGGCGCCCACCTAGTCAAATTCCAGTTCTGGCGTAGACTCCGTGGCAAAGGACGAAGAGTCTCCGGCCTGAAAACAGATTCAGCGAGAGGAAAATAACCCAAGCTTGGAATTCCCTCCCGAGCCGCACAGCCATCCTAAACCCAGACCGTGCTCTTGCCACTAACAAATGCTGTAACCGACTAACTTTACATTTAAATGCAAGAATCTGACTAATAACCATCCCATTAAGGAGATAGCATACTTCCTGCTATACACCATCCTCACATAACATAGCGGCTGCTACACATTGCCCCTTGAGCATTGACCCGGAGTAAAGCCCCCCCGAAAAGGAAAGATAAGCCAAAATGGCCGCACGCAGACGCCCCTGCCCTCGGGTGCAGAACACTAAAGCCGCACTGAAGCCAAGATGGCCGTACCCTGGCGCCCTTCCCCACGTGGGTAGAAACGTAAAGCTGCAAAGGTCAACAAGATGGCCGCACCCTGGCACCATTACTCGCGTGTGCCAAAATAATCTGCCCCCATAAAAACAAGGCCGACTACACCAAACGGTGCAATACCCCCAACACGATCCCGGATCCCCGGTAACCGTGATAAAAGCCCGAGAGAAAATACAGCCCTATCTCTGTTACGTTGATCTTTACGTTATACTCCCCCCCGCGTGAAGGTGGGGAGGCCTCCGCGTTAAACCAAATTCACCGCGGACTCGCTAATGTCGGCCATAACAACGTGCATAAATACTCCCTCGGGCCGTCCTACAGAGCGTCCTGATCCAAGGGCGGGGGACCGGCAGTGCACACGGGAGAAGTGCGCAGCACCAAAACAGGCAAATACTAAAAACAATTGGCATTTCTATAAATCCTAAACGGAAATCAGGTAACATACCCCTGACTTTCAAAACCATCAGCGCTGCCCCAACTCCTCGGCGGAGGGAAGTCCACTCCGGGTGGTTCCAGCGAGGCAGGGGAACCCCCCCCCCCCCGCCGGACCCATACACACTCCGCCAAACAAGAAGCATGGAAGTGAAACGGTGCCAATGCGAAGCATCATGTTGTGACAGAGAGCCACCACGCCGTGCCCAGACCGCCAACCCCAAATTGCCCAAATCACACACAAAGCAAAAGGAAATGCCCATCAATCCTACAACGATCGTTCGCCCCCATATACAGCGGCCCGCTACTGTGCAGGCCGCCCGGGCCTGCTCTACCCCCATAGTGGGGGGATCGGACACGAAGGGGATAAAGCGCTCACCGTATTTCAAGCGAATCCTGGGCACGACAAATATCGCGGGAGAGGAGGAAAATATTGAATGAATGCCCTACGCCACAGAAGCTACCTAAAGCGTCTTGCCAAACTAAGCAGCAACAACAGTTCTTACTACAGCGTAAAACCCTTTCCGGCATAAGCGGGGCGCTACAAGATGATATATCTAAAGGTAACTCCGGTCGTGTGGCTAAAAAATTGTGAACATTTCCTATGACAAGACAAGCGTGCATATGAGTGGAAAACCGAAGCATCGCTCAGGCCGTGTGATAAAGGCAGCTGTACCAGTGATGCAAAATTATAAACGCGTGCACAGTACATGATACCTTATCTTAGAATCTGATGAAATCCCTCAAAGACGAGAAAAAAAGAATTTGTTTTTTTTTTACTCTACCAGGTGGCTAGAACCCTGTTTCCCTGCACTAAAGATACCAGCTGTCTAGTTGAGCCACCTCCTTGCACCAACAACATCAGTAACACCAGGGGGATAACTTTCCAGGCCCTACCAGGTGCAAGCTGGAAACCACAAAGTTCCGCCCCCGGCAGGCCTCCCAGATGCTCGACAGAGTTGTTGGACTCCGGACCGACCAGGCCGCGGGCCCCCACGGAACCGCCAACTAACCCTTGGTTAAGCCAAGCCCTTCCTGTAATCAGCCGCGGGAGCCCCTTGACCCGCCCTAACCTCAGCACAAATTGCATGGGAAACCTGAAACCCTCTGCCCCCCGGCCATTCGATAGCAACACGCTGTCTGCCCCCCACGCACAACACCGCCAGGCCAGGCGGGCTCAGGGACCGAATGACCCCGAAACCCTGCCCAGTGCGACCCGGCTCTAACACCCGGTCAACCGAGACAAACAGTGCACGAGAGGGGATACGAGCTGCGTGGGGTTCCGGGCGACGATGCCCAACACTTACCGGCAAAACCGACGCCAGACCAAAGCAACCACCGCGTCAACGGGACAACCAAACGGCGTCAGGGTGAGGGGACGGCGGACAAAGAGGCCGCTAGATGGGCGGGGGAGGAATATATACTCTCCCTGCCCACACTAGGCCGGAAGTGACACGCGGGACCCTTCCGGATCTCAAAGCACTGGGCTGCCCCGTGTGCCATCTTGTGGCACTATGGGGGCCGCCCTCTTACTTGTGTCGTGTCGGTCGGCCTGCATAGTTCAGTTCAATAGTTTGTGCCCAAATTAAAGGGATTCCTTAGAAAACATTAATTCTTCCTGTTAAAGAACACGGTCTGTGTGTCCGCCTTAGTCAATCTTGTGATTCCCTGCTACCTGCTCATTCTGTTGTAGTCGCCTAGCACATGTGGCACTCCTCTGTCTACTGCTCTTAGTTGTCATGTCCCCAGGGATCTTTGGCAAGGGAGCAGCAAGCGGGCCTTTTTAGCATTTATCTATGTTGGCATATGCAGCTTCCAGGCCAACATCTGCCTGGTGCTTGTAGGCAGTTGGGGCCTCCAGGGTGGACTCACATGAAGAGAGCTTCTTCAAGCAGGTGCAGCCTGCAGGCCAGGATTAGCTTTTACAGTGATGGCAGCTCCTCTATGGGGAGTACCACAACCAGTCCTTCAGGCATCACAGAGGGTCCGGACAACACAGGATGACAACTTAACTTGATTTTGCTTTGAGATCCACAGCAGTTTCTTTGAAGGAAGTCTGTGAGACCCCTCACAACATGTAACAGCTCCAGCTTCACTTTCAAGGGCAATTATCAACTTCTGGTGCTCCTCACACTGTGAACACATCTGGCTGCTCCTTCTTGGGCTGTCTCTTCTCCTATGGTGTCAGGGATTCTACTTCTCTCTCTGAACATTAAGGGTGGGTTCTAGGTGCTAGACAGATCTCCAACATACCCAACAAGTTGTGTAATTATCACAAGATGTACAGCTTGGGGGACTGATTTTCATGCAGACACAAAGCAGTACTTTGAGTGCTCTGTAGAGCACTTCCTTCCTGGGTCAAGAAGAACTTAATACTGGAAGAAATGGGGTAGTTTGGATCCCACTTGAATATTTTCCAGACAGGGTTCATTTTGAAATGCACTTTTATGCCTGCTCTGCACATACAGCCTTAGTGCTAAATGGTGGTTCTCACAGCATGTAGCAGTGGTGCTGGCTCCGAGCAGGGATATACAAAACAAGAGCACAGTGAAGTGTGAGATCTTCACATGCCTTATCTCAGCCTCCCTGAAGTACTAATCAGAGAACGACAAAGGGCAAGGCTTGGTCTAGAAACTTCCTTCCCTTGAACAATAGAGACTGCAGCCCCACCATCACTCCTACCATCTACCAAATAGCAGTGCTCAGCAGAAACCAATGAGCAGACCTTTGCTAACAAGTCCTCATTGAATTTCTAAGGGGAACCCTGTCTCCATCCTCCCTCACTTCAGCCACTGGAATGCAGGTTATACACTTCCACTTGCTAGGGAAACTGTCCTTATCCTACATCTTGTGACATTGTAAACTAGGGGCATTCAAACTGGATCTCACTGGTTCCAGGACTCAGACTAATACCACAAACAAAGTCCTACTAGTATACATATGCTACACACTGTAAAAACACTCACCCGACATGCACACACAATGTTGGTGCAAGGTTTTAGGGATCATGCAACAGTGGAAATTTACACAAGAGGTTTCAGGAGACCAAACTATTTGTGACACAAACCAAAAGGTTTGAGCACACTAAAGATTCACAAAATGTGGTACTCTGCCTCCTCTGCCACATCTGCTTAATGTGGTGCATGAACAACAGAAACAGTAGTCCAATGCCCACAACTAGGGCATGCTTTATGCTCCACTCCAGGACATGTCACAGAATAGGTATTGCTAGGGGGATGGCCTAGGCCTCTGCATATACTAGAAAAACGTGAAGCTAGAGCTAAAATAAAAAGTCAGGATACCAATCTCAGAAGCAGTCGGCGACTCATGGCAAGGGTACATAAATGTTTAATATGCAGGTGACACTGCTCTAACACCTTGCTTAAGTAAAAAAAAATCTTGAGGGTGGCGGCCCGATGGGCCAAGATGGTGTGCAGATAGGGTAGGTGGGCCACCCTACAATCTACCTCCTCTGCTACCTGTGCCTTCTGCTCTCGAATTTACTGTTCCCTGATAGGGCAATACAACTCCTTTGTTTGTCTCACGCACACAATGAACATGCCAGTTTTAGGAAATTACGAATCTCAGATTAATGTGATCTCTTCAGCGGAGGAGCCCAAGAAATTGGATTGCTCGGGCCCTATCATATGAAGCCCCTCGTCTGAGAATATAGCTGGTCCCTGGCCACCCACTCCCCATGGACCTTGGCACCCACGCACATCTCTCCCTCAGTGGCTGCGCCTCTGCTACTGGCATGCTTAGTGCTTTGAAAGAGCTGTGTTCTGAGAAAGAGCTACGGCCTGCATTCCATGCAAAATGAATGGCTGCTCTCTCTCACGTTTCAACGACTGTGCCAATGAAAGGGATCATAAACTACAGACCTTTCCTGATTACACGGGAACGTATTGCAATGTTACAAACTAAGAAGGGTCGACGCGAATGTTTGGCTTCATGCTTGTGGTGGAAATCTGTTAGGCAGGTGCACCTGTAAAACCTTCGAGAAACGCTCAGCGTCCGATTGGTAACGTGGGCACTCGGGCATTGCCCGAGGGGCCGGTGTCCAGTGTCAGCTGTGGGCTGCTTTTTTTTAGCAGTCTGGGGGCGATTTGGCGGTTTCTGTGTTGTTCAGATGCCACCAGCAGCCCAGTGGGTGCCTAAGTGGCCTTTCTGAAGGTAGATAGGCCTCCATTACCTCCCTTTTATCAAAGTGCAGAGGTGTCACTCCCTTTCTCTCTCTGGGGCTGGCCCATTAACATATGCATATTGTGCAGGGTCGAGGCCTCAATTCTATTCAGGTGTGTTTCTTCAGTGGAAGCTAATCCGTGCATTTTTTTTTACCCCCCCCTTTTTTTTTTTTAATAAAACTTCGCCGAAGCAGTGTTTTGCAAAGGCAATATGCAAATGTGGCCACTTTTTTTTAGCGTGGCCGGCCTGATTTTTAATCCCCATCCAACCCTGGAAACGCTCATTCACTGCTTCGTTAACGCACAACGGGGGCTGTCCGTATGGGTGAACTGTCTCGATGTGAGGCCGTACTGTATACTTTCTTTTAATTGTCGCTTCCATTAGCTCTGTCAAAAAACTGATGGAAAATCGGACATTTTGTACAAAAAAATGCTGAGGTCCATCATGTCGCTAGTTGTTCTATCAGCATGCTGATAATGGAAAAAAGATATGCATAAATTAAATCTTGCGCTCTTTGAAATTAAAATTAACTCTCAGTCGTAGTTTCCAACCCACACCTGTTTGCTATTTTGTCACTTCTAAAATGTCAAGGGCCACTTGTGTCCGCTCTGCCTGCTCTCACAGCGTCCACTTACACCCTCGGATGAAGAGGAATGGAAAACAAAATAAATACCCTTTTGTTTAAAATGCTTGTTTTCCAAGGTACCTCGCCATTCTCGTCGCTCAGCCATTGTACGATGAACAAAACTAACGTCTGGCGTGGAAATGCTGCGAAATTTACCATGGGGAAAGTGCAGGCTGTAATTTATTTCAAAGCTTTTTACTTTGCTGCATCGGAAGGGGGGAGTGGAGGAGGGGCTATTTTCGTGAAAGGTGCATCAGGGGTATCCGGCAATGTGAATTCAGCAGTTGGAACAGAACTAACACTGGGAGCTCTCCGGAGAGTTTGTCAATGTTCTCTTTTGCATTTTTCATTAATTATAGAAGTCAGCCGCTGAAATAAGATGGACAGAAGTCGCTGGAGGTCTGACGGTCTTTCCCTGTAAGTAATAATTGCATTGCAAGGCACCTTGTGTGCTCCTTCATTCAGCCCCCATCTTTAAGTCCCAACTGTGCAGAGTTGAGTGAATATTTAATACAGCCAATAATTAATTGCTTCCCACACACTGGCATTATTTCAAGAGTTGACAAATAGCTTGTTTGACTGCTGTAAGTTTGGAGCACAGCAATTTGCCTGGTTCAATTTAGGAAATAACATTTCTGCTATTGCTTTATCTTTTAGCCTTCTGGTACACCCAAAAATGACTTTCTTAGTCTGTTGGAAGACCAAAGGCTGGCTTAACAAAATTTGATTAAGAGCACAACAGGTGTTTGCCCTCATTTCTATCCTCTGGGTTCAATTTAGTCTGCTAAAAGATTTCACAATATGTGTTCGACCCTTCTGTAGCATGCATTGTGATATCACAAAGTTAGTGCCTTCCACGCATAAGCAAGAGGACCATTTTAATATTTGCCTGGCACCATGCAATGCCTATATTACTTACTAGTAATCCTCATTACTAAGATGTTTTTTTCTTCGTCCCTGAAGTAACTAGTCGAGATTTAATCTATTCTATTTTCCAATTTCATCACCTCCCCAAGCTTTTTTCCTTGTCTATGGGCATAGACCTTCCTCTATTAAAATATATTACTACCCCTTTGGAATCCTAAAAGTTAAAGCCCATTATGGGAAAGCAGGTGAAGGTCTTCAAGAAGAGAGGAAGGGAGATTCATAAGTACTAGGTCCAGGAAGGAAACATATTGGAGCAGTGACGTTTGCCAGCAAACATTTATGCATCCATGTATTCCTTCCTCATCCAATCTGATAGAACTTTAACCACCTCTGCCTGTACCCTCTGAATCTTTGGTAAAACTTTAGAAATTAACACGAATGAGGTAAAGTGTAAAACAGGGATCTCAGCCATTTGTTTAAGAGTACATCCTCCCTTTACCACTTGAAGCCATAGTAGAACCCCTTAAACTGCCAGAAACCACAGCTGAAAGAAATCTGCTGGAATATCCACATAGCCAAGACCTTGTGAACAATCCTCCCCATCGTGAATAGATCAAGGAAGTGATTGGAAATCTTAAACTAGAGAATACGAAGCATAAAATGCACAGATCTCAGACCTCACAGAAAGGCTTAACTCTGCATACAACCTACTAAAAGCACTTTCAGCCATATTGTGTACTGGGCCAGGAGATTCATTCCACCCTTAATGCTAAGGAGCTGATTTAAAGTTGGGTGGGGAAATTACTCTGTCTCAATTGCGACAGAGCGCCCTCGCCACCAAGGTTTGGTACGCTCACCTGATTTAGAGGCAGGCAGGCAGAAAGTATATTGACAACAGAGCCTACTCCCACTTTGTCACTGATATACAACTCTGACAGCCCAATAGAGTACAGGCATTTGGAGGTTAGCCAACCAACCACCTGTATGGTTAAATAACTTTTTTTGCTGTCCGTCACAGTCGGGTAAAACCTAGCGGTGAGGGTAAGTTCAAAAAAAATAATGACGACTCTCCCACACCATGGGTTGGACTTTAATAGGGTAGGGGGCCACACTTTCCCACTTTGGGAGTTTGATTTTGAATAAAGCAAAACTTTGTAAAAGTTTGATGGACAGCCTTCCTGTTTGAGCGAGCCATCCAACAAACTTTTACAGCATTGACAGGAACCACAGTGATGGCAGTTCCTACCAATGTGTAGAGTTGTCTGCAGGGATGGCAGAGGTCCCTCGTGAAGGCATAGAGTATGTCCTCCTCCATACTCTAAATCAGCCTTTATGGCTGAAGACCCTGGCTTAATCCTTCCCTGTCATGCACAGTCTTGTCATTACTGATGACATTTCAGATGTTGCAGTCATGTTATCAATAATGTCGCAGGCCATGTCATGAGTGATGTAATATATGGGGCAATTACAATTACTAACTATAACATCACTTTAACCTTTGTTTGTTCTGTGAATTTTTAGTTTTTTTAAACGTAACATAATATTTTATTACTATGCGGGAAGCCATCCCCAAGATGCACTCAGGTGAAGGTGGAGCGCAGCGTGGGGTTGGCTGCAGAGCCTGTGCTGTGGCCTGGCCTTGCGTCCAAACCCCGTGGTCAGCAAGACTCTCCCATGCACAGCCATCAGCCTTCCATCTCTTATCTGCATTAAAACCACTCAGATACCACAATATTGACATCAATTAGAATCACTCAGTTACAATTAACATCATATGTCACAAGCACTGGAGCCTTGGAAATCTCTAATTTCAGCATAGCAAACTCACATTCACAGTCATTTACCTAGGTATAAATTGCACTTTCTTCATCAAGCATCTCATTCAATCTGTTCTGTCAGCAAATATATGGATAAATCTTGAATAGAATTCCGTAAGTACCTTATTTAGGAGTACTCCCTTCACTAGTGATGTGTTGAGCTTACTAACCAACAGTGTCCCTTGTAAGGTTGCAATTATCAGCAACAAGAGTAGGACCGTGTTCCTCAAAAGTAGGGAAAACTTGGAAAGGACTCTTATCATGTCATCTTGAGTCAAACTGTAGACAAGAACGTTGTTTGGTCAATCTGAGACATTTGATATGCCTTTGAACAAATGATAGATGGAGCACAGAAAAACAGGAGAAGCTGGCTCTAAGCCAAATGGCATTGATCTGCATCTGTCAGCTCCTTCTGGAGTGGTGTGTTGTGTCTTCGTCTTAACTGATCTTGTGATATGCCAATGACAAATCTAGAGCTGTAAAAACGTTCTCCCTTTCAGGGTTGCCAGCATTTCTACAATCTTTGGCAATAGATAAAAATCCACACACACACATCAGTTAAGGTCAAGCAAATAGACAGAAAGTCTGATGTTGTCAGTTGCTTCGTGTACCACTACGATCGGCGACATCCACTTAGAAGGTTCTGTCTCTTCCATCACACTGTCACACACCAGACATTTAGGCTTAGCCTTGAGATCCCTCCTCACCGACAAAAGGACATTCCTCAGTTTATTAGTCTTTGGTATGGCATTCTCTTTTGATATTACATGATGGACAAAACCTTTGAGTAAATCCACAGATTGAGAAAAGATATTAGAAAACAGCTTTGCTAATTTGGATTAAACGTGACGATGACATTTTGCAACCAACATCAAGTTGTCATAGCCTAAAACCTGTTCAGGAAGATTTGGATCTCTTTGTTGTGGCCACTGTAGGTTCTAGGACCCATATTCAGCAACCTATACATTGCTTCTAATTTTAGCACCCTTAAGTTCTTGGGATGTTTCAAAGTATCATTCAACATCTATAGGACGACTGCCATACCTTACTATCTTAGTATCAGGGAGAAGTAAAGTAACATTATCAAGTAACCCCAACACTTTACCACCAACCAGTGTAAGCCTAGCCCTAGAATCTGCGAGCACCCTCACACTATTATTACCCATCCTGTTCTCACAGCTATGTTCTCCTGCCCTACTTTCTACACATGTAAGATTAAATCTTCTAAAGTAGAAGCTTGATGTACAATTTTGGCTTGTAAACTGCCTTTGGTTTGCCTAGACCACTCCCTCTTTCCCTTACACATTCGAGCAAAGTGCCTTTGTTTTTACATTTTTGCCAAACTTGACCAACTGCAGGAAAATTCATGCTTGTGGCAAAATGTCCATTCAGACAACATCTGAAACGGAGAGATTTGGTCACTGGGTTATTTTTTCCACAAGACAGAACACATATAAACATGAATCAACTTATTTCATAGCTCATTGTACATCAGGCATGTCCCCATCCCTTGATAATTGCTGAATTTACGTTAAATTGTGAATTCACTAGAAATTGGTTAGCAATTCTAATGGCCTTGCCTAAAGGCAACTTTTCAGTCAATAATAACGTTTCCTGCTTTTAAATTATAGGTTATGTGACCAGCTGACCTCTATTCTTTTTATTGCAACATGATCTGTAACTATGCAGCAGTTGAAGATCCACCAATAGGCTCCCCAGGAAGTTGACCTCTCCCCAAAAATATACGTTGAACCACAACTTAATTGGTTTTCCATAGTTCAAATCCAATTCTACAATGGCTTGTTGATATTTACCAAAGTTATTTTCTTCCTGGTCTTCTCCTAATAAAATAGGGGTAGTTTCTTCTAAATACGGCATCCTTCTGCACCGAGGCAATGTTTTAAAAGAGCTAACTTTTTTCCTGTAAAAGTTTCAACACCAATGGATTCAATATAAGCTTGAATTCTAGCTTTCTATTTGCCCCATTACAGTTCTGGATATCCCAGTGCTGCTTAAATAGTGCACAAGGAGCTGCAACACCCTCCACATCAAAAACACACTGTGGTGAGTTGAATTACCTGGAAATAATAGTCATTAAGATGTGTGAAATATACTGAATGGTGGCACCGTGAAGAACTCAATACAAAGGAAATAGTTTGTATGAGGTTGAAACAATTTGACAATCATTACTATTGAATTGCACACTCGCTGTGTTAGATGTATTGCAGAGTAGAAATATCCTGTGAGGAAACAATACACAAATATTCAAAAGCACGCTGGTACCTGATGAGCATGATCATACAAAACAGTTAATACCTTAGCTTTGGGTATTTAGTCCTTTTCACACCTGGAATGCTGTGCACGATGATGATAGCAGGGATCAAATGGAATGGCCCGGTTGGGTCAAGCAACACTTGAGCATGTGATGACACAAGTCATGATGAGTCAAACATTGTTGCACTCGTGAATGCCTTGTGCATTCATGATAGCAGTGATTCTACAACCAGATTGGGTCAGGCAATGTGAAATGAAATGTGGCATTTATAAAGCACAAACTGTCACTCCCAGTGGAGCCTCCTGGCGCTACAAGATAACGAGCTTCAGCAGTGAAGAGTTAGGATCTAGATGAGTGACTGGGTATGACTTCACAATGAGATCTCTCCTCAAAATGATTTTTGCACATTATGAATCTTGATTTCAAGGCAATACATAATTTCAGTTAAAATGTAAAAAAGATACCAAGCCCCAAAGGTGATCAATGTTTGGCACAGCAACGTATACGCGATGGCTACACCATGGCGTCAGCAGTCCAGAATCATTTCCACCATTAACAGTGGTTTACCTCATCAGCTTCTTCGGGTGGTTCCCCCCATTCTAGAGACCCACTTATTGTCACTTTGAGAAGACAAAACACAGGTATGTAAAATAAGAAATGTAATAGAACAATGGTTACATATAGCCATCAAGGTGAGGAATTTCCAACAACTTTCTTTTCTACAACACTGCAGTGGAACATTGACACATAAACACTTCACTACACTCACTACACAATGAGCTTACTCTTGTGTGGCTGGTTGCATCTAACTCCCTAAACTGCTCCTTGGCCTCCCATTTAGTAGTGCATTTTCCCCATTTTCTAGTCACTCTCTCTTGTTCCTCTTCCAATTAGTGCTGAAATGTAGTTGTATGTGTGTGGAAATGTCTGCAGTAGGGGCAGAGATTTCCACACATAAGACAAAAGAGGCATAGGTTGATAACTCCACATGTAGGTTTGTTGATACCATTTTGTGGTACTTGAGTAGTATTATTGTAGTTCTACTAAACATACCACAAAATGCAGTTTGAGAATAGGCCTGCTTTAATCTTGTAAATATAGTAAAATCACTCTATAAGGAGATCCTCTATGTGAGGGTCTTACTTAAGGAAGTACTTTAATATGCACCAAAATATTACGCTAAGCATGACAAAATTATTAACAAAGAAGATTAAAAGTTCCTAGTTCCTTCTTAGATAAAGAAACAACGCCATATACTAATCTTTTATTGATGGACTAACTGATACAAAAAGATTTAACAGTACGGTCTGTTTCCTATGTTATCCTATGAAATGGATTTGTGAAGCCCATGTCTGCACCCTCGGAACACAGCTGTACTTGCAAAAGATCCAGAGAAACAGTGGTACCAAAATCTCAGGCGACGAGTAAAGTTATACTTGAACGGGTAGATGATCCAGTTGCTATACTTCAACGGTCAAACATATCTCTTAGTTTCCACTGCAATGATTTTAGTTTTAGTAACTGGTTCTGAAGTATTAAATGAGTTTAGACTCACCCTCCACAAAACCATATGGAAACACAAATGGTGGTGGATCCCTGTCAAAGCACCAAAGTTCCAACCCCAGGCTTTCTGGTTTGCAGGGTTGGTGCCTCGAGTCCGATGTCCTGGTGTATGAACAACAGTCTACTGAACTCCAACCAGCCACAAGCTAGTCCATCAAGGGTAATAGTCGGTTTATACAGCACAAGATGCTAAGGTGAACCACAAGTCGAGCTCAAAGTATTTCCAGTGCGAGGTCTGAGGTCTATGGTCCATAATCTCTGACTCTAGCCACAACTACAGCTGGGCTCTGAATGTCACTGACAAATAGGCTCTCCCCATCAAAGAGAGAATCGTCTCCATAGGCAGCAGTAAGTCCTTCACAGCAATGCCACATCTTCCTCTCCATTCTTTGCCTAGCAAGAGAGGCAGTCACAAGAAGAAACTTTTCTCTGGATCATAGGGTTTTCCAAGTGACACTGACATGCACCTGTTTCTTGATTGAGGGAGTAACGCGGAAACAAATTGAAAAACTCAGTGTTGATGGTCAGTGTTGACCACTGAGATGACTGTCAATCCTTGAAACTTGGGAGACTCCTTCAATCCCAGATGTGCATAAATAGCACATGATCAAAGACTGTTAAAATGGACCTCCTCCTGGACTGATTCGAACTTGTCCATTTCATGTGATTTCTGCCCACAGGAAGCTTGTTTTAGCAGAAAATATCTGGATGGCAGAGGAAAACCTATAGTTGAGGGGCATTTTCTCCTTGGACCAGCCAAAATCTAACATTACTTTTGAATGTATGATGACTTTGAGTTGAATTTTCATGCACGATATTAGTTAAGTACATTTCATGAAAGTTTGCATAATTTAGCATAACTGTTGAGAAATTTTGTGAAATAAAAATTGTAATTCCTCCCACCCATAATGCAGAGATGGCAGGAACAAAGGGAGGGACTGCGCCAACACTCTGGCAGAGGCATGACGCATCTTCAAAGGCCTGGTGGGCCACCTTTCAAACTCAAAGCACCAACTGTACCAGGGCGTTGGGACTAGGGAAGAGGAATGCAAACACATGTTCTCCCAGATCAGCAGAGCCTTGGGCAGCCTTTGCATAAGATCATACACCATTCTGAATACAGAAACAGAGAGTACAGTGAACTCTCTGTTGCTTCAGTCAGTCATGAATGCAAACCTCGCACTTAACAACTGTTATACTTTACCACGTACACACACCTCCATATATGCCATAAACCTGATGGAGATAAAGGACCTCAGATATGGTTACTGCCTGGGTCAAAAGTATCATGCCCATAAAAAGGTGGAAGTGGGAAGTGTTTGTTGTGAAGAGTCATCTCATTTCCCTCAGAAAATAATTGTAAATTGCAATATAGAGTGTGACCACTCAGTATGCTTTATGTTTGTCCTTATTTCTGCCTTCAGATTATAGGAAGATGCACTTTTGTTTAAAAAGTCTCAAGCCCACACATAATGTGTGTGTTGCATGCCTCATCCAGCTGGCTTATACCTCTAGATGACCTCAACGTTCCTAATTGTAGAAAGGGGGGCTCTTTGATCTTCTTTTAGGACTGTTCAAGTTGATATGTTGCCCCATAGGAGAGTGTAGGCGGGTGGACCCACGTTTGACGTTTTGTGTCATTCATTTATTGTCTGGTAGGCCCAAGCATACATGTGGGATACTGTTTTGATCGGGAGGAATATGGGATACTGGAGGTGAAATGTTTGCAATTCCCAGCACAGTTTTTCCTCACATAAATGGGAGCAACTTATATTTATTTAACCTACATTTGATGTCTGCAAGGCATGGCTGATAAGAAAAAGTGTTGGAAATCATGCACGCCACACCACCCTGGTCACTCATGAGTCTTTAGTTTTCAGAAATGTTTGCTTTTGGAAGGTTTCCCTTGATGCCGACTTATCTGGACTTAAATACTGTTGGTACCCACATTGTAAAAGTCTATCTTATCTAACCATCATTTCTTCTCTTCATGTGGTCATGTGTAGGGTAATTTCCCTTTCCATGTGATACATTTTGGTTTTTATTCTCAGACCTGTGGGAATGCAGACATTAGAACATTGCTTATACCTATTGAATGTCTCCTAATGTTCGCAGTTTCACTGTATATAAAACACTTTTCTGAAAAAACTCACTGAGAATTACCTGGAATTAGTAGTAAATCGGAATGAGGTGTGCCATGGCTAACAACCATCCAAAATCTCATATTCTTCAGTTCATTTATAACAAGCAACAGCTCAGTCATTGTTTTAGGACAAGCTATTAACACTACAGGCTGTATTGCAGAAGTGCCCCGTGCCACAGTGCATTGTGGTATTACAGAAGGTGTCGTAGAGACTTGTGCGGCACCTTCTGTAATACAGAAAGCGCTGGTGCACATGTCAAAGGGCACTCCCTCATTTGGATGGGGGTGTGGCCCCAGGCAAATGTGGGAATCACTTGCCTCTGCTCCCATGCCATATTATGGATGTATTATGGATGCGGGAGAAGAGGCAAACATGCCCTTAGGAGGTGCACTGAGATAGCGCCACAAAAAGATGGTATCTTCTCAAGGGCTGAAAGGGGGTCCCAGTCACTCACTGCACCTGCCTGCAAGAAGATCTCTAATTCCATTTGAAATTACAGGTGGGTTGCCGCCTGCACATAGAAACATAGAGCAGCTTTTAAACAGCTGCTCTGTATTTCATTTGAATGCACTTCCCCAGGGCAGCACACGTTTGCGGCTGTCCTGAGGGCAGGGCATTCTTCCTAATAGAGCACACTTTCCTTTTTTACACCCAGTGCACCTTCTTTAAGATGCACCATGGAACAAACAGGAAAAGTGCACCCTATCTGTAATAGGCCCTCTATGTCTCTTGGGCCAGAACAATCTGTTGGATGCATACTTTGGGACCCAGACTACATGTCTTGTAATGCACTAGCACATAATTGGTGGTATTATTCAAATTTAAGAAACTGAAATGAGGTTGTTTGATAAGCAAACTTTTAGCATCTTCAGGAGATATTGTTAGTCAGTTATGCATGTATGTGGCAGGGCTCTCCAGGTAATACGTTCATGTTACATACAAACCAGAGATAGCTTATGTTAACATGAAGGGCATTATCTCTTTAGTGTGTGTATGCATAAGGCTGAAGGTCTAGTGAACTAATTTTCTGAATGGCTATACTTGTTAACAGAGTGTGCAAGATCACCATATTATTCCAGCAGCAGGATGACATTATTTGCTGTAACAAAAAAAACAGAAACACAGCAGAGAGAAAACTTTCATTCTGCTGTCCGGGGAACTATGGGCCACATGTATAATTATTTCAAACAGTGATTACCTAATTGCAATTCCCTGCGAATCGCAATTAGGTAATCAGTATTTGAATGTATGTAACTCCACGAACCTCATTTAGAGTTTCCTAATGGGTCGCAAACTGACCTACCTCATTAGTATTAATGAGGTAGGTCGCAGTTTGCGACTCATTAGGAATCGCTAAAATCACAAGAATGGCGGCCTGCTAGGGTCAGCAGACCATCATGTCTGTGATTGCTTTTAAATAAAGCATTTTTTTTAAATGCAGCTCATTTTCCTTGAAGGAAAACGGGTTGCACTTAAAAAAGAAAAATTAAGTTTTCTTTTAATTTTTTCAAGAGGAGGCAGTGGTCCGTGGGACCACTGCCTGCTCTAAAAAACATTTTTACAAACTTTCGCAAATGGGAAGTGGTCTCTCAAGGACTACTTCCTGTTTGCAAATGGGTACCACCTACTTGAAGTAGGTGGTAAAATGTGAATCTTTTGCAACCACATTTCGGTCGCAAAACATTCATACAGACCGCTGCGATTCAGTATTTTGAAGGGACGCCCTAAACATGCCCCTTCCTAATATCATATTGACATGTATTCTCAATTCCAAATAGAAATTCGGTAACATGTTACCGAATCACAATTTGGAATTTATACATACCAAAATGCATTTTACCAGTCTTAAAATGCCAAATTCTGCTAATCGGGCTGTTTGTGACCGGTAAAATGAATGATACATGTGGTTCTATGTGTGGTGATTAGCACTGCAAGGCCATCTGACCTCGCACAAAACAAGTTTGGAATGAAGAAGGAAACAAACACATCAGTTATAGTTACTTGATTTTTGAGTGTGTCTCTAACAGAGACATTGTTTGTGCAGATACGAGAATGCAGCATAGAGGTTTCCTCATACCTTTCCATAGAAAAAGGTATAAAGAGACCCAGGAATATGGGAGGAGCAGACACAAAGCCTGATGCAACATGCCGAAGCACCATTATACGACTGCAGGAACGGCATTCTGTAGTATACTGAGATAGTTACACGGCTTGACATAAGGTGTTAAAGAAATTATAAATAATAGCTCAGCCAATATACCACTGATAGCATATAAATATATCTATATATCTATATATCTATATATCTATATATATATATATATATATATGTGTGTCTTCAACTAAAATGCCCTCATTTTGAAATCGCACTCCATAGCATTTTAGTTAAGATCAGCCAGCTTTTTGTTCGTGGATGCTTCATCTGGCCTCACACGTTTCGGAGCATGGCTCCTTGTTCAAAGGCAGCCACGATGTTTGCAGTGTGCTGAGAGGCATATTTCCCTGCATAAAGTTCTCCTTAAGTCGGTTCTAGGTGAGTAAACTTGTGTTGCCTGCTGGGAAAAATAGAGTATTCAAGTAAGCTGTTCTATAGTAGAGTCTGTGCAACATCATGCAATACGCATTACTACATTACCCTTAGTGGGCCTCCAACTAGTAAAAAGCAGTAATTACTCTACTCTGCTGTTCCACAATTAAGTTCTGGATTTTCAGGATCTTGTGGCACCCATTCAGCATTTTGGGGTGGTGCAGTTCTCACGGCTGTGCTGCCGCTAATTTTATGTTGAACCTAAACACCGTCATTTTGAAAATGCACTCCACAGCAGATTAGTTAAGTTCAGCCAGCTTTTTTTTCCGTGGCTGTTTCATCTGGCCTGACGCGTTTCGGGCCATGACTCCTTGTTCACAGGCTGCCACGGTGTTCACAGTGTGCTGAAAGGCATATTTCCCTGCATAAAGTTCTACTTAAGTAGGTTCCAGGTGAATAAACTTGTGTTGCCTGCTTGGAAAACTAGTGCAATTCAGTAAGTAGTTCTAAGTGGTACATGCGACAATCACATCCAGACTGGACTATTCAAACGGCCTATACCTTGGCCTGCCCAAATACTTGGTGCAGCGCTTACAGATCGTGCAGGATGCGGCTGCGAGATTAATAAAACCAATTCCTTTCAGACATCATATCTCTCCGCATCTGCGCGAACTGCACTGGCTTCCAGTAGCAAGCAGAGTTAAATTCAAAGTTCTTACCTTAGCGTTCAGAGCATTGAAAGGTACCTGCCCTACCTACTTAAAACTCAGACTCCCCCGCTACCATCAGGAGAGACATCTACGCTCTAATTCTCGGCTTCAGCTATCCATTCCACGAGTTAGGAAGGCCAGACTTGGGGGCAGATCTTTCTCCGCTGGCACGGCGAAACTTTGGAACGCCCTGCCTCTGGCCATTCAATCTGCCTCGACAGAAGCAAGCTTCAAGAAGCTCCTAAAGACCTGGCTTTTTATGCAAAAAACTTAAACCATTTCACCTAGCTTCCTCCCAGCTGAAAGCACTCTCTTAGCGCCGGGACACCTCCTTGAGAGGTAGCTGTTCGCGCTTTACAAGCATCTGTATTATTATTATTATTATTATTATTAGTTCTATAGTATATATATACTTTATTTATTCTTTCTATACAAACCCAATTTTCTATACAAACCAAACTTAAACTATGCAAACGTTAAACTTTAGAAATAGTTCTAACTTAAAATTTTTATTTGGGCATCCCCAATAATAACTTACATTTATAATTTTTGCATCACCTCCAATTTACTATATGTCTGCACCTCTGTCTCGTTGCACAACTCGCCACACTACATTAACTATAACTTGCCACTCTATCATGCACTGTGTTCTCAGAAATTGTCATTTGAGCTTTATTAAGTGTTATTATGACTGCTATGACTTCACATGCGGTAAGTCATAGAATATGCAGGGGTATAACCAAAGGGTGTGTGGCGTACATTGGAGTGGCATAGACTGGCGTGATATAGAGTGGAATAACAAAGAGTGGAGTGGCACAGAGTGGAATAGTAAGGATTTGGAGTGTCATAAACTGGAGTAGCGTAGAGTGTAGTATTATACAGTGGCATGCCAGACATTGAAACAGCAATGAGTAAATTGGCATATAGTGCAGAGGCGTACAACAGAGCTGTGTACAGTGGAGTGGTGTAGAATGAAGTGGCATACAGTGTAATAGCGTAGAGTCGAGAGTAATAGTGTGTAATAGCGTAGAGTGGAGTAGCGTACTGTGTAGTGGTGTACAGTGCAGAACCATAAAGTGGAATACTAGACAGCGGAGTGGCCTAGAGTTGAGTTAAGTAGAGTGGAGTGGTGCACGGGAGTATATTGTAAAATGTTGTGGCATAGAGTGTAGTTGTAGGTGTGTACAGGGAAATGTGGTCTGACATGTATCAATGGATTGCAATGGCATGTGTAGTCACAAACCATTGATCATGTTACCTTTAACTCAAAGTAGATGATAACTGATTCGCAAGGGAGAAGATGCCTATGTGGGTCACTCGCCCCTTTGTGAATGATGTTGGTGGATTTCATATAGAGCAACCCCACCCCTGCTCAAATGCTAAACCGGTTTTTTTTGGTTACAGGCAGCATGGGCTCCTTTATAGAAAACGAAATCCAAACACAGGGATGGCAGTCTGTAGTTCCTTGTATCCCACAATACATTTGTTTTCAGCCAATCAAAAGGGGTCCCAAATAGCGATATGCCCAATCATTATTCAGTTCGCCATTCATCCTGTTGCCCTCTGCAGCTGGAGATGTTGTGATGTGACCTAGGACTCCATAGTATATAAGTACAAAAGAGAGCCACTTCTGCTAGAGATCATCAGCTCACTAGGTATATAGACAGCATGAGTCCAAACATACAGGCTGCCTTAATCTTGTGTTTAATTAAAAAAAACGTTGTTCACTCTCAAAATGATAAAGCACTTAATTAAAAGTTAAGAACCTTCAATCATATTTGAATTACTGCTCATTTGATTTCAACAATGCATTGCAAGTTCAGAACATTGTGGAAATTAATTTTAAAGTGGAAAAACTGTCACCAGTAGGCAAGTGTTTAGATGCACGAAACGTCCATAAACACACAATAACATTTCTAAAAAGATGAAATACTTTATAAGGGTCCATATCCACCAATCTTTCTATTTATATTTTGAGTGGGGTATTGTTTCACATAACTCTTTAACCCCTTCGCTGCGGGGGTTAATCCCCCGCTGTGCTGGGGGGGAAGGGGGGCGGCACAGCGCCCGCATGCTCATGACGAGCTGAGCTCGTCATGAGGCACGGCGCTACTGTGCTCATGACGAGCTCAGCTCGTCACAGGTGCATTACCTGCCGTGGAACGCTCAGCACAGCAGGGGAATTATCCCCACATGTGAGCGTTCCACGGCTCATGACGAGCTGAGCTCGTCATGAGCACCGGAGCGCCGTGGCTCATGACGAGCTCAGGATTCAAAATGGGTCGCAAATACCTCCTAAGTAAAGGCAGACACTATGAAAGTAATGTAGACACAATACATATCTTATAAGTCCTCATCCTTGGTGCCTATCACAGCATTGTTGACATCAACTAAAGATAATTTGATGTTATTGAATGTTATTAACTTTTTATTAGGTCTGCGATCATTTTGAGTGTAAGCAAAGTTATGTTTGATCGAAATCGAGATTAAAATCACATTGATTATTGATGCATATTTGGGCTCATGCTGTCTGCATATCTAATACATTGATGATTTATCACAGAGGTGGCTTTATTTTGTGTTTACATATTGTTGGATGCTCAGCCTCTCCTTAGCGCTACATGAGCCTGCTCTTGTGTTTGACACTACTTTTACATGCTCTACTAAGAGGGGGTGTATAATCCCACCGTCAAAGTCTAAACCGCAGCTAAACAAAGGGGGTTCTTGACAAAGTTAATGTGGTGTTCTGCTAGTAACCTTTACGAATGGGCAATGTATGGTCGTGGTTAGTCACCTCAGATATTGTTCTGAAATAGTGTGAAGACACATGAGATGGTTATACCTCCATATCAGATCAGAAATTGAAATTGAGGGAGACATTATAGTGTGACATTATGGCAGCTATGGACTTGCAAAAGACTTATTTGAATAGATCATCAGTTGAATATCCTTTGGATAATTTTGTATTGTTCAGTAGGAGACAAGGCCTAATATAATCTAAGCTGCAAAGATTTTGTCCCTCTTTATAAGAATACATACATTCGCTTATTCCCTCGCCCACAGGAAGAGGACTGTCATATTGGGAAACAGTGAAAAATGTATTGGCATTTTTCTTTGGTTGTTTTCAGGGATACTATGAATATTGCATCATCCTATGAATCAAGTAAGCATGAATCAAGTATTTTAACAGAGTTGTACCACTGTTGTGATGTGCTTTATGCGCTTAATGTGAAACTCATGTGTTAGACTTATGCTGTGCCTTCCCCAAAACCTTTTGCCTTAGCCACCTCTTGCTGCTGAAATTCTTTTTCATTGGTTTTAGGTCTCTGAGCACTTTACCATTGCTATCCAATGCTAAAGTGCTTGTTCTCACTCCTTAAAAAATGGTAAAATTGGACTCTACCTGATTCGTATATTGAAATTCCTTTTATGTCCTTAGTAAAATGGTACAACATGTAACCAGGGCCTGTAAATTAAACACTACAAGTTGGCCTGCAGCACTTTTTAAGCCACCCACTTAAGCAGCCCTTTAAAACATGTCTCAGGCCTGTCTTTGCACCCTCCGAGCAGTTGTAAACTGCCAATTTGAACTGGTAAAATAAACCTTTTGCCTCGCCTAAACCTTCCTTTTTGATACAAATAAGTATCATGGTGCTTGTGGAGTTCCTTGGAGCTTGCACAATGGGACAGAAGACCACCTTCAGGCACCACCAAGTTTGAGTACCGTAATGGGGCACACTGTTGGAATGACCAGGTGAGGGAAAGGGTGTGTGAGGTAGGAACAGCTGGGAGGGAGACCAGCAAAATAAAACTAAGGAATCGTAACTTGTGTCTTAGAACTCCCTTTCCTCTTAATAGCTAGAGACGGATGTAAAACCTTAATCACCTGAGTTATGCAGCCTGATGAATCCTGAGCTGATGGTAGATATTGCATTTGAACTTTGAAGAAAAAAGCAACAGCAGGGGTTAAGTATCTACTCTTGTTCAACTTAACACAGTACATCTAGCTAGACTGTATATACTGTGTCAACAAGTTCATACCACAAAACAGCTTTGAATGCATTGTGGAGGTTTTCATACTGGTTGTCTGAAACAGAGGTTAGTACAAAAATAGGGCAACCCAATAATCTTCTCGGGACTGGGTATAATCAATACACAATACAGATGTCCCTAGAGGAATCATTTAGTTATTAATTCATATTTGAGAACATGTCGCATATGTGAACCCAATTTGTCACATTCAGGGAAATCTCGATAAACAATGTATAAATATTTGTTTTAATCCAATTTTAGATAAGTATATTCAATTCATCATGTACGGCAACCAAAGTGCTACTGAATTTGTCCACATATTTTACAGTAGTAACCAAACACCTTTTGCTTTTAATACATATGGGTAACAATCCCCCATATATCAAACTTAAACAGATCTTTTTACATTGCTTTCACTATGCCTCCAAGAACATAAATACAAACTAAAAGGTGCAATACCATTGATGTTTCAGTCTCTCTAACGGTCTAAAACATCTAATGCAATAAAAACATAAAACAACATGTACAGAAAGACAACCCTGAGTTCAACAATATCGTCTGCTCAACACTCAAAAAGCACAATGACAACACATCTCAAGTGAGTGCTTATATATACAATGTGCTGGATATACATATAGAATGTGCCAAGAATAATAAATAAATAAAGTGCCACCAATCACCATTCAACATGCTATTTAGCCAAAAGTCATTCCAAACCCAATGATGACTTCAGAGTGACCTACATAGCAACACCGGTGCCACCGTACCATCAAGTGACACATGATTAACAATAAATAGAAATAGAAAGAATCATTCAAGGAAAAATCCTCAGTGAAGGCATACACCGCTATCCCAAACATCACTCCAAAACAATAGGAGTGCCCCATGTCCATTAAGTGAACTGCAGGCAACTCCCCTTACCTCAAAACTGTTTCCAAATCTGAAAATTAGATTATAGGAATGTATCATTCTAGATAACGCCACCATTAACTCATCAACTCTTTTCTTAAAGAACACAATACTCACAACTAAGACGTACGTCTGTATTTTCTTAATAGGCCATGAGAACAAAACGCCATCGGCAAGTTAGAACTACTCTTTAACTAAAAGCAAACAGACATACGTAAAGTCCTATTAAAAAAAGCCGCTGCGTCAACTAACTTAGTTAAGAACCAGCGTCGCTCAATTAAAAGACATATGTAAAGTCTCATTCAAAAATGCCGCTGCGTCAACCTACTTAGTTAAGAACCAGCGTCGCTCAATTAATTAATTTTTTGTTTAGTTTCCACCTTTGAAAATGTTATTGGTTAGTTTCGACCTTCGATATTTTTATGCAAGTGTTTTTATTGTTTGCAATCATGAATCAAATGATTTGATGTAGGGGAGACCTTCCTAAGTAATTCCAAAGGAGTATTTTTTCTAGATCCGTGCATTAATGCGGTAACAGTTTCACAGTTTTATGAAATATCATCCTCTACACCAGGCTTCACCAACGAGTAGCTTGCGAGCTACTTGTAGCTCTACAGCTGCCCATAAGTAGCTCTGCTGTGTGTAGCCCACTCTACTGAAATAGAAGCTTTTACAATTTATATATGCATCCCAAAATTGAAAAACCTGTATTTGAGAGGTAAATCTGTATATTTTTAGAAAACATAAGCTAATGTTTGGGCAAAAATGCTTGCATTTCCTAAACATGTTTAATGCTCAATGTTAGAGTGATAAATCATGCAGCGTTAGAGGGACGTATTACTAACATTCCCTTGGTGCCAAGGGCATTGCAGCTATGGATTAGCTATGTAGGGGCATTCCACATTGATAAAGCCTTTTTAACATTTGTTGGAACCGGAGGTCTCTGGTTGGCACAGGTATGCAATTGTGACAAGCAGGGACCCTCACTTCCAGTCAGGGCAAGGGAACTACTCCTTCGAATAACCCCTGCTCACCCTCTAGGTAGTGTGGCGCGAGCAGACAAGGCTAATCCTCAGGGCGATAGTTAGTTAAGCATTTATGATCACACACAGTAAACCCACTGACCCACCACAAATGGACACCAGTCGTATGGTTGTATCAAAAATACGTATACTTTGTATAAAAGGTAGATTCAAGCAGAATTATCACAAGACCAGAATAACGTTTAGCGAGTTGAGGCCACCAGATTACAATAGGCAAGTTTAGTCTTTGAATGTTCGTTGTTCAGCAAGGTACGATGACAGGGAAATAGGAACGTTGCGGACCCTGGATCCGATATGAACTCGAGACGGAGTTCAAGTGTACCTTGCTTGTGGAAGTCTGAGGCGTTTCAGGCACGGCTACTGGTGAGGGCGGACCCGGGACGGGGCCGACGGTTCTCCAGAGGATCTCTCCGACTCGGTCCTCCTCGAGAAGTGAGGCGGTGGAGCAGGACTGTCGAGGGTTGCGGCGATCCGTGGTCGATGCAGCTCACAAGGCGAGGCGCCGTTCGGGCCTGCGGGACATACTACTTCTTAGCAAGCCGGGTCGTACTCGTGGATCTGTGAGGGGCGTCGCGTTCTATGGCAGGCGGGTGAGGCACCAGGCTTCCGGTACCACTGTACGAGGAGGCCTTTCTTGAGGTCCGGCACGTGCCTTGGTATGCAGGACCAGACAGTCGGGTACATTATGACGTACGGACCGTCCGAGGCTATGGAATGCGCTCCATGCAGATTCCGGCTGGAGAAGATGAGAGGTACCCAACGCGCTCCGTTAGCGGCGAGGCGACAGTAGAGCGGGCGGCCCGGCACTGAAGCGGAGAGCGGCTCAGGGATGAGCGGGGCTCTCTACGGCGGGGCGACCAGGCTCTGAGCTGTCACGACCTCGGAGGGGGCAAAGGCACCCGAGTCACAACTCTGGCCAGGGAATAAGAACTAAGGCCCAACAGCAGACGGGCACAAGCAGAATAGAACCTAATGGTCCTGGGGTTCCGTTCAGGGGGCAAGCTCTCGATCAAGCCCTTGGAGATCGTTTAAGGCACAAGTCTACAAAGTCCTCTCTGGTCCTTTCCTCTCCCTTCTCAGAAAGGCACCACTGCAGGCCAGTCTAACAGGATACAGATTGGTTTCCATCCTTCAGCTTCTCTTGGTCCTTCTAGTCAGGCAGAGGTTCGTCGTGGTCATAACTGGATCTGATGTGTAAGGAGTGGGGCTCCTATATTTATACTGCGTTTCTTTTGTCTTTGCAGGCCATGGAGCCTGAGCCTAGTTCAACCCGGTTTTGGAGTACTCTGTTGACAGGACGCTGCCGTCTTCTTTCAGGGTGCAGGGTAGAGACATCAGACGCTCCGCAGGAGGTGGAGCCAGCATTGTGGTGGTGGAGCACAACCCTATTCAGAGTCAAGGACTACTCGGCCCACCCATCCTGGAGTAAGCACCCTATTCACCACCTGGAGCCCCCGACTGTCCCCGGGAATCTCCCAGCCCTGTCACTCACACAAACTCAGACAGCAGATACACATTATGGCAGAGGCGGGCTGAAACAGTTAGGCCAGCAAAGGCTAACTTTCTAAAAGTAGCATTTGCAAACACAGGATATTAAAATAAACCTTACTAAAGGAAGTATTTTATTATTCTGAGTTCAGGCATACTAAACTCGACGTGCTACCGTGTTCCCTGAGCCTGCCGGGACTAAAGCGTGTAATAGTGCCGACAGCTCATCTGGCCTAAGAGAACCGGTAGCCCTTCAATCGCGAAGAATGAAAAGGGCGGTAATTCACTACTAGGACATGCCACATTCTAGGCTTGTCCTACCGTACGCTTACAATGCACCCTGCCCGTAGGCCTACCATAGGGGTAACTGATATGAAGGTTAGGGAAGGTTCAGGGACTGGCAAGTGTGGGCACTTGCCCAGTCAGCGTGACAGTACGGGACTGTAGTTGGGGTCTGCGATGGCGGACCCGAGACATATCTTACGAGGCCGCTTCTGTGGGTGGCGCAACCAGCGCTGCAGGCCCACTAGCAGCATTTGTATCTACAAGCCCCGGCACTCCTCGTGCACTTTACTGGGGACTGACAGTAGACCAAATAAGCCAATCGTGGAAATCAATTACACATACACTTTACATTGAGAGCACTTGCACTGCGGCACGGATTGGCCGTGGCGCAGTGCCCTGAGCATCGTACACTAGCAAAACAACTGAGGCACATCAACAAAAAGTGGAAGGGAGACTCACGCCAAGGTGCCAGGTCTAACAACATTACTTCTGGAATCCCTGCCTGATGTACTGAGGTTATTATTGGTAATCCTGCATGAGGTGGCCACAAATTAAATCTTGTCAGATATGGTCACAGTTACAGTACAAATAATAATAGTAGCTTGGGATCATTTTCATTGAACAGAAGTAGCTCTTATTACACAAAAGGTTGGCGACCCCTAATCTACACCCAATGGGACAATATTTTTCTAAGCAGTATTTATGATATTTATGTTTGTTGTACAACCCTTCTGTATACAATATTAAGATATACAACTTTTACCTGTGCAAGTCGAAATGAAGACCTCGTTTTAAACTGAGTGATTTCACAGCTAAACACAATAAAGCTTCACAAAGTCCAAGCCATGGTGGTAATGTTTGAAGGCTACAATTTGACGTGACCTCTGGCCTATACTCCACTAATTGCCCCCAATTAAGAGCAGCAGCGGTTCCTCCACTAAGGCGAAGGAGTGTCGCCCCATTTCCGTCTGTACAGTTAAAAAATAAAAATAAAAAGTATAATATTGTAACGTTATCATTATTTTATTTTACCGTACAGGCTCAGTAGGTTGGGGGCAGGGCGGGCTGGGCTGTTTGGAGCTGGGGGAGGAGTGGTAGGCACTTTCCAAGTGCACATGATAGATTGGCCCCACGTCTTGGTCCGGCCAGTCATGCGCACTTAGCATGCTCTTCACCAGGCAGTATTGCACAGCCTGGATGGAGAACTTGCACAGCATCCCAGCCACTGTCTGAGCGCTGAACTACAGCACTCAGACCTATCCAATACTGATGTAAGGTAGCGTTGTGATTGGCTAAGAGACTCTGGGAGCCTCCGAGCTTTCTGCTGCCGGAGAAGAGAAGAGGATGGAGGAGAGGCGGCAGCCGGCAGTACCAAGGTAAGAGCTTTTATGTTTTTTTATCAACCCCCTCCCGCTACACCACCTTGTTCGGTAGCAGCCGCTACTAAATAGGAGTCAGGTGAAACCGTATGCCCGAGTGGGATTAAGCTATGCCTTACCATCCATTGCTGGAATTCCTGCAATTTGATTTTCAGGGTGCAGGAGCATCAGGCCAGATTTTACAGGCTGAGATGGACAGCCAGTGAACACCTGTTATGAATATGCTGCAATTTCACAGGTCACATTTACCACCCACTGACAGCAAATGGTAAAAGTGAGCATTAACACCCAAAGACTTGAGTTCCCTGTAAACTTTCGCCTTGAAAAACTGGGTCTGCAGATGTATTCCCCATTCAATGGGAATTAACTCATAGTAGTTGGAATTAAGTGTGGAGATGCCGGCTGGGATCGTACATTCCAGACACCTGGAATCTTTGCATCTAAATCTCCCTGAATCATAATCAGAACCAAAAGAGAGAAACCATATCCAGTTAGTATTTACAACAGTAGTCCTGCCATTCTATGGGCACACTGTGCTTGAAGATGGTCCAAAAGATCTTTTGTTTTAAAGCTGTATCAGCCTGGCTTACACGTGTACTTAAGGGCAAAGCTCTTTCTCCATTTCCACTTTGTACTGTGGGGATTTATGTCAAATGTCCTGGCTGGAAGCTGGAAGTTTGGTTTTATTGGGTCTCTGATGTCAGAGCTGGCAGCTGCACCCGTGCATTACATGCTTCCTAGGCTGGGGCAGCATTTGATGAATGCTTTTTTCAGCAATGGTATTGATCGCTGTCATTTCTACCTGCTTTTTTATCTCTATATGTCAGCAAACCACACGCCCTTCTGGGCTCTCGAGAGTCTTCAGTGGTTGTGACTTGGACCATGTCTTTATTTTAATGAATCTGTTCAAGTCGGTTACTGGAAGACATATTCTGTTCTAACTTTTTTTCACTGTGACTGCTGAACTTATTTTGCAACGGATGTTTTGGTGGTTCAGCAATATTCATGCGTGTAGCACTTAATGATAAGCTATAAATTCATTTACGTTTTGCTCCATACTTTAATCAGTTAATCTAGTTAGTTTTTTTCCTTTTCTAGAAGAGTCTAGTAAACATTCAACATTAAACGATGTGACAAAACTGGTCCAAAAAATTCCTTAACTTATGGAACAATATGTACAGCACCATGAAATGGCCTCATCAGAATGTGGTGCTATACAATGTTTAAAAATGCATAATTAAATAAAGAAATGCTCTTGTCCAGGGCTACTCATTTCTATCATAGTTATGAGACTCTAGCACAAATCGTCCTTCCAGGGAGCACAAAGGGTCCCGCTTTCGAGGCAGGACATGGTACCATTGGGCTGATGACTCAGTCACCTGCCACTAAACAGTTCC
The DNA here is from genome assembly GCF_964261635.1 of Lissotriton helveticus. NCBI lineage: Eukaryota > Metazoa > Chordata > Amphibia > Caudata > Salamandridae > Lissotriton > Lissotriton helveticus. The sequence continues at coordinate 1,155,327,411 of NC_136065.1, forward strand.
CGATTAAAACAATGTTTCTTCTAGAGCTAAACTCTGAGGGTTAGAAAATTGTAGCTGAATTGTTAAAAGGAATTAGACTGGAATTTGCACCCATTCCTGCTCAAGTTTTCAAGGTCCTAAACCTGGCCAAGAAAGCCTGTGGATCCCAACCTTTCCAATTGGTCAAACAGTATGAAAATCATAGTGGTTTCATACAGTGACCTATTTAGATTGATAGAACGATGGCCAATCAGACTGACATGTTCTGTTTCAGCTTTAGTCACTAGCTGTTCTGTAATTTATTTCAAATGACTTGTGCATGTTCCTTGGGTGCTCTGTTTGTGGTACTGAAAATTCTGGACTCGTGTAATAAACTTTGTCGTAGCATGACGATTTTTATATCAAAAGACCGAGAATGGCTAGTACACTATGTACAAGCATTTTCGTCATATTCCAGTAACGATTTCACCTCGAAATCGTCATTTTCGTCCTGAACCCTTGGCTTCCATTTTGTGTACAGCAGCCATTTTGTGAGTTGCCCTCACATAGGCTTATAACTACAGCCAAATTCGATTCCAAAGGACACGTACACCGTAATTGACTTCTCTGTGACCTGGGCAAGCTGAAACCATTGCCCCAGGCCGAACCTGCCCGGCCAGTTCCTTTCCCAGTGGCGGAGCAAGATAGCATCAAGGCACAACATGCCATAAACCTTTTCATCGCACACACACCCTGTCTTATCTTACTCACACCTGTCTCTGCTCCCTTCTTTATGGCCTGTTTACGATGGGGATGTGCCGGGTTTTTTATTATGGGTTTCTGCAGCTTGTGTAAGAAGGAATGTTGGGTTTTTGCATGTTTGCAAAAGCTAGAACTGCCCCTTTCTTTTTTTGTACTGAGTCATGTAACGCTAAAAACATATAAAAGGCCTCTGTCCTCTTTGTTCCTCAGACTACCTCATCCACTTGCTACGACTTCTGGGTGACGTGGCCTCACTATGTTAAGTTTAATAAAGATGTCTTTTCATATTTTCAGAGTCTGTGCCCAGTTCTTGTTATATTAGTAAGTATTCCCTGAGAGTGAAAATTACCAAGTTCTTCATGTTGTATGGGAAGGCAGTGGTGGGTGAAATAGGCAGCGCAGCACCGATAATCTTGCATCAATCGATGTACTGTTGCAGCTCAAAATTGCTTGCCATTTTCATGTCTACAGATACAGGTTCCTCAAATGAATGCTCCATCTGGTAATCCACATTCTCAATCTAGGGTTTGAAAAAAGAGAGTTTCACCTACTCATACTCAGGCACCTAGCAAGGAAAAATCCCAGAGCATTACTAATACAAAATACACATAACATTATAAAAATACGTACATTACCCCTTCGCTGTGGCGCGACTTCCGCCATGGTGTGGGGGGAGGCTGAGCGCGGCGCTCCGGTACTAATGACGGCTCCACGCCATCATGAGGCACGGGCGGCGTGTGCTCATGACGGCGTGGAGCTGTAATGACCCCGTTCACTCACTAATTCGCCGGCAAAGGCAGGGAATTAGTTCCGTGTGGGCGGAGCGGCAGTTGCATGACGGCTCCACTCAGTCATGAGCACACGCCGCCCTGGCTCATGGCGACATGGAGCCGTCATGAGCACGCATGAGGTTAAAATTACGGAATGTTCATATCAGATATGACATGCAATGCCACATATACACCATAACTCATGCGGCTCACTATTTTTTCTTCTATTAGATATTTTTTTCATTGAGCATGGCGGGTGGTGTGAGATATGATGTGTGCAAATTTAAGGGCTTTAGCAGCTTTGTGTTTACTGATCACAATTAACATTTAGGGGCCGATTCTGATGTCCTTCGGAAAGGCTCGAAATTGGATTCGGGATTGCCAAATCAGATCTGGAGCTCTTGTATACGACCAAATTGGACACACTTCCGAACGACAAGTACAATGCCTGGAAACCAGTAGGGCTGACTAATTTGGTTCCGAAAGGCATTCGGACTGGTCGCATCTTTCGGAGCGAATCGCACAGCTCTATGGACTCGGTTTTCTGACCGAGTGAGTACGATGACCGATTCGGACAGCCATTCTGAATTGGTTTATCCGGAACGAATTGGCTGCCAGAATCGGCATTTGGTGGTCCATAGCAAGCCCCCTTCACTCAGGGCCATCTGAATCGGGTCTGTGTGGGTACCCAAGAGACCCCCTTTCCAACCATGCACAGTGTGGCAGGCACCATGGGGTGCCCGCCACAGGGTGCACGATTTCCACCAACCACCCCTTTCCTCAAAGGGAGCCTATGTTCTCATTCCAAACATAGGCTCCCATTAAAGCCGTTAGGAGCTCGACCAAATCATATCTGGAGGCATCTGGATGCATCGTACTCGATCAGTCAGACTCCCATGATCCGAGTAGTTCAGAAAACATTCCACAATGGATTCAGTAGGATTGTTTTCTGAACGAGATCGGTATTGGCCCCTTAATTGTGGCTGTATTCAATGACTTTCTATTTTCTTATGATACCGTAATTACCACGGGTCTCTTCTTTGCAGCGTAATTTCAATCTGACTGGCAGAAATCAAGATTTTGGAGATTGTTATTTAAACATCAAAGATACACAGAAACTGATAATCCTTTCAATCGCACACTGCATCATTTCTGGTGATATTTCAACAAGCATTGGCAATGCCAATAGGTTGGGCTTTAAAAGAATGTTGGATGATAATGTGAGGCATTACAAATAAATAGCATGGGAATAGATATGTATTTGTTTTAAGTAATAACGTGTGCCCTAAAGTAACTATAATTTGGACCCTGTGCAGTGTTGTCATCAATTATGTCATTTCACATGCTGCAGTGATACTATCAATGATGTCATAGAACATGTCACAAGTGATGCAGTATTGAAAGTAATTAACAGTGCATAGTCAGCGCGCAACTTATAGTTACTCTTAGGGCAGGAGTTAGAATTACGTTAGATAATTAAAACTGGTGAATTTCAGCGATTTGGTTTGTAAAATAAAGTGTATGTTTTAGCTAACATTTTCACTTAACTATAACATCCCTTTAACCTTTGTTTTTTTCAGTGAATTTCAATGTTTAGTTAACGTAAATTAAGATGTCCATAGTTGTGTCTGACGTGGGGTTGTAGGGTTGGGCACAGGGCCTAGCTTACAGTCACACCCAAACCTCTACTGCCGACCAACCACCAGTGCTGTGCACATGACCAGGGTTGGACACAATATCTGGACTGGGTATACGCTTCCATGCATAGCTGACATTGTATAACAATAAAAAAGTAAAAAAGGTATAATTTTTAGGCCTGGACTGTGAACTCCGCTCAGTTCGTGGAGTTTTATGCACTTAGCACTCCGCGTGGTGGAGTGGAGTTTTTTTCCCCGCTCGGTAAGTTGGTTGGTGCATGCTGCCGCTCTGTAGAATTTCTACCCGATCTGCAAGAAGATCAGCGTGAACAGCACTCCGCGCTGCACTTCGCCGCCTGCGGAACTCCACGCAGCTGAACTCCTCAAACTACGCCCAGGCCTAGTCATTTTAAGTAAGGCCGACATACATGCTTTGTCAAAAGGTCAACATTAACTATAACCAAATGTATATTTCATAAATTCAAACATTGCAATGTTTATTAGAAGTGATTGTCATAAAAATATTTTCAATAAAGCCTTTTCTGTCTTTGAGGCATTTTAAATTTTTTTTCAAGGCACAAAGTGTAACCATAGAACCAATCACTTGAGGTCCCCCAGCAGAAGAACATACAGCTTCAGCTTGGATGGCTTTTAAAAAAAATGTTATTCTCTTCTCAGGTCAATGATTTCATGACCGAGGAGACTTACTGTTTTTTTTTATGTTGTTGGGGCGGCTTCTGCACTTTCTACAGCCCCCCTACAACATTAACAAATGTTTGGTTATCCGTTTGCCTCTTCTAGGGACACTACTAGCAAGACAATATGTACTTTGAAAAATCCCTTGGGCATTATTGGGTGCTACTTGTCGGAGCACTGTATAGTAAATCAGCAGCTGCTTTTGACAATGTATTATTCCATTTTTAGTTTAAATGTAATTTGAGTGCCCTGGTGCCTACCCAGGGCATCCACACAATGTCTTAATGTGAGGGCCGCAAGGGGAGCTCCAGGGCCCTGCAGCGGTTCCATGATGAAATATCGATTACTAAAACATCGACCTACAAAAATATCGCCACAAATACATCGTCTACAAAAATATCGTAACCATATACTTAAACAAGGATTTACACAAATATCGATATTTTTTTATCGACTACTCTAATATCGATAACAATTATATCGACTACATAAATATCGACTACTACATTATCGACAATATTTAAAATAACATTACCTTCTACGCTAATATCGACAACACTAATATCGACTACCTTTCTACTTATATTAATATAAATAAAATATCGTCATTTTCTTTATAACCTTATGTACACATTACCTTTCTGTTATTCACTTTTTCATAGTTATTTAAATTCAAAAAAAGCTTTTCTAACATATATGTATATACAATATGTATTATTTATTTATATATAATAAGAAAAAATACATTAGTAATATAAAGTATGTATGACGTTACAACACATACTTTTACAACGCATACCTTTACAACGAAATTTTTACAACGCAAAAACCATTACAAACCATGTATTTACAACGCATATTTTTACAACACATGTACCTTTACAACGCATACCATTACAACGTAAGTATTAGTAAATATATAATAATTATTTTAATATAAATTAAATAAAATGAATAGATTTTAATTAAATTTAATTTAATTTCATTTCATTTCATTTAATTTATTTAATTAATATATTAATTTTTTTTTTTACCCTGTACCCCTGTACCCCAAAAACACAAAACTGAGCCTGAACAATAAAAATACCCCTTTACCCAAAAACTAAAAACTGACCCTGACCCCTTAAAATACCCCTTTACCCAAAAAGTAAAAACTGACCCTGAACCCTAAAAATACCCCTTTACCCAAAAACTGAAAACTGACCCTGAACCCTAAAAATTCCCCTTTACCCAAAAACTGAAAACGGACCCTGAACCCTAAAAATACCCCTTTTCCCAAAAACACAAAACTGACCCTGAACCCTAAAAATACCCCTCTACCCAAAAACTGAAAACTGACCCTGAACCCTAAAAATACCCCTTTACCCAAAAACTGAAAACTGACCCTGAACCCTAAAAATACCCCTTTACCCAAAAACTGAAAACTGACCCTGAACCCTAAAAATACCCCTTTACCCAAAAACTGAAAACTGACCCTGAACCCTAAAAATACCCCTTTACCCAAAAACTGAAAACTGACCCTGAACTCTAAAAATTCCCCTTTACCCAAAAACTGAAAACTGACCCTGAACCCTAAAAATACCCCTTTACCCAAAAACTGAAAACTGATCCTGAACCCTAAAAATACCCCTTTACCCAAAAACGTAAAACTCACCCTGAACCCTAAAAATACCCCTTTACCCTAAAAGCCAAAACTGACCCTGAACCCTAAAAATATCCCTTAAAAACCCCAAACATATTACATTTTAAATATAATTATATACTTACCAATACTTACGTTGTAATGATATGCGTTGTAAAGGTACCTACGTTGTAAAAAAATGCCTTGTAAATACATGCATTGTAATGGTTTTTGCATTGTAAAAGTTTGGTTGTAATGGTAGTACGTTGTAAAAGTTGCGTTGTAAAGGTTGTATACCAATATAAACATTACCAAACACTATCATACACTCTTATCGGATTACATTAAATCACATTTCACTAATGTTAACATTGTAATAAATATTTACCATTAAAATAAAACACATATAATACATTTGGTAATAAAAATCGAAAACAATTATTGATGCTACTAACTCTTTACAAAATAACGGCTTTCAAATTCAAACTAATGTTGTCAGCCAATGAATTTAAATTATATTTAATTGAACCAATCAAATATAACCATTAATTAACTCACTACTATAAATACAATTACAAACTTAACTTAAATTACCATTTTTTGGCCAAACTTGGAGGGAAACGGTTACCTAACAGCATACTACAACTCAAGTAAGTCAAGTCCCATTTCATTTATCATACAAACCTGTCGAAAAGTAGCTAAACTCCCTAAACTAAAAACATGGTCTTTATATTTGTTTAAATATAACTACAACATCCTATCAACAACCACCACAAGATAATAATTAAATGAAATTATGAACTGCCTTATCCATGTCTACTTAAAAAGCTTTTAAATAATTTTAAAAAGTTGCAAAGTAAAGTTGCAAAAGACTTGATATGTTATTACCTACTAATATATCCTAATACAATAAATAACACAAATTAACTTTCTTTTACAGAATATACAAACTTCATCTACCAATCTACAACTAAACTAACAACATCTTCTACTACATTAAGTAAGTATACCCACTGTGTCTATTAATAATCAGAAAGAAAAAATAAACAACTATAAAACTAAATCATTTTTTTGTACTATTCTTTACCACAACTACAGAACATTAAAGAGTGAAAATCTACATATAAGAACAGAAAACATAAAACTAGCAGGAAAACAACATTGTAAGTAAATTTTTGCACTTTTTCCTTTTAACGTACACATCTCAAGAAATGTTTTTCACTTTTACTAAAAAAACATATATATGTCTTCACAGATCTACCTTAGACATGGCAACAGGAGCTACTTTTATTACTTCTCAAAAAGGGAAAATAATGCTGAGCTACATGGGTTACACCTACACCCAAGAAAGAATAAAAGGGAATAAAACTTACTGGAAATGTAGTAAATATTACTCAACTGCATGCTATGGTAGAGCAAAGACTGTTGATAACAATGTTGTAAATGTACATGAGCATAACCACCCACCCAATGTAACAGAAGTCGAAGTAAGAGAAGCACTAGAGACATTGAGAGAAGCTAGTACAGGCTCACAAGAAACAAGCACCACTATTTTGAAAAATGTTTTAAGCAAGGTGCCAGAACATGTCACAGGACAGTTACCTTCAATACCCAACTTGAAAAGATTAATTGCTAAAACAAAACGAGATTCTGATCCAACTCCACCAGCACCTGAAACTTTTCAAGACATTAAAATATATCCTGAATATACTATTACACACAATGAAGATAAATTCTTAATGTATGATAACCACAGTGATGACATTTTTTATTTATTTTTTGCAACAAATAGCAATTTGCAAAAACTAAAATCGTGTGAAACCTGGATGATGGACGGAACTTTTAAAGTATGTCCCAAACCTTTCTATCAACTTTACACCATCCATGGTGAATACCAAGAAACAAATATCCCTTTAATTTATACACTGCTGCCAAATAAAACAAATGCTACCTACGTAGAAATTTTCACAACTATCAAAGATTTTACTGATAATTACTATCCACAAAGAATAATAATAGACTTTGAAATAGCCATGATTCAAGCTATACTTAAAATATATCCTCACACATCTATACAAGGGTGTTATTATCACTAAAACCAAAGTATATGGAGGCACTTACAAAAATCTACTTTAAGCATTGAATATTCAACAAACAGTAACTTTGCTTATCAGATTAAAAAGTTAATTGCATTGGCATTTGTACCAACAACAGAAGTTGCTAACTATTACAATTTACTACTTGACAGCCCTTTCTACCGCACCAATGAGAAAAAATTAACTCCCTTCTTAGACTATTTTGAAGATACCTGGGTGGGAAGATTACATCGTTCTGGCCACCGCAGACAACCTAAATTCCAAATTCCATGGTGGAATGTGTATGCTAGTACTATGGCACAGAAAGCCAAAACTAACAACGCGGTCGAAGGATGGCATAATGCCTTCCAAACCACAATAGGAAGAACACAACCCACACTTCATAAACTAATCCAAAGCATCAAAAAAGAGCAAAGCTACCAAGAACTAAGAATAGAGCAATCTCTATCTAAAATCGGCCCTAAACTAAGTAAACAAACATTAAATATGTACGAATACCGACAGCAAAATATAAGAATGTACCCAAGTATCGAAGGTCTTGAATACTTAGAACTAATAGCCAAATCTATCCTTTAACAAGCAACACATAAAAACATTTCAAACAATAAATAAAACAAACTTTTTTTTAATGTAGTTAAATTATGTCATGTAAAAATAAATGTAATCTATTATTACAAGACATAATAAAAGGACATTTAAAAAAATTGCACAATATAGCACAATCCACCCCAAACAAAAATATAATAATAACTTAACTGTTCTGCAGCTGTAGAATGTGTTCCAAGAACATGGTTTCAAAACGATTAGAACCAAAATCAATCCACAAGTTTAAAAAAAATCCCCACAAAATGCAAAATATACAACTGTTTTATAAGGGTCCCACGTAGCAATACTCTGGAGAACGGAACCATAAAAAACCCGAAAAATAATCACGATAAAAACGCTCCAAAATCCCGAAAAATTAAGAAATGTAGTGAAACATTTACCTGTATTTTACAAAAAGTACGAGATAAAATCCATCTGCTCACCAAAACGAACACCTGTAAATAAATACAAACAAAACCCACCCACAATAAATACGAAAGCCAGAAAGCCTAAACATAACATATAAAACATAGGAAAACACCTGAACTAAATCATTTACACAATACATAAACCTTAATTTCATAAGAAATATCTAAGAAAGTACATTATCAATAACGACCTTAAATAACACGTATTTTTCACATAAACTGTAAAGTACAACACATAGCAACACGTACACACTACAACTAGCTCTATAATGTCTTAAAATGTAGTTAAAATTAATGTAAAATAAACTTACATTCACCAACAAGAAGCAGCTCCCAACCGCGAGGTTCCGTTTTCTGAAATGACCCAAACAACGATGTAGATAGACTAAAAAGTGAAGTTCAAAAAACAAAATGGCAGCACAATAAAAATAAAAATAGGACTAAATCCCCATTATTAAAAATAAACAATAGAGATGAATAGCAAATTATTTTCCATGTTTTGTAATACTTTACTTATTGTTTGTAAATAAACATATGATTAATGTAAAATATACAATAATATATTTAATATATTTATATATTAATTAATTATTGTATATTAAAAATATGTTTTTGATTGTTAAAAAATATTTTTTATATGTATAAAACTGAGCACTATTTTATGTACATACTTTAGAAAAATACAATTACATGTCAATTAATTAACATATTACATTTTAAAAAAGAAAATTTAAAATTTAATATACTAATTAATGTAATATAACAATGTATATATGACTAAAATTGCAATGTAAAATGTAAACAAATAATTGAAAAAGGTGTATTAAAATTATGTAAATTTTTGCATAATCAAATGAAAGTATGAATAAAAAAAATGTGTACAAAACTATATTACTATTGTACTTAATAAATGTTGACACTTGTGATATGTATGTAAAAATGTAGAAAATATTCATATTTGTTTATTTATAAAAATAATATTACAACATTATATATAATAATAATTCTAAAAATTAAAAAATTAAAAATAATATTTAAAAACAATTTTTATAAATTAAAAAATATAAAACATAACTCATAGAAAATACTTAACAGTAAGCAACAATAAATAACAATTTTAACTCCAATCATACATAAGTCAGATAAAGTGCTGGACAGGAAACCATAATAAATAACTATTCTAACTCCAATCCTACATAAGTCAGAGAAACTGCTGGACAGTAAACCATAATATTTGTGATATTATAACACATAAACATCACTGTATATATATTAATAACAACTCTTATCTATTATACTACAAAATGGACTATTAAATTACAATCACAAAATATGTTTTTTTGAACATAACAATAACACATTTTTTTAACCAAAATTTAAATTTCAAATTTTGAATTTTTTATAAATTTTTACATAATTTTCAAAATTTTATAATTTTTAACCCAAACTTTGTATTTTAGTTTTTCGAATCATTCTTAGCATATATTATAAGAAATACACAAACATAAAATATTACACACTTCACTTAATTTAATATAATTTAAAAATTAATTTTCTAATTTCAAATTTCAAAATTAAATATTGAAATTTCAAATTTCGAATTTTTTAAACATTTTTACATAATTTTCACAATTTTATAATTTTTAACCCAAACGTTGTTTTTGTGTTTTTCGAATCATTCTCAGCATATATTATAACAAATACACAAACATAAAATATTACACACTTGACTTATTTTAATATAATTAAAAAATCAATTTTCTAATTTCAAATTTCAAATTTAAATATTGAAATTTCAAATTTTGTATTTTTTATAGCAATTGAATTTTTTATTAAAGACTATATAAATAAAACCCACACTTAATTACAAAATTATTATATAATACATTCAATTTCAATTAAATATAATATTTTTTCATATTTCAATTTATAATTTTTTTAAATTAAATTTAAATTTTATGAAACATATTTTAATATACTACCCACCCTTATCCCCTATATCACCAACAACCCGCTACTAAATCTTTTTTAAAACCCAATAAATAAAGAATTCTGTTATTTAAATTAAATTTCAAATTTCGCCATTCAAAATAAAAAATAAATTAAAATTTTCTAGTTTTTTACCATTCTACACATATTATTTACACTACTTTTTAAAATTACTACCCACCCTTATCCCCTATAATACCAATAACCCGCTCCTAAAATATTTACAAACATTTAATTTTTTTTTACATTTTCATCCCTATAATAATAAAAATAGACATATAATTAATAATATTTAAACATAAAACAAATTTTTCTACACTTATATAACACATTCAATTATTTTGTCGATATTATATTCAACGATATTTCTCTAAACGATATTCTATACAACGATATTTTATTTTGACGATATTTTTGTCATTATACAAAATCGATATTTACAACAACGATATTTACTTCAACGATATTTTTTAAATTCGATATTCTTACCTCGATATTTATGCTAGTCGATTTTATCCCGTCGATATTCCTGCTTTATACCCCTGCAGCACCTGCCAAGTCCCTTGTTGGTGCCTACTGTGAGTGCTTGCATTTTTTTATCACTGGGTTCCCTGAGGCCCACTGGTAAGCACCCAGAACATAGTGGTTGTTGGGGTCACAGGAAGATCCCAAACACTTCCCGCCCCCCCCCCAGATGCTCTGGCACAAGCTGGTGACTTACAATATTGGTGGGTGCCATGGTGCCCACGTATGGCACCAACAATGTGCTCATCGTTGGAGGCTGCAGGGGAAACCCAGTTGCCCCAGCGGCCCATGCTGGCTCCCCCTGGCAGCTGCAGACCTCTTTAATTTTTGGTTGGTGCTCCGGTATCACACCCAGGGCACTCACAAAGGGTCCCATGTGAGGGCCTTGGGGGGAGCCAAAAGGCCTCCACCAGCTCGCGGCCAGCATCATACTGGGTAATGGCAGGAGCTGGCTCCATTGCTTTGCTACTGTCCAGGTGGGAGCAGCATTTTTCCGGGCACCCAGACGGGAGGAAAGTTGTCCTATTCCCTGTCTGAACCATACGGGACAGGAAACACAGCTGTGTCCCTTGAATGGGATCCCTAGGACACTGCAATTGAACAACGGAGGTTGGGGACCCCAAAGCCTGTCCTCTGGGAGGGGAGCCCAAAGCATGCCCCCTTCCCACAAAGAATACACTGCCCCCGGGAGATGTTGTCCCCAGGGCATCTTCGAGGCCCTGGGGGGTGTGCCCACCACCTTCCCATTTTAAATATATTTCCTCTGGGGAATGGGGTTGCCAGGGTCTTTTTGAGGCTTGAGATGGGGGGCTGTGCAGCTCCCTCCTGATAATAGATACTAGCCTCAGGAATGGGGTCCCCGGGACTTCATGAAAGCCCGGGGGGGCGCAATCCATCCTTGCTGAAAAAACAAAAATGCACAGCCCCGCCAGGCCCTGTCCCACCCGGGAGGGTTTTTTATAAAACAGGCAGGAGCTTGCTGTCTTGTTTTTTATTTTAAATCACACCGCTCTTCAATCCTCTGGGACCCCTCCCCCTCACCAGGCTTAGGGGGGCAGGCTATGCCTACCCTTCTCCCCCTATATTCTTTTTTCCTTTTTTTAGGATGGGACTGAGTAGACCTGGGTGAAATTTTTATTACGCCAGAGGAATGGGAGTAATTTCAGTATTTATGTATTATTCTTTTGACATGAAATTTTCCAAATTACTCCATTATGCCAGCTCGAGTAATTAGAGTAATTTGGGGCAAAAAACCCTAATGCAGGAGCCCAGGAAGACCAAACTAAAAGGCTGAACTGGCTACTGCTGTAAACAAGTCCTGCAGTATTTAGTGCTATTTTCTTACGCAAAATGCATACTCAGGTCCATTTGGGACACGAGGAATCATTTTGCTCTAACAAAATAGCGCTAAATGCTGGATTGCACTTCTCACATAATTGCACGTATTTATGAATCATTTAGCAGTAATTGTGAATATTTACATTAGAGAGAATTATGCCAGTTACTCCCGCCCCTAAGACTGAACCCCGAGTTCTAAAATGGCTGCCATCACATCTAGTGGCAGCCAATCAGATCCTATCTCAAGATCTGTTGGCTCCACACAGCCTCTGCAGATCCTCCGTGCTGTGAAATATGCAAAGTTTATTAGCCCGAATTTTCCAAAAATTGCTGAACAGATTTACACCAAATCACATAAAACATGCTTTTTGAACCAAGATGTAGCTTTCCGCCAAATGTGGTGTAATTCTGTTCAGCAATTTTTTGGGTATCGCAATTCAATTTTCCTATGGAAAAATAAATGTGGAAAATGTGTTTTGGGACCCTCCCTTTTTCTCAAACCCCTGCTTGATCGATCACCCTAAAACTTTGCAGGAATGAGCTGGGATTGATGAGATTTTTTTAATGGAAATATTTGTGAAACAGTGAAAAAGTTATAAGCAAATCAAGAAAACAAATCCTATAGAAACTTGATCCTCTGTTAAATCTGAATACAACTGCAAGTTGCCAGTTATTCTTAGGTCACTTAACCATAACTTGCACCCTTGTCAGGCATTCCTCAAGACTTTACACCCAACATTACTATTGACATGTTAAAGGTCATAATTGATGACACCACGGATGACACCTCAAATGATATCATTGATGACATCACTGATAGCAGCTTCCAGAGATACCAATACTCTGCCCTTTTCCATTCACAGCTGGGTTAGTTAGCCCCAGGACGAGACCCTGGTTCCAACTCTGTGAGCGACAAAAATACACTGCCTGTCAGGGCTTAAGGACAATCACCCACCTTTGATGTTTGGTTTTACATAGGGAGGCTTGGCTGCGGGAGCTGACCTATGGCAGGCCATGCACACAACCCTCCATGGTTGGGCAATCTTTGATTTGCACAAATTCCATCTGTGTACAGGTGGTGGATGGCTGCAGGGCCTGGACTTCTGCCAGGACCTACATCAAAACATGAGAGGTGGACCAATCACAGCACAATGTATTCAGTCCTGAACAGCTGGGGTTACGCGGAGATCCTGGCCTACTGCCTGGGCATGCATCCAATCATTTGCGGACAGTTCAACCCCACTGTGTACCGTCTTCGCCCATGTGTAGCAGGGAGTTGGACACCCTTTCCTCCATAAAGTCAAACTATGCTGCATATGGCTTAAGACCCATTTGTATCCTTTTTTATGGTACATAATCATAGATTATGTCATCCAAGATGGCATCAATGTTGTTCTTAATGATTTAACGTATGTTGTCATTTATAAGGTCATAAGCAGTGGATGACAGGGAAGTGAGATATGGTTGGATTACCTAACCATAACTGGCAACTCTGAGTTGTTCACAAAAAAAGAGGACAAATTTCCTATACCAGGGTGCAAAAGTCACCCACGTATCTGAGTGCAAATAGTCACCCATACATTAAAAACAGGGAAGAATGGGGAAAAGTAATCCTAGGTAAAAAATACCCTGATGGGAGAGGGAAAGATATACTACATCCTCTGCTGCCCTCACACACCCCGGAGGATGTCATGCTTCATCATCGGGCAATTTTGCTCCTCGTAGGGCCGGCGCTGCAATTCCCTACGGGTCCCCGAAGGGTCACTTTATCGGAGATCTTTTAGAGGATTAGCCGGATGTTGCTTGCAGGTGTGTGGGGAAGGGTAAGGGAGGGTAAATCAATTACGTGCAAACATAATAGTGTGATAAAATCAAGGGTATGGAAGCAGCGACAAGATTGTCTAGGTAACCCTTGGCAGTTAAAAGTACTGCTTAAAAATGACTGACCCCACAAGGCCCACTATGCCTGGGTGTCACTAGTCAAGGTCAACATGTTTCGCGCCTCTATCGCCCGTAGGTCATTGGCGCTTCGTCAGGACCAAAAACAAAGTGAAGTGCACGTGAGTAAAATACATAAAAGTTAAAATGAGAACCCTCTTATCTCATCCAGGGCGGATCAGGAGACCTGTGTCCCCACTATGTGGTTGTAGCTGTTACATAGATGCTGCTCCTGGATGATACCAAATATTAATTAAAGTTCTCCTCCAGTGGTCAAGGGAATGGACGCCCGCGAAAAGTCGGGTAAGTAATGCGGGTGTAGCCTCCCCCTGTCCAAACACTCGCCGAGAACTCTGAGTTGTTTTCAGATTTTGTTTTGTAAGCATAACTGCATTTTAACTGTTTTTTCACTGAACACCTGAGGTCTTTTTAAATGCATATTAACCAAAGCTGACCATGACTTTGGTTTAAGCTATCCATATCTTCCCTTTAACCTTTGTCTTTTTTGTGAATTTCTGGAGTTATTGGGTTATATAGCACATACAGCTGTTCTTTGTGCTTAGCCTTCAATTTAGAGCTAAACATGCAGTGCATCCCGGGCCCTGCATCCAAAACACTGCATGCCCATAGGATTCCCATGGGATTATTTACTCCTTGATAAAGGAAAACAACTGAACAGAATTATACTAAACTTGGAATGCAAATTGAACTTGATTTGTGGAAGTGCCCTTTCCTGGTTCAGTATGAATCCCTTCAGTAGCTTTTGAGAAACTGGCATTCAAAAAGTGTCCCTGTCTACGAACAAAGAGGTTACATTTTAGTGATATCTGAACTGTTAACCTATAAATAATCCATGAATATGCATATTCAATCACAAGAATAAAGACACCTCAATGGACAAGGGAGCTTTTCTTCGTGTTGTCCATCAAATATGTCCGCAGATTAACAAATCTCCCATCCTCGATCTGGCCATAGGGCCAGTCTCTCCACCCAACCTCCCTTAGGGTCATCTCCTATTGCACATGACCCTGCAGATAAGTCTTGTGCCCATTCTAGAATGAATGCCCTTCACAATTATTTATAGCTCTATCTGATTGTTAGTGTGGAGGGAAGAATAATGCATTATTCTTTTAACATCACTTCGATGGTGATGGCACTAAATGCTTGAAAGGCTGCACCCTGAATTCAAAACGGTACTACTAGAGAGAAAGGCATATTCATTACTAATTATCTAAAGAGCAGGGTCATAAATAAGCATGTCTGAACTGCTGGAGTAAGGGACAAGTAAGATGTATGCAGACTGGTATGTTTTAACAGTGTAACAATATCTTGCCTGCATGGTCCTTTCTATGAATTCATCACACTAGAAGACAAAATATACAAAGATCGTGCTTCATGTCCATTGGATGGCAGCAGGTTCAGCGGCGGCCTCTCTATTAGGGTGAAGAGCATTACGCCCTTGCTGACAGTGCTGCAAAGGTGAAAAATAAAATGGTAGCAGCAAGGGAGTAATGCTCATTTCACCAGTTTACACTGTACATGTCATTCTGGCCGACTGTCTTGCCACGGCCAGCCTGACATGCGCAGTGTAAACCTCTCCACCCAGCTGTCTAGGAGAGCTCGGTGGAGAGCAGGCATAGGACCCCTATGCCTGTGGGAATGTCGAGGCAGCCTGCTCCATCCAATACTGGTGCTGCTCTGATTCTGCTTAAAAGTATCAGGAGCATGAAAGCAGCGTCTGGGTTGGTGTGGAGAAGACACTTGCTCTTGGGGGCAAATCCGGACCTGTTGCTGGCCATTTACTCACCTTGCCGCTTGCCGCTTGACCCGGGGGCTTGAAACCAGCTGTTAGTCTCCCCCGCTGCCGCTAGTTCAAAACACGTGGCCGCCGAGGGGGGGGGGACTACTGCCCCCAGGTCTCCCTGCGCACTTCACCACTCCCACTCCCGCCCACTTCCGCGCCTGGAGGCACTCATAGGCGAGGGACTTCTCCTGCGTCGCGGGACGCGCGTGGGCGACGCCGGGCTAAGCCCGGGCAAAGGGCGGGCCGTCTGTGACCGTCGGAGGACGGGACGGGCCACCCCCCCTGCCTTCCGGGATCAGGATAACTTGGGTCCATCGACTGAAGTATTACAAAGGGGCGAGGAGAAGGAGCAGAAGGCTTATCGAATCGGACATTGGACCAATAAAAACAGTGAACTAGAAAACTAAAAAGTTCAAGGGGGGCTTAATATTGTTAGCATAGGTACTGCCATCTGGGACTTGGTACAGCTGTCATACGGGACGTTTTAGCTGGGGTAGCATGGCTCCCAAAGTCAATACCCGTGCCACGAAACTGAAATCTAATATACCCCTAACCCCCCAGGTAATTGTACAAGATTGTAACATAGGGTCCCCTTTTAACATACAGCCTACTGCGATAGATCTGTGGTAAATAAATAAATAATACCCTATTTTTGAATGAATAAATGAATAACAGATAGCTCAATAAATAAGAGTCAAGATTCGAGGTAGTAGGAGTTTTGCAGGTTTAATACAGCATAAGGACAAGAACAGGACGACCTGCACAGGAATAGGAAGGCAGGGCCCAGCAGCTGCTGGGGCTGGATCTGGGATGAGCGCGCTAAGGAAGGATAACTTTTTAATAACAGTGCATGAGCATATATACATAACGCAAACACATAGTATTACATTGCAATAGGCGTAGCAGTGGGTGGAGCAAAGGGTGTGACGCGTAGTAGTCGCGAAAGATAAGGGTGAAAAGAGGTGTAACAGGGCGTATACATAGACATGTGATGCAAACGTAACAGAATATGTCATGAATGGGGCGGAAACCATGGAGGGGGCTACCTGAGGAGCCGGGACCTCTAACCTGATGGTGCGCGCAAACTAGCAATGACGTATTACTAGGAGAAGCTGGGGGCTTCGAACTCTGTGCTAGGAGCAGAGACTGAAGTCTGGAGAGTCAGGGCGACATGTACCTAAGCAGTATCTAGTATCTGATGTTTAGGGAACATGTTGATATGAACTAAGAGTCAGGAGGGGAGAGGCTAACGGACTCTAAGACTGGAGCATGCATTATTCTACATGTAGTGCGTGATGAAGAATATTAAATGACCATTAAATGCAGTATTTCTCTTACATGGAGACGTGAAGGCTAGACAAATGACGGAAACTATTGATGCGATTCAGTAGCTTTAGGAATGCACAGGAGGAGGACTGAACTGATAACTGGAATCATAACATACTCTTGGCAGACTCAGAGGCAGAGCCAGGCTGAGCCGGGCACTGCGAGGCAGGAAGTAAGTGAAGGGTCGAGGATACAGGTGGGGGCTGTATCGCTCCTCTGCGAGGCTTCAGGAGACAGGAGCTGAATCTGGTGTCCAGGCCCTTCTGAGGCCTAGAAACGGGGACTTTACAATGAAATAACGTGCACACTGAGAAACGTGGCAACGTAACTTTACATAGGCCGGATATTCGTAGTATTCACGAGAACTGGAAACTGGCATACTAGAAGTGGACACAACTGTAATTGCGTCTATAAACAAACATAGGGAATGCATATGCATATTTAATCATGCACACATAACATATGATGGATGACACGTAGGGACACAGAACATGACAAAATCTACCTTTCCACATTCCCTCCTTGTCACTACGTTTCCATCAGGAAACATCAATATTCATGATACCATCTATCATTTCATACAGTATCATTTGCTCGTCTCGAATTATCCTGGAACGGGTTTTAGAACGGGGCTTGGGACTAGGAATACATGATGTAGCACAAATGCCGCAAATCGCAGGGCCACATTGTATACAGAGGCAGCAGCTGAATATGATCGCTACTGCAATACCTAGAAAGGACAATACTTTCCATCCCCAGGCGGAAATTATATTCCAGAACCAACCGGACCATGTCCAGGTGCCTGGATCTTGGTGTAACAGATGGGCAATTTTATGGAGTCTGGTTATAGCTGAATAAACAGACGGCGCGTTATTTGGAATAAAAATGCAGCAACTAGATCCGATGACTCTACAGGCCCCGCCCCTATCGGCCAGTATGACGTCAAGGACGAGACGATTCTGTAAAACGACAAATCTCATAGCAGATTGCTCTTCGGTTAAGTTACCTAGAGCAGAGGCAGTCTCATTGACTACAGCTTCAAGGGTTCTGGTTAACCTACGGATTAGCTTACTATTCTGGATAGGTCCTATAAAGAAAAAGAAACCTCTGTTGAAATCTGTATACTGTTCTAGGGCAGTTTCAGTATAATCGACAATTGGGGACTCGACCTCCCTTTTATGTCTAATGTGTACTAGATGTGTGTTTCTGTGATAATCAGATGGGGCTAGGAAAACTGGTGGCAATAGGAAGGCAATGTAACAGGTTCCCTCCCAATCGAAGGGCAGACGAACATATGCGGTCTGACCACAAATAAAATAAGAATGACGTGAAGCTTTGAAAATAGATTTCCTACTGTCACTATACTTGACAATAGTAGTACAATCACTATGTCCTACGTGTACGGAACCATTATTTCGGACACATAATTCGCCTTTAACTGGTAGTACTGAAATAGCAGGTAAGTCTGGAGTGGAATCAGACTGAACATTCAGGACCATGAAATTCGAAGAATAGTTACCTAAATTATACACTTCATTTTCTAGATCTAACCCTGTTCTGTGGGGAAGACCTTGCTTGTCTGGAAAACATGTACTGTTAAGAAAAGACATATCTGTTGAGGATGACGTTAACGTGGACCATGCTCCACACGAACCATTATGTGAAAAAGGATAAGGAAAAAGTGGCAGAACTCCCTTCGGTGTCTGGAAAGGGGGGAGTCGACCACATACCCAACAATTAGTGGCATTGCTGGTCTGGTGTGAATAATGTAACATGCGGATGAAAGAATTATTTTGCATAGCGAGGCGGTAAGAGAGCTCATGAGGAGGTAGATCACTAAACGTATGCTCTACTGTAGCATTAGCAGACTTATTTACATGAAGAACTGGGAAATACAGGTAAAATGCGTAACTGGTGCAGGAAATCATAATGCTGAGAAATAATATGAAACATAGAAAAACAATACATCGAATTGAGTTTTGACTAACTCTCTCACTATGGGGGTCTATTTTATACATGTCAGAAACAGTCTAACCGTTTCACCTAGGGGAGGACTTAGACAATCAAACTGGCTGACTTATTTTACTAGACCGGAGTTTCAACTTATACTCCTGTTGTGGAGTTTTCTCTAACAGGGGAGGGTTTGTAGCAATGTCTGTTGCGGGACAGTCCTTGAGAACAATATTTTGGCAATCCTTCAAATCCTGGGAAATGTTCTTTGAGACGGGTTTCAGTCCATAAAACTTCTTTACGTGCGAAAGGTGCACCCAGCCTTTGCGTCCCTCCAACTTCACGGCTGTACGGGTGGCAAGGAGGACCTGTCGTGGCTCCTTCCAGCGTGGCTCCAGCGGACTTGAGCGGTCAAAATTCCGGACAAGGACCATGGATCCTGGAACGATTTCATGCGGTGCCACCTCGGTATTGTCTGGAAATGCGGCGGCAACCTGTGAACGACAAGATTTGAGGGCAGACATCAAGGAAGCTAGGTAATCTGTCAGCATATTACTTGAAACATCGGTAATACTTCGGGGTCTAGGAGTACCCCACATGTTAGGGGGGCGGCCGAATACGACCTCATACGGGGACAGACCTGATCTGGAATGTGCGACCATGCGCATATAGAACAAAGCGACTGGCAGAGCTACTAGCCAGTCCACACCTTTCTCTTTACATACTTTTGCAATACGGATTTTCAGAGTCTGGTTATGTCTCTCTACGAGACCGGCTGCTTCAGGATGGCGTACACAATGGAACTTCCACTGGTATCCTAACAATAGGGAAACATGTTTCATGAGTTCAGATGAGAATGGCTGGCCGTTGTCAGAATATACGACTCTAGGGAGTCCGTAACGGGGTAAGAACTCACGAACCAACTGCTTGGCAGTGGTCGCGGCTGTGTAATCTGGAACCGGATATGCTTCTGTCCACCTGGACAAAGCGCATACAACTACAAGGACATACTTGAAACCTCGACATCGCTCCATCTGAATGTAATCCATCTGGAGGACTTCAAAAGGGTGGTCAGGGGGCTGGAAACCACCTTGTTCCACCGGGACACTTTTACCTGGATTGAACTGGCAACATATCATACAGGTACGGACTTTCTGCTTGGCTGCAGCTCGTAAATGCTTGTTGAACCAAATGTTCTGGATACTGTCTAACATAGCTTTTTCTCCTAAATGTGCTGGACTATGTGCGGTATTGATAATGACTTGAACCATGGAGTCGGGGAGAAACCATGTGGCTCTACCCTTTGTTACCCATCCTTGATCTGTCTGGACCCCTCCTTGTTCGGACCATTTCTTGATTTCATCGGGAGTAGCATGTAACTGGATATCTATGACATCTTGAGTAGGGTCCTTAACTGTCATACATGTAGTCGGATCTGGAGTGTGTGTCTGTGTCTTACTTACTGGAATGTCTGGTGTCTGAGCTGTAAGCTTGGCTGTGCAATCTGCTAGATCATTACCCTGGGAAATAATGTCAGTAACTTTCGTATGTGCTTTGCACTTCATGATAGCGATAGATGTCGGTAAATGTATGGCATCTAACAGAGCTTGAATAAGGAGACCATGCTGAATCTTGGTTCCATGAGAAGTCATGAAACCTCTCTCTTGCCAGAGCACTCCGAAGTCGTGTACAACTCCAAATGCGTAGCGTGAATCTGTGTAAACATTAACTTTCAAGTTCTTGGCGTGTATGCAGGCTTGTGTCAGAGCAACTAGCTCTGCTGCTTGAGCGGACAGGGTGTCAATACGGTGTGTCTCAATAACTTCGGTGTCGGTAGTCACTGCATACGCGGCGACTAGTTCTCCTGTACTTGTTCTCATGCATGAACCATCCACATAAAGTGTCAGGTCGGGGTCTGGTAACGGAATATCTGTCAGATCTTGTCTTGGCTTTGTCGTAATGTTAACTACTTCCACGCAGTCATGTGTGGCAGAATTCGAAGTAACTGATGGTAACAATGTAGCAGGATTTAAAATGTTGCAGCGTCTGATTTCTATGTGTGGCTGGAACAGTGTCAATTCATAACCTGTTAAACGTGAAATTGTCAAGTGCTGAGTCTGTGTTCGGTTTAAAAGAACTTCCACGGAGTGTGGAACTTGTACTGTCAGGGAGTGTCCTAAGACTATGGAATCACTTTGTCTGATAGCTAGGGCTGTGGCTGCAACTGACTTGAGGCACGCAGGCAGAGCCTGGGCTACAGGATCTAATGTGCTCGAAAAATAAGCACATGGCTTGTATTGTCCTGCTTGATCTTGTGTGAGAACAGATAATGCTGTACCTTCGCGTTCAGTGACGAAAAGTGTAAAAGGCTTACTGTAGTTCGGTGTCGCTAGAACTGGAGCTTGACATAGGGCTTTCTTTAACTCATTGAAACTGAGTGTATGTTCAGATGTCCAAGGGAGGACAGTCGGTACGGCTGCCTCCTGTGTCGTTAACTGTATCAGTGGCTTGGCTAGAAATGCATACTGAGGAATCCATTGTCGGCAGTAAGAAGTGAGGCCGATAAAGGCACGTACCTCCTTCTGGGTCTTGGGCTGAGGAAGACTCGCTATTAACTGGATACGGTCAGGTGTCAACTGCCTACCCCTCTTGGACAGTAAGTGTCCTAAGTAGACCACTTGCTGGACACAGAATTGAAGCTTAGAAGGGGACACCTTGTGCCCCATCTCGGCTAGGAAATACAAGACTGTAAGGGATGCTCGCTCGCAAGCACGTTCAGAACGGGCTGTGACCAGTAGATCATCGACATACTGGAGCAGGGCAGTGTCAGTTGGCATGTGAATGTTGTCTAGTTGTCTCTTAAGTGCTTGACTGTAAATACTAGGACTTTCTGTGAAACCTTGAGGAGCTCGTGTGAACATATAGCTCCTTCCATTTAAACAGAATCCGAAAAGGAACTGGCTGTCTGGATGAATGGGGACACTGAAAAATGCGTTCTTGAGGTCTATGACAGTAAAGAATGAAGCTTCGGAATCAATGGCTGTCAATAGGGAAGAGATATCTGGGACAACTGGATACTGGGGAATAATACATTTATTAAGTTCTCGGAGATCAATCACTAAACGATATACTGGAGGTGCATTTGGGTCAGTACGTTTCATGACAGGAATGATCGGAGAATTGCATACATTGGAGTCAGTTTCTACAACTACTCCTTGAGCCATGAGCTCGTCAATAATTTTGGATAAGGCTGCTACAGCCTCAGGTGGCAATCTGTACTGTCTGATTCGTGGCAGGACTACACCTGGCTTGAGAGTCACACGATGGGGTGTGATTTGCATAAAGCCAACATCAGTTGGACCTTGCGCCCATAGATGCTGCGGAACATTAGACAATCTAGGATCAAAATCTCGTAATACATAGTGACCCTTGAAGTCACGTAGGAACAATCGTATTCCTTCTGGGGAACAGCATATAACTGCACCTAATTCTTTCAGTGTCTTAATGCCTAATAGGTTTTCTGGACATGACTTAGTAAGTAACAGATCAGTAGTGCGGGACAATGGACCTACTTCTAGAGTAACTGGCTTTGATATTTCATTTACGATAGGTTTTCCTGAAAATCCAAGGGAAACATTTCTTGAACCTGAGAGCGGAGCCCCTGGAACTTCGGCGTGACTTATAGTGGTCCTACTTGCCCCTGTATCAATCAAAAACTTTCTATCTTTCCCTAATACTTGACTATGAACATAGGGACCTTCTTGATCTACAGGTATCTCGATGAGAGGCAAGCCTACCTCCCTCTCTAGGCTGTTTCATGAATATGGCTGGTACTCTGGATACTCGGACTGTGCATACTGGTACATCTGCTGTGTAACATGCTGTGTTGCAGCAATAGGCTGCGGAGCTGTAACTGTCTGTGGTGCATTCTGTGACTGAGGAGTCTGTGAAACTTGTTCGTGTCTAGGCGGACGTGGTCTTTCTTTAGTCTTACCAGTGGCTATGTTGTGTTTCAGAACTGCACACTCGTTTATAAAATGACCTGGCTGTTTACAATAATTGCAGTTCCCTTTAACGGGAGCTGCAGGATGACAGGCTTGATTTGGACCCCTTTTCTGACTGTCTTGAGGAACAGATTGTGCAACTAGTACTTTCATTTTCGTGTCTTTCATACGTTTTCTCTCGTGATCTTGTTCTTCTCTGATTCTATTCTGGTGATATTGGAGCATCTGTAACATCTGGGACGGGGTATTAGCTTGCCAGGTACTTTCGACTTTCAAAACTCGGTTTTTAATTTGTGGGCTTGAATTCTCGACTAATTTAGTAACAAAAAGATGAGGGTATGACTCACTACTTGTCTTGAGGCCACTGTTGATGCTAAAACATTTCTCAAATCTAGAATAATAATCACTAATATCTTCGTCTTGTTTCTGTTTACAGGCTGAGATTGCATCCCAGTCTTCCTTTCTAGTTGTCAATAACCTAGGTAAAACTTGTATTAATAATTCCGGTAATTCTTTACATTTCGCTCCAAGACCGGTACCTGGTACTCGTGCCTTGTCTTCGGCTTCTAGAACTGCCCAATCGATCTTTTTCTCTCCCACCTCCCATTCTTTTTCCTTGAGCTTTTCATACACCCCTGCGGGCAACAGAACCTTTAACATTTTAATTATATCTGGATACGTGTATTCTCCCATACGGAGCATGTCTTTTAATTCTCTATGGAACCCTGCTGGATCTTTATCATGACAGGGAATTAATTTCTTCATCTCTAGGAGTTCCATCTTTGTAATCGGAGTGTAAACAAACACTCGTTCTAGTTCGCCACCCGTTCCTCTAACTGGGTGGACTTCTCGTAACGGATTCTGTCTCTCCATGTAAAATGGTTTACTTTCTGGGGGTGAGACATGAACAAAATGCGGGTTCAGAAACGTTCTATATTTGTGACGCTGTTCTAGAATGACACTAATTAAATCGGTACCTAAACCTTTCCATCTATACTGGAGTAACTCGTTCAGGACATCGTGTAACGGACCTGGATCAGAGTGCTGACCCTCATACAATGTAATGAGGTGCTGGATCATATACATACCCGCCAGTCGTTGCTCGGCTGGGGGCAATTTCAGAAACATTTGTGTCACTATTTCGTCTGGAAAAGTGGTAGAATCAGTAGTCCATCGGACTGCTGATCGGACTAGTTCTTGTTCATGCATAGTACTTAACTCACTATAACCGATTCGTGATTTCAGAATGTGATCGGTAGCTTGAAACACTTGTTCTAGAGAACCTTGTTCTGGTGCTGGATGATGAAAAATAGACTTGTGTTCTAGGCGTAAATGGCGATCTGGAAATCTAGATTTTCCTACATACGCTATTCTGTCGGGATTCTCGTCCTCAACCTCTTCAGGATCAGAGTTACTTTCTTTCTCGCTTACTTGTGCTGCTTTACGTTGTTCGTGTATTCTTATTATTTCTTTACGAATTTTCTTGTACATACTTTCCATAGCACTGATGGTTCTGTGCTTACCCTCGGCTATATTATCACTCCACTTTGTCAGGGTTCTCATTTCGGCTTGATCTTTGGTCGGATAATCTTGTTCTCGTATTAGACAAATAATCAGAAACTTTAATAGCATGAGCTGGACTTCAGCTTTTCTTTGAGACATGACTTCGCCAATGCTTTCTGGATCATCCCCTGTACGGATGAAACGATATATTCTGTCTAGATCTTCTTTCATATTCGGTAGGGTGACTAGATACTCGGCCACCCTTCTTACACGTAATGAATATAAAACCATATTATCCTCTCCTGGGACTGGATCATAGCCGCATTCATTAAGGGCTTTTCTTATTTCTGCTACAGACTGATGTCTGGGCGTACGCTGTGACGCTTGCATATGTAATTCGGCTGTCGTTAAACGCTTGTGTGGCGGCGGGGTTTGAGGAGTACCTCCCCCTGCGGCCCCTAAACTAGAGTCGTCGACTGATCCTCTTCGTACTAGTGTGGCAGGAAATTGAAATGCGGGCTGAACTGGTATGGCGGGCTGGACCTGGGGGACCGTAGCAGGTACTGCAAGGGGTACCCCGGTGTCTGGAGGAACGGGAAGTGCCTGATTTACAGGGACTGGTGGAGCGGGGACAGGATTTGCATATTCTGGGACTGTGTCGTCCAAATAGGACGAAATAAAAATATCAGCTGCGGTCTGTTTGTGACGTAGCTTGGTCGGAACTAATGGTGGCGGGAAATTACTGGATGCCTCTGGGGTCGCTTTTGGCAAGCCCTCGGCAAGAAGAGGATACATACCCTTAATAAGAGCATGCCTCTGTCTGTCTGACTGTTCGGCTTTAACTTGTTCACCTATCTCGATTAATTCTTTTTCTTGTGCTCGTTCTAAGGGTTCTCTACTTAATTCTGACTTTCTGATTTCTTTTTCGGTTCTTTTATGAGCTTCTTTGCGCCATAACTCGATGGCATCTTTCTGTGACTGTCTGGCTTTCTTTTTCCATAATGCCTCTTCTACTCGCATGATGCACTCGGCATCCCATGTACCCGATACGGGCCATCTATACTTTTCTTCTAACTGTTTGGTATACTCTACCCATAAATCTAGATATAGTATGGCACTTATGCCATGTTTCTGATACATAAAATGACCTGGACTGTCCCTAGGCGGAACTGGAACTGCTGCTTCCAGCAGACCCTTTCTAGTTTTTAACTGACGTAACTTAGAAAACAAGGGCATGACTGGACTGTAATCTAGACACAATACAATACACAATGGACACGATACTTATTCCCCATTCATACCACGATATTAAAATACATGAAGAACATTTAAAAATAACAGTTCGAACAGAATACTACCTGGAATACGGAACACAGAATACATGAATTTTCTCGAGAACAGAACTGACTGGAACAAAAACTAGATGCACTGCTGAAACAGTACGAAACTTACCGGTCTCATAAAGAGACACGTCAGGACCCGCATCCACCGAAGTGGACACTTCGTTTGTGGGTCTGTGTACCACCAACCCACAGACCAGAGTCAATTTAGATTGACCCTGTCTAGATACTACCCCAGCGACGGTACTCACCGGGCAGCAAGAACGGAAGGCCTCGGATCGGACTGGACTGCTACGACGACGGACGACGAACTTCGGACTTCAGTTACGGGTGGACCTCCGGATACCTCGGACCTTGGACTCTCGGCTTGGGCTCTGGTCGGGACTCACCGCGTTCCTCCACCGTCTCGTCTGGATGCTGGACCGCCTCCTCCGTCTCCTCCGTGGGCCTGAGGGATACTTGAAGCAGAAATATCTGCCGGTGCGCAGAAGAGTTCCGTCACGACTGCAGAGGATCAGGGGGTCGGCGTGGCTTCACCGACGCGTGGGGAAAGGGCAAGTCCCTATTCGGGCGCCATTATGTGGTAAATAAATAAATAATACCCTATTTTTGAATGAATAAATGAATAACAGATAGCTCAATAAATAAGAGTCAAGATTCGAGGTAGTAGGAGTTTTGCAGGTTTAATACAGCATAAGGACAAGAACAGGACGACCTGCACAGGAATAGGAAGGCAGGGCCCAGCAGCTGCTGGGGCTGGATCTGGGATGAGCGCGCTAAGGAAGGATAACTTTTTAATAACAGTGCATGAGCATATATACATAACGCAAACACATAGTATTACATTGCAATAGGCGTAGCAGTGGGTGGAGCAAAGGGTGTGACGCGTAGTAGTCGCGAAAGATAAGGGTGAAAAGAGGTGTAACAGGGCGTATACATAGACATGTGATGCAAACGTAACAGAATATGTCATGAATGGGGCGGAAACCATGGAGGGGGCTACCTGAGGAGCCGGGACCTCTAACCTGATGGTGCGCGCAAACTAGCAATGACGTATTACTAGGAGAAGCTGGGGGCTTCGAACTCTGTGCTAGGAGCAGAGACTGAAGTCTGGAGAGTCAGGGCGACATGTACCTAAGCAGTATCTAGTATCTGATGTTTAGGGAACATGTTGATATGAACTAAGAGTCAGGAGGGGAGAGGCTAACGGACTCTAAGACTGGAGCATGCATTATTCTACATGTAGTGCGTGATGAAGAATATTAAATGACCATTAAATGCAGTATTTCTCTTACATGGAGACGTGAAGGCTAGACAAATGACGGAAACTATTGATGCGATTCAGTAGCTTTAGGAATGCACAGGAGGAGGACTGAACTGATAACTGGAATCATAACATACTCTTGGCAGACTCAGAGGCAGAGCCAGGCTGAGCCGGGCACTGCGAGGCAGGAAGTAAGTGAAGGGTCGAGGATACAGGTGGGGGCTGTATCGCTCCTCTGCGAGGCTTCAGGAGACAGGAGCTGAATCTGGTGTCCAGGCCCTTCTGAGGCCTAGAAACGGGGACTTTACAATGAAATAACGTGCACACTGAGAAACGTGGCAACGTAACTTTACATAGGCCGGATATTCGTAGTATTCACGAGAACTGGAAACTGGCATACTAGAAGTGGACACAACTGTAATTGCGTCTATAAACAAACATAGGGAATGCATATGCATATTTAATCATGCACACATAACATATGATGGATGACACGTAGGGACACAGAACATGACAAAATCTACCTTTCCACAGATCTAATGTTGTGGAAAGTCAACAATGAGATAGAGCGTCAAGAAAGAAGACTGTCGATAACCCCATTACCCGACATCACTATTCCATCACAGGTTATTATTGATGAGATGATAGTTAACTCCCCAAACATTGGCACTGAGGTCCTTACTCAGGACATTCCTTGCGCACAGCCAGCCACTAGTACACTTGAGAAGTCAGCTATGTCAGACAAGAAAGCTTCTACTAGTAAGAAAAGAAAACCTTGTCAGAAAACACTAGGCCCAAAAAAATCTAAATCCCGATCACTAATCCCACAAAAGAGACTCACTGAGGTAGATGATACTGAGGTTATTGAGATCCATCACACAGGCCCCCCATCTTGGATGGATGAGGTAGTCACAAACCTACAAAACTCCCTAGAATTGCTCATAGCAAGCCAGATTAAACCTATAATCAGTGGACTCGATAAAATCATAAATGAGTTAAACAAGAGAGGAAGGACTCAGGTTAAACCTGTGAATAACAGCGTCAACGGCAGTATCTCCACAACAGTGACCAGCCCAGTCATTCAGCCTGCCACATCAATCGACTGAACTATCAGTAATCAGCACATTGTAGCGCATGACATAACACCTACTGATTCCCCTATACCCACAAATGCTGTATCATGCCAGGGCAGAGGGCCCAGTGTAATTGAAGGGGGGCCAAGCAAGTTAATAGCACATGGGCAGAAGTGAAAACCAGTACACCAAACAAGATGTGAAATTAACTTAAGAGTAGTAAATCCACTACCCAGTATAAATCTGCCACCTGAGGCTTGTCCTTATGTCGTGGTACTCGGGGGGGGGGGTTCCAGAATTAAAACCTGAGCAGAAAGAATCCTACCCCGAGCTTAAAAACAAGACAATTGTGTGGCTGAACACAAATAGACCGCTGGGAGGGAATGAAAGTGGAGAAATTATGAACGTCAGAAGGGTGAACTGGATAGGCAGCAAGAATAAAGACCTTGCGGGTAACTGTATAATTGTGAATTTCCGGGACAAGAGACTGGTGGAATATATACTATCGAGTGGCTCACTACAATCATCAAGTAAAATCAAAACGCTGCCACTGGGATACTTCTACCCCACACAATATGCCCCCCATGATCTTAGACACCACCCGGGGAGAGCAGGCATGGGCCAACCTATAAATGGGATGGGCAGGTTTGCCAAAAACGCCACGATGGGGCAAGGACAAGATGCTGCTATTTGGGAGAATAGATTCAGCCCCTTCCTGAGCTTAGAAGACAATGATTGACCACGAATACATCAGGTCCAAGTCATTGAGTACATTGATATGGAGGGTGACGCAATAAGCTCATTTAGTGGGGAAGGCGGATACACGAGGCTGAAGACTAATAAAGCACTATCACCAAAACTATCAGTTAGTCACATATATTCCCCAATGGCAAGCACAGAAAGGGAGATTACTCAGGTGGCTGAAAAGCATCATATCCCCCAAATAATTTGCTCACCGGAGGCAAAATGGAGGGTGGCTCCAGCTCAGCATTTGACACAAAATCCCGGGATCGATACTACATCCCCAAGGTCGGAGGAAGGGATGATACCAGACTGGCAGAGTAATAAAAACCCAGGCAGGGACTCCGAGGGGGAGCTGAAATGTTTTTCTTGGAACATCGCGGGCCTGGCTAGAAAATTCCACAATAAAGAATGGAGAGAGTACATAGGGGGGTTTCAGATAATTAGTTTGCAAGAAACTTGGGCACTTGACAATAACCCCTTCCCTATGGATGGTTACAAATGTTTTTTTGAGCCAGCACAAAAAGCTAGCTCAGGAAGAGCCATTGGAGGTCTAGTGGTATACGTAGACCTTAACATGAAAGGGGTATGGACGAGCCCACCGTGGTCAGCACATAATATACAGGCGCTACGGTATGTAAGACAGGGACTCAGACTAACATTGTTCAATCTATATAATGCAGGGTCAGTAAATGGTAAAAACCCTACGTTATTGGAACTAGACCACAGACTCCAACAGGAGCTAGATTACAGAAATGGGGCCATGGAAAAATCTTTGGTAGTTTAAGGTGATTTTAATTGTCACCTCTGTCCCACTTTGTTCCCCCTGAATGTAGATTGGTCCCGATGCTTTATGGAGAAGGGCCCACATTTCGAACACTCGACTGAAGGTTCAGTTCTTAGCAATTTATTAAGGACTCACGATCTGGAACATACAATAGACTTGGTCAGCCTAGTAGAGGATGGATCCCTCACTCCAACTTTTAAAGGTAGAGAATGCTCCTCCCACATAGACTATATTCTAGTTTCCAGGCAAGTAAAAAAGTCAATCAGTGTAGTGGGGATTGAGTGGAGCGCATTTAGTGATCATAACCCCCTTATTTTAACATTTAAACAGTGGGGTCGCTCTACGTTTAGCCCCTCGATGGATAGTGTGTTGAAGGTTATAGATCAAGGAAGGCGGCTCAGATGGGCAAAAATCGATGGGGAAGATTTTTACAAAGAGCTAATGTTACAAGGGAAGGCTCTGATTGAGGAATATTTAGATCCTATGATAGAGGGGAGTAACTTGCTTGGGGCATTTGGTTTAGTGACCAAGCTGGTAGACGGCCTACTAAGAACAAAAGCCACCAAGAGGAATAATCTGCAGCCAAGGTGGTTTGATGGCAAGTGCTCACGAGCCCTGAGAGACTTAAAACTTAGTTTAAAATCCAAGCCCAGGGACTCCTATAGTATAGCTCAGTGCAGACGTATATACAAAAATGCACTTAAACAAAGAAAGACCACTCTGCAAACGGAAGCTTGGGCAGATCTGAGAGAGGCAGGAGATAAAAGGGGCATGTCCCAATTCTGGAGGATTGTTAATAATCCCTGCTTCCAGGATAGCAACACCCCTGAGATCGGGTCGAGCATTTTACCAGAACAATGGGTCCCACACTTTGAGGGATTATATAACCACAGTCAGGATACAGAAATGGACTGGGGGGATGCTCAATTGGGACCAGGTACTGAATTCACCCTTGCAGAAATAACAGCAGGGATCCAGGGCCTCACACGCAATAAGGCACCGGGCCCTGATGGCACTCCACATGATTTATACTTGAGCAAAGTAGATCTTTGGGCCCCCATCCTCACTAGAGTGTTAAACACTGCTGTCCAGTTTGGTTTGCCCCGCTCTTGGTCTACAGCAGTTATTGTCCCTATTTTTAAGAAGGGTAACAGGGACAACCCGCAATGTTATAGACCAATTTCCCTGATCGACGTCTCAGCAAACATTTTGGGCCGGGTAATTTTGCAAAGGCTTATGGACTGGACCGAGGAACACCATCTAATTACGGATATTCAGTATGGGTTCAGAACAGGAAGGTCCACAAGCGATCAATGCCTTAACTTGTATTTGTTGGTCGCTAAATACACTAAAGCGAGCAATGAGGCTAAGTACTTGGGCTTCATGGATTTGGCCGCAGCCTTCGATCATGTAAATAGGAATAAGTTATAGTGCCTGATGAGGGACATGGGAATAGACCCAGGCCTGATTAACATCCTGAGTGAACTACACCAGGACACAACAGCTAGGGTACGTTACAACACAGAGGGGGGGAACACGGATTCATTTTCCTGCACAGGTGGAGTGCGACAGTGTTGCATCCTAGCACCCTTTCTGTTTTCACTCTACATCAATAACCTAGAGAAGGCGTTGCTGGCTCTAAACTCGGACTGCCCAAAAGTAGGATCGCGTCACATCCCGGTGCTTTTGTACGCGGATGACGCGGTCCTGCTTGCACGCACTCCGAGGGGCCTGCAATGCCTAATCGATGGGTTTGTAAAGTTTATGGGGAGTCTGGACCTGTCGGTAAATCTGAGTAAATCCTTTGTGATGCTAGCAGGCTCTAAACCGTGTAAAAGGTCCTCATATAGAATAGGGAACCACATATTAGAGAAGGTGAAGTATTTTTCCTATTTAGGGTTATTGTTCGACGGGGCACTCAAATTCAGGTCCTTAATGGAGGACCGTTGCTCGAAATTAATCTCCACAAATGGTTCCATAGCAAACTACGGACGTAGGTTGCGTCGTTGGTCTCCTGAACAGATCTTGAACCTTTATAATTCAATAGGTTGTGCAAGAGTAGTGTATGGGTCGGAAGTGTGGGGTTATGTGAATGTGGAGCAACTGCAAGTTGAGGAAAATAAATATATGCAAAGGATTTTAAAAGTCCCTCAGTGTACCTGAGCTGCAATTGTACACAGTGAACTGGGGAGTCCATTTATTGAGGACCAGATTAAGTTATGACCTGTATTGGCATGGTTGAACACCTGGTCAAATCCTGAGGCAGTCTTGGGCAGACAAACCTTGGAAGACTGCTTGCATAGGGACAAAGGGTTACATATCCCCTGGCTAAATTACGTTAAGATCACCCTGGAAAGTATTGACCGGAAGGAATTGTTCACCAACCCTAAGCTCATTTTACCATCGGATAAATTAAAAATTAAAAAATTACTATCTAATCATTATGCAAAACACAGATCAGCAGGGGAAACAACCAAACAATCTGTAGCTGCCCTTAATCTCATAAAAAAACGAGGGCATGGAGCCATACTTGTACCTGGTACATAACTCACATGATAGATTTCTAATGACCCGCCTTAGGTTTAACCTATTACCACATTTATTAGCGGATCCTGCAGGATTTACATTAACAATTGCGCAGAAGGGTGCTTGCGGCTGCGACAACAGGTCTCCGCAAGACACCCTTCACTTTGTACTTCTGTGCCCATTTTTTAAATATCCCTGGTGTAAATATGTGGTACAAATTTTAAAGAAAGAAAAATTCAGGCACGCTAAAATGGCTTTACTCTATCTGCAAAGAGCTAGTTCAAGTTCAAGTTCAGAAATTTATATAGCGCACTACTCACCCAGAGGGTCTCAAGGCGCTTGGGGGACGGGGGGGTATTTTATTTATCGAATAACCAAGTTTTAAGTTGTTTTCTAATGACCCATGGACACTCTATTGTATTATGAATTTTCTGAGGCTTGCCGTGAGGTTAAGAATCACAAGAGGAGTTAGCTAAAATTACGTGGTTTTTAAGTATGTATCTTTTTTATTCTTTTACCAGTTTGTATTGGTAATTCTAGATTATTCCCAGCTGTAATTTAATCCTATTTTAACTTTGTAAATATATTGTACTTTTATGAAGTTTTTATTAATCATCGAATAAAGAATTACTACTACTACTACTACACTGCGATCACGGAAAGGCCGTGGCTTTGTTTACGGCTAACTGCTGAGGTCAAATACTTTGTGCTGAACAGAACCCAGCTGACCCCTAAAGACGGCCATAAATCTCTATTGAACCGGTTTCATTATGCAGCCGTCACCGCTATCAAAGCACCAGAAGAGAGCTGCTAGTAGGACACCCTGCACAGAGCAGGTCTTCATTCCTACTATCTCGCGTGATGCGGTTTTAAATGTGTTCTAGAGAATCGAACTCTCACCAAGGGTACAAAGCTTACTGTGGCGCTGAGAGCTGTAGGGTTTTTACAATAATGCTGCATGATTTATTGTAGACATTCATTTGTCAGTCGATAACACATATTCACAGGCAACCTTCAATTTCTTGTATGTGTGTATGCAGAGCACAAGAACCTAACTTTCATTTAGCATCTTAAAACATAAAGGGGTTGTTCTACTCTTTATATGCCTTACCTCTCTAAACTATTTCAATGCCATGCGCCATCGAGCAGTCACTACTCAGAGTGATAGTTAAGCTGTCTTGATACCACGCGCAGTGTTCAGTCAGAGGCAGAACATCATCAGCCCTGTGTCTCCCAGTGTTAAAACATTCCAGTACCTCCATGTTTGAAGAGCTCTGTTCTGTTGTCTGTGGTCCCCTGCGTCACTGTGCCCGATGGTGTTTGCCTTCCCCAGAGTTTCGCTATTCGGTGCACTTGTTTACATGCCCAAGCACGTTCATGTCCCATTGTCTCCCTCTAGCCTAGCCGCCCCCTGGTCTTCCCAGTTCTGTTATCATTTCCCTGTCCCCGTGTGTTCCAGTGTGATTGACTGCTGATTCGAACATGGATATCTTTATTTTGGTGCCTGCCTGGCATTTATCGGTGACTGTGTGGGTGTCACTATGGAGCTGGTGGTCAGTAGAGGCCGATGTAGCAGAAGTGCTGGATGATACAGTGAGAAGTAAGTGAAGGTCTTGTGCACTAGTCAGTCGGTACAGGTGCCAATGGGTGTTCAAATAATGCAGGTACCCATGGGTGCAGGTTGTTGTGTCCTAACAACTGCATATACATTCTAATCATGGTTACCAGCGTCCAGAGTAGGAGACAGTTGCTGCTTTGAGGACCTGTCCAGGGGTCATTCCTCTTATCATAATAAAGTTCTTTCATCCAACACCACTGTCTGCACCTCTTAAAAGTGGTGACGAGGATGGGATGGTGTTTCCCAGAGGGCAGATTGGATAGGAAGAAACTGATCCGGATATTATGCTGATTGTGTGACCTCTGGGCTACCAAGTATCCCAACTGTCTGTGGTTTAGACATGCAACTGGGTATACACGACGGAGAACAGTGCCTGAGGTTAAGCTCAGCTGTTGTGTGCAGCACGGAGGAGTAAGGATTGAATTAAGCGGCTGGTTAAATAGCTGTTCCTGGGAAAGTCGTTGGAGTTACTGAGCAACCCTGGTGAGTTGACTGGATTGGTGTGAGCATACCAAACGCCGGTCATTGAAGGGCTTAACCACTGAGGAAGCCATGTGTTAAGTGTGTATCAGGCTGAATGCGAGGTCAGGAAAGTGGGGGCCACTCGGCCCCCACGCACACATGGCTGTGCCCGGCCCCTCCCCTTGCCCAGTCCTGATTGGGCACGCGACCCGCCTTGCCCCGGAAGCAGTTTTGCGCTTCCGGTGCAAGGGGGCGGGACCGTGCCAGCTGAGAGGTTCAAGAGCCTGGGGAGCGCGGGAAGCGGCCTCTTTGTCCCCGCGCTCTCCAGGCTCGCTCATTGCCCCGCGGTGGGCACAATAATTTTCTTCTTTCTATTTCAGGTGCCGAGTGTCCTTTCAGCGGCGCGGGTCCTTTAGAGCGGCCGGTGTGGGTACCGAAGCGGAGCGGAAGCCTCCCTGTGGTCGGGTTGGCCAAGATCGTGCAAGCCGAGCGGAAGGGTTGCGGTGGCCGAGATCACACGGGGAAGACTCTGAGGAGGTATCGTGCGGCCAAGGCAGGACGGCGGTGGTAACGCGCCGAGTCGTGAGAGACAGCCAGACTCAAGGTATTGTGCGGGGCGGGCGAAGAGGCGGTGCTAAGGCTCAGGGTCTGCCGCATAGGGACGGCGGTGGTTTATGCAGCTGATCTCGTAGCACAACGGAAGGTTGCGTGTTCACCAGCAGGCACAATCAGGCTTGGTAATTTTTAAAAAGCAAAGCGAAGCAGGGTCACCTGGGGCAGTTAGCGGATGGGAGGCTAAAGTGGTTATAAATGAAATCGACTGCTGAAACAGTTGTTTGGGCCTGTTAATTACAGACAATTGCGAAGGTTACAATCGAGGTGAAGCAGACTTTGAGAAAAAGTGTTGAAACAGTGACTTTGAGGCAGTGACTGTGGCACAATTGTTAATGGACAAAGTGTTTTGAACGATAAATCACTGTTGAAGCCAAAGTTGGTAGCATTTTGGGTGATATATATATTTTCTATATATATGTATATTTGCAAAAAATACTTGTGAGACAAGTCTGTTTTACTGTTTTGATCACTTTAACTCTGAATATACGTGACATTGTCCCAGCCCTGGGGGCATCTTTGTGCAGGGTTCGATTAAGTGTCTCTTGGGTTTCTATTTGGTTCTTACATTTCTCTCATCGTAGGTTGCGGGCAAAGGCCGGCGCAGACCAGATACCTGAGGAGCTCACGGGGGACGCCGGACGTTAAAGACCAATTGTGGACCAGTGTAGCCGAGGAGATCGCAGTGGTCGGTGGATTACGAGGGCGCGGGCAGGCCTGCATTTCACTGCTTCTGGCGGGCCGCTGGGCTTGAGTTCGCTCGCCTAAACACTCCAGGCTAGCTGGGGTGTGCGGTCACAGTCGCGTGGTGCCTACGGCCAGCTCGTGAGCCTCCAACTTGGTCAGGTACAGAGCACGGCGTGCTCATAAAGAATCTGTTGTATAACGTAGGGGCAGGACAACATGTCCGCTAGAAGAGGGGCAGGGAACAAGAGTGTTGAATTAATGTTTCAAAATATGATGCGCAGGATGTCAGCAATGGACAAACGATGGGGGACGGTAGACAAGTTGGGTAAAACGGTGGCAGAATTAGGAGCGAGAGTGGATGCCCAGGCAGGCCCTTCGGGAAGGCCTAAGCGTACCATAGTGCCCCCCAAACCAAGGGGGGAATTTGAGACACCGCCTAAACGTGCTAGAGGTAAGAAAGTAGGTGGTCGCCTCCCTAGACCCGGGGTGGGCGGGAGGTCCCCGAGTCCAGTCCATAATACTCCTAGTGCGCCAATTACTATCCCACCCGCTACGGGGGGTGTTCCCGCCCCTGCCCCACAGGCGCCACCAGTGAGTGTGCCACTAACGCCTAGCGTCCCGCCGTCTGCCCCGGTCCCCCTGGTTACTCCGCCTGCACCAGTCGCGCCAACAACCGTCCCTGCCCCATCACCCGTTTCACCGGTCACCCCAGTACAGGGACCAGTGCCGCCCGAATTGGCAGCACAAATAGCGGCGGTACTTCCTTGGTTGGGAATTGGGGGAGTGTTACCTGCTGCAGCAGATCCCTCTGCAGAGGCACAAAGATTGGTTGTACAAATATTGCTGGCTAGGGGGGGGAATGGCATTCCGAGTGCACCGATTTCTCCCCAAACAGGTCCAGTGAACGGTGCTGAGGCGGTCAAGACAGTGGACGTTAAACAGCCTAACGAAAGTGGTAAGGAGGTAACACTGCCGGTGCTGGGCGAGGGCGCGATTCCCTCCAGGGGGGAGAGCTTAGCTCAGCACGTATCTCAAAGTGTGAAGGAGTTAATCTGGGCAGACAAATATGTTAATATTTTTTCACTACTGATTGACAACAGGGAATGGGAATATGCGAAATTTCAGAAGGATATGATGCTGCCTAGTGAGTGGCGCTCACAACTGTACAAATTTAGGGTGGAAGAGACTCTCGCCAACTGGACCAGGGCTTTTTCAGTGTGCAGTGCAGTGATTGGGGAACGCTTTTCAGGTTTGCAAACTGTGATGGCCTGCTATCAGAGCAGGATTATAATGTACCATGAGAATCATGGAGGGGATACTTGGAAGGAATATGACATAGCTTTCAGGAAATCAAGGGAGTTCAACAAGTCATTAGCTTGGGACACAGTCGATTCCATTTCATGGCATTCACAGTTTGAGAAGGGTCAGGCCGCAAGCACTAGCACCTCTGGTAACAGGTATTCCCCCAGACCCCAGCAGCCCTTTCAACAGCCCTTTCGACCAGCGCAAGGGGGGGAGTCGGCCAACAAGTCCAGATGTAGCTCTGGCGCGAAGGGTGTGTGCTGGGATTTCAATAGGCGGACGTGCAACAGGGCTCCGGGCACCTGCAAGTTCAGGCACGCGTGTAACTTATGCGGCCACTCATCCCACCCAGAGAGCACATGCAGGTCAAAGGGCAGTGGGGCCAGGAACAGAGGGAGGAGAAAACCTGAATAGCAGAATTCAGCCCCCGGTGACGCATTCCCCTATATTGGTGACGGTTATGATTCCCTGGCTCAACAGATACCCTAATCACAATGCCGCTAGGACGTTACAGGAAGGTTTCACGCATGGTTTCCGGATTCCCGCTGGGGGGCACACCGGGGCACCACAGTGTAAGAATCAGTTGTCAGTGCAGATGAATCCCAAGGTGGTAGCAGAAAAAATTGAGAAAGAACTGCGCATGGGCAGGATAGCGGGGCCTTTTTCTGACATCCCTGTGCATAATTTTGTGTGCTCACCTTTAGGAGTGGTACCTAAGAGAGAAAAGGGCGAGTTCAGGCTAATCCACAATTTGTCCGCACCCAAAGGCAGATCTCTGAATGACGCCATAGATTAATCTATTTGTAGTGTGAAGTATGCATCCTTTGATCAGGCAGTGGAAATGTTGAGGAGTTTGGGTCCTGGGGCATTGATGGCCAAATCAGACATTGAGTCAGCCTTTAGGCTTCTCCCAGTGCACCCGGCGGACCAGCGCCTGTTGGGATTCCCCTTTGAGGGTAAATTCTACATGGATAGGTGCATGCCCATGGGCTGTTCGATTTCATGTGCATACTTTGAGCAATTCAGCTCTTTCCTCGAATGGG
This sequence comes from Lissotriton helveticus, assembly GCF_964261635.1. NCBI lineage: Eukaryota > Metazoa > Chordata > Amphibia > Caudata > Salamandridae > Lissotriton > Lissotriton helveticus. The sequence continues at coordinate 1,155,365,796 of NC_136065.1, forward strand.
TCTTCAGACAATCTACTGGTCACCAGTCGGTCATGCATTACCTAGACGATTTTCTCTTTCTGGGCCCGGCTGGCTCTCGGGAGTGCGCGTGGGCATTGCAGGAAATTTGTGTGCTCATGCGTACTTTTGGGGTGCCGCTGGCTCAGGGGAAAACGGTGGGGCCATTAACGTGCCTAGAATTTCTGGGGATTGAGCTGGATTCGAGTGAGGGATGTTTCAGGTTACCAAAAGAAAAGATCCAAAAATTCAGGACAACGCTGGAACTATGTTTACAGACTGAGAAAGTCACCCTACAATTGTTGCAGCAGACAGTGGGTCAGCTAAACTTTGCATTAAGAGTAATTCCCATGGCACGCCCGTTTTCCCGCTCAATTGCACAAGCCATGAGGGGTCTGCGGGAGAAACATCATCGAACACGGCTCTCTGTTGAGGTTCGCCAGGACATGCGTATATGGATGGCATTCCTGGAGGATTTTAATGGAAAGATTCTGTGGGGCGCCCCCGCGTTGTCCTCGGCGGAGTTAGGTCTATGGACCGACGCTGCAGGCAGTGTGGGGTTTGGCGCGATCCTTGCCAAGAAATGGGTGGGACAGAAATGGCCAGGATGGTGGGAGGAGAGCGGACTGACAGCAAACATCGGATTCCTGGAGCTCTTCCCAATCTGGGTCGCATTGAAAGTGTGGCCTGAGGAATTGGCCAATCACTCTGTAATTTTCTGGTCGGATAACATGACTGTGGTGGAATGCATCAACCAGCAGGCGGCGAGGTGTCCCTTCATTCTGCGCCTGTTGAAGGAGATTGTGCTGTGTTGCATGAAACTGAACATACATTTCAGGGCCAAACATGTCCCGGGGGTCTTGAATAATGCAGCTGACGCACTTTCTCGCTTTAAGATGCAGGTATTCAGGGAACACTCACCGGATGCAGAGGCCTCCCCAACTCACTTCCCAGCGACACTCTGGCAGATTGGTGCCCCCAACTACAAGACCTCGTGGCAGCCAGCTTAGCGCCAAAGACAAAGACAGCTTATGAAGGGGCGTTCAGGTCTTATTGTGTTTATCTGGGGCATGATTGGGAGAGCAAGTGGGATCGGGAGGCTAGCTTCAATGGGTACTTGTCCACCTTACACAGTGAGGGGCGCACAGTGGCGACAGCTAGCAGACACAAAGCAGCGGTATCCTTTTTCGCGCGTGCCAGGGGTGTCAGGGATCCAACAAACAGTTTCCTAGTACAGAAAGCACTAAGAGGATGGCGGCGCCTGCAACCACCCACCGTAGACGTCAGGAAGCCGATAGGTTTTGACCGCTTATCAGCATTGCTCCTCGCCCTCCAGGACACATGCAGTTCTCCGGCCGAGGTCGGGTTGTTTAGGGCCGCCTTCACTTTGGCATTCTATGGGGCATTCAGAGTAGGCGAACTGGTGGCAGCCAACAAGCTAGACAGGTAGGGTGGTCTACAGTTGTGTGACGTCACCATAAGGGACAACACAATGCATGTTACCATTCGGAAATCCAAGACTGATCAGGAGTCCAGGGGTCGGATGTTGGTGTTACACCGGGCACCAAATAATCCATGCTGCCCGGTGTCACATGTGGAAGCATTAGTTAGCCAGCGAGGAGCGGGACTTAAGGGAGCATTGCTCATGCATTTGGATGGTACCCCTCTGACCAGGTTTCAATTCCAGAGAGTATTGGACATGAGTATCGCTAAAACAGGTGGCGATCACAGGGAATTTGGGACGCACTCTTTCAGGATAGGGGCGGCCACTGAAGCCACTGCAAGGGGGTTGAATGTCAGTAATGTGAAAAGGATTGGGAGATGGTCTTCCAATGCCTATAAGCGGTATGTGCGGTTGCACATGTTGTAAGGCTTTGTCACCACCCCGCTGACGCTTGTTTTTGTCTTGTTTAACTTCCAGTTTCTCGGGCCTGTGACGCAGGACGGAAACTAATGACGGGACACCAAGCTCGACCATCAACATCCAGGCAACGGCAGGAAGATACACGGAGGACAACTGTAGTATGGGTAGTCGGTCATTCGTATGTTAAACGTGCCATACCAATTTTTCTTGCAGGGGGGGGTAGACGGAGGGTGGAGTACGCAGGTGTCGATATCTCCTTCCACGGCAGGGGGGGGCTTCGCCTCAGTCAGCTTAAAGGGTTTATGTCAGAGCTTCTAGTAAGATACACCTCACCACCTTCAGTGATTATCTTGCACCTGGGCGGGAATGATCTTGTAGATTTGGGCAGAAGGGTCCTGTTAGAGGAAATCATCTCAATGGCAGGATGGCTGGCAAAACAGTTACCGGACTGCACCATAGTGTGGTCACAATTGATACCAAGACTGCAGTGGAGGGGGGGTGAATCAGTCAGGGCGTTGAACAACTCGGTAAAGAGGGTCAACAACAAAATAGACAAGCTATTTCGAACTCCTTACTTACAGAGCATACCTCATGGCTGCATTTGGGGAGAGCAGTTCTATCTACGGGATGGGGTCCATTTGACGGAGTCAGGGAATGCCCTTTTCATAAGGAACATCGTTGCATGGGTGGAAGGTTTTGCAGGTAAGATATGACCTTTCAGTGTAGGTTGGTGGGGGGGCCAGATAGTCGGTCAACTATGCTGGCCTGTGGCGGTAAGGTCATAATCGGTGAGCAGCAATTTAAGGTCCTTAGGTGGGGGTGGCCCCATTCACGAAAGGGGTTGCCCAGGGGGAGGGGCAAATTTGTCTCTCCCAGAACTTCAGGGGCAGGATATCCGCTTGCTTGGGTGCGGGGGAGGGGAGTCAACGCTTTCCTCAGGCTGGTAGCCACCCCACACATACACTATGCACTATGACGCTAAGGGCGCGAGTGTAAGGGCCCTCCTGTTATGGTTAAATGGAGTTCACCGAGCGCACTAGGGCAAACGGGCCCTTGTCGCGCATGCGCATCTCGGACGTGAGAGCGTAGCTCGGTAAAAGGATCTGACACCGGTTAGCGACCTTGCCGTAAGACAAATTATTAGTAAATGCAAATTTAATATCAGGATGTTAGATTCGGTCAGGAACACGCTGTATTAGAGATTTGTTAAGGTTAGCCCATCATACCTGTCAAAATGGATGTAATCTAATGTTCTGAAGTTTTTGCATTTTAATAATTATGTAAATGTTGATTTTATCAATTTTAAATTTTGTTTCATATTTTAATAAATACGGCCGGTGAGTCTCGGGCTCGAGGCTCCCCGTCTTCCAAAGAAAATTCTTTGTTAGAAGTTTGAATATGTAACGGTGTTCTGCATGTTATGGCGGGGGGTGGCCGGCAGTCACAGACCATGTGGTGCTCAGCATACATGTGTGTAATCTGTATTAAACTCCAACGCGGTCAACGGCCTGCAAGTTGTTTCCATTTAAAAAAAAAGACTTTCCGGCAAGCCTTGGCGTGTTGTGTTCCGGCAGGCTCTGGCTCGTTCCTGGTTCCTCCCTTCTAGTTCTGTGCGCAACGCGCCTCACGAAGACAACATGAGGTTTTAGCGTGTTGCGTGGCCTGTGGCCAGCGGTTTGATGTCACAGGTGAGATGACGCATCATTGCGCTGCCAAGCGATGTGAGCTCTGCATTTGATGATGTTGCCTGATAGTGTTTCTGCAACACTAACTCTGCCGGGGACGCTTCGCTAATTGAAGGAAAGAGAGGAGGAAACTGACAAACAAGGAAGGAACATGACACACGTCCCACAAGCAAGGGACTTTTGCCTATTTTGCAGCGTCAAGAGTGAAAATGATAACATCGTACTAACAAGGTGTAACTGAATCATGAACAATGTTGACCACGGTGACTACTTTCATTACTATTGTTTTTCCCATTTAAGCTACAGTAACTTGTTTCCTTTCAAGCATTAAGGGTACCTTGTTCTGTTGTGATTTTTGTGACACCAATTACCTTATCGTACCTTGAGTATAGTTTCTCTCCTATATCAATAGTAACATTATGGGCAGGTCTGCTATTTTAGCTCCTCCCAAAGTTTTACAAAGCCCTGGGGAGCCTACTATTATTAATATTGGTTAGAGTATTTTGAAACCTACTAAGAGACAATAGGTGGTGAAGATTTTGTAGCTTCCCGGAAGGTTACTAAAGCACAATTTGGGTGTAGAAGGCAGAAACGTGCTGAAAAAATTACCCATCATCACAAGAGTAAATTCTATTAACCTGGCTGATAAAGCAGGTAATGGGGATACTGGGGAAAGTGGTGAAGGTGAAAAGGTGCAAAGTGGTGAAGAAGTACCAATCGACAAGTATCTTAAAGTCCTGAAAGCCTTGGAGGAAAACTATGGTAAGAAAGTCAGTATCGAGGTAGAGAGGCACACATTTTTCACTATTACCCGGGGAGTTAGTGGAGCAATATATTTCTGTATTAAGAACCTTCGCGTCACATGTAGATTTAGAGAATTACAGGAGGACATTATAAGGGATCAATTTATAAATAGGACAAATAATATTAAAATTCAAGAGAGGTTGTTGTACATAAAGGTTCCGTCTCTACAGAAAAGCATAGAAGTAGCTAGACGCATAGAAAACACTTCTAGATATATCAAGGAATTGAGCAATGACCAGGTGAAGGAGAAATCTGATGCTGCTAAGGTTTGTGTTGTAGAAACAAAATCCATCTAAAAAAAGGGAAAATAGCATGACAAATAGTTTTCCTAAACACAACAGAGTTTGTTACAAGTGTGGCAGCATAAGACACATTGCAGAGTCTGATAAATGTGCTGCCATCAAGGAAAAATGTTATAAATGCAAAAAGATAGGTCATTTTACACGCATGTGTAAAGCTGGTTCTACATCTTCTGAAAAATGGAAGCGTTCTGTACATGTGATAACAGAATGTTATGAGGATGAGAATTCTGCTGATGAGGGAGAAGTTAAAGTAATGGTTATTTTTGATAATGCTGTTAATGACATTGGTGAAGGATACAATCCACCCAAGTGTGATTTAGGAATCAATGGTACCAAAATAACTGTTTGGACAGACTCGTACCCCCCCCATACATGAGTATCGCCCTCAAATGGATGAAATAATTACAAAAAGGGGGTGGTGATGGACAGAGTATCTGAGTTAATCAGAACACTCCTACCCAGTCAACAGATCAGGGCTTGATCCATCACCGTTTTTTTAGCTCACTGCACCATCCCAGTTCAGAACCTGGCTATATGCAAATTAGTCTGTCCCTGGCCCAGTGCATCATGGGAACAGGGCAGACCAAACTACCAAGCCAATTCTTCACTGGAAAGGAAACAAGCTTCCGGGGACCGGTGTTTGGCATTACAGCCGTCTTCGGCCCGGCTTGCTTGAATCCTGATGGTGCAATGAGCAAGGGACTCATGTCTGAGCATACCCTTCCATACTCATGGTGGCCAAAATAATTACAAAAAGGGGGTGGTGATGGACAGAGTATCTGAGTTAATCAGAACACTCCTACCCAGTCAACAGATCAGGGCTTGATCCATCACCGTTTTTTTAGCTCACTGCACCATCCCAGTTCAGAACCTGGCTATATGCAAATTAGTCTGTCCCTGGCCCAGTGCATCATGGGAACAGGGCAGACCAAACTACCAAGCCAATTCTTCACTGGAAAGGAAACAAGCTTCCGGGGACCGGTTTCTGGCATTACAGCCGTCTTCGGCCCGGCTTGGTTGAATCCTGATGGTGCAATGAGCAAGGGACTCATGTCTGAGCATACCCTTCCACACTCATGGTGGCCAAAATAATTACAAAAAGGGGGTGGTGATGGACAGAGTATCTGAGTTAATCAGAACACTCCCTTTTTCTGAATCATTTTGTCCATCATAAGCGTGGAAGGGTATACTCAGATGTGAGTCCCTTGCTCATTGCACCATCAGGATTCAAGCAAGCCGGGCCGACGACGCCTGAAATGGCAGAAACCGGTCCCCGGAAGCTTGTTTCCTTCCCAGTATAAGAATTGGCTTGGTAGTTTGGTTTGCCCTGTTCCCATCATGCACTGGGACAGGAACAGACTAATTTGCATATAGCCAAGTTCTGAGCTGGGATGGTGCAGTGAGCTAAAAAACGGTGATGGATCAAGCCCTGATCTTTGGACTGGGTAAGAGTGGTCTGCTTAATTCAGGCACTCTGTTCATCACCACCCCCTTTTCTGAATCATTTTGTCCACCATAAGCGTGGAAGGGTATACTCAGATGTGAGTCCCTTGCTCATTGCACCATCAGGATTCAAGCAAGCCGGGCCGACGACGCCTGAAATGGCAGAAACCGGTCCCCGGAAGCTTGTTTCCTTCCCAGTATAAGAATTGGCTTGGTAGTTTGGTTTGCCCTGTTCCCATCATGCACTGGGACAGGAACAGACTAATTTGCATATAGCCAAGTTCTGAGCTGGGATGGTGCAGTGAGCTAAAAAACGGTGATGGATCAAGCCCTGATCTTTGGACTGGGTAAGAGTGGTCTGCTTAATTCAGGCACTCTGTTCATCACCACCCCCTTTTCTGAATCAAATGGATGAAAGGCTGAGTGGACCTGCCAGGATTTGAACCTGTGACCAGGAGGTCCAACACAGGCCCCTGCAGTGGATGCATTAGTCCACTGAGTCACAAGACCCGGCTTCATACTGAGATTGTCAAAATGGTCAGTGCCCAAATGTGTCGCCAAGATTGCTGGCAACAATGTATGGTTATCTGATGGTAAAAAATTGAATATCCGCAGTGTTACTATGTGAAATGCTGTTGAACGAGATATGTGGTTTAAAAAGTTAAGTGGTGACCAGGAAAAGGTGGGAAGTGCTATGTGCAAGGTTGGGAAATGCTATGTGCAATGAGGAGAAGATACCCAACTGTCATGACATGTCTGTTGCAGCTAGTAGCACCAAACTTGTCAGGCAAAGTCCAAAATGGCACAAGGATTATGTATGTCATTAACTTGTTGCAACCCATCTTTGCCTTGGAGGTATCTGGCATGTCAGGGAAGTTCTATAGCACAAGTTATTAATGCTTGCATTCCATGTACATAGTATAGTTTTCTTGCTTTATGTTATATGAATTTGTTAATTTATTAAATGTTCATTCTTTGTTTTTTTGTTATTGGAAGGAAGATGTGTTGTGTCCTAGCAACTGCATATACATTCTAGTCATGGTTACTGTCTCCCAGGGGTTCTGGAAGCTGGGGCAAAGTGGGATACAGTTGCTGCTGTGAGGACCTGTCCAGGGGTCATTCCTCTTATTGTAATATAGTTCTGCCATCCAACACCACTGTTTGAGCCTCTTAAAACAGGTGTCAAAGGGTGTGGTGCAGGTGTTACTGTATGTCAGTGCTGCGCAGCACCATTGAGTACAGGAGCACTGTCATTGCAGTATACATATGAGTCAGTGTGGATGTATTTTATGTGCAGGGTGCCTGCTGGTTAGTGCAGACGAAGGACTGGTGCCAGGTGGCGCCGGTGCAATTGAATGCTGGTACTAGGAGTATTGGTGCTGGGCAGGTGGCAAAGGGTGTCAGTCCAAAGTGTGCACCAGAGGAGGGCAGGTGCAGGCATTGCTGGTCAGTGTTGCGCCACCAAATATTTAGGGTACCAGCGCCCACTGATCAGCATAGCATGATATAATCCCTTCAGAACATGATCATGTTTTGATTTTAAATTACTCTTAGCTGCCAGTACATCATTTTTTCATTAGAGATAATTGTGTCTCTGGAAGAGAGCTGTCCTTTTCAAATGACTCATGTTACATTGCCCCTCTATCTGCCTGTCAAGACTTTAACTGCTGAGCACGTTTCCCATACAGTCAGCAGAAATGTGAATTTTAGGTCAAAAGGTTATATCATTCCTTAGTATATTTGGCACTCGCCTCTGACCCCTACCTTGCAGTTGATTTCCCTGTGCACACATAGAATGATTTTCTACATGTTCAAGTTCGTGAGCGGTTGCACTTTCTTTCCTCAAGGGAAGAAACTCAAACAATATTCAGTTTGAAAGTACTTTTAAGTGCACCCTGTGACATTAGCTGTCTAAGGATTAGTTTAAATAGACCTACTTTTCAGAACAGAATAGAAACTGATTCAGGAATTCTACTTTTTATGTTATGTCCTCCGCTCTTCTCTCTTGATTTCGTTTGAATTTTTATTTGAATATTGTTCTGACCAATTCATTTGTACTAAAAATTGAAGTTAAAATACTGTCTCAAAGTTATAAACATGGAATAAAAACTGATGGGTCAACTTGCCCCTTTCTTGTGTAACCTGATGATAGTGACACTCCAATAACACTGGCTGCCTCTAAAACAATATACTCTTGTATTAATAACCTGCTTTGGTCTAGACAGAGGGAATTAAAAAAGCTTTTGTGTATGTCAGTCAAGTCTTTAATATAGAAGTGTCTGCAAAGTTATGCATTGATAATATGTAATGCTACTATGATGTATAGTCAACCTTTCTAAATACGAAATAAAATATAACCAGTATCAATTCCACTTCTGCTCGAGTGTTTTTACAGAACTAGTGTATTTACCTATAATTTCACCTTTACCTCGAAAATATTTCTAGCAATTACTAATTCAAACGTTCAAATAAACAAGGACTCCTCTTTATGTCTTAATGGCCGCAGCTTGCCTGTTCTGTTGAACGCAGTTGATCTTTTGTCCAAGACCACTGTCAGGGTCGTAGGCCCGCATTCCACTAAAACATCAAAATTTACATTAGGATCCACTACTCTCCCTAAGACCAAAACATTCACCTATTTGGGCATACTGTTTCATTCAAAATCAAGTCGGCTACCACAATTAACAAAAAACGGAGGATTTTATCTGAGCCAATGTTTTGATGTTTAGTTTTGCTTCCAGGCTGGGGAGCTGCCCCATTGGCTACCTTCTGCAAGCATATAGAGCCAATGGTATTTCCAAAATTACATATGGGAGCGAGATCTGGGAGTATGTAAGCTCGGCAGAGTTGCAGGTCGCGCGAAAACAAGTTCTTAAGGCAGCTCCTGTGTGTTTCACAGAGTACTCCCTACTTTCACGATTCACGAGGAACTGGGTGTGGATTATTTGACAGACACAGTGGCTTTTCGCCCTATCGTGATATGGCTAAAGATGTGGTTAAGGCCAGACATTAAGCTCAGTAGGTAGATTTAAAAGGATTGTCTGTCCTTGTTTATTCCCTGGCTCAAGTATATCACAGCCTCTCTTCAAGAACCGGGGATAGTAAGTCTTTACAATACTCCCGAGGGGATATGTAAAGCAGATTTCAACAGGGAGAAAGACCTTTATTCATTTGAGAAAGAGATCCATGGAGGGGAAAGGGCATGGATTATCTAAGCAATGTGTACGAGGCCATATCATGCTAAAAACAGGGTCTTCGGTTGAGATATATCTCCTTGAGGTTAAAAATAGGCATTATCGTTTTTTATTAACTAGGTTTCATTTAGATTTGTTGCAGTTTCTACTAGCTTACGCTCGTGGCAGTAACAGGGGTCACAAACCTTTCTGCTTTTCTCTATTGTAATTGTTTTTAGTGGATATTTTTTTTAAAAACGCTGCAAATTTTACTCATATATAATGACAATATATATGGTATTTTGAAAGTAAGGTAAATGTGCACAATGTCAGGATTATATATACAAAGTTGGAAAAATGTCAACTGAAATAGTTCCTAAATGTTGAAGTAGTGTTTTAACCTATGTTGATTGAAAATATACAATTTAAAATGTCTTTCAATCATGTTTAGATAAGATGATTAGTCAGTTCGACCAAAACTACAATTCATGCATGTTAGCGTTTATCAACTTTCATACCTTTCATCACACAAGAATAACACAGGTTAATTATAACATGGAATGTGAGAAAAAAGCTCAGACAGAACACATTTATGGACACCACTTTGTACAAATGTACAAATGACAAACATACAAATAATACATTTGCCACTTGTATGCTGCCCACACTCTCCCAGCAAAGCTTTAAGGGTTGACCAAGGCAGCTCTAAGTACCCTGCTGTACACTGGTGTCATGCGGGAGCACTGAGAATGTGGCTGGGAGAAAAATCCCATAATGTCATAGGCCTTATTTCTGCCCCAGCGACAAAGGTTTACCCTATGTTTCCATCAAAGCCTCTGCTGCCAGGTGTGGACACCCAATGCATTGCAGCACTTTGAAATGTTTTTCCAAATTTAGGCATGCAAAATACTGGGTCTCAGGACCGCCATAAAGCTGAGAGTACCTATGGAGGACAACCTCACAATTTATCTCCGATTCTTCATCGGTTACACAGGAGAGGGCCTTCTCATCTTGTCTTCAGTCATGTTAGGAGTTTAAAAAAAGAAAGGAACAGCAAGACAAAAGAATACAGATATGGTGGTGTTGAGATGTGGGCTAGAATGAACTCAAAATGTCTGACTTCCTCTTACTGTATGTAGTTTCCTGTTTGTTGCGATAGGCAGAGATCTCCTCCCCGAATGCTGACATATCCAACCGGCATGTGGGACGCAGACTCCACTTTCAGAGGAGATACCTCCATATGCATGTAGAGAAAATCCAAAACAATTTATAGGATCACAAAAATATTAACAGTGATTCTTTGTGTACCAAAAGCATGTGTTGAAAGTAAGGTTTTTACTCTGTTAGCTCTAAAACATGACAGTACTAAGTGAGCGTTTTTCACTAAGTGTTTGAAAAGTGTGTAAATATCACAAATGAAGATGCAAATTAATTTAACTAGACCATAGCATGTTTGCCAATGATTTTATGCAAATTGAAAAGAGGATTCTCAATATGGTTTATATGGACACTGTGGTAGTCCACCATTTAGTTTTGATAAAAGATTGTCCAACCAAATAAATTCAACAACAACACTAGCAATTCTAGAACAAATGTGTTACTTAGCTAATCCAGCACCTGAAGACCCTGCATGAACTCTATTTTGTGCTCCACCCGGGTATCAGGGTAGAGAGCTATATGCATGGGTTGCTTTTCAACATGCAAAAGACCACAACATTCTTGCACGCACTTTTGGGGAGTGCACCAGCAACCCCCACGTGCATACAGTGAAGACTGAATTGAGAACTAAGGATCCCAAAAGTGTGCTCAATAATGGCTTGAGTATTTTTGTGTCCCCTATTGTACCTCTGTTGAGTTAGTGCGGTGGGATGCTTGTAGTGGGCAAGGAAATGGAGAGAGACACTATACACGTCATCATCTAAAACCAGAAGTGAATTATTAAAAAGGGGCACGCTGAAACGCTGTATCTCGCTCCTACCTGCATCTTGCCATTCTGAACTTCATTGAGCTGACAGGGGAAGGCTCCCCTCTACAAAATCCACTGCAGGCTGTTGAGACCCCCCACCGCCTCCCTCCCGCCGTCCTGCTGAATCCTACACCTACAGCGGGACCGCCGAGTGGACCGAGGCGAGGGGCTGCCTACAAATCCCGGCAGCCCTTGTGGTCTCCAGCCACACCCCCAGCACGCCGCGCCAGGAGGCGCATAAAGGGCGTCACTGCTGCAACAAGCAGTGACACGCTGAAACGCTGTATCTCGCTCCTACCTGCATCTTGCCATTCTGAACTTCTTTGAGCTGACAGGGGAAGGCTCCCCTCTACAAAATCCACCGCAGGCTGTTGAGACCCCCCACCGCCTCCCTCCCGCCGTCCTGCTGAATCCTACACCTACAGCGGGACCGCCGAGTGGACCGAGGCGAGGGGCTGCCTACAAATCCCGGCAGCCCTTGTGGTCTCCAGCCACACCCCCAGCACGCCGCGCCAGGAGGCGCATAAAGGGCGTCATTGTTCCCCCTCGCGGGACGCTGGGCGAAGCCTGGGCCAAGGGTGGGCCCGTCCTAGCCCGTCACAGACCGGAGGAGACCGGGCCGGGCGCACCCCTTTAACACCTGAGCCAAGGTAAAAATCTGAGTAAAATATCGCCATGAAGTAAAAGAATGTTGCATCCTTTCTAATGACATATTACTAACCCAGGACCCATACTTTTTTCCTTTCCCGGCTATTCAACACACAATGACCACAAGAGGTTCTAGAAGCAAAACCATGAAGAAAAAAAACATAACTACAACTGTTGGACCTATTGAACAATTTTTACATAAAGTAAATGAAACTATTGATCAAACGGTACTAATGATTGACCGACGTGTCTCATATGAGTTAGACCAAGCACGTCGCTCATCCATGGGTACGCTGGCACAGGCTCTAACTCCAAATGTGGTACCTCTAAATAAGTCGACCATGGATCTAAATGTTGAAATACATGCACTACCTAATACTGTTGACTTATCAGTAACTTCACAATTATCCATTTCACAATCCTCCCAGGATCTTGAATTGACTCCCGACCTTTTTGTAAGTACACAACCAACAAATACTGACCTAACACAGCTAGAATCCAGAGGTATAAGGGAAGGAGCAATCCCTAAAAAGCAGTCTCATACACAATCACGACTCAACAGTCTAATACACACAACTGGTACCATTCTAGATTCTGACTTGTTCCCCAGTCATCAAACTCATCAGAACATCGACATCACAGAATCTCCTAAGAATATTCCTTCCGACGTCCTTATAGTTGAAGATCATGGGAACAGACCTACTACCAAACAGAATCAACAAGAAAAGTCTGCTCCCCGCACGGCAAAAAACACAAGTCACTCTAAGGTAGATACTTCTCTGCTACATGAAATTTCGGAAATGATAAAATTTCAATTACAACCTTTACAAAAAAGCCTCGAGATAATAGAAAAACAAATGGCTATATTAATCGCCTCTGCGAAAACAACCACAAACTTAAGAAAAAACGATCTTACTGTCTCCCTAGGCACTGCCATTAACTCTGGAAAAACTAACGCTACTAATTCATTAAAACAACCAGTCGACAAACCGACTACCATGGACACTACTAAGACCATAACGGAAAATGCGAGAGAAATGGAAAATAAATCAACTAATCAACCTAACCTCACGAAAACAAAGCCTGTCCAAAATAATGCTAAACCTACTTCTGGCCCTCAAAACCAATCGACCACAAACCCCAGGTCTGCCAAGGACAACCAGACAAAAACTCCTTCCGTTTTACCTACCTCAAATACCCCCAGATCCGAACAAACACAGAGCCATACCAGTAAACCAGAACGACCTAATAAAAGATGGCCGAAAGTAGTAAACCTCCCCCCGGAAGCAGCCCCCTTTGTAGCCATACTAACGGGCGTCCCTGAACTAACCAGAGACACAGACGAACCTACCTGGTCATTACTAAACAAAGCGCGATACTGGTTAAATATCAACAGGCCCAATCATTCCAACAACATCACTAGAATCACCACGGTAAGAAGGGTTTCCTGGATAGGCCACTAGCCAAAAACAACCCCCGGAGACTGCATAATAGTAAATTTTGAAAATCCACGCGCAGTCGACTACATTTGTTCTTGGGACACCCCAGAAAAAAATGAAGGAATAAATGTCAAACGCTTATCCTTTTTCTACCCTCGACAAAATCATTGTTTCGAAGATCCTAGTTGGCCATCAAATTGGTCCTGGAGTCAACCTGAGCAAGGACCAAGAAACTGGAACCAGGGCAACAGGAGACAGGGAAACTTACAAAGGTTCCTTCCCCAGGGAGATTGGGGATACGAACATAGAGAACGAGGTGACTGGAATAACTTTGGTAGGAGACCATATCAACAGCCGCATAATGAACTATGGACTGGAGCTCCGACTTTTAATCATTACAGCTGCCTAGACATGGTCGACTGACCATCATCACAGTCCCACACCCCAAGTCAGATGCTCAAAACTAGCATGTATCCACCTCCTTCAGCTAGTATCTCCAAATCAAATACGTTCGGAAAGGTCCAAAGTCCATTACAACTGAGATCACAAGATACCACTCCAAAATACGCATTTCAAAACGGAATCACTCAGATCGAAGCCGGGCTTCACCATCCCAAATCGGCTTCTGGTCTACAGAAAATACCATTACCTCCCTCAAACAACCGACTGCTCGAAGTAGCCTTGAATGCAGATCAACCAAATCCAACGGTACATGAATTACCTCTCCCCTTTATGACTCCACCTACTGACAATACAACCACTGTTGAGAGGAATCTGCTATTTTGGAATGTGGCGGGCCTCGCAACCAAGCATTTGGAGAAAGCGTTTCTGGACTTAGCCCATACAAATGATTTAATATGTCTTCAGGAGACATGGTTGAATGAACCAGTCCACTTGGTGGGTTATAGAACATACTTCTCTCATGCAATAAAATCACATTCAGGGAGAAGCAAGGGGGGTTTAATAACATACATCTCGAACCTTTGGTCCTGTCAGGAAATAACGCCTATAGTACTCCACCAGAACTATCAAGTGATCAATATCAAAGTAACGAATCAAGTCATCTATACAATAATAAACTTTTACAATAACATGACCCCGATGGATTTCCTCAAAGCCCTAAGCGAAATCAGTGAAGTAACAAACGCGGAAAAAATCAAATATGCTAAAGTTTCGCATTCAATAATCTGGGGCGGCGATTTTAATCTCCACATATGCAGCAAAAGTAACGCATCCACATGTGGGATCAGCGATGAACACGATAATCCTCTAACTCATTTTTCACACACGGACGAAGGAACTAAAATACAAGCTGTCATGTTCGAGCTGGATTTAGGGTTTGCGAATATGATAATGACACCGACAACCCAATTTATGTCAACCTTTCATGGAAGAGGTGCCCAAACATTAATCGATTACATCTTGGTTTCCAACATTAACGCAGAACGCATAAAGCACTTTGAAGTGAATAACAACGCACTCAGTGACCACTACCCACTCAAACTAACATATCTTGAGCCTGATCACTACAAGAATCCAGCAAAGGATTATTCTGTTCTATTGCATCAAGAAACACTTATCCTAAACAGATTGAACGGCTTCACCTTAAAGTGGAGCACTCTAGACCAAGAACTGATTACGAAAAGAATAATTGAAAAATGCAGGATCTATATTGATAATTGTTTAAACCCTACTGCTACTGCTGTAGAAATTCTGAATGGTTATGACGTAATAGTGAAAACCATAGGAAATGAACTAACTAAACCTAGAAAACAAAATAACACACTAAGAAAAGGATGGTTCAATACCCAGTGCACAAAAGCCTACTCTAGCCTAAAGAAAGCCCTGGCAAAGAAAGACCGAAACAGAGAAGAGATAGTGCAACTAAGGAAATCTTATGCACATGCACTTAAGCAAAGGATAAAAGAGATACAATGCAACCTTTGGACCCAGCTTCTAGACAGCACCACTCAAAAAGATAGTCTAGCCTTCTGGACAATAGTCAAGACCCCATTTTTAGCTGGGAATAATGAGGGCCCTTCCTTGGACATTGCAATAAACGCGAAGGATTGGGTGCACCATTTTTCAGGGGTTTTTGGAGAGAAAAAAACTGGAGACTTAGCCCATCTACCTATCCTTCCATTGGTGAAATATCCACTAGAAATACATTTCACCATCAACGAGACACAGAAAGCCATTAAGTCAGCAAAAAATGGTAAAGCGCCAGGTTCAGACTCCGTTCCAATGGACCTTTATAAATTTCTTCCCGATCTCTGGTCCCCCCTTTTAACAAAGGTATTGAATGCAGCCAAGGAAATCAACCTACCTAACTCCTGGTCAACATCAATCCTGGTCCCTATTTTCAAAAAAGGAAATAGGGACAGTCCTTCCTGCTATCGACCCATTTCACTTTTGGACTCAGTGGGAAAGATGGCAGGGAGGATACTCCTTGATCGTCTCCAGGTGTGGTCTAAAGAACACGGGGTCCTTTCAGATCTTCAATACGGGTTCAGGGCGGGCCTGAGCACCGAGGACCAAGTTTTGAACTTAACCTTACTGGCCGCAAAATACACAACTGTAAAAAAAGCTAGTCTACACATGGTCTACGTTGACCTTACGGCAGCGTTTGACTGTGTAGAACACTCAAAACTTTGGCTAATAATGTTGGACATGGGGATTGATCCCGCAATAGTGGATTTTTTACGCGAGCTGTACTCTGGCGCCACGGGCAAGGTAAGATATGGTCTGGAAGGACAACTCACAGACAGCTTCCCAATACAGAAGGGGGTCAGGCAGGGGTGCGTGCTGGCCCCCTTCCTATTCACGCTGTTCCCTAATGGACTTGAGGCAGCAATGCTACAGGGAACAAAAGATTTTCCAACAGCAGGTCGGCGATCAATTCCAGCATTGTTATACGCCGATGATGCGGTGATCCTCGCCCGAACTCCGATTCAGTTACAGAGAGCCTTAAACAACTACTGTACATTTATGACTAACCTTAACTTGAAAGTCAACATAAAGAAAACCTTTGTGATGCACACCGGCTTCAAGGGGAAAAAGGCGAAGACAATCCTTGTGGATAACCTACCCCTTGAAAGAACGAAAACTTATCCATATCTTGGCATCACCATTGATGAGGAGTTCAAATGGAAAGAAGCAATAACCTCCCGTAAGCTATCACTCATAAGAACAGTGGGCGCCCTAAAAGCTTTCTCTCTTCGCCTAGGAAAAAAACCCTTGGTAGAGATGATAAAGATCTACAATGCAAAATGCATCAGTACGGCCATCTTTGGAGCAGGAGTTTGGGGAATAGAAAATGTAGAACAAATCCAAAGAATTGAAAATTCTTTCCTCAAATTCTTATTAGCCGTCCCAAAGAGCACGACTACCTTCGGATGCCACTTAGAACTTGGAGTGGACCACATCTCAGATCTCATCAAGATCCAACCCATAATGCTATGGCGTAGAATATGGGCTACAGATGAATGTAAGCTTACAAGAGCAATTATTGAGGACTGCATGAACCTAGAGCATATGGAAAAGATAAAGTGGCTAAAGTACGTAAAATCTTTCCTTGCAGATATAGGTCTTTCGAGGTTTTTTGATGATCCGCAGTCAGTAACGGACATAGCAAAAAAAGAACTAAAAAAGACATGCCTGTCACACCTAATTCAATTACGGATGACGACAGAAATAAGCAAATCATCAGTACAACACTGCCTCATGATACAAACTGTTCCATCTATACAACCATATCTGCACCAAGACCTGACCCATTTTGAAAAACTACTTCTTACCCGTTTCAGGTTTAATCTTTTCCATATTATGGTGTCATTTCCTACTCAGAACAGCTGGACACATAACACTACAGCGTGTCCCTGCGATTCCAAATCCCCTCAAACTACAATTCATGTCCTCTTTTTCTGCACCTTTTATACCCCATTCCGTAAGAGGTGGATCTTACCAATCCTAAAACTAATGAAGGTCAGAAGGTGCCGCCCAGCATACTTGGCATTGCAGTTTTTGGAGAACACCTTAGTGTCAAAATCTGTGGCACACTATCTCAGAACGTGCCTTAAACATCGTATGAACCTATGAGTAATACAGAATTTGCTCTATTATGAACTTGAGTAAACGTTTAGTCTAGCATTAAGAGACTTTAATTTTAACAAATCATGAACTTTTAACGTTTTTAATGGTTCTTTTTTTATTATTGCATAAAATTGTACTTTTGTGGCTTTCATACCGAAAACCGAATAAAGTTGATTTGATTTGATTTGAAAAGGGGCCTCTAGTCTACATTTGATATAGCAAATAGCAGGGTAATGTGTGTTCGTTGTGCTGTAGTGAATAATGAGTATGTTTGTAATGCCACTGCCAGATGCACATATAGCCTCAGTGTGAGTTCTTGTTACGTACCAATATGCCACATGCCATTGAAATGCACTGTAGTATGTGCTTTCAGAAAAGGCATACACATCAGTGAAGCAGCCTGTTTGAACTGGGGGTCTCTATTTGGCAGAGGTAGGTACCTTTGACCAAATAGGGACCCTTGCTTCTAGTCAGGGTAAGGGGCTACGCTTCTAAAATAACCCCTGCTCACCCCCTTGGTAGCTTGGCACGAGCATCCAGGCTTATCTTAGAGGCAGTGTGTAAAGCATTTGTGAACACATACAGTCATACAGTGAAAACACTACAAATGGACACCACAGCAGTTTAGAAAAATAAGTAATCTTTACTAGACTTGACACAAGACCAAACAACAAAAATCCACAATACTGTAATCAAAAACAGACTTTAAAATGGTAGCAATAGCTCTAGTTCAATGTAGATGGTAAAAGCAACACTTTACTCTCAAAGTATCTTGGATGGACACAATACAAACAAAAGGATCGCAGGGAAGGTGATACGTTGGTTCCTTACTAAAGCGCAGGGGCGGTGATGCGTCGGTTCCTTACCGGAGAGGAGGTGATGCGTCTGTTTCTGACTGTGATCCGGTGCAATGCGACAAGTTTGCGCCTTGATGCTATGTGACGATCCAGTGCGATGCGACAAAATGGTGTCTTGATGCGATGCGACAATGTTAGATGTGATGCTTGCACGCCTCATGGCCGTGCGGCGAACTCGGTAACTTCTGAGCCGTGACAGGCCCTACGACATGCTTCTTCAGTGATGCGACACGCTTCGTCGATGATGCAATGGCGAACAACAGAAGCGGCTACACGCTTCTTCGTCAATGCGATGGCAACTACTGTGGCAGTGACACGCTTCTCCTCGTTGCCTCGTGCTTTCAGCTCCCAGCGACTCGCAGTCTTCTCAGAGAGCCCAAATAACAGGAGGCACCTATCTGCAGGCAGAATTCCTCAGCAAGGGAATTCTGGGGAGCTGGTGGTAAAGTCTTGTATCCCTGAGACGTCAGGCAGGAGGCAAGCTCACTTCAAGCCCTTGGAGATTCTTCTTTAAGATTGCAAAAGTACACACAAAGTTCCTTTTCTCCTTTCCTTGGCAATAAAGTAACCACTGCAGTCCAACCCTAACAGCACAGCACAGGGACAGTCTCCTCCTTGCATCTTCCTTGGGTCTTCTCCTTGGCAAAGGTTTGTCTTGATTCCCAGAAGTGATCTAAAGTTCTGGGGTCTGGGCACCAATATTTATACTGCAAAATCCCTTGTCCTCTGAAGGTAGAGGGTGCCTGTGTCCAGCCAAAACCAGTTTTGAGTGCACTCTGCAAGTGCACAACTTCTTCCTTTATCAGTATGGGTCAGGGTCATCAGACGCACCACAGGAGGTGGAGCCAGCATTGTGGAAGGCAGGCACAGCCCTATTCAGGCCCAGGTGCAACTCCTCCCACCACTCATACTGTGGAAATTGAAGGAATTACCGTTAGCATAAGCTGAAGCCATTTTGCTTGTGGCATCCATTTGCGTTAGCCATACGTTAGCCATGTGATTCTGCCATCTTCACTGTTGCTTGCCTTTGTATTTTGCTTGAGGCATCAACTGTAGTTAACTCCTTCAGTACAGAGCCAGAGCACTTTGTAAGCTCAGAAAGGCCTGTAGTTGCTAGAATGTACCTGTTTTAGAATGTAACTGTCAGGCTGTTTCAACTGACATCAGCAGTTCTGTCTCCCCTCCCACTCTGCTGACAAAGTGGTTTCTACCTGTCCATGTTAGTCAGTATCTATTCCTTTGTAGGCCTGTACCTTCTGTTTGAGTCTCCATGCTTACTGTGCAACAAAGTGTGTATAAAAGGCCCCTGGTTTCTGTATTCCTTGTACTATCTCATTTAGTGCCCGAGGGTGTTGTATTGATGTAGTCCCACTCATGAGTGATTAGTAAACTTTTTTTTTGATATTCCAGCTTCAGTGCCAATTTCTACATGTTGTTTTAAGGACCAGTGGGCAGATAAGGGTCGATCCCTGCACCAGTGAGCCCCTAAAAAGGCTCATTTCCACAATTTGGCACCCAAACAGGGACTAATCGGAGACGTGGCCATCCGAAAGAGCGGTCTTGATGGAGGAATGGAATCTACTGAGGAGGTATCTTGCACGAGGAGACCCTTTGTCTTTGCAGACCGAAGTGTTTTCTGGTTTTCCTAATCTGACCCTCCAGGTGATGGCTGGTCCCAACTGAGATCTCTTTTGGTGTAAGTATTGCAGTGACCATTAGGTCAGCCCAGAGCTTGGCAGGTAAAGTCTGGAGACTTTTGCCATTAGTAGAGATACAGATCGCTCTTGAGTGTCCCGCCAGGCCACTTTGTAATTCGGTCTCTTCTTGCAAAGGCTTGGGGGTTTTATCCTATCTTGTTTTGGGTGGGTCTGCAGACCCCTGTAATAGTGTTTGCGAACACTCTGCCAGACCAACTGGTAATTTGGCATATTTTGGAAAAGGTCTGGGGCTAGAGCCTGTCTTCTTTGGTTAGGTCACTGAAGTGGCACTCTTGATTTTGGATTTGCTTGCCAAGATTCTGGTTTTGTTTGTTTGTTTCATGCAATAAACAAAGGCAGGTAATGAGGAGATTTTTGTCGTCTACCTTTTATACTTTAGGATAGATACTATATGATTTTAATATTATATTTTATTATATTATTTTTGGCATGCCCGCTCCTAGCATACTTCATAGAATGTGTTGCTGTCTTGGAAGTACCAATATGGATCTAGAAAGTAATCAGCCGGCTCCCCTAGAGGGGACACTTAATAGGTTTATGTATGTTAAATATGGTATTTCTTCCATAAATGTATAGTACACTATGGAACAAATATACAAAAAAGGATCCTGATCTACGATGGCCAGTAAATGGGTCATTTGATTTTAAGAAGATTCAGTACGTTGAGCAATGTCTGTTTTAGAGAAAGATTTGACAAGATAAGTTTGATTGTGTATTTACAATTGGTTTGGTTTGAGTACAGTCTGTGGGCTGCCTCTTGTTTTGTCCTAGTGTTGATTTGTGGGTTGATTGTGTGTTTGAGTGTCTATGAGGTTTGTGGACTGACACCGGTGGTAATGCTTGTGAAGTACTTGTTTGAGTGAGTAGCGACTGTACTCTTTGTGTAAGGATGGCTTGTCTTTGCAAACTGTGTTGTGTGTTATGAGTGTGTGGCCCCTTCTTGAAAATGTCTGGAATGAGCTCAATTTGTTTTGTTGCCGTCATTGTGTTCTGCAGACGCTATTGGAAGAATTACACTTTATATTTCAATGAATGAATGATATAAAATATGTTAAGTACCTGCACGCTACTATGGCAAGTAAAAGCAGTAACAAAGTATGGATGTTTGAACATTCAATTATTATATTGCCACAATGGTAACAAGTTTGAATTAAGACTCGAAACAGAATTGCCTACCATTCCATATAAAAAGAGAAAATGTTATCTCACAACAAATAAAGTGCTTTGAGACCTTTGGGTATAGCAAGAGCTATATAATGTTAAAACTAACTTTACCAGCTGCTCAAGATGTCTGTCCAAAGGAAGCTGACTGTCAGAGCAGAGGGAGGTAATGAGTGGTTTATCAACTTTTTGGGGTTTCTGTGAGGACATTAGAATACAGCACATTGCTGTCATATTGGAAACAGATTGCATTATAAGGGGCCTTGTGCCATGAAATGTCAGATAGGATTTATCAGTCCCAGGCACAAGGCCTTTTCTCCTGCAAAAGTGTAGAAGCTAATGCCTGCCGGTCATAAAACACAGCTGAATAAATAACACAGGCTTTACCCAGGCACAAGCTATAAATAAACAATGTGGCAACTAGGTTTTAATTTAGTACAAAAATGGCATAAAAGCGTATGCATTAAAAACTACTAATTTTGATAGTTTGAAATACAGCTTCATTATTGTGGATAAAAGAGAAAGGATAAAAGTAAGGACTTTCTTTCTTGTTGCTTTCGTAAGAAGCACATCTGTCGATCTGATGGTAAATAATTACTGCTTTTTTAAAAAGTGAAACAAACTTTCTATGTTCCAGTAAAGCTTCTGTGCTTAGTTTAAAAAGAAGTTTTGTAAGTGTTATAAATAAATGCATTTAAAGACAAAATGAAAGGAATGAGGCTTGTTTTTCATATGTAGAAGCAACAAAAGGGTTAGTGATCATTATTCAAAAAATGACTACATGATAACAATTATTCAGTCATTGCACTAAAATCGTTTTTGCATTATCATGATCTTTATAATGTCTAATAACATCACTGTGAACATTTAATAATATTTAGCAATAAAGAAAATTACCGTGTGCAAATTGTGCATTAAGATTTCAATGTTTCAGTGGTTAAATATATTGTGCATCAAAATGAAAAAGGTGAGTATTAGTTTCTCTAGCAATGACGATATTATTGTATCTGAGTGACAAACTTAAAATATGATTTCTATGTATGGCCTAATGGCTGCAGTCTCAAATACAACTAACAGTTATATAAAAAGAGTAGCTCTGGAGACGTGAGAATTACATCGCACGCCTTAAAGCACAATAGTTCTGAGCACATTATGGCATTCCTAAAACTAACATTTTGAGCAAGTTCTTTAGGTGCTAGAAAACACATTGCACAGGAATAAAAAATAATTAGACAGCAAAAGTTACATCCTACCTTTAAAATATCACGATCGCAGTCAGACCCTCAGTTATGCTTCTCGAGAGTTACTTGAACTGTGATGGCCACATGGGGATAGCCTTGCTCAGACAGGGGACAACAGGTTTAAGGGTCAGAGGTCAAGTTCTGTATTTAGATCTGACTAGCACTACTAAAAGCGAAATTTCCATGCAGGGAGTTTTTGAGCATTTTTTTTATTTGAGGTTAGCCACTGTGACAGTGTGTAATTTCCACTTTTAGGGGCCTACATTACACTATGAAAGCATCACAGTGCTTCCTGATGTGTACATGTACATATATAATTGTGTAAATGCAAGATGTACATTTAGGGGTCAATTCCGATCCGGTAAAAAAAAGTCCATACGAATCGTATCCGGAGCCCTCTTCGTATGACTCGCACACTCGCCGTACGACCCGACAAGTACGATCCGGACTGGGGCATCAGGACGCGATCCGTACGGTCCACGTCAGGTAAGGGTGATTCGTACGGAAAAGCGCACAATCACATACACACCGTACGGTGCATACCCCCAATGATTGCAGGGGTATGCCCCGTACACCCAGCGTACATGGGGTACGGTGCGTACCCCTGCGATCATGGGGGGTACGTACCGAACCCCATATACGCTGGGTGTACGGTGCATACTCCTGCAATCATGGGGGTATGCACCGTACCGGGGGGGCCATTCCGTACCTGTTTCGGCGCGAACTCTGCTTTTATGGCTGTTTGAAGCTCCCGTAAAAATGTGTACCCGACACATATCGTACTTCCTGGGTCGTATAAACCAGCCGCGAGCCGTACAGATGTTGCGTGCAGCGGGTTCCGACGGAGACTCGTACGGGGGTTCGAGGCGTACGGTCTCTGTACGATTTGTATGGAGTCCGGCTCCTGGTACGATCGTACTTCGACGTACGTACGCGGGACATTGCAGGGTACGATTCATATGGGAAAAACGCTCCGAACGGCTATTCGGAGCGTTTTTTCCCGAATCGGAATCGACCCCTTAGTCTATAGCTCTTGTAATAATAATATAAATAAATAAATAAACAGGGCTGTATTTGATATAACGAGGAACATATTCCTTTTCAGAAGATTTGTTTATATTTTGGTCTACAGCTAATAACATGTGTTAAGCAAACGCACACTCCAGTGCCACTTGTCCTAAATAGGAAAAACATAGATAAAATACCTGCTTGTAATTTTGAAGAGTAGTTAAAAAAATGAATTCCTTTGTATTAATTACATCTCCTGATTATAACATTGTAGGATAAAACACCACAGGTAATGTAAACTTTGCTCTAATGATATCTGAGGCAATAATGTGCCTAGGAAAATTAGGGTCAAATTAATTCTGAATTCATGTTAATAATATTTAGGATATCGTCATTAGTAATTTAACTACATTTAAGAAATGGATGAATTGACTTAGTTGTTTAAATGAACTGATGGCATTGATTAAGCCTTCCTGAAACAAGATTGGACACCACAGATCTGTTTTAGGTAACATTAGCTAAAGGAAATATTGCATATTCTGTTGGGAGCAGATGGGGATATCACCATTTTCTTGAGAAATAATACACGTGTAGGAGATATGCAGGGTGGGGTTTATCCTATTGAATAACATTATCAAGGGGCAGCAGCATCTGTGGGCCATGTGCAGAGAACAGCTCTGCCATGCATACAGAAATAATGGTTTTAACTTAAGATTACTGTGCCACGGCTAAGATAAGGAGGGAATGAAGTTAAGTTTGCATTCATGTGTCATCATGTTAGACAGTACAATAGCTGAAGGAATTGGTAGTTGGTTATTGGATTTATGTTTTTTAGTTAGCTCAATGTGCCTGTACATTAACATTTACAAAGTGGTACAGTCCAATAGTATTGGATATGGCCTCCTTGATATGGATTCCCCTAGCTATTTACCTCCTACAAGTCTGTTTGTGCCCAGCTGCCAAAGGGGGTAAATATTGTCAATAGGAGGTCACCTGCTTTGGTAACCTCCTGTCGAAGGAGGGTAGCTCCTTGGCAAATTAAGGGTAAGCACAATTAAGTAACACAATGTATTTTGTTTGGTTTTTGTTTGTGATGTGTTCTCTCTCTCTCTCTCTCTCTCTCTCTCTCTCTCTCTTTGTTGATCCTGTCTAAGCTGTCTAGGAACCGCCATGACTCAATTGGTTGGCCTCGCTTAAGTCATTTATTTCACAGGATGTTGTGAATTTGTTTTTAAATAAATAGAGTCAAAGCACCTCACCAGTGCACATCTAATTGGCTATTAAGTAATACTGTTTGAACAAATTGTTAGAATGAACAAAATGAATAAATAAATACGCCATGTTACTGCCCATCCTGTCTGTAAACTGATTAAATTGGATAAGGATGAAAGGATGGGTAGAATAGACTGATGTTCCCTTATTTGCCCTTTAAGGGGAACTATATGTTGAGGGGTTTTGTTCCAAATTCCCAGGTGGCAACACCATTATTGTTGATGTTATTACAGCACTATATAAGTCGCAGAGGCATCATGGGTCCCTCATTAGTTAGTCCATATAATCGAGCTGACAGCCCTTGCTAGAGCTGGTGAATAGGTTTCTCCTCTGAATATGATATTACATGGCCCAGATCGTGAACATTATGACACATATGGGTCACAATGCTAGGAGAGATACCCATATGCCCTTAGCACACATTTTTAAGAACAACATGTTCTTTTGCTTGTTTTCTTGTCTGCCACACACAAGTTTTGCTCGATTCATGTATCTCCTAGGTTATGTTTAATTGATCAGTTATTCATGTAATATGGATCTCTGTTACATTCATAGTTTTAGAGTTTCCCGCTAAACCTATAATATGAGAGCATGGTCATAAAGGGCAAAACATGGTTGTTCTTATGCAAGGAAAATAATTTTAGAGGTGTCTGCAGTTTTGCACAAAAGTGAAGGTTCACAAAGTAGAAGCTGGATTGTGATGACTTATAAGTCCAAGTTTGTTAAAAGAATAGTTGTTTTGAAATTCCTTTTTTTTAGGTTCTTCAGAAAAAGAATATAGGAGCATTTTTTAAATAGAATATCCTCTTTTGATTGATTATTTGTATGTTGTGACTAAAGATTTCTGTTCTTTTCAGATATCTGCTGCCCTACAACCATTGCCTCAGGGGTCAGGACATCAGATCCAACCAAAGAACCAGCAAAGGCATTGCTGGAAACTATAACAGCGGTGAAGGTGGAAGACCGGAAGAAGCGTGTACCCCTACCACTGTCGAATAAATCTTGGGTGAAAGATGGGGTCACAAATCAGGACGGAAAGCTGATCCTTCACTTTGTTCCAGTTGTTTTGATGCCCAATTGAGAGAGACACAGACCGATAACAAGAGCAAGGAGGTTTTTGCCTGAGGTGATCCCCTCTGAAACAAGGGTTGCTTCGAATACACCGGGTTCTGTATATCAGGCCTCTGAGTTCTGGTCCCCAAGTGAAAGCAAGTCTGCACCTTTGTTTGTTGATAAGGAGGTGCCTGGGCACACTAGGTACAATCTGCGGCCCCGACGATAAAGCAGTGCGCAAGCGGAGCAACACAGAAGTTAGGGAAGGACTTGAGTTCAGGGTACAGGTGTGGTGCCTCTGGTGCCTGTTAGATTAGAGTGAAGAATACTGGTGCACTCCCTGAGACAATGGACATGATTGTTGAGGGTATTTGCCCTGGAAGGTGATTGCCCTGTCCTGAAAGAAAAACCTTTCCCTTAGCTTGGACCGTCATTGTTTTTCTGGTTTACAAGTTGTGCAGCTCCATGGTGGGAGAAGAGAACACTTGATGAACGATATGAGCCTACCTGTGAGGCCCTGCGGACAGAGGGAGAAGACTCCCCTCTGGCTGGTTGTACAGTGGCTTCCTTTTCCCAAGTACTTTTTTTGTTAGCAATGTACCCCTTTGGTCGTTCCATTTTGGAGGAGGAGCTGCCCTTTGCGGCTCCTAGTTCTAATTCCCCATGGCCCCATTTGATCTACCTGGTCCCCCAAAACAAAGATTATTTTTGTGACAATATGTGTATTTGCTTTAATATTTGTATTTGGAATACTGTTTTGTCTGCAAGAAAAATATTTTGTGCACACTTTGATATATTCTGGCCTATGGGAGCAGGTAGCCTTGCAATAGTGAAAAAATAAATTGGCTTTAATTCACTCTCAGGACATGCCACACACATCAAGGCATGTCCTACCTTATACTTACAATGCACCCTGCCATGGGGTACCTTGCGCCTACCTTAGGGGTGACTAACATGTAGAAAATGGAAGGTTTAGGGAGGGCAAGTGTGTGCACTTTCCAAGGCAATAGTAGGCCTGAGTCACATTTTACAAGTTGCTTCTGTGGGTGGCACAACCAGTGCTGCAAGCCCACCAGCAGCATTTGATTTACAGGCCCTGGGCACACATGGTGCACTGTACTAGTGTCTGACAAGTAAATCAAATAAGCCAATCATGGAGTCACTAATCCATTACAACAATTTGCCATAGAGAGCATATGCACTTTAGCACTGATCCGCAGTGGTAAAGTGCCCAGAGTCATAAAACCACCAACAACAGGTCAGAAAAAATACAGGAGGAAGGCAAAAAGTTCAGGGATGACCCTGCAAAAAGGGCCAAGCCCAACACAGCCTAGTATTGATAACAGCATGCACATTGACTGATGCCAGAGGTGTTTATAGTGGGAAAGGTGTCCTTTGCGGTGAGGTGGCTGAAGTGCCACATGGTTGCAGTTAATGGCACCTAACACACAAAGGAACTGGCCAAAGGCATAAACTTCCTTTACACGCTTTGCCTTTCTGACCGTGATAGTGCAATTCTAATAAACTGGTGCACTCATCTGTTAAAGCAGCTCAGTATCTGATGCAAACATCAAGACTAGCTGTCTTGTGAGATGTCGACGTTGTGACAGGTGACCCTCTGGAAAGATCGAGTGGTCCAGGAAAGGAGTGCAGGCAGTATTGTTCCCATGATGCACTGGGCCAGGGACAGACTAATTTGCATATAGCCAGGTTCTGAACTGGGATGGTGCAGTGAGCTAAAAAACGGTGATGGATCAAGCCCTGATCTGTTGACTGGGTAGGAGTGTTCTGATTAACTCAGATACTCTGTCCATCACCACCCCCTTTTTGTAAGTATTGTGAGGTGGGCAGGGATACCTTTGGGGTAGACTGTAAGTCAATCAAGCTCCTGTCCCCAGTCTGTAAACATGTCAAGGATCACATCAGGTAAGAAGCGTTATTTGGCAATGACTGTTTCTCTGGTCATTGCAAATATGTCGACCATTTGCCTATAAACCCTCATTCTATTCCTCGAATAATTATTTCTCAAAATGAGAGGCAAAGTAACGAACGTGTTCACTGACACAGTGAAGGCAGAAAATCTGGTGTTTGAGATTATTTCTTATATGGTCAACCTCTATGTGACTGGTTGATGTGAAAATATGTTTTAAATGCAAAAAAAACAATTGCTGGATGAAATGCTGAACAATATCAAACATTCAACTCCAGTACAGAGATCTGGGCATAATACCATTGTTTTTTGCTCATAATACCATTCCAGTTTGAACCCAGCCTGAATCCAGCGTTTAAATATAGTTTATGCCCAGCCATATGCAAACCAGTCTTGACCCTGCCCTCAATGGGAACAGTCCGGTGTTGTTGCCCTAAGTGAGGATGGGTATGCCTAGTTGTGGGTCCTGTGCTTACTGCGCCACAGGATTTAAGCTAGCCTGATAAGGTCTGATGAGGGGTGAAACCCCGAAACTGGCCCCATGATGCTTGTTTGCCGTCCAGGGAGGACCTGGCCTGGCAGTTCTGGCTGGACTGTTCCCATGGGGATTAGGGTCAAGACTGATTTGCATATCTCTGGGCCAAAATCAATTGAGTACACCAAGATCTGTGACTGGGGTGAATGTTTGATTTCTTCAGCATTCTGTCCATCATTTTGCCTTTTTGCTTTTGTTGCTCAAAGTGGGAAGGGTATGTTCAGATGTGGGTCCCGTGCTCACTGTACCATTTGATTCAAGCTAGCCTGGCTGATGAGGGGGATACCCCGAAACCGGTCCCAGGATGTTTGTTTCCAGTCCAGGGAGGACATGGCCCTGCAGTTTGGGCTAGACTGTTCCCCTGGGGAGCAGGATCAAGAATGATTTGCATAAGGCTGGGTCAAAACTGGGGTTGTATAGTTAACAAAAAAATATTGGATTAAACCCAGATATGTGACTGGGCATGAATGTTTGATTTGTTCACCATTTCATCTTTTGCTTTTGTTAAATTTGTTTCAGCTGTAGATTGGTGATGGAGTTCACAATAATCACCCCTTGCATTACCAGGTGTGTTGACAGTGTTGTAAGCCATCTTATAAAATCCATTAGAATTAGCTTTGAAAAAGTGATATTTAAAGAAATACATTATAAAATTTCACATTATTTACTTAAAAGTTACAAAATTATTGGATCGTAAAGAAAAATCCTTTATTTTCCTACATATTTTTATATTTATTTGATGGCTACATTATTTACTATGGGAACGTGTTGCAGTGCCGGTGGTTGGCCATGTGTGGTTCTGCGCTTACTCCAAGGCTGCGCTGAAGTACATTTACTACTGTTTTAGGTCTATTTTAACTGTAGTAACGTTACATGTGCCCTACAACATATTTTTGTGATCATCACATTTAAGCCCATTGAATTCACCAGTTTTGCCGCCACATTGTACAGGTCCTTTGGGAGCAGGGAACAGCGCCCGCACTACCGCACCACCGCTGTCAACGGGACGAGGGGAGAAGAGAACTACATCACCCAGGTGCCCTAGCGGGGCAACCGCCACAGACGGAGACAGGACGCGCCAGGAGGCGCTCAAAAGGGCGAGAGAGCTCCAGCTTCGCAGGCCGCACGTGGGCGTGCGCCAGGCGAAGCCCGGGCCAAGGGCGGGCCCGTCCTTGCCCATCATCACCCGGAGGAGGCCGGGCTGGGCCAACTCTCTTTCGTTTCCCGCAGAATAAGGTATTTATTTTCGACTGTTATTATCCCCTGGCAATGGCTAGAAGGAGAGGTCTGAAGGAGATAGGAGGTGCTGGCGTAGGCGCAACTCTTGATTCTTTTCTGACCAGGGCTACTAACATTCTTGCTCATGAAATAGAAATGACTGAGCGACGGCTTTTATTGGAACCTGGGGGTCTTCCTGGCAGACTTTCACTTCCTTTTGCCCCGGTCTCCTCTCCAAACCTTGTTAATGAGTCTCAGGGTATTCCTCGAGTTTTCGCCCAAAATGAACGGATGTATGACGTTACAACGCATACATTCACAATGCATACCATTACAACAAAACTTTTACAATGTAGGATCCATTACAACGCATGCCATTACAACTCATGCCATTACAACGCAGCTGCTATTACAACGCATGCCATTAATACGTAAGTATGGGTAAGTATTTTTTTATTTATTTAGTTAATGGGAATGTAATAGTAGTGTAAGTGTTGGATAGTGTAGGGGTTAAAATTACTATTCTAACTCCAGGGGGGCGTAATAGTAGGGTAAGTGTTGGATAGTGTAGGGGGTTAAAATTACTATTCTAACTCCAGGGGGCCGTAATTGTAGGGTAAGTGTTGGATGGTGTAGGGGTTAAAATGTAATTACCCATACTTACGTTGTAATGGCATGCGTTGTAATAGCAACTGCGTTGTAATGGCATGCGTTGTAATGACATGCATTGTAATGGATCCTGCGTTGTAAAAGTTTTGTTGTAATGGTAGTGCGTTGTTTTAGTTGCGTTGTAATGGTTGTTTCCCAAATGAACCTACCCCTCCTACCCAATGTCCATCTAGAGACATAGAACAGGACTGCAGTTTATCACCATCTGGTGCGGATGTATCTCCAGAGGAACATCTTCCTTCACCCAAGCCAAGGCGCACTAGAGGCAAGAATGCTGCTGCGGCCCACAAACCTAAACAAGTAAAACCTGTGTGTGTCGCTAAACCAAAGGGTCCTACAAAAAAATCGGGCTCTAAGGCCTCTAAGTTATGTCAGCCAACGCTAACATTTGCTTCTTCCGCTCTCCCAGTTACTCCAGTTATTGACCAGGGCTCAGTCTTTTGGTGGAAATCAGTGCCTGGCAATTATAGAAAAACTATCAATTGTTGAAAGTAGATTGAACGAGCTTGAGTCACAGCTTCGTCTTGCTCCTGTTCAGGGTTCCAGTCCGGCATTGCATGTAAATTCAGCTCCGCTACAGTCTGTCCAACTAGCTGCGGGTGCTGAACCAATTCAACCTTTGCAGCCTGTGTCTGTTCCATCAACTATCACGACTTCTAAACCAGCACCACCTTCCCTCCCAGTTATTCCAGCTCCTTTGTTACATAGCCCCAGTACCTACGTAAGGGAGGCCCCAAACAATGCAGCAGTGCCATGTATATCGGGCCATGGAGGGTGTACTCAGGTGGAAATAATAAGACCTTTAATGTCTAAAACTTTTAATACCTATGCCCGATCAAGTTTCCATCTTCCGCCTGCTGCTGCTCCTTTGGTTCTGGTCCTGGCTAATGTTCCTCGGCTTCGACCTGATCAAATGGAATCTACGACCAATCTCATGGACAAATGCCTGCACTGGATCTCTTCCAATATAAGTGCTACTGAAAGGACTTGTCCGTTCATGGCAAATGAACTAATTATGGCAAGGAGGGTGGAATGGGTTGGCTGCCAGGAAAAACGTTTTAAAGGGGACTGTGTCATTGTTAACTTTTCAAACACCAAAATCCAACCTATATTGCTAGCAAACTTCTACCCTCCCCAACGTAGGAGCTATGTGATAGTCCCCCTAACTCTAGACTACTTTTATAATAGTCACTTTCCTAGGAAGAATAGACTGAACAGGGCCAAGCCCCTCCATGCCCTATCTAGTGAAGAGAACAGGATGCAATTGCTGGGTAGTGGCTCCGTGCCAATACATATTAGATTTGAAGTTCTTTCGAAACTGGAGGAATGTGACTGACTGGCAAACACGTTTCCTTACCCAACCTTGAAGATAGAGGACTCATCCCCTATGTAGATCACTGCCTTTAACTTGTACAGAATAACAGAACGCAATACACATTTTCTGCCTCCATTAGTCACTGCCCCTTCACCAATGGTAGAAGCAGGCACACATTTGGTAAACAACCGGTGGCTAACGCAGTCTTCCAGAAATGGGCTCCTATTAACCCCAGTGACTGCTCTTCCAGGAGTCGAATATAAAGGTATTATCCTGGAATGTGGCAGGTATTAAAAATACATTACAGAACCCAGATTAGGTAAAGTTTATATCTCAATTTGACCTTCGCCTGTTCCAGGAAACCTGGGCAATAGATGATATTGTGAGCCAGGGTTATGCCACGTATTATGTACCTGCACACAGAAGTAATAGGGGCAGACCCTCAGAGGGCTTGTCTCTCTGGGTTGCAACTCATCTGGACTGTCAGATGGAGGAAGTGATCACATCGTCAGATGATATTCAGAGCGTTAAGTTAACTTTTTTTTCAAATTTTCAAATTGTGGTTATTAACCTGTATTCACGCCCTGTAAGTGCCTTGAAGGAATCCTCTGTAATTGATGATCTGTCGGCAATCCTACAATCCCTACCTAAGGATGTAAGGAAGGTGATAGGGAGTGATTTTAATAGCCAATTCGAACCCCTTATTAACCCCTTAGACACAGTCCCCAGTGACGAGGACAGATTTTGGTTAATTCCCGACCCACAGATCAAGCAGGTAAAGGCGTGGTCCCCATTGGTGATGCAGATAAACAAGGCCATGCTATTGCACTCCTTAAGGGCATGTAATGGCCGCACCAAGTCCGACCAACCAGGGAAGCCCACTTTTAATAGATCTGCACAGTTTTCCCTTTTGGATTATATTTTGGTGGAAATCAGTGCCTGGCAGTGGGTAGTTGACTTTATGGTCCTTTCGAGGCACGACAGTGACCACAATGCTTTAGTCTTGGAATTTCGGATTCCGGACCATCAAATGCCAACGATGAGTCTTCCCAATGCTTGTACCAATCTTGTCTTGGCTAATAACAAAAGTATAAGGTGGGAATCGGTCAGGCTAGTCCCGGAAAAAATGGCAGCTTTATACATTTTAATCATCCCTTTCCTTGAGAAGGTCGTGGAAGAGGTAACCCGACTTCCTACCACCTGGGATTTGAGCGTGGTTGAAATAACCCACGCCGAACTAACGGTGGACCTTACCAAATTTTTCAGCCCCCTCTCTAAACTCCCTGTGAATAGGACCCATAAACTTGCTTGGTTTGACAAATCCTGTCGGACGGCCATGGGTGCTCTTATTGAGGCAATAAGGAGTGAGAATAGACTACAAATAAAAATAAAAAGGCAGCTGTATAATGTAACTATCAAGCAAGCCAAACAACTCTGGGAGTGTGCTAGATGGGAAGACATTAGAGTAGCCCTACACAACAAGGATATGACGGGCTTCTGGTACTTAGTCTCTAACCTCCGTAACTCTGCCGAACGGTCTCCGGTAGAACCGAACATTTCTGCTTCAGGCTGGGAAGTGCATTTTAAATCTCTTTATGCTAGTGATCTGGCATTAGTACCCTTGAAAATCAACCAATCTCCTGCTTCTTTGCCTCCTCTAGAGGCAATCACTTTAGCAAAGGTTCAAGGTGCAATTAAGTGACTTCCCCTTGGTAAAGCCCCAGGACTGGATAAGATCCCTGGGGATCTATTCAGGGAGGAACCAATGATATGGGGCCCTTTCCTCTGGATAGTATTTAATTCTATAGTGCGGGGGATGAAAATTCCAGATACATAGCTCGGAGCAGAAATATTTCCGATATATAAAAAGGGCTCACCCTTACTGCCCATAAACTATAGGCCAATCAGCCTGATTGATGTCACTCAGAAGTTGTTCTCCAGAATTTTACTCGATCGTCTACACATGTGGATGGAAGATCATGACATACTGAGTGACTACCAGGCTGGTTTTAGGAAAAACGAATCGACCATTGACCAACTTCTTAGGCTCCAACTCCATTATTGGAAGACAGTATCAACAGAGGGTGTCAGCCTCTATTTGATATTTGTCGATTTATAATCAGCCTTTGATATGATACCCAGAGCCAAGTTGTGGGCAGTTCTTGCTGAACTGGGAATACCCCCAGAACTATTAGCTATGATCATTCACCTACATTCTGGGAATTTTGCCCAGGTTAGATTTGGGAAATCAGGGGAATTTACATCACGTTTCCCGGTTGACAGGGGGGTAAGGCAGGGCTGCGTTCTAGCTCCCACCCTGTTCTGCCTTTATGTCAACGCCCTGGTCTCCCAACTAAGTCAGGTCGAGTATAGTGATGCCCCGAAATTAAATCAAAGGAAGGTGCCCGCATTGTTGTTTGTGGATGACACCTTGTTGCTATCTAAGTTCCCAATGGGGATACAGTTAATTCTAGATAGTTTTGCCCTATTCTGCGTAAACAGGGGCCTGTAAATAAATGCAACCAAGTTTATGGTGTTTAATCCAGTAAAATCATCTCGCCCCAAACCTACTCTAAACGGCATCCCGCTAGAAAACGTGTCACTCTTTGACTATATTGGGGTTACTCTCTCTGAGTCTTTTTCCTAGGGACCCCAAATAGAAAAAGCGGTTTTAAGGCTGGTGCAGTTGTCTGGTGGTATCATGAAAGTTGCCAAGTCCTTAGGTTCTATGGTCCCTGGCCCGGCCACAGAGATATATAAAGTGCAGGTAAGAAACGCTGCACTATATGGGGAAGAGCTTTGGGGTCATTGTCCTATGAAGGGCCTGACTCTAGCTGAGAATAAGTTTATGAGACATCTCCTGAATCTTCCGCTAAGCACTCCCCTTGTTCCTCTCCGCCTTGTCCTGTGCATTAGACCCATTTCTGAAGAAGTGGGACTGTGCCCATTGACTTTTTGGCGTAGAATTTGGCTGACCCCTGAGCTAACTTCATTCAGGTATGAGCTTTGCTCGATCCTGGAGCTACTTGGGGTAATGAAATGTCCTTGGCTTGCCTATATTAAAGATCTTTGTGCCAAAATTGGTCATTTTGACCTCTGGTTTATTCCAGAGGTTTATTGTACGAAGATCTCCGGTCTTGAGCTGGTGAAATCTTATAGACAGTACAGGCTTAGGGTCATGCAGGAAAACAACACTCTTGGCCAACTTACAATAGATGGATGTACGACATTACGACGTGTTCTATTACAACGCGTGCTTTCACAACGCGTCCCTTACAACGCAAGTCGTTACCACGACTTGCGTTGGGGGCGCGGATTGAGAATAGTATAATTTACTATTCTAACACCAGTCCCCGTGGACACTAGGGAAGGTGTTGGAATAGTAAATATACTATTTTTCATCCTCTAGCGCCCTCCAGCGCAAGTCGTGGTTCCGACTTGCGTTGTAATGGACGTCTTGTGATTGCGGAGTAAAATCCGCGTTGTAAAGGATGTTCCCCGGAAGCTATTTATACAATTTAGGCTGGGCACCCTTCCTCTATTCGATTTTACGAAGAACTGGGCAAACCCTTCTGTAAATATATGCCCAGCATGTAATGGCCCCCCTGAGACAGTGATAAATGTACTTTTTTTTTGCCCTGGGTACAGATCATTAAAAAAACATTGGCTCATCCCACTCTGTAAAAACATGGGGTTCACTCAATGTATTGCTTCTTATCAAATTTTAAGAACTGAAACAAAAACTATTGTGGTATTTGCCATCTCTCGCTTTCTTCTCTCAATGTGGAAAAGGCGTCAAAAGTTGCTAAAAAAACAATTGTAATTGTGCAATCAATCTTTTCATACCCCTTTTTCGAATGTAATGAGCCTCTGATAGTCGATGCAATTTGTAAATAATTCCTTTTTACATTTTTATTGAGAGCTATTTTTAATGCATTTTTATCTTTGTGATGTGCTATTATGTGACTTTTATGGTCTTTTACGGCCGAAATAAAGTTTATAAATGGAATGGAAATATAAAAAGTTGGCCTACAGTCAGGGCCCCAACAGACAGGTGCAACAGTCTTGAATGTAGAAAAAAAGCCAAAAAGAGGTGACCGAAAAGAAGGTGAAAATGCTGAAACAAATTCCCTGCATTGCTAAATATGTGTTAATTTTGTTTTTTGAAATGCGATTACGAGTCTTGCTGCTCACACCAGAGTATAAAATGACAAAATCGCGAAAGAAAAAAGTATACAACTAAAACTACTAGGATAAGGCTGTTGTTTTCTTTTATTCATTGTCCGGCAAAAGGGCGGCAATCTATGTGATTGTTGTTAGAGGAAGAGTTTTGGTTGTACATATCTTTTACATAACACCCCATTCCTATCAACATCACAGCACTGACTTCTTGATTAAAAAATATGGCACCGCAATATCTTCTAACACTATAAATAATATATGTGGCACTGTGATAACCTGTCTCACAGATCTCAGTACGGATGATACCTTTAAAGCTTGTGCCACCACTGACATTTTCTCAAGAAATGTCACATGAGCGTGGCATTATTTGCATTATGCGTGACATGTCAATATCCTGTGGTAGAATGATGATGGGTTTTTCTTAGATTGCTTTTTACGTCATGTTGAAGTGTAGGTTAATTTTATAACGTGTATAAAAAAACAATCATTCCAGAGGAGGAACGGTGTTGCCCATGCCCTTATTCGAAATGTTCCACCCACTCATGTGACATGCTTGGAATGTTTACGTCTCAGAAGAAAATGTCAGAAGGACTTGTGTCCTTAATTATGAAAATGTGTACCAAACAGAGAAAATCAGATATTTCTAATAAAAAGGCAATCAGGTTTGCTCAAATAGTAGAGTCATTTCAGGGGCTTGCCTCCAAATGTGTCTGGCATTTAGGCAGAAAGACAATCATTCATTCAGTACAGGTCATTGGATTGGTATAATACTCAAGACATTTCAGGCCCACCCCTTCTTTGACCAGTCTACCTTAATGTTTGGTGAATTCAGAGTCTGGAGAGAAAGGCACTCAAATGCAGGCACAATAAATTCAACTTAGGACAGAGGGACATAATAACTACTACCCAGCATACATAGTGCTACAAACTGCTAAAAAACTAGATCCTCGTTGTAGTGTCCTAGTATGGGCCTGCAGAGCAAAGGCACGAGGACACATGTATTTCAGGTGGTGGTTAGTTACGCACTGACCACGCCCAGAACCCTGGGCTATTTATTCACTAAGTGGCGCCACCGCGCTCACGTAAGGGGGATACCAAGACCTTGCACGTCTCGGGGGAAACACACAGGAATTAGTGGGAGGGGGCGTGTGCTGCAGTGGTACGCCCCACTGGCAGCAACACTACATTCCTCCTTTACCTAGGGATGAAAAACAGGAATATACAAAACATTCAGATGCTCAAAGTCTATTTCTCAAAGTCTATCCGGTCAGCGACCGTGTTGTGGCATGGGGATGGTAGCATCCATACGATAGTTCACCAACTGTCTCTGGTTCAGTCTCTCATTAACTTGCAACATGCTATAACACTTTAACTACAAAAACAGAACAGTCTTACTTCAGTTCTCGGCGGGGTCAGCCATCTCGATCACTTCAACGCCAGCACTGTGCCACGAAGTCGCGATATCTCTGGGAAGGCTTTGGGCACGGACGTAGGCTGTATCTCGTCTGGCTTCGACTCTCCCCTGTGGCTGCAGGTGGTTCTTCCGAGTCTCGGGTTTCCTGAGCAGTGGGGTCCTCCACGGGTCTCTGCGTGAACTGGATGCTCGGGGCATTGTCCTCTGCTTGGCTTGCTGCAGCGTTGGTTTCCACGGGACTTGAGGGCCGATGGGGAGGGGCAGGGTACCACTCATCCTGGTCACAGTCTATGTTCTCCTCGGGCACTTGCTTGAAAAATGAAACATTTCTAGTGACGGACTCGCCGTTCCTGGTAGCTGAGATCATGGTTCCATTTACCTCCGTCACTGTCCATGGGTCCAGTTCAAAGGGCATGCGGAATTTCCCTCCGGGGTGACGGTCCTTCACCAGAACCCTATCCCCGACTTGTATTGGACTGTCCGTTGCTCGCCTTCGTCGGGACGCTTCTTGATTGGTTTTGGTGCGCTGCTCCATGGACCGGTTCTTCGGGTGAGGGGCGTGTTCCCACGCAGGGTGGTGCGGGATGGTGTCTACTACGACTCTATTGAAGGAGAGTCGGCTTGGAGAGACTCCTGTAGTGCAATGTGGGGTCAAACGGTATTCTCTGAGGAACTGGTAGATTGCTAGCTCCAGACATTGGCCGTCGGCGACCGCAATTTGTATTGTCTTGTTCAAAGTCCTCATTAGGCGTTCGACCTCTCCATTAGCCTGAGGCCACCGGGGCGTGATCCGTCTGTGTTTGATACCTTGACCTTGGAGGTATTCCGTGAACTCGCTGCCGTTAAAGGGGGGTCCGTTGTCGGTGCGGATTTCTTTCACGAGCCCATGGGTGGCCAATATCTTTTCGAATTTCGGTATCACTTCCCACGTTGCGGTCGACGACACAATCTCTACTTCCGGGTATCGGGAGAAGTCATCCACCACTACGAGCATGTACTTGCCCCCAGGGAGGCTACCGAAATCCGCGCTCACTCGCACCCACGGGGATGGGGGGGCCTTCCTCGGTCACTATTGGCGCCGGAGGGTTTGGGAGGCTCGTCGCTAGACACACTGGACACCTGTGGATCACTTCTTCCACCGCTTTGTCTAGCCCCGGAAACCACACCTTGCTTCGGAGCCTGTTCTTGGATTTGACTATTCCTTGGTGCGATCCGTGTGCCAGGACCGCGGCTTGTTGGGTCAAACTGCTGGGCAGCACTAGGCGAGGGCCTCGCGGGAGGCACCCTTCTGTGGATACGGACAGTTCGTGTCGGACTTGATACAGGGCTTTCAAGATGGCTTGAGCATCCGATGTGCGGAATGATGCCGGGCTCTGGAGCGCCTTCCAGTCTCCGCTCTCTATGGCATGGATCGCGATCTGGAGGCAATCATCGTCCTTGGTGACACTTGACACCTCGTCCAGAGACATGGGACGTGGTCTTGACCTTTCGACGATCAGTCGGACGTACTCCTCGGTGTCAGCTGCTTCAGCTGCCTCTGCATCAGAAATAGGTCGGGCGTGCCTCGACAAGTAGTCCGCAGGATTGCGCGAGCCTGGCCGGTACTCCACTGTAAATTGGAACTCCTGCAACTGCAGCACCCACTTCTCGATCCGTGGGTGAGGGTGAGAGGAAGAGCCTTGGAAGAGGGGTATTAGGGGCTTGTGATCAGTAACTACTGAAAAGGGATGTCCATAGAGGTAAATGTGGAAGTGGCGGCACCCCCACAGGATTGCAATGGCCTCCCGCTCTATTTGGGAGTAGCGTTGTTCGGTGGGTGTGAGGGTGCGGCTGGCGTATGCAACGGGGGTCCACTCCCCGCATGGTTGACGCTGTGACAGGACGGCGCCCAGGCCAGTGGGGCTGGCGTCCACAAGCAGTTGTGATTCATTTTGAGGGTTGAAGTACACCAGCGTCGTGTCGGCCGAGAGAGCCGCTTTTGTGTTCACAAACGACTCCTGTTGGTCCGGACCCCACGTCCAGGCGGTGTTGGATTTCGTGAGATCCCGGAGTGGTCCAGTTAGGTCGGATAGGTCCTTTATGAAACGCCCGCAGTAGGTCACCATGCCTAAGAAACTGCGGACTGCGGTTACTGAGGTGGGTGCGGGCGCGTTGTGGATGTCTTGGACTTTCTCTGGGTCCGGGCCTACTCCTTGGTCGGAGAATTTATACCCGAAAAAGCTTATGTCTCTTCGCAGGAACTCGCACTTGTGTTTGTGAAGAGTCAGTCCTCTCTCCTTTAGGCGGTTGAATACTGCGTGGACGCGCCGGATGTGTTCATCCAAAGTCGGGGCATGCACCAGGATGTCGTCACTCACATTTAGCACCCCGTCGAGACCTTGAAGGACGTTGTGAATAATATTCTGAAACACTTCGGCGGCGCTTGAGATGCCGAAATTGAGCCTTGTGTACCTCCACAGGCCAGCATGTGTAGAGAACGTTGTGATTGGGCGCGAGTCAGGGTGAAGCGGGATCTGGTGGTATCCTGATCTCAGGTCCATTTTGGAGAACCACTTGGACCCTGCGAGCTCCCCTATGATGTCGTCAATGGTCGGCGTCAGGTGACGTTCCCTCTTGATGGCCAGGTTGGGAAGTCGCATATCCACACATATCCGTACCGCATCGGGCTGCTTCGTTTTTTTCGCCACCACGATGGGGGACACCCACGGGGTGGGCCCGGTCACTCGTTCGATGATCCCTGCTTGTTCCAGCATTCTCAGCTCGGCTTCTACCTTGGGCCGGAGGTGGAACGCGATCCGCCTGTGTCGGAGAGCTACAGGGGCTACGGATTGGTCAATGTGGAGCTGGACAGGAGGCCCACGGAGGCATCCGATGCCCTCGAACAGCGAGGAGTGTTCAGTGACCAGATGATCCAGGCCTTGAGCTTGTACAGTAAGGGCAAAGTGTATGAGTCCGAGTTCACGTGCCGTCGTGCAGCCAAGGAGGAACCCTGACCCTTCTTGGGACACATAGACCTTTGTCTGCAGTTGCCTGGCGTCGTGGGATATGGTTGTTCTGAATACCCCGCACAGGCGTAGGGGGCGCCGAGTCCCGTAGGCAAACACCTGCACTCTGGTGGGGTGAAGGGCGGGAGCGTCCACCAGGTCCCGGTACACGCTGGCCGCCATGAGGTTTATCATCGCACCGGTGTCGATGAGGGCTCTGATTGCCTGGTCATGGACTTGGACAGTGCACATCGGCTCGGATGATGATGCGGCAGTCAGGGTGTTGAGCATGCGCACCACATGGACAGACGCGGCATTTTCTTCGTCGTCGTCCATGTCGCTGCCGGGTGACGCGTCTGGGAGTGGCGCCACCTGTCGCGCCCTCCTGGGTGGGCCGCTGAGCTTCTTCCGTTGAGACGACAAACAGACACTCGCAAAATGGTTGGCTTTGCCGCACGCACTGCAGATTTTACCTTGAGCTGGGCAGGCTCCTTTGTGCGGAGTGGCACCACCACACCACATGCAGGTTCGATCCCGGGTGGACTGGGAGTGATGGGGCTGAGTGGTCTTCTGAGGCCTCGGCCGGCTATCTGGTCGTTGCGTCTTGACTGCGCACA
This sequence comes from Lissotriton helveticus, assembly GCF_964261635.1. NCBI lineage: Eukaryota > Metazoa > Chordata > Amphibia > Caudata > Salamandridae > Lissotriton > Lissotriton helveticus. The sequence goes on from NC_136065.1 coordinate 1,155,406,383, forward strand.
CTGGCTCCGATTTGATCTTGACGGCAGGATCTGGCTCCATGTGGGCTGCTCGGGCTTTGGAGAGCTCTTTGGACCGTCCTAAAGTGAGGATGTCGCGCATGGGCATGGCGTCTGTTTCGAGGACTCTCTCTCTCAGCTTCAGAGATGCGCACCCTTGAATGAACTGGGCGCGAATTTCGTCTTCCGCGTCCGGGAGTGTACACGTGCTCGCCAATTTCTTAAGACGCGCGTAGAACACATCGACAGACTCCTCAGGGAGTTGGCGCGCTTGTCGGAGCAGGAAGCGTTTGTAGTCTGCGCTGCTGAAGGGTTCGAAATACCTGGTGATAGCATCACGCAGGGTGGCGTACGTGTGGGGCGGGTCGCCTTCCGTAATGTCCTTGGAGATGTCGTGGATTGCCTCTCCTCCCAGGTGTAGGAGCATTGCTCGGCGTCTCCCCACTGCGATGTCAGCTGCAATAAAGTAGGTCTCTAAACGTTCCACCCACTTTTTCCAACGAGATGCTTGGGAGGGTGGCGTGCCGGTGATGGAAAATGGCTCCAGGGGGGGCACATTGGCCATGTTGGCGGCAGGAAGGCCAGGCGGGGTACACCCACAGCACCGGCGGGCAGAGGTAGGTCTCTTTGGGCCACCCAGGCACAGCAGGAAGGAGCAGGTACCCCTGGGGCACAGGCAGGCCCCACTCCGCCAGAAGCGTGAGGAATGGCAGCCTCAAAGGTCCGATGACACGCGAGATGCGTGAGGTAGTGCTGCCGTGCGAACCGCGCATGCGCGGGACCGCTGGGCCGATGTGCGGGCCTGGCGGCATGCGAGGTGTAGAGCGCGGGCCTCGGGCAGCAGGAGCGAGACTGAGGCAGGGCGCAGGGGCAGCCTTGTGGAGCGGCAGGCAGCAGCCCGTACCTTGAGGAGGAAGGAGGCCACGTGGAGGCACCGGAGGGCAGCGCCGGCAGCCGGCAGGCAGGACGTTCCCTGGGGTGGCGAGGCAACGCCGAATTCTTCACCGCCGAGGTATGGGCGGGCCAGGCGAGGGCTGGAGACGTCGTCGAGGCTGCGGGCGGCCTCGGACGGCAGGGAGGTGCACCGCCAGCCAGGAGGCGCGCCGCGGGGCAGCGGGGCGGGCGTGGGTGACCGGCAGGGTTACGGAGCGGTAGGGCACGCGAAGGGTAGGGGATAGACCCCCTCGTCGCCAATGTAGTGTCCTAGTATGGGCCTGCAGAGCAAAGGCATGAGGACACATGTATTTCAGGTGGTGGTTAGTTACGCACTGACCACGCCCAGAACCCTGGGCTATTTATTCACTAAGTGGCGCCACCGCGCTCACGTAAGGGGGATACCAAGACCTTGCACGTCTCGGGGGAAACACACAGGAATTAGTGGGAGGGGGCGTGTGCTGCAGTGGTACGCCCCACTGGCAGCAACACTACACTCGTGGATCGTCAGGATGAATGGCTGATGCATCAGAAGTCAGCGGGTCCCGGGGCACAGTACTCCATGCCATCTCCTGCCAAGGTAATTTTGAAGAAGGACAAGCTGGCGGTAGTCACAGAGTATCAATATCTATTGCTGAAAGCCTTCACATTAGTGGAGAATGATCTATGAGATGGGCCTGACAATGAAATTACATTCCCCAGCAATCGTTGAAGGTTCATATTTTTGGGGAAACTAAGGCAACCTTCTTGAATAATTGGGTAAAAGTTCCCTCATGTTTCCCTTTGTCCTTACTAGGTAATCAGGCTACCATGTTGCTGGAGCCAGAAACTTCCTTTTTGTATCTGTGATTTTGTTTGGAGAACAATTCTGTCCATGGGTGTTTGTTTGAGAAAATAGGTATCTATCCTGAAATCAAGTTCTTTTGAGAAAACAAACTGATAAACTATTTATGATCATTGAATACTCACATCAAGGTTTTTAATTATTCTTGACATTGACGTGATGATATGCAAAGGTATAATTTGGTAAAACAAAGGATACTTAAATATGTTACTAACTGTAGTAGGAACCATAGTAGTAGGCTGATGAGTGTTACATTTGTTTACAGTTGATCAAACAATCCAGCCATAAACAAGCTTTAGATTTTTCAGAGAACGCATATCCACAATTTTGAACGTAGGTATCTGGCCTTTAAAGAAGGATGGGTATTTAGCTTTGCATAGTTAATAAAATCTTGTTATGCTTCCTTTTTTCACAAATATCAGAATCACATCAGACTGCAGAAAACTACTTACACAGAAATACATAGAGGTATATCCCAGCCGCGGTCGGTAGGGGAGTACCTGCCGGGGCGGTGACGTGGGGAGGGGAGGGGCAGGGTGGGGGTCAGTAATGTATTGATAATGGAGGTTTGCAGGTAAGTAAACATTTAAATAAATCAAATGAATTTCGTTGCGCGCACTGCATCCGCAAATGCAATGCAGTGCGCGCAAGGAAATTCGTTTGATTTATTTAAATGTTTACTTACCTGCAAACCTCCATTATCCATACATTACTAACCCCCACCTGCCCCTCCCCACGTCACCACCCCAGCAGGTATTCCCCTACCCACCGCGGCTGGTATATCCTTTTCACTGTTAAAGTTGGATGCAGACTTAACATCTTAATGAAAGATTACTAAATGAATTCATCATGACTTTAGATGTCAGCTTCAACCTGAAGTGCTCTACTCTCATTCCTGTGCCCCCATTTCTACTACTGGCCAGTATATTCTGTTTGAGTCATAGGTGTTAGCGGTGAGGGAGGTAAGACTTCATTACTTCAGCATATCTAGAGTACAGGTTAAGTCCTCTCTGAAAATGATGTACATACATCTTCATGGATCAAGAGGCAATCCAATGTTTCCAGGACAATGGCAAATTACTGGTGTGTGCTCCCAGTAGTCTATACCTATTTTGAATATTTTAGTCATTTATATTGTGGTGAACATGTCTTTGTAGGCCCCCTTTGAAGTATAACACTGGAACAATGTTATGATCCGTCCCATGGAGCAAAAATATGTGTATATTTGTGTGTTCCAAACTTCCACATGCATTCGTCAGCTACTAGGGTCTATACAGAGTGCTGAAGTAGGATGGAGAGTCAGGCGCTGCATTGAAGGGAGATACCTGACTGTGACTTGATCACCTTGAATTATTTTGGATTTAGTGTTCTTTAAAGATGATAATCCGAGCACTGCCATGCATGGTCTGAAGTACATTGGATTTTATGCGTTGGTCCTCTGAGCCAGTGGTCTATCTTTAGGGTCTCCTTTACATGTTGTCACTTCCTCAGATTTAGGCAGTCTGGTTGCTTGCATGAATGGGAACTCAAAGCCAATACAAATTCTTCATTGGCTGTGTGAATCATCAATCCCAGCCTATGACCACCCTCAGTTGAAGGCTTTGAGGAGCCCCAGACAAAAAATGTTCTTTTGTTTTCAACCCATAGTTGCACTTCCACCCCAGTGAGGTGATAATGCCTTTATCGCCTTAATAAAGCACCAGCCAGCCTACCTCGTGATATATTATTCTTTCGTCCACGTTTTTGTCCAACATTGTACACAATGCATCAAAGGAACAATAGCATCTCATACGAGGAAAAGCTGTGCCGATAAAACGCAATGATCAATCACCTGCAAAGCAATTCTCACTCATTTTTCTAAACACATTTGAAGGTGAAAAACAGAAAGAGTTCTCTTCGGCAGGTACAAATTTTATTTTATGCTACTATTTCGCATGTGGCTCAGAGTGGCAGAAAAAACAGAATTCCTGGCCCCTCGTGCTTCCCCCCAGGCCTAAAATAAACAGGTGCCCCGGGTGTAAAGCTGAAGCAAATTGGAGCATGACATTTTAAAACCGAGAATCAGCCCATCCAGGGCATTTTATGATGTGATGGATGGAAGCATTGTGGAGCATGATGGGTAATCTGCTCTGCAAAGTAATTCTTAATACCTTTCAAAATAGAAGCTCGGTCGCGGCCAGCAGCTCTTTAAAGTTCAGATTGCTCTACCCTACACTTTGACCGTGGGGATTGGATTCACAAGATGCTTTTAGGACTAACAAATTGGGGAAAAAACAGGCCCATTACATCTGTTGTAATTTCTAATAGGGTACAGTTATGGACTCCTTATTTCACGCAATCACTTGCCCTTCAGTAAGCATGCTGTTCTGAATGTACATAATCCATCTTTTCCTTCTTTAAAACTGTTCATCTTAAAACATGTCGTTTTTAGGGCGGGTCCTTTCTCATTAGTGGCAGGCATGCTCCTGTTCACTAGCCCTGTTTCCTTCTTAGAATCCCTGTCGTTTGGTTGTTTTGTTTTTCTTCCACCTAATGAGCTGTGCACGCTTACCGAAATCTGTGCCGTGTAAATACGACTCAGACAACCAACACAGCTGCCCCCGTGTCTGCGCTATGAGTAATGCTTTTAATAATCAAAACCAGGGCAGCACGTGACAAGGGATCGCTTATTCTCACTGGGTTGAGCAGTTCACCTGATTTCTGAACAAGAACCTGTTTTCAGGTCGGTTCTGGCCACTTATAAGGGTCTGCCCCATTACCCACCAGTAGAAGTTGATGCATTGTCTCTGAGAGCATAGCACTGTGCAAAATTTGCGCTGTTTGCTTGTGCTTAATTAAGCAAAAATTCAGGAAAATTGGGTGAAATTATGTGCAATTACACAAAGTGCAAAACTGGCGTTTGCCATTTCATTTTCATTCAAGTAGTTTATTTCGGATTTAAAATTGTTACAACATACATTATGGTAAAAACAATCATTATTATCGAAATAAAATAAAAAATTATAAAATGGTGCAATAATATACATAGGCCGTGTCCAAGGTAAAAACTAAGGGGCCCATTAGGATGTTAGGCGGATCGCCACCGCCATGCGGGTGGTGGCGATCCGCCCGACATCCTGGTCCGCCTGCCACCCATTTCCCCCTGCCATATTACCATGGCGGGGGGGACCGCGGCAAACGGAAAGACCGTCCGCCGCTTTTCCGCCCTGGTCGCCTTGCGGCCGGGGCGGAAAAGGTTTAATATGGTGGCGGTGTCTATCAGACACCACCAGCCATATTTGGATGGGCTGCCACGGAAAGGCATGCGGCCTTCACTTCGGGCCCCTGAAGTGAAGGCGAGGTGGGGGTTGCACATGGGGGGTACCTGTGATACCCCCCAGCATTTGCATACACAATGTGGCAGGCACTGCACGGTGCCTGCCGCTTTGTGTATGCAAATGCATACGTGCATTTTTAGCATTGTGGCGGGCGGTGCTGAGAGCACCACCCACCACAATGTTAAAATTGCAGGATGCGCCCGCCACTGTGGCGGGCACATCCTAATACGCCCCACGGGACCCCCTTATGGCGGGCGGTCCCAAAATCCGATAGGATGGCGGGCGGACTAAGTCCGCCCGTCATCCCCAAGGTCTGGGCGGTGAACTCCGCTCGCGGAGTTTGTGGAGTTTTCTGCACTCAGCGTTATGCGTAACTTGCGGAGTTCCGAACAATTCTGCGGAGCGGAGTTTTTTCCTTAGCTTGCGTTCATCAATGTCAAGTTGGTGAGCGCAAGCGTGGAAAAACCACCTCCCGATGAGATTTTTCGTTATTTGTGCTCGCCAAGATTTCTCATTGCGAATGGTCGCATGTGCTTGCGACCGCTCGCATTGAGAAACTGCCCGCTCATGTTGAGAAAGCTGCAGCTCGAGTAAAAATCTACTCAAGCGGCAGAAAGAAAGCAGTGCCTCCATGCGCAGTGCATGATGCATTTTGCAATGATTGCACAGTGCGGACAAGCACCTGGCACTGAAAATCACTGCTAACTGCATTTATCTAAAGAAACTCCGCCACTTGCAGAGCTCCGCATAGTTCAGCAGAGCTTTTTTACACTTTACGGAGTTCTGCATAGCGGAACTCCGCAAACTCCACCCAGGCTTAGTAAAAACCTAAGTCACCAATACACTGGAGGATCATCACAGCAAAATAGGAATGTGCAAGTAATCATGGAAAAACAGCACCAAAAGATCTAAAAGTGCAAATGCAAGGGAGCCGTCTGTTAATCAACATCAAAAATCAAATGCGACTGCATCACATTGTTTTAAAATGCAAAGAATACAATGAGTGCAAAGCAGGCATTACATTACAAGAGTTCATGCATAACCGATAATCAGGATGGGTCATTAGTCAACGTCGGCACAGAAGATTTCTTCTGAAAAATCCATGTGGAGGATAAGAATTTAGCGACACTGACAGAGATCACTTCGTTCATATCAGATCTCATTAGTCTCAATGCATGTTCTATTCTCTGAATACCTAGTGAAAGACACATTGTTGAAATCCATTTCTTACAGGAGACTTTGCAAAAGAAAAGAATAGGGTGTAGAGTTCCCTCCTCCAGATTTCAAGTAGGGTATAAAGTGCTGTTGTTATAATGAATACCTCATTGGACGCATAAACTATTGATGGATAACGCTCCATATCTGTATAGCATAACGTGTATTTGTAAAGCACACATTCACCCAAGTGTATCTTGATGCTGAATTACAGCTGTTTACCTTTTTAGCCAACAGTACTAATTTTATCAACCTCAGAAGGATGAAAGGGTGAGTAGACCCACCAGGATTTGAACCTGTGATCATGAATTCAAACACAAGCCCCTATATTGGATGCATTAGTCCAGGAAGCCACCATACCAGCCTATCTTAATTGTATAAACAAATGCTTAGCTAAAGGACAAGCAATCTTGTTCAAAAAAAGCTCAAAAGAAGGAACCGCTTTAAAATCTAAAAAACTGTCCGACTGCCCAGATTACATTTCCTCAATTCCTCTTCCCACAAAAGAAACTATAGTCTGTCTTTTACCACAAATCCTGAAATAAAGGCAGCATCAGCAGGAACGTTTCAAATAGCAGCTAAATCAAGCTTGAAAATCATATCCATACCAAACTTTAGCTAAGGAATTTTCAAACAGACATTCGGGCGCAGTAATTTGGCAAGCGGGTGCCTGTATGAGATCAGCTCATCATTGGACCACAATCAATGCCTATACAGGAAAGGTCTAAGTTTGCATACTAAAGCTATTGGCAAAACAGCAATACCCACATCTAAAAACTTTGGTAGTCGGCGGTGCTTTGTAAAAGGTTCAACGAAGTCCTCATAATTAAAAATTGAGTCTCTAGCTGGCAATGGTGTGCACCGTTGTCCAAGTAGGGACCCTTCTTCCTAGTCAGGGTAAGGGGGATACATTTGAAATTAAATGAAATTTAGATTTGCAAAGTGTGTTAATACCCAATGGTGTCTAGGCGCAGCGGCTCTGCAGTAACGGCTAACCGAAGGGGATGTTGGATTGTTGCGCTCGGGCTAGCTGTTAAAGAGTCTGGTTTTTAAGAGCTTGCTGAACCCAAAAAAATTGCTTCCCATCTAGAGTGTCAGGCGGAGTAAGTTCCACAATCTAGCTGTACCCGCAACAAAACTTGCCCCACCCAGGCAGTTTTGGCCCAAGGGATTACCAGATTTAAGGAGTCCGCTGAGCGGAGCTGCCTCTCTGGAACATACCACCTGAGACTGTGTGTAAAATAATTGGGGGCAAGAACATGCAGCTCTTTAAAGGTGAAGCAGAGGGCCTTAAATTTGATTAGTCTTTTAACTGGTAACCAGTGCAACAACAGAAGGGCATGAGCCACTGATTGATGTTTCGTGATGGTAAGCAGCAGACGAGCTGCTGCATTTTGAGGACCTGCATTTTATTAAGGTATTGTGATTGCATATTAAGGAACAGCCCACTGAAGTAATACATTTTTGACAGGATCAGGGCTGCAACCACCGCTTTTTGAAGCTCCATTGGAATTTAAGTCTTAATTGTGAAAAAACTGGAGGAAGTGACCGCATTAATTTTCTCCTCGAAGGACAGCTTAGTGTCAAAATAAACCCCCTAAGTTTTTCACCATGGAAACTGGAATCAGGATTTCTCCCAGTTCCTGTGGCCACCAGCTGGCTTGCCAGAAGGAGGTGTTGTGTCCAAAGAGAAGCACGTCAGTTTTTCCTGTGTTTAGCTTCAGGCAGTTTTGGGACATCCAGTGTCCAACCTCACGCATTCAGTCATGAAATCTCAATACGGTGTCGGTCGGGTCTCCTGCAAAGGAAAAAATACACAGTAAGGGGGCTAGAGGAGATTTTAGGACCTGCGTGGGCCACCTTCCCACTCATAATATCAAACACAAGAAAGTCCACAGGTCCGAAGGGGCGGTGTGAAATGTAACAAGGTGTACTCAACCACATCCACCAGACAGGAATCCCTGCAAAGAATGCCACAATTCATGTGTCGTTGTCATATGACACCATCTTAAAGCCGAAGGACTTTATGAGTGTGCAGAGGGGAGGGACATTAAAGTTGAAAAGGGTCGGGCAGCACCTCACAAGGAAAAGTGGACAGAGGGGACCTGTGTCCACCAAACTCCACCAATTGCTCTGCCCCTGATACCCACAGAAAATAGTCGACTTATAAGACAATCATGATCAACCATGTTGAAGGCCGCCAAGAGGTCCAGCAGGATCATGGCTTCCTTCCCGCCTTTGTCCAGGACCTCTCTTATTTCCTCCGACACATTGATCAATGCCTGCTCAGTGCTGTGTTGACTTCTAAAGCCATATTGAGTGCTGTCTAGAAGTTGATTACCATTATTAAACCGGGTTAGCTTTATATTCATGGCCTTCTCCACGATCTTGGCTGGAAAAGGTTGTTGAGAGATTAGCTTGTAGTTGTTCGGATCTTTATTGTCCCTATTTGTTTTTTTCAGCAGGGGGAGAATGGGTGCCATCTTCCATTGTACTGGGGAATACCCATTGGACAGCATAAGGTTAGAGATATCTTTTACGGTAGTTGGCTTTAACCTCTGGGACCAAGTGGAGAACTTTTGGGCGGCATGGGTCCCAGGGAGATCCCGATCTTGTCTGACTGAGAATCGTTATGACCTAGGCATCTGAGATGGGATTGAACTAATTAAGGCTAGGGATAATGACTGCTGGAGTACCGGGGCATCTTAATCCCTCAGATGCAGTGGGCTTGGGTCACTCAGTACGCCCTCCACTGAGACTGCCTTAACTTTTGCCTGAAAGAAGTCTCCTAGCACATCACAGAATTCTTGATCTACACCTGTATTTTTCTGTACGGTGAGTTTGCTCAGCTTCTGTACTGTGGAAAAGAGTTCTTTTGAGGAATTGACAGAGATCCGAATTTTAAAAGAAAAAGAGCTCTTTTTTGTGTTCAGAATTTTTGTTTTAAATTCCGCAATGGCTTTTTTATAGGCGATCTTGTTGTCATGGTCATAAGGAGTGCGCCATTTCCTTTCCAGCCTTCAACAGGCTTGCTCTGACGTCTGAGATTATCATCAAACCATGGCTCAGAGGGGGAGATCCTGTTGTTGGTTAAAGTTTTTAAAGGTGCTATTGTATTTATGTTATCGGTAATCCAGAGACCAATATGGTTCAGAGACCAAGTGGCCCGGAGGGTCTTTCAAGTTTCTTTTGCATTGAAAGCGCACATAGGATCCCTACCGGCAGGCGAACGATGGGTGCCACATCCCGTCCTCTGATCGTCAAAATACTGAACTACAGAGACAGGGATATACTGCTGCAGAAAGCCAGACAAAATTCCCAAATCCAATACAAAAACCAGAGGGTGTCGCTATTCCCTGATTATACTGTCCTCGTGCAACAAAAGCGTTCTCAATACCAGGAAATTAAGACTAAACTCAAAGCACTGGACATCAAATATGCATTGTTGTTTCCTGCTAGATTAAAAGTGATTCATGAGCAGTCAACACAGTTCTTTAATACCCCGGAGGATAGGAAGGAATGGCTGGAGGTCACGTTTCCACCATCGGGGTCCGTGCCCCCTTCGCAGAGTACATCTGGCGCACCGAGGCCTAAGAGGTGCCGGCGGCTGCGGCACCGCACATTGAACACAATGCCCAAAAACAGGATTCCCCCGCCGGACCTAGCACAGAAAGGTCACGCAGAAGCGCTGCTGGCCGCCAACATGTTTTGGGAAGGTGCGGAACACACCCCACATTCAGACTCTGACCAAAGCATGACTTTATTCAGTGGCATCACTCCGCAAACTGCAGAAGGTTTTATAGGGTAGGACAGAAACGGGGTGGCGGGGAAGGATCACCATAAGGGCTGCACCCCACCAGTATTATTTATGTAACCAGAGAGCATCCTCTTTTCAGAAGCACTGATCTAAATACATAACGAATACAAAACGTTACGGGGCGCTTTGAGCTCGCATCGTCTTAGTTCAAGTAGCTAACAAGCTAGGACCACTTACCCCAATGGCAAAAGCAATGTCTTCATTGTTTACTGTTACATCGTTGTATGTATGGTTTGGACCAGCACAGTTCTAATGCTGGACCGAGTATTTTATGATAAAGTTCGACAGTTGGCAAAACCTGGCCCAGCCCACCCTTCTACTCTATGCACTGATGAACTACTCTCACTGGATATCTATGGGCAACCGAAGCATCACACTTACACATGCAGGATAGTTACACAATAATTACATGGAACGTGAGGGGACTCAGGGCCATTTATAAAAGACACAGAATTAATGGCAGCTAAACAGGTGACAAGCACACATAGTTTTTATGATGAGTCACACCTCACTACGGCCGAGGCAGCCAAGTTGCGTAGGAAATGGAAGGGCCAAGTTTTCTCTACTTCTTATTCTGCCTTTGCCCAAGGCGTCTCCATCTGGCTTAGGAATGAGGTTAACTTCAAAGTGTTAGAGCAACGGACTGATCCACTGTGGAGATATATTTTAGGCAGTGGAACCTTAGATGGCACACACGTAGTGTTGGGGAGCATATATGCCCCTAAATTTGAGCAGGATAAATTTCTGTTGAGCCTTAACCCCGTACTTGCATCCTGGGCGGCATATTCGTGGATCCTGGGTGGAGACTATGATGCAGTGCTAGATATTGGTAGGGATTGATCACACCCACCACTACAGGGCGCTGGCGCCATCAAACAGGCTGAATCACTTTGCAAAAGGCTGGTCCATAGGAGACATGTGGCGGCTGAAGTATCCCAACAGTAGAGAATACTCCTTTTTCTCACATCCGCACCAACTACACACTAGAATAGACAGGATTCTGTGTTCTGCTACTATCTCCACCCAGATAACGCATGCCACGTATTTAGGGAAGACTTTCTCAGACCACAACCCCTTAGAGGTCAAGCTAGCCTGGGGCAGAGTTCCCACCCCGGTGCCTACTTGGAAGCTATTGTCACAGATGCTGGAGGATACGGTTTTCCGCAACACTCTGACTGAGGGAATCACAAACTACTTCACTGAAAATACAGGCACTGCTTCCTCACCTCAGATGGAGTGGGATGCATTTAAGATGGTGATTAGGGGAATAGCAATTGGCACCACGGCAGGAGTAAGGAAAGACATACATGACAATGTAAAGGAAGTGGAAGACTCGCTGAACAAATTAGAACAGGAAGCAGCAGTAGAACCTACCAAGGGCGTAATATTGCGGAATGCTTGCATTAAACATGCAGAGCTACTGGAAACTTTACGTCAAATAGATTACACGGCTTACACGAACATCAAACACACTGAAGCTGACAAGTCAGGCCCACTCCTGACACGCATTATTCAAGATGACCCCCCACAGACTCCAATACATGAAATAAATACGGTGCACAGAACCACTGTTGACGCACAGCAAGACGTCAACACCGCCTTCTGCGAATATTACCAAGTATTGTACCAGACACCACCACCAATGGCAGTCGTCTCCCTCCACACCTTTTTACACGGTTTAACATTTCCTAAGCTCACTCCAGAGGTGCAGAAGTAACTTTTCGGCCCCATCACAAGGGTGGAAATTAAAGAAGCCATGTGTGACCTACCACGGAATAAGGTCCCGGGTCTAGACGGCCTCCTAATTGAATTCTGCACCTCATACTCAGATGCCCTAATCCCACAGCTAGAGCGACTGTACAATACTACCATAGACACAGGTCTGCTGCCCCACACTACCATGCATGCCTTAGTGGTTTCCCTTTCTAAACCGGGCCATTCACCACTCGACATTTCGGGATATAGGCCTCTATCATTACTCACAACCGAATACAAAATACTGAGCAAGATTCTCTTGCGCAGACTACTCCCCTACTTACACAAGCTAATACACCCAGACCAATGTGGGTTTGTGCTTGCACGAAGCACATCGCTTAATATTAGAAGGTTATGCCATGTAATGGGATCCGTCCCCCCAGACAACTACACAGCAGGATGTATAACTTTAGACCTCAGGCAGGCATTCAACACTCTTAGGTGGGATTATATGATCCCGGTGCGGGGAAAATTTGGCCTATCCCCTGACTACCTAAAATGGATACAGTTGCTATACTCAGTCCCCACTGAGAGGGTCCGTACAGGCAAACACATTTCACATGAGTGCCCCATTGGAAGATGCACCAGACAGGGATGCCCATTGTCCCCTTTCCTGTTCATGCTAGCCCTGGAGCCTCTAGCACTTAGGCTACGACTACAGGCGGAATGGAAGGCAATCCGACTGGGCACCACCACCCATATGATATCTGCCTATGCAGATGACTTAATAATATATATAGATGATTTGACATCTGATCTTGCGCCTATCCCAGAGATCTTTACCCTCTTTGCATTCATTTCGGGACTTACTATTAACAAGACTAAATAACAGGCCTTTTTTTCCACCCAGAGAGGTGCCCGACGGAGGTACAGTTTGGAGACCATCTCTTAGCAGTGACCCCAAACACTTGTAAATACCTGGGTATTCAAATCTACAGAACAGCACCAGACCTAATAGAAGGGAACTTAAACAAAACTATCCGGGCGCTCTGAGCACAGGTCACTTTCTGGACGTCCCTGCCGCTGGGCGATCATGAAAATGGTGGTCCTCCCCATCTGTTTCTTTACAAATTTGCCAGTAGTGTCTCCGGCAGACACATTCACCTCCCCGAACAAGATCTTGACTGACCTGATTTGGGGCAATGGCCATCGAAGAGTGGGACTGACTAAATTAGAGTTGGATACAGACAAGGGAGGGCTGGAAGTTCCGGATTTTCACGCCTATTGCTATGAGAGCCAACTGCAATGGCTGTCATTCGGGCTGGCAGGGCGTAATCTGCATGAAATTGGCTATACCATCCGGGAACTAGAACGAGGCGTATTGCACATACTCTTGCTCCCCCAGGCCACTATTCCTGCCAATGCCCTGTCACTCCTATGCACTGCACTCACATACTGGAAACAAGATATCCGGTACACGCACAGTTGACCCCCCCAATCTGACAACATGCCATTGATAGGGAGACCAACCCCCACAGGTATACTCACTAAACAGAGAATAATGACCTGGGTGAAAGGTGAGATAACCATGGTGGGCGCATTGTTTGACGAATGCCCCGCATAGGGAAGCACCTGTCCAACACGAACTGGTTCACATGATACATCTTATGGGCAACGGTCGGCATCTCACTAAATGGCTGTAAAAAACTATTAGAACGCATACTGGCACCACCCTGATGGAGCTGCGCACTAAATGGTCCAGGGACTTGGATAAATAATTGACTAATAGAGAGTGGGGCTCGATCTTAGAATATCCCAGGAAAATTCCACGAAACGCCAAATTCAAATTTATCCAATATATGGTCATACAAAGGGTTTACCTTACACCGGGCAGATTACAGACTATGTTCCCCAATACACAACACTGTTGCCCCAGATGCAAGGCAGAAACAGCTGACCTGATCCACATGCTGTGGACCTGCCTGGTGTTCACTGGGTACTGGATAGAGGTGGTGGAGATTATTGTAGCGTGCCGAGAACAGTCGGGAATTGCCTATTAGATATCACTAGACTCACTAAAACCCAGAAAGTACAACTACGCTTCGTAGACCTGGCTTTGCTTCTGTCTAAACGCGCCATCACTATGTGGTGGAAATCAGCCAAGCCTCCATCGCTGTATGGTTGGCACGGGGAGGTGGTGGGATGGGGTAGTGCAGAGAGTATGACAATCAGGCGTGAGGAAGCACGCGGGCTGTGTAAATAAGTACTTTCCATGGAATAGGACATCATACTGGAAGCCTTCAAGGCACTAGCGCCAGCCCCAGTCCCTGTAGCACAGGACCAATAGGGGGTTCCCCCTTAACCCAACCAATCAACTCATACACCGGTTCCCTTGCCTCTTTCTTTATGACTACCCAGAGGACATACTATGGACACGCATATGGACTATCTAGCCCCAGCAGGAGATAAAGTGCATGCACCTGCTATATCAGTGAGAAGGTTATTCTGTAAATAGAGGCGCTGCCCCGGGACTGGGGGGAGGGCCAGAGCCAGTTGAGTTAAAGGGATGGGAGGGGTCGGGGGAAGTTACATAGCTCATATCTCGTCTTCACCTACGCGGGCTCATGTGTACTGATGTATCATTATTAATTAGTTCACCAGTGGGAATCATTGTATAAAAGGACTAACAGCAACAATACATGTGACTGTAACAGTTATTAGAAATGTTTTTTGACATGTTGTCCGAGAACCTCAATGACCCACCTATAATTGAAGGTATGATGTAGACTGTAAAATATCACACTTACAGTGGTTTCTTCTGTATGATGCTATATTGGGAAAAATTTCAATAAAATATGTTTTAAAAAAATCCAGTTATGTTAGGTGTTAGTTGCTCAACCTGTTGATCACAATTTCCCTCACTGTGTCACTTGCTCTTAGTAGGTGCCTGGGATGGGGTCTCAATAGAAATCAGATGGATAGTGGTATCTTGTTGACGTGAGGTTGGCCCGATCTCCAGAGGGAAGAACGGTAATGTAATGTTAAAAGAAACTGTATAAGAGGGTGATTGAACTTCCCAGGCGATTAAGTCCTCTGCCAAACTCTTAGATGTTAATGTAATTTCAACATAATCAAAATTGTCTCCTGGGACTTCATGATGGGTCACCATCTAAACATCTAAATGGACAGCAGAGAAACATTTACGGACACTGCGCAACCAGTGTACTACTTTGTTTGTCAATGAATCCTTCCTTCTGTTACCCTTCTGTAAAGTTTAGGCACATTGTGCATATAAACCACCCTGCCCAGGCCCTTTCTCTTGGTGTCTGGGTTGTTAAATGATGGAGTTTCAGTCCATGGCAATTTATGAGCACGCCTGAATGTGGGCTGTGCATGAGAGGTGAATGCCTGGAGTACTGGATTCACTTGCCCCACAAAGGCCCTGGAATCCCTACTTTCAAACATGTGGGGACCCTTGCCATGCCCAAGCAAATTTACCGCGTAAAGCCATAGGTTGGGTGCCCAATTATCATCCCAGGAGTAGGCTTGTTCAGAAGGGATGGATTAAAAACATGTAGCGCAAAGCTATGACTACCTTCCATCGAGGAGAAGTGGTAGCCTGCAGAGGGGGCCAAATAGCCCCTAAGCCCTTGATGTGGGATGCCTTTGTCCTGGGAAAACAAAGGAGACTGTGGCTGCAGAAGGGGGATAATTAATGAGACCTGTGACGTTAGTAGCTTCAAATGTTCTCTAAAGTCCTTCAATTCTAGTTTCAGAGTATTTACTACCTTTACAAAGTCTCGGTTAACAGCCCCCCCCCCCCCCGTGCTGGAATTTCATGAGTCAAGGGGACCTGGAGAGGGTCTTGTTCTTGATCAGCGAGAATGGAAAAACTGTTCTCTCAATGCACTGAAATATCAGAAGTATCCCTTAAAGGTGCAGGATCACTGGCTATCTGTGGCAA
This sequence comes from Lissotriton helveticus, assembly GCF_964261635.1. NCBI lineage: Eukaryota > Metazoa > Chordata > Amphibia > Caudata > Salamandridae > Lissotriton > Lissotriton helveticus. Next base: position 1,155,422,165 of record NC_136065.1, read on the forward strand.
CTCCCTCTGAACACACCCATTGGGGATACTTGGGAGACGATTAATTTGATGTTTCGTGGTTAGCCAGCATTTGTTTTTTTCTGTTTCTCATAGATTATCACCAAGGGTTTCTCATTTACTTCGGGATCTGAGGGCACAGAGTAGGTTTAAAAATAGACACCACCTCAACTATTAGGTCATTGATCACTTTCAATGTGCTAATATCCGAAGGTTGGTTAGTTGGCTTCTTAGACAAGGATATCCCTTGGGGAATCCTTTGGGCCTTTCTTTTACACATTTTGCCAAGAACACCAGTACTAAATGGTAGGCAATCTGTGATCCGAAAGTAGAAGTTTTACCTTAGGGAGGAACCCTTCTTCCTGATGCACGGCCAAGAGCGTTGGCCCAGCCTTAGCCAGGCGTGGACTGCCACAGACAGGCCCGCTCTTGGCCTGGTCTTTGCAAGGGCACACACCCAGGATTTGTAGGGCAAAGCAGACGTTTTTGAATAAGATTGCAATTTTTGTCAAAGTGATGCTTTGGCGGAAATTAGAATGTTATTCAATGGCTTATGTGGTTTATGTTTGCCCAAAGTGGTATGCGAGTATGAGGATTGTGTGTCATCATCCCAATGTTTAAAAAGAATTAAAAAGGCAGCCTTTCCTAATGCTTGGAGGGAGCATTAATGTTTTTCTCCCACCTTGCCGAAGGTCTAGAGGGGTTACGAGTGGTATTTGCCTCATTTAATACACTGCTGCCATACCCAAAATCGGGAGGGTGGAAGGATTAATTCACTACCCCCTACTTCCCTAAAGACAAAGTTAGCATCTACGATATCACCCTAGCCTTGCCTAAGGAGACGGGGCTGTTGCTAGATTTAGCCCCCCCTACTAACTTGTCAAATGTTGGTGAGTTGTAATTTATTTTACTACTTCACGTTTCCCTCTTTGTCTAATATAGATGGTCTCCATCTGTCTTAGATGAAGTACAAAGGGTATATTTATTCTCCCCAAGCTTCCACACGGCTGTAGGGGTATTACTTATCTGCCCCGTCCCACAGCCTCTGGCTTTGAGAAGAGGCAAAGGGGTATTGTTACGTTGTAACAAGAATAAGGTGCTATTACTTTTTTACCAGCACCTTTTCACAATTTTGAAAAGGATGTTTGAACACCTGTGATCTACCTTGTTCCACCACAATGATTTATAATTGCTGTTGGCAGTGTAGGCCCAGGGTAGATGCCTGATGGCCCAGAGCCCTGTTCAAAACTGCTAACAGTGTATGGTGGCAGCTGTATTCTGTTCCAGTCAATCATGCACTGCAATACAATGTGGAATATTGATATCTGGAAAGTTTTAAAAACGTGGATTAGGAAAGCAGATGGCGTTGACAAAACTGCAATTGTATCAAAAATGGATGTTTTGAACAATATCAAAATTTTTTGGTAACACACTTATAAGGGCTGTATTTGCCTTCCTAACCACCTCGCCAAAGGGCGGGTGCATTTAATCACTGATTTACCCCTGCTTTGTCCAAGGGCAATTTTATTTTACTCCCTCTCAATATCCGTGAATATCCAGTAAGTTATAGAAATAAACGTGGCCTTGAATGTGATTTTTTGCACTCCCACCTACCTTTCTAATGTTGGGGATCATTAGAGCCCCTCACCTTGACCAACAGCAGGGAAATTTACCTAGTCTAACCTTATTGCCTTGCACAAGGGTGAAGGATTATTTTACTACTTCCACCTTGCTAGTGGCAAAGGTAGTGTCTTTCCCACAAGCACGTGGGCTTTTACCTGGTTTAGCCCAGGACAAGAAGGTGTTTCATTACCACTTATTTCTAGGGGTGGGCGTAGCTGGTGTAATTCTCTCTAGCATAATTATTCGTAATAACTGTAAAATTACTTGTCATTATATGCAATTACATTAGAAGCATAATCCAGCATTTAGTGCTATTTTCTTAGTGCAAAATGCACCCTCGCATCCAAAATGGGCCCGAGGATGCATTCTGTGCTAAGTAAACAGCACTAAATGCTACAGAACATGAACAGTAGTAGCCAGCAGCCACTCACTCTCTCTTAGTTTGCTCTTCCTGTGCTCCTGCGGTAGGATATTTGCCTTTATTATTCTTAATTACACAAACTGGCAGAATTGCATAATTTCTGGAATTTCATATCACAAGAGTAATGCATAATTACTGAAAAAACTGTGGTATAAGTATAATTTTGCCCAGGCCTACTCATTTACCAAATGCAGTGATAGTGTATCTATCTGATTCTCCCCTCCTTACCCAAGAGTCAGGGTGTTACCTGCCCCTATACCCCTAAAATTCAATTATTTTTGTTCAACTGCAAGAGCATCCTATTAGTAGTTTTGTACAAATCATCATTGACATGCTTCCTATTTGCAATTGCATATATGGCACAGAATCTTCTGTGAGCTTTCCCAGTCCTACACGGCAAGCAAAATGCTGCAACCATAGAACCTGGCAGCTCCTAATTGCTCCTGCACTATTTTGTGAAATTGTTGTAGTGTCTTGTGAGTTAGAGATGACGGGACCCTTTTGGCTCCTGACGGACTCTGTAGAAGAGTGACATGAGTGCATGGGTCATAGAATTCATGATGTAGAATGTTCAGTTCATGGTTACACACTGATGAATAAAGATGAATAATACCAAGCTCTGTGTGTGGCGTGACCATTTACAAGTAGCAGGGTTGGGGTAGGACACTACAACTGGTGACGAGACTGGGTTTACAAAAACCCAGCAACCAGAAGAAATGAGAGTGCTCTCCCAGAGAGTTACCTGTGGTCCAGCCAGCTGCTTATGTGTGCCACATCTGCCTCAGTTGAAGTGAGAATCAATGGCCGGTGTATGTGGAGTCGAAGTAGCACTCAAGCCAGTGCCAGGCCTGTGAAGAAGGTGAATTATTTACAGATAGTGTATTTGTTGTCGGCTAGAAATGTGTGGTTAAAGTTGAGACAAGAGATTCTATGCCACAACACGACACCAATTCGTAATTCATATAGTATGATGATGCTAGAGCCAGCCACAACCAGGTACAACGAAGTAGAGGCTGTGCTAGCCGAGTGCGAGAAAGTGATGGAGACTTATTAGTGGTTATATTCTGCATGGACAGCATCTTTTTAATCTTTTAAATTAAGTATGTCATCCTTATTGCAGTTGTTTAATTACACTTCAACTGTATTCCATTGACTCTGTGTACATTAGAAATAAGATTTGTATTGATCACCAAGAAGTATACGTTTTTAAAACATTGGCTAATTAGAATATGGGTAGACATTGGTAGCAATCAGTATGGGTTCAAGCATTGGTTTAGGTTTGTCTGTGTTCATGCATTGGCTTCTGTCAGTGTTTTATGTATTAGTGGCTAACTCACAAAGTTAAAACAGTGCCAGCAAGGGATTTTGTTTGAAAGACGAATCAACAGATTTCAGACTTGAGTCTTATCTCTATGTATTAGTCAGATCAAGCAACTTTGATATCTGATTTCAGTTATATATATTCGTCTATCAATTAGATAATGGAAAAAGAAGCAACACGGGAAATCTGTTTTATTAAAATGATTATTTCTTTTATATATTTTTTTCAAAATTCCTAGGGCGCTTGCGAAGTCATTTGTATTTCAAACAAGCATAGGCAAAGTCAATAGGTATCGCCTATGCACATTTTGTTGACTTTACATATTTTTGAACATATTGTAGAACAGTTGAACTGCTGTGCAATTTTACTCCAAGTTTAATTAAAAAGCGCCATGACACCTATTGGTTTGGCCAATGTTTGTTAAAAGACGGTGCTTCTTAATTAATTGCTTATTTTATATCTGAGGTTGTGCGGATTGATGAGTTAAAGAACGAGTCAAAAGCTTGAGTTTGTGAAATCATAAATGGATGTATGATTGGATGCATGGCTGAGTAAGTACATGGTTTATGAAAACACGGTGGTCCTGGACATATCTTAAAGTTCAAATCAATTCACAAAATATTGTTTACACTTAAGGGAACAATTCCCGTAGAGGATGGAGATAGAAGAGATAATACTAAGCCAGATACAATTATCAATAATTCATAATACCCAACAAACTTTTTAAAGAATAAATCTTTACATCAATTTATTTACAGCATCACTAAAATTTATGTACACATATTCAATTTAAATAAAGTAAAGAGAACTGCAAGACGCAGTAAGTGTGTGCAAAGAGTGCTCAAGTGATTAAGAAAGGAGAAAATTTGGAGAGAAAAAATCCAAAGGGAATAATTCAGGTAATTTAAGTTCAACTGAAATAAGATTCGTCCGGTTGAACTGCAAAGAGGCCTACCCGTACAATATTCAATAACAATTGGTTGGAAATAAAATCTGGGAAAGGGAGTAGGGCATGAAAACAAGGTGTAGGTCTCTAAATAACAGGGAAGGACCGTCGACGTTTCGACCCTGGCGCAATTAGGGGTAAATTGGCACCTCTGCTGCGGGTCTTCTTCAGGACTGGACAGTGGGAAAAGGAAGGGCAGGGGTATACCTAAAAAAATTAACAATATATTCAGTAAAACTGTGTATTTCAAGGGTTCAATAAAACTAGTGTTAATAGTTGGGTACTTTACCAAAGTTGCCGTGTAAAAGGAAGGTCCAAACAAAAATGGGGACAACCTAAAAATATAAAGAATAGTCTGGCTTAGTGCTCATCTCCAAGGGACGGTGATAATTATATATCACAATCAAAAGTATGTCAAAAAGAGCACTCACCCGTCAGTGGTGTGCCCAATATTAATCCAATCTTGTTTATCAATTTCAATGATTTGGACAAAATCCTGTTCTTAATCTATAGCAAAAGACAGGAAAGGAACACTAAATAAAAATAAAAAAACTCTAGGGAAAGAGTGAGCACATTTGCTCAAGCAGTTCTATCAAGATGGACCAACTTACCCAAGGAACGCCAGCCGACTCGTGGCCAAGATGGTTAAAAACCACAATGGGATAGCGGTAGCAGATTTAAGCTGCGATATTTGAACACCACCAGTACTGAAATGAAAACGACCTGAACAAGGGTACACATTAATATAATGGTGAGTTGCCGTGAAAACGCTCAAATATCAATAATAACCGTTAAATACTTCACAGGTAGCGTGTAGGTAAAATACCTAGCTCTCCAGTACACTTGTCGGGATGAAAAAACAGGGTTCCGATTCAAAAAATTCCCATGGGCCGCCAAAGGTGGTTCCTACAAACATGACGGGCGCATCAACACAGCACGTAACGTGCAATCACGTGGTGCCTCAAGAAGACGTCAGTCCCGTTAGAGATAGAAAAAATACTACAAGCTCGAGTTACATCAGGCAGCTCTAGACAGTACAATAAAACGTACAGGGAATATCCATTGGCAATCAGTATATGTCAAAAAAATGTAAAAATGATAATCCTGCAGGATATAATTCTTCCGTGGCTACAATTAAGAGCACTACAGATGGAGTGGTGCTGTCAATGCCGCGTCATCCACGGTCTCTAATTGGCCGTACTGATTTTAGCTTAGGTAAAGAAACTACATGGAAATATAGAGATACAGTGTAGTAAGAACAAAGCAAATTACAGAAAAAGGGGAAGGATGTCATTGAATGTTCACAACAAATTGGGACAAAATTCTACATGCACAAGAAAAATTAAGACAAAATTGTACATACACAGAATTTCCAGAATTGTACAAGATTCAGACAAATATCTTTTAAAGGCAAATATTAAGACAAAATTATATATACACAAAATTGCAATTTTTTTTTTAAATACCGCAAACAGACAGCAGAGTCAAATAAATATATCATACAATTAAATAGTTATTGGACAATAGCAATAACAAGGGTGTATCACAAGAATAACACAGTCAGACATTATAACATGTGAAATGTCTATTCATCCTGTCCAAAAATCCCCTAATTTGATCAGCCATTATGTATAGAGGCCATTTGTCTAATGACCTCTTCATGCTCATTCAAGCCCCTATTCACTGTGTCAAAGTAATGCATCCATCTGCATTCTCGGGTGTTCAGGATGCTGGCGAAATTGCCACCCCGTGGGTTCTGTGTAACTTTCTCAATGACCCACCACTTTAAACTTTCTGGTTGATGGTCAAACCTGATGAAGTGGTCTACCAGAGGTGCCCCCTGTACCTTACAACGGACTCTACTGCAGTGCTGCAGGATGCGGGTTTTAAATTTCTGCTTCGTCTGGCCTATATACATAAAGCCACAAGGGCAAAGAATTGCGTACATCACCCCCATGGTGTTACACTTGGTATGCTGACGGAGAGTGTGGGTATAGTTGTTATATGTGCATTCTTTTACCTCCATAGTCATAGTACACGCCTTACAGGCCCCACACTTAAAATGTCCTAGCACCGGGGGGATATTCCATAGTGATGTCTGATTCTCAAAAATTTTCTTTGGTAATAGGGAATGTACCACATAATCCCTTACACTCCTCCCTTTTCGGAAGGCATGCATAGGTGGTTCCTGTACTCCAGTTTCCTCTGCTACCAAATGCCAATGGCTATTAATAATTTTCTTTATTTCAGTACTACAGGTGTTAAAAGTAGTGACACATGTCATCCTCTAATCTTCATTGTCTCTTTTAATCTTCGGGTCCAACAACAGTTCCCTATGGCAAAACCACGCTCTCTTTCGTGCTTTTTAACTAGACTTCTAGGGTAACCGCTGTCCATCAATCGTTTCATTAGCACAGCTGATTCGGAAAAATAGTCAATCTTCCCACTGCAATTCCTCCGTAACCTCAGGAATTGCCCATATGGGAGATTGTCCCTGAGGTTACGTGGATGATGACTCGAGTATCTCAAAAGAGTATTCTTCTCAGTTGGCTTCCTAAAAAGGGTGGTATGAAGTTTCCCCTCATCCTGTCGTGTATTTCTATAGGTTCTGAATCAGTCCCCCTATTCCTGACCCTATTCTGGTTAAACTAACTATCAAGTTAACTAACAGTCAGCCCATGAGGCAAGAAAACCCCCATGATGCAGATACCGTTATCTGACGCAGTCACACTACGGCACAGGAACGTGTTATCTGATTAGGTCATAACGCTTGAGATCTAATTAGACAAGCGACATTCCTCCAGCCCCTGATAAGGCATACGACGTTCTCATAACAAATCAAACCTATGACAACCTGGAAAATCCGTGCGGCCATTGTTTTGATTTCACAGAGAACTTTAGTAAAGAATGTGCTAACGAGCAAGTCGTATGACATCTTTATTGACGTATCTATGTCCATCCTTACGTCAATCTCGGCACCTTTAAGGTATAAATATTGCCGACCTTGCCCTATGCAAACACACGCGTGGTGACAAGACGGAGCAGCCATACTTGCCGAAGCCGAGAGCAGAAGCAGACCCCGCTGGCGCAGCCCCGCCTTCCTGACGCGCTGAGAGACGCGCTGCTATCTCAAGCCGAGAGACCCAGCACCGGCGCTTTCGGGCAGCCCTCGCAGGCAGCCTGGAATATCGAGAGCAGAGAAAGAGATACTATTCCTCATCCATCCTCAATTCCAGGTACAGAACTGAATAACCCCTCACAGAGAATTCTTTAGTTATTCACTTGGCAAAAACAAACTTAACTTAAACTGTAACTTTCTATTCCCGCCCACGCATTAGACTTAGGTCAGGTACACGGGGTAGGCGTATTTAGAAACACCAGTTGAGCACGTTTAGTCAAAATGTATATGTGTATGTAAATATATTTTAATCATTTTAAACATCATATGGCTCAGAAACCATATCAATGTTTTTACAGTATTATTTTATACTATTGCTTTTAATGTATGCACTTTACTTAACTATAAGTATTGCAATAATATCGATCCATTTCTCTTGTACGAGAAAAGAGACTGATCAATAAATAACACCTTTTTATTGAACACGCCCGTCTCTTCCTTTTCTCTACATTCTGATGAGACTAAGAATGCACGTACTGACTGAGTAAAATAATTGCCTTGTGCTCACACGACTCTCGAGATTGACTCTTGATTAGGGGAGAGCAAAGTTGTCATGTTCTATGGTTGTCAGAAACTAAATCCCTTCTTGTCTAATCAGGGGAGTTAATTCCTTCCTTGAACATTCGAGAAAGTTTCTAGCGAACTCTGAGCTTAGCTGGCAAACCCAAAAATTAAGTCTAGTATCGACAGTAGTAGACCTAGTTAACGTCTGGTCTAGGCCTTTACTGCTGTAGGTACTATTCCAATGCGCAGAGCCTATTGGGAAAATAGGAGCTACACTACATGGCGCCCAACGCGTTTGGAAAGGGCGATAAAACTAACGTAAGACATTTAGAGTAACTCAGTCGTGCTTTCTCACTCAGACCCCTTTTCCCAAATACTCCAAAGACGTCTGGAGTGGGTGAAAGGTTATATCCTCCAAAACCTCGCAGGAGGGAACTCCTATGTATGGTTCTTGGTCAAGTCAACGTTGAAGGATAAACGGTTCCAAAATATTGTGCATCTAATCTCTGTTTCCATAAAGAAACCTGATCTGCAAACAAACATAATACCATCCTGTCTGTAAAATGGCAGAGAGTGATGATGAAAGAGAGGCAGTTAGATTAGCAACTGAACTCGCAGATGCTGATGCTACCATGCAAGCAGCAGACGCGGATATAATACTCATTCCGGTCATTAAAAGGAGATCTATAACCTTAAAACTTATAGAAAATGGACTGACACCTAGAGGTGGCACAGTCATATTCGTAATTGAGGCACACGAATATCGGCAGACAGAGGTATACTATTCATGGATACATTTTCCAGCAGCTAATGCTGTAACAAAGTACTTCCACTATTACAAAGTAGAGGAACCTCCTAATGAGTACACTCCTTTCGAGGAGGTGGAAGTACCACTCAAATTCCAAGAGCATTTGCTCTTATTTGATGGCGCCCTAAAACATAACAATCACATTACAAGGCTCGGTCCTTTAGGAAGACCAGGAGCAACGTGGCCGGTCTTAGCCGGATACACACCACATCCAGACATCGAAAGAATGCCTGCAGCAGAGCTGTTAATACAGCTAAAACAACTACTAAAAATTCATAGACAATTAGTTCAGTATGTAATGCGGACTTCAACAATTCAGCCAGCGATTAAACTTCCACAGCTGACCCCTCACCAGGGGAACACAAATAAAATTACACCACAGAACATCCAATCCTGCCTAGGTAAAGTTCCAGCTAAACGGGAACAAATACCATTCTGGTTGGCACAGAAAATCACCCAAATAGAGGCGGTGTTTCCTGACACCACCCCATTAGGAAAACACAGGATTCTGACTATATGTCTCCCAATGGGAATCGCACCACACATTGAGGACTGTGACACTTGGGGTACAGTCTTTGCTTCCATCTACACAAAAACGCACGGTGTTCCATCCATTTCGGTAATACCAGGGGCCAGATGTAGGTAGCCAAATACCGGTCGGTAACGGCCGAATTCGGCCGTTACCGACCGGTATTTGGCTACCGAGATGTAGGGGCAGGTAAACTGGGCAAATCGGTAATTTTACCGAATCTGTAAATATACCGGTCGGTAAATTTACCGACCGGTATTTTTACAGAATCGGTAAAATTGATATGTAGGTGGGACTCTTCTGAGTCCCACAAGGCCTAAGAAATCGGTATTTTACCATCAAATTCAATTTGATGGTGAAATACCGATTCAGGTGTGCATGCACATGTGTGCATGCACACCTGTGCCATATGACAGGCAGACCTGCCCTTAGGGCAGGTATGCCTGCCATATGGCCCCCGAACCTTTTTTGGGGGTGCTAGAGGGTGTCAAAGTGACACCCCCTGCACCCTTGCCAAAAATCGGTATTTACCGATCGGTAAATACCGACCAGTAATGCCCCATTCATTCCTATGGGCTTCAAAGCCCATAGGAATGAATGGAGCATTACCGGTCGGTATTTACCGAATCGGTAAATACCGATTCTTAACGATTCGGTAAATGGAACATCTGGATGTTCCTACATACCCCCACTTCTTATTTACCGATTCTTAATTACCGAATCGGTAAAATTCGGTAATTAAGAATCGGTAAATAAGTTTTACCTACATCTGGCCCCTGATGTGCTAAAACAAATTCAAGATGAATACGGTCCAGAACCTGCTTTAACTCTTGGTATGAAATTACTGAAAGACTTCAAGCAGGTCTCGGCTATATTACTAGCCAACATAAAAGGTGAAGCAGCAAACGTGGCGATCCGCCAGAGGTTAAAAGAGACAGATATAGCAGACCAACCAGCTGAAATTGCAAGAATCATAGAAAAATCCTATGAAGAACTAGGCAGAGATAGTCTAGGTGGAATACCAGTAAAACCGCAACTGACTACAAGTCCAGAAAAAATATTTTTTAATAATAATAATTCACCAAAAAAGAACTGGGATGGAAACAAACAATCCAATCCTAAAGAAAAGAAATTCCAGTCCCGAGGGAGGTCTCCCAGGCGAAGAGAGAAATCTCCAAACCAAAGACAGAGGTCACCGCAGAGTGACCCCTCTGGGAATAGATATAACCTTAGAAATAGGGATAATATTAAAAAACCTGATAGATATCAAGACATTGATACACGTCCCTCTCAATCTTTTCAGAATTCCTCGCAGAAATCGGAAAGAAGAGGACGATCAGAAGAGCACGCCAAGTCCAAAGACAAGGAACCTGCTCAGCTAAAAAAGAAATTACAATTTCCAAAAAAGAAGGTAGCCAGTATCAAGGTAGTTAAAAATGCCGAGAATACTGAGGACACAACTGAAAAACGGAGAATGGGCTCAGACAATGCTAGACAGCGCAGCAGAGGTGAGCATAGCTCGCAAAGTCCTTATGAATCATCTGGAGACAGTGGACACGAATGAATACCTTCAAGTGGAAACTGCAGACACCAGAGTTAGCAAGCCCCACAAGATATACGAGATAACATTACGTATAGAGGGAGATAAGACTAGGAAAATTAGGGGACTATTTTGGGATAACCTCTCCAAAGGCTATGACATCCTTCTAGCTGAAAAAGACTGGCCACCAGAGTTTGTCAGGGAGTGCCCTCATGGCGAAGAAGTAATTATGCCTGCCTTCTCGAATCAAATACCGATTCATAAAAAATACACACTTGCTAGAAAGTGGGCAGTGGCCTTAGCACCTGCTTTATATAAAAATCATGTAGGATGGGATGAGGATTCTCCTCCTCACAAAATCCAGTTAAAATCACAACCTACTGCACAAAGGCAGTACCCAATTAAGCAAGAAGCTAAAAAACAGGTAAATGAAATACTAGATCAGCTAGAATACCAGGGGGTGATTGAAACTTGCACCTCACAAATGAACAATCCTTTGTTTCCGGTCTCCAAACCAGACACTTCATATCGTCTAGTTTTGGATTACCGACACCTTAACACATGTTGCAAAACTTTTGCAGTGCAAAACTCACACAGTGCTGCACAAATGAATAACATAGTGCGCAAAAAATACAAAACAACCTTGGACATCTCCAATGGATTCTTTTGTCAAAACATAGCACCAGAGAGCAGATATTTAACTGCATTCTCAGTAAATGGCACTCAAAAGCAATTCTGTCGGTTAGCCCAGGGGTACAAGAACAGCCCGGGGGTATTCTCAGCGAGAGTAACAGAATTACTACAACTATATGATGATGAAGCATTATCTTATGTCGATGACATTTACTTAACAGATGATGACTTGGAGACTCACTTGAAAAGGGTGAACACCATAATACTTGGGTTCGCTGCAGAGGGTTACAAATTCAACTTCAAAAAGTCCAGAATTGCCCATCTGACAGTCCTATTCTTAGGATATGAGTTATCAAGTGAAGGCAAAAGCCTGGCAGACAATTTCCTAGAGAAATGTGCCGTAATCCAAGCCCCTAAAACACTAAAAAACTTACAGTCAATTCTAGGCTTCCTAAATTTCGGAAGAACATACATTGCAAATTACGCAGAAAGGGTCAAACCCCTTTATGATCTAATTAAACCAGACTTTAAAAGATCCAATTGGACTCAAACACACACAGAAATTTTGAGATCCTTACAAACAGACATGCTAATTAAAACAAAATTAGAAACACGTGATAACACACGCAATCTTGTGATTCGAGTCATCCCAGGGAGATGCGGATTCACATACCTGACTTCTAATGAAGGAGAAAAGGTACCAATTGCATTTAAATCACACTTGTACACAGAAGCTGAACAGAAATTCAGTAATACAGAAAAAATCATTCGTGCAGTTCAAACCGCAATAGCTAGAGAAAAAGAGATAGCTGACGGCAGACATATCACAGTCAGAACAGCAGAATCAGCCTTTGAGGCACTAACAACACCGTGTAATTTACCAACAACAACATTGAATCCGGAATGGATACAATGGGTGAATTCAATCACAACGGACAAAGTATACTACTACTTTGATCCAGAACTAGAAGAATTAAAAAATCTAAAATATGAAAAGACGTATCCTCTGCCAATCGACATTCTTCCTCTACGACATTACGCCTGTGTAATCTATACAGACGGACATGCTCAACCCTCCGTTTGGGGAGAACATGCATACAATCCCACATGTGAGATTACAAAAGAAGTGTGGCGCGGAGGTAAACTAAGACCTCTATTAACAAAATCACACTCAGTTAAAACTAATTCAGAACTACAAACTGAAATAATAGCATTAAAAATGGCGCTAGATAATGCGGATCGCGAATTCCCGACACTTATAGTGTCAGATTCATATTACTGCGTCAAAGCATATAACAAGGATTTGCAGACATGGATTCAGAACGGTTACAAAGATGACACAGATGCACCAATAAAGCAGAAACTGCTCTGGGAACAAGTAGCTCTTTTGAAAAAAGAACTACCAAAGACTCACGTGACACACTCACTGAGTCATCAGCGTGATGGCGTTCACTTTGTGGGGAATTCATTGGCTGAAGCAGCCGCAGCGGCAGCCACTAAACCGGCTCCCGTAGATCGAAAAAAGCGTACATTAAAATACATTGACGGTGAAACATTGCTGGCGGTGAAAACGTCATCAAACGGCGACTGCTCAGCACTACCGATCAACTATCCACTCAATTATACATACATAATCGATGCAAACTCCGTCCCTTTTGCTCGAATCCATGGAGTGGGGGATAGAGTGATTCCAAACATGGACAGGAGAAACTTGTTAATCGCAGACGCACACATGGGCGAGGGTCTCAGACACCTTAAATTAAAAGATTCTCTGGAAGAATTACAATCAAGGTACTGGTGGCCAGGCATGAGCCTGCACTACACCATGTTTGTAAAAAACTGCCCAAACTGCAACAGAGATCGCAGTGGGGAGAGAAGCAGTTTAATACCTCGTCGTATCAAGGCAGATAATATTACCAGCAAAAAGAATGGCTTGCGATTAACATATACAGGCTAGTTTCCACTTATAACGTAAATCACCAGCACTCGGCTGACGTCCGGACTATTATACAAGATTTGCGAGTCTAAATGGCATATACGCTAAGAGCATGTTACGTTTGACCATTGTTTTCACTCAGGCATACCAGCCTGGGGGGAAACATGGCCAAATGAGCACAGCCCAGCGGGAATCTTCTCACTTCCTTCCTGAGGGTACGGGATGGTGTAAAGAAAAAACCAAGGCAGAAAGCAATCTATAATAGAAAGGATATTAGGTTCGGGAGCTGGGTGGGTCAAACATCTAATAAGTGTCCAACGTAGTCTAAATAACTTGCCAAGAAATTCTCTGAAGGGATTCAGTCCGTACGAATTATTATTTGGAACTAGGATGTTGATCTCTGACCTTGATAGTCAGACTTCAGTGGTAATAGAAAAAACCTTTGATGTCAAAGACCGTTTGGCTATTTTGCAGGACTTAAACAAAACAAGAAAAGACCTGAGCAACATACAGTTGAAACAACAGCCAACAACCACTGAAGAATCACCACCCGTCCCAGCAAGACCTGTCTGGATTCCAAAAGTCGGGGATCTAGTCAGGGAGAAGATCGCGGTAAAGAAGGAATTTGGGCCTTCTTACAGAAAAGCAGTTCCTGTCTTGTCTGTCAACGGGACAAGATCAGTTGTACTACCGCCACTTGCTGGTAAAAAGGAGAACCGAGTTGTATCCATCGACCTGGTAAAACCACAACATGTGGCCGATAACAAACAGTAGGCCAAGTGGACTCCCAATAAGTAGCAGAACACCAAGGTTTGCTACCAGTACAGAGGTCCTATCAAAAAGGCTCATCACATTCGAAACGCCTGCAGAAGAACAAGAAGGACTATGCAACAATGCAATAGAACTCAGACCTCTGAAAACCCAAATAAAGACATTTAGCAGAGACACACCAATCTATACTGAAGTACCGAGTGAAAATGCAAAAAACAGAAATCCTGAACCAATTGGAACAATTGACAGAACTGCATCCGGTTACTTCATCAACTTCGATGATTCCTCTGACGGCTTCAGTGAATCAAAGACACAGCCATCATCAAAATCCATTAAAGACAAAGCGAAGGAACTTTTGAAACAACTGAAAGAAACATATCTGGTTTCTCCATGGATTGAATTTTGGGTGGGTTTTGGCGCATTTATCCTCATACTTTGGCTCATCATGGTATTTACTTTGGGACGCTTCATTGAGGGAAAATATGCTAAAATGGACACAGCAAGTCAGAACATCAACTTGGTCCTCAAACCACACACATCTTCACACGTCGAGAAAAGAGAACTTTCTTCAGCCAACTTCACAGCCAATCCTATACCTGGTGGGGTAGCCTGAGACAACACTGACTATGAAATTTATGGTCCGGTCGAGATCCTGAAATATCCACACCAAATCAAGATCTCCTTGAGTGACTTTGCAAAACCAAACTCATTTGCTGATGATTGGGACTTCGAAAGTATTAACAACATGATGTCTGACTTAGTAATGTCTGCTAAATTTACAAAACATGATTATTTGCAAGGTTCTACAAATTATGATAGTATGTATTGCTATAACCATTATGGTAACCATTTTTTACATAAATCTGCACAACCTAGAAATGTTTTAAGTTATAATCAATGGGAACATTGTGCTACACCTCCAAAAGGAAGCTCTAGAACCGTATATGACAAATATTCATATTTTTCAGGTTTTAACATAAGTAATGCTGAAACATTTTATTTTAAAGTGTCAAACAAAACAGGGATGAAAACCATGATAACCAACACAAAATTGATATATTCAGATTCGTTCTTTGAAAAAATGAATACTTTTGGATTTGATTATTGGGACAAAAATGTTGATTTGAAAAGTGTTTGGGGTACAAAAGAATGGCAAGTACAGGGTATAGAAGCTTTGTTTAGAGCCTGCATGATCCCAGAACAAATGATATTTTTAAATGACACTGTTCAACAAACCACCTGTCTTGGCTTAGCCAAAATCAAAGATTTAATTAAACCGTCTATTCCAAAGCCAACAATATTTAGCAATAGCTCTGATACAGATGAAGAAATAGACGTAAACCATATATTAAACCAAAACAGAACACATCCTGATTGGAAACAATGGTTGATCTGGCCCACAGATACAAATTACTGTCAAGATAGATTCCTGAATAAAACACAGGGTTTCAAAATGACCAGGCCAGACCCTAGATATCCCCAAAGACATCACCCAGGGATAATAACAACCTACAGTGTGGGCAAATTATGCCTTCAATGGCTACAGACTTCCACACTGCCTGAAATTAAGCAACACCTAACTTTACTTACTGATGGTGCTGACTTGCGTGATTTCATACTGGGACCACGCAAACAGCGTCAAAAGCGTTTCATAGCAGCCTCTGTATATGCAGCATACAATGAGGCCTGGAAGGTTACTCAAATTGAGACAGCAGAAAGAATACGGGAAATTGACCGTATCAATTTGGAAAAATCACTTTCTGTAGTGGACAATGGGTTAATGACTCTGTCCTCCAGAATTTTTTCATTGGACAGCATTGTGTCTTCAGCAATCGATATATTATCGCAAGACTTACTGTTATTACAACATGGTCAGTCACAATTGCGTTCTATTGTACAGCTTGGCTGGACGTTACAAAATCTGCGTTCAGGCTATGTGCCTTGGCGTTTAATCAACACAACGTCACTTTTCAATATCTTTAACCTTACTGATAAACAAATCAGTATGGCCCAGAAGGGTGCTGATTATACAATCTTGAGCATTGAAAAACTAGAAAGATTACCAATGACAATGTCAGAACGACCTGTCAGTGAATGGATAATCCACGGAATCATAAATATTCCAATCTCAACCTTCAGGTTTCAATACTGCCAAAAATATATACAGGCTGGCATGTACGAGAAATTGGGAAAGGCGTACCTTAAAACAACTTGGAACCTGCCCTATTCACATGCATGTGTCAGTAATAAAGGACAGAAAGTGTTTCTTAGTGGCAACAATTGTGCTATGTCACTAAGCGGCACGCTTCTGTGTAACGGAATTAGTTTGCATGGAGCCTGTGAAGGGAATTCATACAACCTTTCATGTCACCAGCAAGGCGCACCTGCAACTGAAATAGAACCATTCTTTCAAAGACTCTATAATGGGAGTTACATTCTTATTGTAGACAGCAGATGTTGCAGTCTTATGCCCGGGACTCCTTATCTAGTAACTACAACGGCGAAGGTCAAGTGCTGTGGACGTTCTTTGTTCCCCAGCTCCTTTCCAGACAGGGAGGCAAGGGCATGGCCCAGTTTGAAAATTACTTCTATTCGAATAGATACTTTAAGCAGAATGAAAACAGTGCTTCTTCAGACGCCTACAAGGCTCACGTCATCAAAAGAAACATATGATCTACAAGTCGCAAGGACGACTGCAGAGATACATACATTATTATCAACTAATTCCCCCGTACATTTCGCGGAAATCCTGAGCGAAATCTTAAATATTTCTGATACCAATGGGATCTCAGGGGTATTTAAGACAGTATTTTCGATGGCATTAACACCATTCAAAGCCATACTGGGTATTTTTCCAGATTTCGTCCATTCAATTTTTGGCGGACTTCCCCTGATCCTGGGACTAATTGCAGGAATCATATTCCTAGTCCTTATTTTTCGTTATGGCAACCCATGTCACAGATCAAACTCTCGCGACAAAGGGAAGATACGATCCTAGCCATTGGATACCGGGACCGGATATCAAAAATCCTGGGACTCTCCCGGCTTAGAGACCTAAACATGACTTGGTTTCTATCATTTCGACCAATGTGGCAAAGGTGTGTATTACCTGTACTAAGGTGTCTGCTATGCGGAGAAGAATGCGTGTTAGACACCTGTCTGACGCTACAATCGGATGCGCCAGTGGATGCAGATACACTGTTGGTTCCTACCAAGGTTCACGCTTTGTGCTGCCCTCAAATGCTGCCAATCCTGATGACGGCATTCCTGGAATCTTCACCACTGCGATTGAAGAGTAGTGAAGTTCAAGATGAAAGCAGCATCGAACAGGTACGACCTTCTGTCAGCAATGCGAATCAGAATGTCAATGCAGACAATCATGCGCACGAATGCATGGTTACCCCTATTTCCGACTTAGTGGAACTTTCCCATGAAGCTGTTGACAGTTTTTTCGAAAGCCTGAATGATATGATGTTCTCTCCAGAACAGAAATAGAGACTTTTTGAGTAAGCTCGCACACGGCGTTCCCTGAATTCGGCCTTCAACTTTAAAAATAAAGTCACATGAACAATTCTTCCCACCAGTTCACGGACAACAATTTTTTAGCAGCCCCAAATTATTTTTCACAAATTTTTCGGGACACTTATCTTCTGCTTAAAGTAAGAAACTATTCCTAGAGAACTAAGATTTCTATTTTTAGATACTTTATAAACTTTAGTTGCCCGCTGGGATGTTCACAAATATTTTATTATGTGATGAAATGGTCTCGAACTTCCTTTCTGTATAGCCATATTAAGAGCCATTTCATGTGTATTTCTCATATACCAATAAGCAATAATGCATACAAATGCGTGTTTACTTTTGCATTTTAACCATAGCTTAAGTGCATACAATATATATGACTGCAATTTTTCAGTATATTTGAAAATTTCGAAATGCATTTATGTATTTTGGGGTGGTAAGGTATACACTATACTCTATAGTATGTTGTACTATGTTATACTATGCATAGATTAGTAGATATGACCATAGTTAGCGTGGAGTGGGTGTCGTGTATTTCTATAGGTTCTGAATCAGTCCCCCTATTCCTGACCCTATTCTGGTTAAACTAACTATCAAGTTAACTAACAGTCAGCCCATGAGGCAAGAAAACCCCCATGATGCAGATACCGTTATCTGACGCAGTCACACTACGGCACAGGAACGTGTTATCTGATTAGGTCATAACGCTTGAGATCTAATTAGACAAGCGACATTCCTCCAGCCCCTGATAAGGCATACGACGTTCTCATAACAAATCAAACCTATGACAACCTGGAAAATCCGTGCGGCCATTGTTTTGATTTCACAGAGAACTTTAGTAAAGAATGTGCTAACGAGCAAGTCGTATGACATCTTTATTGACGTATCTATGTCCATCCTTACGTCAATCTCGGCACCTTTAAGGTATAAATATTGCCGACCTTGCCCTATGCAAACACACGCGTGGTGACAAGACGGAGCAGCCATACTTGCCGAAGCCGAGAGCAGAAGCAGACCCCGCTGGCGCAGCCCCGCCTTCCTGACGCGCTGAGAGACGCTCTGCTATCTCAAGCCGAGAGACCCAGCACCGGCGCTTTCGGGCAGCCCTCGCAGGCAGCCTGGAATATCGAGAGCAGAGAAAGAGATACTATTCCTCATCCATCCTAAATTCCAGGTACAGAACTGAATAACCCCTCACAGAGAATTCTTTAGTTATTCACTTGGCAAAAACAAACTTAACTTAAACTGTAACTTTCTATTCCCGCCCACGCATTAGACTTAGGTCAGGTACACGGGGTAGGCGTATTTAGAAACACCAGTTGAGCACGTTTAGTCAAAATGTATATGTGTATGTAAATATATTTTAATCATTTTAAACATCATATGGCTCAGAAACCATATCAATGTTTTTACAGTATTATTTTATACTATTGCTTTTAATGTATGCACTTTACTTAACTATAAGTATTGCAATAATATCGATCCATTTCTCTTGTACGAGAAAAGAGACTGATCAATAAATAACACCTTTTTATTGAACACGCCCGTCTCTTCCTTTTCTCTACATTCTGATGAGACTAAGAATGCACGTACTGACTGAGTAAAATAATTGCCTTGTGCTCACACGACTCTCGAGATTGACTCTTGATTAGGGGAGAGCAAAGTTGTCATGTTCTATGGTTGTCAGAAACTAAATCCCTTCTTGTCTAATCAGGGGAGTTAATTCCTTCCTTGAACATTCGAGAAAGTTTCTAGCGAACTCTGAGCTTAGCTGGCAAACCCAAAAATTAAGTCTAGTATCGACAGTAGTAGACCTAGTTAACGTCTGGTCTAGGCCTTTACTGCTGTAGGTACTATTCCAATGCGCAGAGCCTATTGGGAAAATAGGAGCTACACTACAATCCTCCCTGATTGTAATATCTAGAAAATGTATTTCATGACTACTACACTCTAGGGAAAATTGGATGTTCCTATTCCTCTCATTGAGCCATGGGTCTTTCATCCAACACACTCTTAATCACCTTAAGAGTGTGTTGGATGAAAGACCCAGACCGCATAGAGTACCAACGAGTTTTATAACAGATCTTCTAGGAATTGCAATGAAACGGAATTTCTTTATCTCTGAAGGAAATTATTACGTACAGACTAATGGCGTAGCAATGGGGGCAAGTTTTGCCCCTAATCTGGCTATAATCTATATGAATGCTTATGAACATAATTTTGTTCTGGGTGAAAATATCCCCTTCAGAGAATGTATTCATCTTTGGCGTCGTTATATCGACGACGTGCTCCTAATATGGAGGGGCACAGAACAACATCTTGGAACAGTTCATGCATGGCTCAATGAGAGGTATAGGAACATCCAATTTTCCCTAGAGTGTAGTAGTAATGAAATAAATTTTCTAGATATTACAATCAGGGAGGATGAGGGGAAACTTCATACCACCCTTTTTAGGAAGCCAACTGAGAAGAATACTCTTTTGAGATACTCGAGTCATCATCCACGTAACCTCAGGGACAATCTCCCATATGGGCAATTCTTGAGGTTACGGAGGAATTGCAGTCGGAAGATTGACTATTTTTCCGAATCAGCTGTGCTAATGGAACGATTGATGGACAGAGGTTACCCTAGAAGTCTAGTTAAAAAAGCACGAAAGAGAGCGTGGTTTTGCCATAGGGAACTGTTGTTGGACCCCAAGATTAAAAGAGACAATGAAGATGAGAGGATGACATGTGTCACTACTTTTAACACCTGTAGTACTGAAATAAAGAAAATTATTAATAGCCATTGGCATTTGGTAGCAGAGGAAACTGGAGTACCGGAACCACCTATTCATGCCTTCCGAAAAGGGAGGAGTGTAAGGGATTATGTGGTACATTCCCTATTACCAAAGAAAAATTTTGAGAATCAGACATCACTATGGAATATCCCCCCGGTGCTAGGACATTTTAAGTGTGGGGCCTGTAAGGCGTGTACTATGACTATGGAGGTAAAAGAATGCACATATAACAACTATACCCACACTCTCCGTCAGCATACCAATTGTAACACCATGGGGGTGGTGTATGCAATTCTTTGCCCATGTGGCTTTATGTATATAGGCCAGATGACGCAGAAAGTTAAAACCCGCATCCTGCAGCACTGCAGTAGAGTCCGTTGTAAGGTACAGGGGGCACCTCTGGTAGACCACTTCATCAGGTTTGACCATCAACCAGAAAGTTTAAAATGGTGGGTCATTGAGAAATTTACACAGAACCCACGGGGTGGCAATTTTGCCAGCATCCTGAACACCCGAGAATGCAGATGGATGCATTACTTTGACAAAGTGAATAGGGGCTTCAATGAGCATGAAGAGGTCATTAGACAAATGGCCTCTATACATAATGGCTAATCAAATTAGGGGATTATTGGACAGGATGAATGGACATTTCACATGTTATAATGTCTGACTGTGTTATTCTTGTGATACACCCTTGTTATTTCTATTGTCCAATAACTATTTAATTGTTTGATATATTTATTTGACTCTGCTGTCTGTTTGCTATATTTAAAAAAAAAATGGAATTTTGTGTACATACAATTTTGTCTTAATATTTGGCTTAAAAGATATTTGTCTGAATCTTGTACAATTCTGGAAATTCTGTGTATGTACAATTTTGTCTTAATTTTTCTTGTGCATGTAGAATTTTGTCCCAATTTGTTGTGAACATTCAATGACATCCTTCCCCTTTTTCTGTCATTTGCTTTGTTCTTACTACACTGTATCCTTTGCCCAGGGCCGATCGCTCCTCGCACCGCGCGGCTCCCTCTGAGTGCGCCTGGTCTCCCCCGCTGCCACTGCAAGTTTCGCCGCTGCCCCTGAGGTGTTTTCTTTACTGCATCTTGTCTCTTTTTCACGCCGGATTCTGTTCTTGTGCCCTGCTGTTGCCCCTGTTTCTCTCACTGTATTGTTGTGCCCTGTTGCCCTTTTGTTATCCCTGTTTCTCTCACTGTATTGCTGTGCATATGTTGTGACTGACTCTGTACTTGTGCCCTGCTGCTGCCCCTGGTATCAGCTGTTTTTTTCTCGCCGCCCTTAGGACCGGTTTTTTCCCGCACGTTTCACCCCCCCGCTCCCCGCTCCCTGCCGCTGCTCCCCTACGGACCCGCCCCTTGTCCCTTCTGTACCCCTCCCATGCGCCACCCCGCTCCCGCATCCCAGCTGCTCCTCCCTCCCACTTCACCACTTATGGCGGAGTCCACGCGCACGTGCAGTGTTTACGCGCAGCGGGCGTGCCGATTGTGCGCCGAAGGCGTGCCAAAGGTAAGCCCGTCTGCGCCCGTCCGCGCCTGGACCGCGCCCAGCGCCAGGACCCCTGGCCCTCGACGAGGTCAGCCCACCCGACGGACTTACAACGCCGCCACCCTCCACGATCTCAACACCGGTCAGAACCCCGCCTGCTACCAAGCCATCCCGAAACACACCCACGGACCCTTCACCTGCCAAGCCTGCAACTTCACCTGCCTCCGAACCTGCACCGCACCCGCCAAGCCAAGCACCAGCAACAATCACCTCAAGTGCATTCTGCTCAACACCCGTTTCGTCCACAGGCACGCCGTCGAACTCTGGAACCTCCTTGATACAACATCACCAGACGTCGCCTTCCTCACAGAAACCTGGATGAACGCCTGCTCAGCCCCCGACATCACCATAGCCATCCCGGATGGCTACAAGATCACCCGGAGGGACCGTGTCAACCAAACTGGAGGAGGCATCGCCATGGTCCACAGAAACACCATCCACATCACGACCAACTCCGACGACACCCTCACTGCCGCCGAGCACCTTCACTTCCAGATACACACCGACCCCAAGACCACCCTCAGAGGCACTCTCATCTACAGACCCCCGTGCCCACGCACACAATTCAGCGAAACCATCGCAGACTTCTTCAGCCCGCATGCCCTCACCTCATCAGACTACATCCTCCTAGGAGACCTCAACTTCCACCTGGAGAACAACAAGGACTGTAACACCGCCGCCCTGCTAGACAACCTCGCCAACCTCGGACTCAAGCAACTGGTGAACACCCCCACCCACTACGCCGGCCATACGCTTGACCCCATCTTCTCCTCCAGCAAGCACATCTCCTTCAGCCACTCCACCGGACTACACTGGACAGATCACAGCTGCGTCCACTTCAACTTCACGAGAACCACGACTCACCACCACCCGCAACAGGTTCCCCACAGAAGCTGGAGCAATATCACCGCCGACGAGCTCACAACCGCCCTCAGCCAGAACCCACCCACCAACGCACTGAACCCCAGCGAAGCAGCCCGCAACCTCACACGGTGGCTCACCAAGTGCGCCGATGACCTTGCACCACTGAAGAACGCTCCCAGCAGATCCGGCAGCAGGAAAGCCCTGTGGTTCACCAACGACCTCAAAAACTCCAAGATACCCTGCCGCACCCTCGAGAAAGCCAGGTGCCACGACCAGACAACAGAAAACATGACTGCCCTCAAGAACGCCATCCGCACCACCAAAAGGACAACATTCAAAGAACGCCTGGACAGCAATACCCACAACAGCAAGGAACTCTTCAGCATCGTTAAAGAGCTCTCCAACCCCAGCGCCTGCAACAACGACATCACACCCTCGCAAGACCACTGCAACTCACTCGCCTCGTTCTTCCACCGCAAGATCACCGACATACACAACAGCTTCGGCGCACAGACCATGCACCCAATCACCGAACCAATGCCCCCCACCACCACCCTCTGCACCTGGACCCCGGTCAACACTGAAGGCACCACCCCCCTGATGAACACCATCCACTCCGGCTCCCCAACTGACCACTGCCCACACCACATCTTCAACAAAGCCGACTCCATCATCGCACCCCATCTCCGGAACATCATCAACAGCTCCTTTGCATCCGCCACCTTCCCGGAGAGCTGGAAACATGCCGAGATCAGCGCTCTTCTGAAGAAAAACACCGCGGTCCCCACGGACCTCAAGAACTTCCGCCCCATCTCGCTCCTCCCTTTTCCAGCCAAAGTCATCGAGAAGACCGTCAACAAACAACTCTCCACCTTCCTCGAGACAAACGGATCCCTCGACCCCTCACAGTCCGGCTTCCGAGCAAACCACAGCACAGAGACCGCTCTCATCGCAGCTACCGACGACATCAGGTCCCTGCTCGACAACGGGGAAACTGCTGCCCTCATCCTCCTAGACCTCTCAGCAGCCTTCGACACCGTATGCCACCGCACCCTAATACAGCGCCTCAGCAACACCGGAATCCAAGGAGCGGCCCTGGAGTGGCTCACCTCGTTCCTCGCCGGAAGAACCCAAAGAGTCCGCCTCCCCCGTTCCGATCCGCGGCCACCGAAGTCATCTGCTGCATTCTGCAAGGATCCTCACTCAGCCCCACCCTCTTCAACGTCTACATGAGCCCGCTCGCAGCCATCGCACGCCAACACAACCTCAACATCATCTCCTACGCCGACGACACCCAGCTGATCCTCTCCCTCATCAACGACCCCGCCACCGCCACCGCCAGAGCCAGCCTCCACGAAGGAATGAAAGACGTAGCGGAATGGATGAAGCTCAGCTGTCTACAACTGAACTCAGACAAGACGGCATTCCTCATCCTGGGACCATCCCCTTCTGCCTGGGACGACTCCTGGTGGCCAACCGCCCTGGGCACCGCACCCAAGCCAACGGACCATGCACGCAACCTGGGCTTCATCCTGGACTCCTCCCTCACGATGACCAAACAAGTCAACGCCGTCTCATCATCCTGCTTCAACACCCTGCGGATGCTCCGAAAGATCTTCCATTGGATCCCCACTGAAACCAGGAAGACGGTCACCCAGGCCCTCGTCACCAGTCGACTGGACTACGGGAACAACCTCTACGCGGGAACCACAACCAAACTCCAGAAAAGACTCCAGCGCATACAGAACGCTTCTGCACGACTTATCCTGGACATCCCTCGTCACAGCCACATCTCTGCCCATCTGAAAGACCTGCACTGGCTCCCTGTCAGCAAGAGGATCACATACAGACTCCTCACCCACGCACACAAGGCTCTCCACGACTTGGGCCCGAAATACGTCAACAGCCGCCTCACATTCTACGCACCCACCCGCCAGCTCCGATCCGCCAGCCTCGCCCTCGCCGCCATCCCACGTATTCGCAAATCCACCGCCGGAGGAAGATCCTTCTCCCAACTGGTGGCCCAGACGTGGAACTCCCTCCCCACCCACCTACGACTGACCCAGGACCATCTCTGCTTCAGGAAACAACTCAAGACCTGGCTGTTCGAGCAGTAGCTACTCCCCCCCCCCAGCGCCTTGAGACCCTAGTGGTTGAGTAGCGCGCTTTACAAACTTGTTTGATTTGATTTGATTTGATATCTCTATATTTCCATGTAGTTTCTTTACCTAAGCTAACATCAGAACGGCCAATTAGAGACCGTGGATGACGCGGCATTGACAGCACCACTCCATCTGTAGTGCTCTTAATTGTAGCCACGGAAGAATTATATCATGCAGGATTTTCATTTTTAAATTTTTTGGACATATACTGTTTGCCAATGGATATTCCCTGTACGTTGTATCGTACTGTCTAGAGCTGCCTGATGTAACTCGAGCTTGTAGTATTTTTTCTATCTCTAACGGGACTGACGTCTTCTTGAGGCACCACGTGATTGCACGTTACGTGCTGTGTTGATGCGCCTGTCGTGTTAGTAGGAACCACCTTAGGCGGCCCATGGGAATTTTTTGACTCTGAACCCTGTTTTTCATCCCAACAAGTGTACTGGAGAGCTAGGTATTTAACCATATTTAACAGCTTACCACCTATATTGAAGCAGGCAATTTCCTCCATCAGTCTCAGTCTGGTTTAAGGGCTGGCTTCTCTACCGAGTCTACCCTTCTTGGGGTTTCTGAGACTATTCGATGCCAGGTAGACAGAGGGGAAACTGTGGCACTCATCCTACTGGATTTGAGTGCCGCTTTCGACACGGTTTCCCATTCCATCCTTCTTACTGCCATTAAGTCCATCGGCATCAGTGGCTCAGCCCTCGGTTGGGTGGCCAGCTATCTCTCTGACCGCACGTTCCAAGTTTTCTCCCCTTCCTCAGCTTCTAAAATCCATCACTCCACTAATGGCGTCCCTCAGGGCTCTATTTTGAGCCCACTATTCTTCAACTTATATGTTAGACCACTTGCCACCATTGCGGAACAAGCCGGACTTATCATTTATTCTTACGCTATTTCTGGCTATCAGCTGTCTTCAGCCAGGATAGCTTGACTCCAGTGGTGTGGAGAACACGGGACTCACGTCTGAGCATACCCGTCCCACTCGGGGTGACAAATGCAAAAACAACAGTTGATGGACAGAATGCAGAACAATGTCATACATTCACCCCAGTACAGAGATCTGGGCCTAAATTCATTGTTTTTTTGCTCACCACACCACCCCAATTCAGACATGGCCATATGCAAATCAGCGTTGACACTGTGCCTCGTGGGAACAGTCCAGCCCGAACTGCCAAGCCATGTCTTCCGTGGACCGGAATCAAGCATCCTGGGACCGGTTTCTGGCTATCAGCCGTCTTCAGCCAGGATATCTTGACTCCAGTGGTGTGGAGAGCACGGGACTCACGTCTGAGCATACCCGTCCCACTCGGGGTGACAAATGCAAAAACAACAGTTGATGGACAGAATGCAAACAATGTCATACATTCACCCAGTACAGATATCTGGGCCTAAATCCATCGTTTTATTGCTCACCACACCACCCCAATTCAGACATGGCCATATGCAAATCAGCCTTGACCCAGTGCCTCATGGGAACAGTCCAACCCGAACTGCCAAGACATGTCTTCCTTGGACCGGAAGCAAGCATCCTAGGACCGGTTTCTGGCTATCAGCCGTCTTCAGCCAGGATAGCTTGACTCCAGTGGTGTGGAGAGCACGGGACTCACATCTGTTGTTTTTGCATTTGTCACCCCAAGTGGGATGGGTATGCTCAGACGTGAGTCCCATGCTCTCCACACCACTGGAGTCAAGCTATCCTGGCTGAAGACGGCTGATAGCCAGAAAACGGTCCTAGGATGCTTGATTCCGGTCCAGTAAGGACATGGCTTGGCAGTTCGGGCTGGACTGTTCCCATGAGGCACAGGGTCAAGGCTGATTTGCATATGGCCATGTCTGAACTGGGGTGGTGTGGAGTGCAAAACAACGATGGATTTAGGCCCAGATCTCTGTACTGGGGTGAATGTATGACATTGTTCTGCATTCTGTCCATCATCTGTTGTTTTTGCAATAGTCTCACAATAACGCATCAAATGATCACGTTGAAATTAACGTGATGCCAAAAAAGTGAGAAACACAAATGCGAAAAAAGTGGCGACGTCCCAACCGGCGGTGCAAAAATCAGCGATAACCAGCGTCAAGCCAGCAATCCCCACACGCCATGCGTGAAAATGCACCAGAAAAGAAGTTAAAAAAAAATGGTGAGATGACAATGTACAAGTACTACCCCACATCTGTGATGTAGAACAAATGTCCATTGCCCCACATCAAATAGGCATCACCTCACAAACAGTCACAATGTACATTGGCATGCAGTCTGCATTTAAACTGCGCCAATGCGGAAACATACTTGGAACACACTGTGAAACCGCATCTCCCTTTCACATTGCAGGGGGACAATCAACACCTCCTGCAAAGAGACGTGTCATGTCCATGATCAGTCAAGTATGAAAGCATGGACAAATGCAGGGGCAGTGATTCCCCCTTACGTAAATGTAGCTCATGTTGTGGGACATGAGTCACGGTGCATCCCTGCACCATGGTGGTACATAATTGACCCCAAAAGAAGCCCTGTTGTCACTTGTAGGTCACAAATGACAGCGAATATGTAATGATTTGGGACACATGTGAAACGCCGAAGAGTGGGATTCCGTACTATCTGTGACACATAGAACTGGCATTTCAAATACGTGACACCCTAAACAGTCGATCCGTACAGAGGTGAAACATCCACCATCTATCATCAAATTATGGAATCGTTAGCACCACATGTTGCACTTACACTTGTCTGAGTGATGTGCTTGTACAGATGAGTGACATACGCTCAGGGATTGTGTCTTGGAATGCATTTATTTGCACATGCTGTGCCTGTGGTTATTTTGTACTGTCCCATGATTGCTAAGGACTGTGACAATGTGACAATGATGGTGTTCCTACGGGCTATTCCTGCTGCAGCTGCAGTAGGGTGTGGTCCACCTGCCTCATCTTCCTCTTCATCGTCTGGTGCAGCGGGCACTTTTATCCATGGGGCATTGGTGCGTACACATAAGTTATGCAACACACAAAATGCAACGATCATCTTGCCACGATACCTGGGCTGTACAGGAGCCTACAACCGGTGATGTCCAGGCATCTGAAACGTGACTTCAACATGCCAAATATGAGTTCCACGATGCCCCTGGTGCGTTTGTGGGCCGCATTCTACTGCCTCTGGGCATGTGTGTTCGGGGCTCGGATGGGTGTCATCATCCAAGCGCAGAGTGCATATCCTTGATCACCTGTGACAGTGCAGAGAGATATCAGTTAATAGTTCATTCTGCATGATGTTTTGGCAGGCTCACTGGTATATTGGTGTGTGTTATGTGTGACTTAGTGAATCTTGTATGACATGTACTGCATGTAGCAAATGTACGGCATCAATGTGTATTACTTAGCCTCATTGCTGCTCCTCCATCCCCCTGGCCCATTTACAATTGTGCATAGTGCAGTTGCATCACTTGCACTCCCACGGCACACCGTTGTCATGCCTGTCTGCGCATGTCCACAAGTCTGACAATGACACTGTGATGTTGTACGCTGAAGGTGGGCTGCCACATGTCTGTAGGCATATGGTAAGGATAGGGCGGACACAGATGTAGAGTTCAGGGCTGGCTGAACTCGCCATGTGGTTGAGGGTAGACCTTTGGCTTATGCTGCAGGAATAGCGACACTCACAACAGTTGGCATGTATGATCCCTGACCCAGAGCGGCCTTGTGCTCCCTCATTCCCCCCTTCGGCCGAGCCCACACTCCAGGGGCATGCTACATAGCAACATTGTATATTGCGGGACGGGTGGCGCCGGCACTACAACAGAGACACACGCATTAGTTACTTCCTTGGCAAGGCCTAAACTTAACCACGCCCAGAGCCCAGGGTTGATTAACCACACCTCTGTGCTGGATGGGTGTGGAGTGAGCATAAGCCACCCCTCAGGGGCTGGCTGGTGCTGGCAACAACTACAACAGTGATCAGACAATCAGATGTTCAAAGTTCAAACAGCAAGAGTCCATGACTAGAGCTGCGCAGAGTTAGTGGCCCAGGATGCACTGCGGCTGGCACAGATATACCACCACTGGATGGTGACTTGTGTTGCACTGAGGTAGGGTCACGTGACCTCAGCGGGTCCTCGTTGACGTCCAAGGAGAATGTCGTGGAGTGTTTTTGGGGACAGTGGAAGGTGTCTTCCTGGGCATGATGCAGAGGGCAGAAGCCAGCAGAAACAGGCAAATGGAGGAGTGGAATGCTACAGCCTTGTTTTTGCCACCAAGTCAGTATCAGTGACATGATGATGAAGACCACCCCAGGCCATAAACTCAGCCACCACCAAAGTTTAACCAGACAGTGTCCATGAATGCCGGGGCACAACGTTAGTGGCACAGGAGCTGAAAGGGGATGCAGGCCTGTACAATTATATAAACTCTGCCATAAATAAATCAAGACTCAATTTCAAATGTTTGACATATTTAACCGCAGTGTAGTCCGGAGGCAGTGGACAGCAGAGGCACACAGCCACATGTTGTTGGATTGCGATGCACAGAGCCAGTGACACCAAGGCAGTTGTTGGTAGTGTTCGATCACCTCTGTAACGATGATCCTTTTTTTCCTATGGACTGAAACATGTCTTCCTCTTGCATCCCTCCTTGTGTGCAATGATATGTACTCTCCCATTGAGAAATCAAGACTCAGTTCCAAATGTGTGACCTACTGGACTGCAGTGCGGGCCGAAGGCAGTAGTCAGTAAGGGACCACAGACATGTGTGGTTGGAATGCTATGCACAGAGTTGGTGGCACCACATCGAAGGGAGTACAGTGATATCAAATGTCCCATGAATATATGAACTCGGCCATCAGGTTATCAAGACTCAGTTCCAAATGTGTGACCTACTTGACCGTAGTGTAGGCCGGAGGCAGCAGTGGAGTACGTCAACAAGAAAGGAGTACTGCGGGCTTGTGTCGCGGAGGCTGTGATGGTCTGAGGAGGCTGCCGAGGTCACGGGCCTCTGGCTTGCGCTGGCATGTGGTGGGCCCTCTTTGACACACACTGGTGTCAGCAGGTGAGCAGTGAGGCCTGGGTGCACAGGGGCGGGCAACACGGGTCCAGTCGCCTGCGGCCCGGGGTGCAGCAGGTGCACAGGATTGCAGGCAACACCACTCATGGCATCGGCCTCGTGGTGGGGTGGGAGGCGCTGCCCTGGCAGACACGTTGGCCATTCCAGAAGTGTAATCACCTAGGTCCTCAGGATTGGGTAATTATGAACACCACCCTGACGCTATTGTCAGTTCAATGACACAGGACAGACTTGTTGGGTCAAGTAAACCAGATTTAATGATTCACAGAACTGCCATATGGATACAATATCGCACAGAAATGTTACAGGGTTTTAGATACCCCGTGGAGGTGCTAGACCTCTCCGTCCAACCGTCCTCTGCACGAATGCCGGTCCCGGCATTCACCAACAGAGGGCACCGTGCTAAGCAGTGGCCGGCAATGCCACTCGAATACTTGTGCAAGTTTTCCACTGTACTCCCGAGTTCGTCCTCCGCATTAGTGTCGGTCCCGACACTCTCCAACGGAGGGCAAAACACAGAAACAATGGCCTGTTCTGGTTTGGCTCGGTGACCCTCGAAATAGGGCTGTAACAACCAACGCCAATGGGTAAGGCGTTTAACGCGCTCGATAATCCTCGAGCGGGGACTAAGCACACTGTATAATGAAAGTAAGCATCCTTCACGCTCGATAACCCTCGAGCGGGGACTGCGCACAATGTACAATGCAGGTAAGCGTCCTTGACGCTCGATAACCCTCGAGCGGGGACTGCGCACAATGTACAATGCAGATAAGCGTCCTTCACGCTCGATAACCCTGGAGCGGGGACTGCGCACAATGTACAATGCAGGTAAGCATCCTACAGGCTCGATAACCCTCGAGCGGGGACTGCGCACAATGTACAAAGCAGGTAAGCGTCCTTCACGCTCGATAACCCTCGAGCGGGGACAGCTGCTGCTTGGTGTCAAAGCCCTCGAGCGGGGATTGCGGTAACAAACCACTGTGACACAACAACAGATAGCGGGACACGTATCCCGAAGAGCGATGTCGCTTCCCCTGCTTCTCTACCCGCGGGCAACAAGGAATAAGTCCTTTCCCGAAGCACAGGCGGTGTGTTCCGACAACGCGAACACGGAATATCCGACGCCGTCCTCTGCCTCCATGGTCCGTTTTATGTCGGCGCGAACTGCGCATGCTCCGTGCGTTGCCCTCTGGGAAACGTAGTTCTTGGCAGGTTGTTCTGGGGGTTGTAGTTCCACGAACGGAACTATCCTAGCGGCGTGTTGTGGACCGGTTTGTGTCCTAACAAGAAGAGACTCAAAAAAGAGGGAGGAACCCTTCTATTTGAAGATAGGGACAGGGTACATACAGATTGGCAAAACTAGAGTGCCCCAGTGTGTAAGCACCAGTGTGTGTGTGTGTTTCCATATTTTGATTTATCCCCACAGTTTGTTAATTCCAGTATAAGGTGGCTCCAACGAAGGTCTTCAAATTGTGGGTCTTTACTCACCGGTATGTACACTTTGAAGAACTTGCCCATTTAAACATTAAACATATAGTTGGCCCATGACCTTAATCCATTTTTATACATCATAGGCATTAACCGTGGGTGATACTATTTATGAAATCCTATCTCCATTTTTTCCTGCCTACACTGATGTATAGTCAAACTGCAAGTAGGCGTAACCTAATTGCCAAATGAGGTATGATTATCCAAAATATCTAATAACTCTTTTTAGGATATTGGTTGGACCAACTTGTAACAACTTTAGAAAAATTATGATATCTAAATGCTATAGGTGATTATTAGTATTACTTAATGCTGTATGTATCTTCATTGCAACTACAATGAAATGTGACTGCAATTTACGTTTCTCATGAGATGTTTAAATAAAATAAAGGGGATTAACTTTGTTTATGAGTACCATTTAGATTGTACAGGCAAACAACATGGAATGTGGTTTTAAGAGAGGCTGTCGTCAGCAGCACTAAAAAGTGTTAAATACTAAAAAATAATAAATAGTTTTTTACCATTTAGAAAACTGTCCTGAAGAAGGTGAAACATCTCTGTGAATCACCGAAATGCAGCGTCGACTTTCTTTTCTGTATTGTAATCATGAAATGTTAATTGTTCTTTTAATATTGTATCGATCTTATGTATGAACTATTTTTAAATCCTGTGTAATAAATTGTGAATTTGCATTTTATATTATTGAATTTTTCGGTTTTTATCATTTCGTGTTTGCTGACATTTTGATTTTTGATACTGTTGGACAATGTTAAGCCAATCCCCTTTATAACTAGGTACTCTGCCTAAAAAAACACACACACACTGGGACACTCTAGTTTTGCCATTCCAGAAGAGAACCACGCCCAGGGCTACGTGATTTTTATTCACACCCCTAAGCTGGCCTGGCATACACTGGCCCAGCCCACTCCGCTCACGCTTAAAGGGGGGACATAACAAGCCACATTTCCTCATTCTTCCCCACTGGCTGGGGTGACATGGTTGCGTCCACTGTCTACTACACTCCATACAACAGCAGTGTATGTCGACATGGATATGTCGGTGTTCTGCATACTGCAGTCTGTCCAGCACATCACCCCACGCTTGGCATTGTGTACATTCTCATTAATGGGCCACTTGCCCTCTTCGCACATGCCTGGATCTCACCTCTCCCCACATTCTGCTATTGTGTGGCTGAGGTGCCATGCCATTGATGGCCCATGCACATGGCTAGCCCATGTTCCCACAGTAAGTTGTGCTGTCGGGTCTGGTGGATGGACATGTTGTTTGGCATGTTGTATGTGAGTTTGTAACCTGCATTACCAGAGTTGTGAGTTGCATGATTGTGGAGTTGGGGTGTGTGGTGTGTTCATTTGGTATTTACCAACTAGCAGAGCATTTCCGTAGGTGCCATCCTGGAAGCACCGGTTTATGATGGACTGTCGGAAGATGTAGGAATCATGCACACTGCCTGGGTAGTTGGTAATGACATTGCTGAAGAGTCCCCGGTGGTCCACTATTGTCTGCACATTGATGGAATGTGTGTGCTTTCTTTTGCAGTAATTGTGTG
This sequence comes from Lissotriton helveticus, assembly GCF_964261635.1. Taxonomy (NCBI): domain Eukaryota; kingdom Metazoa; phylum Chordata; class Amphibia; order Caudata; family Salamandridae; genus Lissotriton; species Lissotriton helveticus. The sequence goes on from NC_136065.1 coordinate 1,155,455,370, forward strand.
CAGTGTCTGCAGGGGGCACAAGTTGGACAAGTTTGCCGTCGATTGCCCCCAACACGTGCGAGAAGCCAGCTATGGCGTAGAAGCCTTGCTTGGTCTCCAGCTGTTTCTGCGCAGTGTGGTGGAAGTAAAGGTACGGGGGTACCAAGCTGATGATGGCATCCAAGACAGTTGTGAGGTACTCTTTGATAGAGCTGGCTGTGAGACACCTCCTACTCTGACAGTTGTTGGTTGGAAGGTGCCAGAGGCCAACAGATGCAGCACAGCCAGCATCTTTGTCTGCGGAGGGATGTTGGCTGTCTGCTGTGTTTGTACCTCAGTCTGTGGGCAATGATGTTCAGGATGTGAAGGATGGTTGTCCTTTGGAGCCTGTAGTGGGCAATGACATCCTCTGGTGTTAGGCCTGTGAGGCTGGTGCGTTTTCTGAAGGTCCGCTGTCTTTGTCTGCGCTGCCTCTGTGGTAGTTCGGCAGGGGTGCGGGGGTCGGTGGGCTTGGGGGTGGTGGCGGTGGGTGTTGTGGCCCTCTTGGTGCTCCGAGCTTCATGATCAGCAGCTCCATGGCATCTGCTGTTCTTATGATGTGGCTCTGGGCTGGGCTCCCAGTTATGGTGCAGGTTTCGTCTGACTTTGCACCATCTTGGAGCAGGTGTTAAATCCCTGCTGCAAATCAATCAATCAATCAATCATACTTATAAAGTGCGCTACTTACCCGTGAGTGTCTCAAGGCACTGGGGGGCGCTATCGCTCGAAGAGCCAGGTCTGGAGGAATCTTCTGAAGGTGAGCAGGTCTTGGGTCTGTCGTAGGTGGGTAGGGAGGGTGTTCCAGGTTTTGGCGGCGAGGAAGGAGCAGGATCTGCCGCAGGAGGTCGTTCGTGGATGCGGGAGACGGCGATGATGGAGAGACTTGCGGAGCTGAGCTGGTGGGTGAGGGTGTAGAAGCTGAGTCTGCTGTTGAGGTAGGCTGGTCCGGTGCTGTGGAGTGCTTTGTGAGCGTGGGTGAGCATCTTTAAGGAGATCCTCTTGTCGACAGGGAGCCAGTAAAGGTCTCTCAGGTGGGGGGTGATGTGGCTGCGGTGGGGGACGTTGAGGATCAGTCAGGCGGAGGCGTTTTGGATGCGTTGCAGTCGTCGCAGGTGTTTGGCCGGGCTTCCTGTGTAGAGTGCGTTGCCGTAGTCCAATCTGCTGCTGGCGAGGGCCTGTGTCACCGTTTTTCTGGTCTCGGTGGGGATCCACTTGTAGATCCTGCGGAACATGCAGAGAGTGTTGTATCAGGAGGAGGAGACGGCGTTGAACTGTTTCGACAGGGAGAGGGAGGAGTCGAGGATGATTCCTAGGTTGCGTGCATGGTTGGTGGGTGTCGGTGCTGTTCCCAGCGTGGTCGGCGCTGCCTCTGTGGTAGTTCGGCAGGGGTGCGGGGGGTCGGCGGGCTTTGGGGTGCTGGCGGTGTGTGTTGTGGCCCTCTTGGTGCTCCGAGCTGCATGATCAGCAGCTTCATGGCATCTGTTGTTCTTCTGGTGTGGCTCTGGGCTGGGCTCCCAGTTATGGTGCAGGTTGTCGTCTGACTTTGCACCATCTTGGACCAGGTGTTAAATCCCTGCTGCTAATCAATCAATCAATCAATCATACTTATGAAGTGCGCTACTTACCCGTGAGGGTCTCAAGGGGCTGAGGGGGGGGGGGATGCCGCTATCGCTCGAAGAGCCAGGTCTTGAGGAGTCTTCTAAAGGTGAGCAGGTCTTGGGTCTGTCATAGGTGGATAGGGAGGGTGTTCCAGGTTTTGGCGGCGAGGAAGGAGAAGGATCTGCCGCCGGAGGTCGTTAATGGATGCGGGGGACGGCAACGAGGGAGAAACTGGTGGAGCGGAGCTGGTGGGTGGGGGTGTAGAAGCTGAGTCTGCTGTTGAGGTAGGCTGGTCCGGTGCTGTGGAGTGCTTTGTGAGCGTGGGTGAGCATCTTTAAGGAGATGCGTTGCAGTCGTCGCAGGTGTTTGGCTGGGATTCCTGTGTAGAGTGCTTTTCCATAGTCCAATCTGCTGCTGATGAGGGCCTGTGTCACCGTTTTTCTTGTCTCGGTGGGGATCCACTTGTAGATCCTGTGGAACATGCGGAGAGTGTTGTAGCAGGAGGAGGAGACGGTGTTGAACTGTTTCGACATGGAGAGGGAGGGGTCGAGGATGATTCCTAGGTTGCGTGCGTGGTCGGTGGGTGTCGGTGCTGTTCCCAGCGTGGTCGGCCACCAGGAGTCGTCCCAGGCTGAGGGGGTGGATCCGAGGTTGAGGACCTCCGTCTTGTCCGAGTTCAGCTTCAGTTGGCTGCCTCTCATCCATTTGGCGACGGCCTTCATACCCTCGTGGAGGTTGGTTTTGGCGGTGTGAGGGTCCTTGGTGAGGGAGAGGATGAGCTGGGTGTTGTCGGCGTAGGAGATGATGTTGAGGTCGTGATGGTGGGCGACGTGAGCGAGGGGGGCCATGTAGACGTTGAACCGCGTCTGGCTGAAGGATGAGCCGTGGGGTACGCCGCAGGTGATGTCGGTGGCTTCAGAGCGGAAGGGGGGGAGGCGGACACTCTGGGTTCTGCCAGAGTTGAAGGATGTGGTCCAGTTCAGGGTCTTCTCTTGGATTCCGGCTTCTTGGAGGCGTGTCTTTAGTGTGCGGTGGAAGACCGTATCGAAGGCGGCTGACAGGTCCAGGAGGATGAGGGCTGATGTTTAGCCGTTGTCTAGTTGGATCCTGATGTCGTCTGTGGCAGCGATGAGGGCTGTCTCAGTGCTGTGGTTTTTTTGGAATCCGGACTGGGATGGGTCTAAGATGTCGTTGTCCTTGAGGTAGCAGGTCAGTTGCGTGTTGATGATTTTCTCGATGACCTTTGTCGGGAACGGGAGCAGGAAGATTGGCCGAAAGTTTTTGAGGTCCTTGGGGTCCGCCTTTGGTTTCTTGAGTAGTGCGTTGATTTTGGCGTGCTTCCAGCTTTCCGGGAATGTAGCTGTCTCGAAGGAGATGTTGATTACTTTCTATTGTTTGGGTGCGATGGCTGTGTCTGCTTTGTTGAATATGTGGTGTGGGCAGGGGTCTGATGGGGATCCTGAGTGGATGGAGTTCATGGTATTGCTTGTTTCGTCGTTGTTGATGTTGGTCCAGGAGGTCAGGCGGTTGATGCGGTGGTGTTCATAGGGGGGGTGGGGTCTGATGATGTCGGGGTGGTTGTGGTGGTGTTGAAGCTGTCTTGGATGTCAGCGATCTTGCGGTGGGGAAGGTGGCCAACGAGTCGCACAGTTCTTGTGAGGGCGGGATGTCATTGGAGTTGGCGCTGGGGTTGGAGAGTTCCTTCACGATGCTGAAGAGCTCTTTGCTGTCGTGTGCGTTGTTGTCCAGGCGGGCTTTGAAGGAGGATCTCCTGGCTAATCTGATCAGATGGTGATGTCTGCGGGTGGCAACCTTGTGGGCTGCGTGGCTGTCTGGTGTTCGTTCGTGGCGCCATTTCTTCTCCGTTTTCCGGCAGGCTCCTTTGGAAGTCTGGAGTTCTTCGGTGAACCAGGTGGCTTTCTTGCTGGAGGGGCTGTTGCAGGGTTTCTTGAGCGGGGCGAGGGTGTTGGCGCAGTCGTTAATCCTTTGTCTGAGGTTGCGGGCGGTGACGACCGGGTTGGCAGTGTCTGTGGGTGGGTTCTGGGTGAGGATGGGGGCTAGCTGGTTATCGGTGATTTTGTTCCAGCAGCGTCGGGGCAGCTGTTGGGTGTGGTGGTGCGTGGTGGGCTTCTTGTAGGTGAAATGGGTGCAGCGGTGATCCGTCCAGTTGAGTTTGGTGGTGCCTTCTTGCATGTTTTGGGATTCTTATCGCCGATCTGGCTGGTTGTTGAGATTGTTGCGGAGTGGTGTTTTTGCAGCTTTTTACACGGGAACAACTACTCTGCATCTCATTAGCGTTAGTTGCCGGGGTCATCTGTGGCGATGTTTTTTGCTGCTGCTATCGCAGGTATACTGGTGAGATGGGCTGTTAGCACCAGCTTGTGAATGGGGCGATAAATGTATCGCCACTTTGGCTGCAATAAAGTGCCGATAACTCGTCGATAGGTCTTTGAGAATATGCCCCATAGATAGAGCAAAGAGGAGAAATAAAAGTGGAGCTCATTTACACGAAATGCAACACCCACGAAATGCCATTTTCTTGCAGGATAATGTTAGAAAGGGGCCCATATTTAAAAAGCCATGAAAAGTTATGCAGGGTGACTTTAACTGTCCTTGTAAATGTAGGCAGGCACTCTTGGCCGTGGATGTGTCTAAGAAAGTGACGCATCGGCGGCGCAATGGGCTTGTAAAAGAGACCCTAGATATGCATCTAAGACACGAGCTAGTGAACCCAAGCATGCTTGGCGTAACGTTATTGTAGCAATGAAAACCGATTTACAAATGATTAAACTGATTGGGGGCGGTGTTGTTGTAATTTTATAGCAAACATAAATATTAGTAGGTAGAGTACTTTGCACACTCTCTATTTTTGCATTCTCCAGTTCTGAGTCGTTCCTTTTTTCAGCCTATATTTTGATGTCTATATTTTCACATGGACTCATAAGAACGTTCTTAACAAAGTCTGAAGGTTCCGCCTGAGGCAAGACATCAGCAACTATGGCTCCTGGCAGCTCAGGTGTAACAAGTTCTTCAACTGAATCCAGCCCTCTCAGTGACTTTATTAAAGTGGCTACAAAGGGAACATAATCTGTTTGAAGACTCTCTCCGGCTGTACGATTCCCCGCTGGGGTCTCTGCCGCCAGCGCCGCTCCTTCTTCCAGCCGCGGCCTGAATTCAGAGCAGACGAGGAAGACGTCACACAGCGGCCTGCAGAGCGCGAGCTGGAGCAGGGCTGTCCACCTGCACACATCCGAAGCTTTCATGACGAAAAGCAAACAGGAAAAGCGCTCAGGACAGAAGGAGTGGGAACAAAAGGGCAGTACACAGTTATTGGCTGTGTGCATGGCTCAGCTGACTGTTTATATTACAGGAAAATACCTGTCAGTTTAGGGGTGAAAAGAGGACGGCAAAGAAGCAGCTTAATGAAAACTTGTTGCCATTGAGTTATGAAGGAGCACATGCATCCATGTTTTAGCTCTTAATTGGTAATACAATGAGTACAGGTGCCCTACAAACCCGCATCAAGCCCACCCACTGCTGGAATTGAAAAACCTTTACTATTGGAACCCGTAAATGGGGATTCAAGATGTGGGAGAGGAAAGGGGTGAAGTCATTAGGGGTTGATTCATGAAAAGCAGAGTCTGACAGTCAACTTGTGCATTTAGTTAAAAAAAATCTACTGCAAGGAAAATGGCAACAAGGACAGATGTTACAGTAACTCTATTCTAGTTTACTTAATTGGCAACAAAGAGGCTGCATTCTAGTATACCTTACAGGGAAAAGACACCTGCTGCAAAGATAATTTTGTACCCAGCACATTTGAGGGAATTATAATAGCAGTCAGATAACTCAACCAGTGAACACAAATCAGGTAGAGTTCTGGGTTTTGTCCAGTCACAGTTTTGACTCATAAAGTAGAATAGAGGGTTGATGAACATGCTGCAAACACACCATATAACATGCTCTTCACAGCTCTGCATTTTATTGAGATAGGTAAGTGGACTACTGCTTTTGAGACTGAGATCATTTTGTTACTTCCAGTTCATAAGTTGCACTCTTTCTAATATTGCGCATTGATTTATTTACTAGCATCACAGAGCTGCATGCAAACTCCAAGTCATAAGTTTAAATCCTTATTTTTTCTCAATCTGTTGTTATTCTAAGATTGTATGGAAGGGTTTGTTTGGGGAGTAATAAAGTCTTATTAGCACAGACAACCACAGTCAGTGCATTATGTTTTACATCCTATGCGTTTCTCCTGACCATTCACTCTTCACATATGACATCTTAAAGAAGGGACGATATGCAATTCATACCCCATATTACGCTCATCGTCTTATGTAACATTTCCGGTGTATACACATCTCTTATGTAGCAGGTTGAACAAAATCAAAACCTGCTTCTAAGTCATAGTTTCTATAAAGTACAGTGAAGTGAAAAGCAGTGTGCCCTTGTTTCCGTCCACTATATTGACATCTAGATAAAAGGGTTTAGATAGCTCCCAACCAGGCCAACACTTGACCAAAAGAAGGGCTATCTGTAGGTTGCTGCTCTAAACAGTAGGTAGATAACATGTGGTTGCTGCTGAATTATGTCTAGTGTCAAATTCAGCATGTTTCCCTGGGTCAGCGGGATACCAGATCTGGCTCACAAATAGCTGCCAGAACTAGAATCTGGTGGGATCACCCTACCTTCCAGCACTGCATGCACCTATTACAATGGCTGCATAGTCTTAAATCAACCTTATAGCTTTTTCATCATCTCTCAGATATCCACAGCCCCTTTATCTTACTTTTGCAGGTTTGTGCTTTCTCCCATTGCAATGTTTTTTTTCGGTCTTTTTCGTCCCACTTCCTGATAGTTTATGGGGTTTACTCTCTTTTGCTTGCAGTCAATGTTTGATGAGGAAAAGTAAGTACCGGGCCCCAAAAATGAATGCAGAGTGGCCCTATTAGCAACCACGGGCTCAAATTAAGCACTGATCTTAGTAATGTGGGATTGGCTAACTAGGGCAGTAGGAGCTATACACTCCTATTGGGTAGGCTAAAATGGCAAAGAATTTTATGATTCTGAGGTGAACTGTAAAAAAGTGAATTCCAAGAAGCACAACAGCAAGCCTGCCAACTCACACAGTGCCAAACAATATTGTCTCCTTTTACACGGTCATCTGGTGAACAGCCAATACCACACGATGGCAGGGAAAATGAGCTGGAAAAATTAACCAATTCAAAGAGTGGATTTCCAGCTCCTATTTGGAGGCTTTATCATCTAATGCACATCATGGGGAGTGAAAACACCTCAGGACATCGGCACCAGGCTTCGCAAGCTTGTTTTTTGGAGGAGAAAGTTAAGGGGACAGTAGCAGTACATCTCTAGTAGTTCTCTACACAAGGCCCCCCCTCCAATGCCACACCCTTTATCACACAATAATTTTTAGGTCGAGCATTCGAGACCTCTTGTATATACTTAGGACTTGTCTACTTCCACGTAGGGACTTTTTTCTGTTCAATTGCCTCTATTTAACTGTTTTGATAGAAAATGACCAGCAAAGGTCAGTAAAATATCAGAATTGCTTTCTGTTGAGGGACTTTCTTTTTTTACCTTTCTGACAACTGCCTCTATTTAACTTTCTTGATAGAAAACGACCTGCAGAGGTCATTAAAATACCAGAATCACTTTAGCATTCTCTAGATTCCAGTCCATAGAAACTGTCTTCTCCAAGCACCCGTAGAAAATAATGTTTTTTAAAATCTTGTATTTTCAGTGATATGACCACCGAATGCCCTGCTTTTATATTAAAAACAGAGCTTTGGACTATACCATTTCCCACTGAAAGGCAATATTTCTCTCCAAGTGTTCCCATACTTGGCGTGTTACCCAGTTTGGTGCTTACTTTCCCTCCATGTTAAAGAACACTAGATGTTTGCAGCACCCAGGCTAATGTACTGCACAGCTAAATAAATATAAGGTCCCAAAGGCGAGACCGATTGCATTGCAAATTTTTGGTTTAAAAGTTGATAGGTCTGAAACAGATGTGGTGAGAAAATAGTGATGCATTGCTGCTAGGTTTCTACCAGATATGTCCTTTCAAAGACTAAGGGACCGATTACGATGCCGTTAGGATGGGGATTGGAAGGGATTCGGTATTGTCGAATTCCATTCTAAACCCTGTTTCCTACCGAATCATACAGTTTTCCCAATGACCGATTACGATGCCCAGAAACTGTTCGAGCACACCGAATCGGTTACGAGAGGCATCCGGACAGCCGGAGTCTTTCAGAGCCGATTCGTACAGCTCTATGGACATGATTTCCGGACGAGCGATTACGATGACCGATTCGGTCAGCCATTCTTATTCCATTTGCCTGAGATGAAACGGCTTTGGGGGCTCATTGTGGGCCCCCTTTCACCCGGAGATGTCCGAATGGCGCCCATGGGGGTACCCAAGGGACCCCTCTTTCCAACCATGCACAATGTGGTAAGGCAAGACAGTCTGCGCCCGTCAGCGTCCCGAAGGTGTCTGGCGCTGGCCATGTTGTCAGACCAAACGGGATCCTAGAACAGCGCTTTCAGTATGGCAGCTCTCCTCTGTTCAGTCTTGGCACACAGATGAAATGAATGGGCAACATCGCTGATCCCGGGAAGATACTGCTTTTAAATGTATGTGCTGCAATTGGGGTCTAATTCATGATGACAAGATAACTCCCATGAAAATTGCTAATACCACAGGGGGGTTGCCAAGGTTTGCATGGGCAGAATTTGCGATTTCGCAATAAGCGTATTTGCGTGAATTCGTAATCGCAATTTGCAAAAATCCGCCAAATTCCAAGAGCTTGTGAATTGTTTTTTTTTTGGGAGTTCGCAAGATTTTTTTACGATCGCGAACATGTTGTTTCCACTTAACCAGCCTGCTCGCGATGCCTTTTTCCTGTTTCGGGTCGCAATGACGTGTTCGCGTTCGCAATTTCCTGTTTTGGGTTGCAATGACGTGTTCTGAAACTGGGATGGTGCAATGAGCTAAAAAACGGTGTTGGATCTAGCCCTGATCCCTTGACTGGGTGAGAGTACTCTGCTTAATTCAGAGACTCTGTCCATCACCACCCCTTGTTGTAAATTATTTTGTCCACCCTAAGCGTGGAAGGGTATACTCAGATGTGAGTCCCTTGCTCATTGCACCATCAGGATTCAAGCAAGCCGGGCCGAAGACGCCTGAAATGGCAGAAACCGGTCCCCGGAAGCTTGTTTCCTTCCCAGTATAAGAATTGGCTTTTGTAGTCTGGTCTGCCCTGTTCCCATGATGCACTGGGCCAGGGACAGACTAATTTGCATACAGCCAGGTTCTGAAACTGGGATGGTGCAATGAGCTAAAAAACGGTGTTGGATCTAGCCCTGATCTCTTGACTGGGTGAGAGTACTCTGCTTAATTCAGAGACTCTGTCCATCACCACCCCTTGTTGTAAATTATTTTGTCCACCCTAAGCGTGGAAGGGTATACTCAGATGTGAGTCCCTTGCTCATTGCACCATCAGGATTCAAGCAAGCCGGGCCGAAGACGCCTGAAATGGCAGAAACCGGTCCCCGGAAGCTTGTTTCCTTCCCAGTATAAGAATTGGCTTTTGTAGTCTGGTCTGCCCTGTTCCCATGATGCACTGGGCCAGGGACAGACTAATTTGCATACAGCCAGGTTCTGAAACTGGGATGGTGCAATGAGCTAAAAAACGGTGTTGGATCTAGCCCTGATCTCTTGACTGGGTGAGAGTACTCTGCTTAATTCAGAGACTCTGTCCATCACCACCCCTTGTTGTAAATTATTTTGTCCACCCTAAGCGTGGAAGGGTATACTCAGATGTGAGTCCCTTGCTCATTGCACCATCAGGATTCAAGCAAGCCGGGCCGAAGACGCCTGTAATGGCAGAAACCGGTCCCCGGAAGCTTGTTTCCTTCCCAGTATAAGAATTGGCTTTTGTAGTCTGGTCTGCCCTGTTCCCATGATGCACTGGGCCAGGGACAGACTAATTTGCATACAGCCAGGTTCTGAAACTGGGATGGTGCAATGAGCTAAAAAACGGTGTTGGATCTAGCCCTGATCCCTTGACTGGGTGAGAGTACTCTGCTTAATTCAGAGACTCTGTCCATCACCACCCCTTGTTGTAAATTATTTTGTCCACCCTAAGCGTGGAAGGGTATACTCAGATGTGAGTCCCTTGCTCATTGCACCATCAGGATTCAAGCAAGCTGGGCCGAAGACGCCTGAAATGGCAGAAACCGGTCCCCGGAAGCTTGTTTCCTTCCCAGTATAAGAATTGGCTTTTGTAGTCTGGTCTGCCCTGTTCCCATGATGCACTGGGCCAGGGACAGACTAATTTGCATACAGCCAGGTTCTGAAACTGGGATGGTGCAATGAGCTAAAAAACGGTGTTGGATCTAGCCCTGATCTCTTGACTGGGTGAGAGTACTCTGCTTAATTCAGAGACTCTGTCCATCACCACCCCTTGTTGTAAATTATTTTGTCCACCCTAAGCGTGGAAGGGTATACTCAGATGTGAGTCCCTTGCTCATTGCACCATCAGGATTCAAGCAAGCCGGGCCGAAGACGCCTGAAATGGCAGAAACCGGTCCCCGGAAGCTTGTTTCCTTCCCAGTATAAGAATTGGCTTTTGTAGTCTGGTCTGCCCTGTTCCCATGATGCACTGGGCCAGGGACAGACTAATTTGCATACAGCCAGGTTCTGAAACTGGGATGGTGCAATGAGCTAAAAAACGGTGTTGGATCTAGCCCTGATCTCTTGACTGGGTGAGAGTACTCTGCTTAATTCAGAGACTCTGTCCATCACCACCCCTTGTTGTAAATTATTTTGTCCACCCTAAGCGTGGAAGGGTATACTCAGATGTGAGTCCCTTGCTCATTGCACCATCAGGATTCAAGCAAGCCGGGCCGAAGACGCCTGAAATGGCAGAAACCGGTCCCCGGAAGCTTGTTTCCTTCCCAGTATAAGAATTGGCTTTTGTAGTCTGGTCTGCCCTGTTCCCATGATGCACTGGGCCAGGGACAGACTAATTTGCATACAGCCAGGTTCTGAAACTGGGATGGTGCAATGAGCTAAAAAACGGTGTTGGATCTAGCCCTGATCTCTCGACTGGGTGAGAGTACTCTGCTTAATTCAGAGACTCTGTCCATCACCACCCCTTGTTGTAAATTATTTTGTCCACCCTAAGCGTGGAAGGGTATACTCAGATGTGAGTCCCTTGCTCATTGCACCATCAGGATTCAAGCAAGCCGGGCCGAAGACGCCTGAAATGGCAGAAACCGGTCCCCGGAAGCTTGTTTCCTTCCCAGTATAAGAATTGGCTTTTGTAGTCTGGTCTGCCCTGTTCCCATGATGCACTGGGCCAGGGACAGACTAATTTGCATACAGCCAGGTTCTGAAACTGGGATGGTGCAATGAGCTAAAAAACGGTGTTGGATCTAGCCCTGATATCTTGACTGGGTGAGAGTACTCTGCTTAATTCAGAGACTCTGTCCATCACCACCCCTTGTTGTAAATTATTTTGTCCACCCTAAGCGTGGAAGGGTATACTCAGATGTGAGTCCCTTGCTCATTGCACCATCAGGATTCAAGCAAGCCGGGCCGAAGACGCCTGAAATGGCAGAAACCGGTCCCCGGAAGCTTGTTTCCTTCCCAGTATAAGAATTGGCTTTTGTAGTCTGGTCTGCCCTGTTCCCATGATGCACTGGGCCAGGGACAGACTAATTTGCATACAGCCAGGTTCTGAAACTGGGATGGTGCAATGAGCTAAAAAACGGTGTTGGATCTAGCCCTGATCTCTTGACTGGGTGAGAGTACTCTGCTTAATTCAGAGACTCTGTCCATCACCACCCCTTGTTGTAAATTATTTTGTCCACCCTAAGCGTGGAAGGGTATACTCAGATGTGAGTCCCTTGCTCATTGCACCATCAGGATTCAAGCAAGCCGGGCCGAAGACGCCTGAAATGGCAGAAACCGGTCCCCGGAAGCTTGTTTCCTTCCCAGTATAAGAATTGGCTTTTGTAGTCTGGTCTGCCCTGTTCCCATGATGCACTGGGCCAGGGACAGACTAATTTGCATACAGCCAGGTTCTGAAACTGGGATGGTGCAATGAGCTAAAAAACGGTGTTGGATCTAGCCCTGATCTCTTGACTGGGTGAGAGTACTCTGCTTAATTCAGAGACTCTGTCCATCACCACCCCTTGTTGTAAATTATTTTGTCCACCCTAAGCGTGGAAGGGTATACTCAGATGTGAGTCCCTTGCTCATTGCACCATCAGGATTCAAGCAAGCCGGGCCGAAGACGCCTGAAATGGCAGAAACCGGTCCCCGGAAGCTTGTTTCCTTCCCAGTATAAGAATTGGCTTTTGTAGTCTGGTCTGCCCTGTTCCCATGATGCACTGGGCCAGGGACAGACTAATTTGCATACAGCCAGGTTCTGAAACTGGGATGGTGCAATGAGCTAAAAAACGGTGTTGGATCTAGCCCTGATCTCTTGACTGGGTGAGAGTACTCTGCTTAATTCAGAGACTCTGTCCATCACCACCCCTTGTTGTAAATTATTTTGTCCACCCTAAGCGTGGAAGGGTATACTCAGATGTGAGTCCCTTGCTCATTGCACCATCAGGATTCAAGCAAGCCGGGCCGAAGACGCCTGAAATGGCAGAAACCGGTCCCCGGAAGCTTGTTTCCTTCCCAGTATAAGAATTGGCTTTTGTAGTCTGGTCTGCCCTGTTCCCATGATGCACTGGGCCAGGGACAGACTAATTTGCATACAGCCAGGTTCTGAAACTGGGATGGTGCAATGAGCTAAAAAACGGTGTTGGATCTAGCCCTGATCTCTTGACTGGGTGAGAGTACTCTGCTTAATTCAGAGACTCTGTCCATCACCACCCCTTGTTGTAAATTATTTTGTCCACCCTAAGCGTGGAAGGGTATACTCAGATGTGAGTCCCTTGCTCATTGCACCATCAGGATTCAAGCAAGCCGGGCCGAAGACGCCTGAAATGGCAGAAACCGGTCCCCGGAAGCTTGTTTCCTTCCCAGTATAAGAATTGGCTTTTGTAGTCTGGTCTGCCCTGTTCCCATGATGCACTGGGCCAGGGACAGACTAATTTGCATACAGCCAGGTTCTGAAACTGGGATGGTGCAATGAGCTAAAAAACGGTGTTGGATCTAGCCCTGATCTCTTGACTGGGTGAGAGTACTCTGCTTAATTCAGAGACTCTGTCCATCACCACCCCTTGTTGTAAATTATTTTGTCCACCCTAAGCGTGGAAGGGTATACTCAGATGTGAGTCCCTTGCTCATTGCACCATCAGGATTCAAGCAAGCCGGGCCGAAGACGCCTGAAATGGCAGAAACCGGTCCCCGGAAGCTTGTTTCCTTCCCAGTATAAGAATTGGCTTTTGTAGTCTGGTCTGCCCTGTTCCCATGATGCACTGGGCCAGGGACAGACTAATTTGCATACAGCCAGGTTCTGAAACTGGGATGGTGCAATGAGCTAAAAAACGGTGTTGGATCTAGCCCTGATCTCTTGACTGGGTGAGAGTACTCTGCTTAATTCAGAGACTCTGTCCATCACCACCCCTTGTTGTAAATTATTTTGTCCACCCTAAGCGTGGAAGGGTATACTCAGATGTGAGTCCCTTGCTCATTGCACCATCAGGATTCAAGCAAGCCGGGCCGAAGACGCCTGAAATGGCAGAAACCGGTCCCCGGAAGCTTGTTTCCTTCCCAGTATAAGAATTGGCTTTTGTAGTCTGGTCTGCCCTGTTCCCATGATGCACTGGGCCAGGGACAGACTAATTTGCATACAGCCAGGTTCTGAAACTGGGATGGTGCAATGAGCTAAAAAACGGTGTTGGATCTAGCCCTGATCTCTTGACTGGGTGAGAGTACTCTGCTTAATTCAGAGACTCTGTCCATCACCACCCCTTGTTGTAAATTATTTTGTCCACCCTAAGCGTGGAAGGGTATACTCAGATGTGAGTCCCTTGCTCATTGCACCATCAGGATTCAAGCAAGCCGGGCCGAAGACGCCTGAAATGGCAGAAACCGGTCCCCGGAAGCTTGTTTCCTTCCCAGTATAAGAATTGGCTTTTGTAGTCTGGTCTGCCCTGTTCCCATGATGCACTGGGCCAGGGACAGACTAATTTGCATACAGCCAGGTTCTGAAACTGGGATGGTGCAATGAGCTAAAAAACGGTGTTGGATCTAGCCCTGATCTCTTGACTGGGTGAGAGTACTCTGCTTAATTCAGAGACTCTGTCCATCACCACCCCTTGTTGTAAAGTGTTCGGGATCGCGGCGTCGCTCGGCCAGCTACCAAAATCTCGTAGCGCACGCGAACAGGGAGGAAAACTCATCAGCGAACGCAGAATCATGGTAAGTATATGCCGCGCGTGCGAGATTGTATTTTTGAAGCGCGAACAAGAAAAAAAAATCCGCCAAACTCGCGAATTGCGGATGTTTGGGCAATGTTGCGCGATTAGCGGATCGCGAAATTGCCAAAAATTCACAAATTCCATCAGCGGAATGAATTTTCTGCCCATACTTAGCCAAGGTCTGTCCTGGAGGCCATTTTAAGGCTATGTTACTCAATACACGTTCCCTGCAGAAACACGTATTTCAGATCTCTGTTCTTCTGTATGAATCTCATTCTGATTCAATGTTTCTCATAGAGACTTGGCTAATGCAGTCCTCTAACCCCACACTCGCAGCACCGATATTTCCCGGCTTTAAGGTCCTCAGGTTGGACCGACTGGTCAGCAAAGGTGGGGGAGTGCCTAGGGTTTCACTGCACCCTATAGGCACAGCAATCTCTTGCAGGACCTTTGATTTACAGGCCCCCTGGCCCCTCAAGTGGCTTTTTGAACTCTATAAATGAAGGTATTCCACCCTAAGCCCTCCGTTACAGCCATTTTATGATTTTGGGTGATTTCAACATCCACATGGATATAACCACAGACCCGGAAGCCATCTTCCTGACTCAATCTCTCTCAGTCCTTAACCTTGCTCCTTTCGTCCTTCATCCTACTCACAATAAGGGCCACAGCCTTGACTAGACCTTTACGAACCTAGAGCTTGAGGTGGAGGGGCCCCTTCCCCCTGACATGGTCTGACCACCATTTGATTAGTTTTACGGTACCTAAGCTAGGAAGAGCTCATCAATCTCCCATATCTAAAAGAGGAAACATGTTCAGAGCCTTCCACTGAGTTACAGCCTCTGCACTTGGGGGGGTGCTGTAAGTTTCCACCCCATTACTCTCTGGGCATCCTGAAATTGAAGCTCTTCTGCTCGAATCTTGGGTGCGCCATAGCACTCAGAATTTAGCCCCACTTCAGATATGTACCCCTAAGAAATTCAGATCCTACACTCCCTGGTTTAATGAGGTGCTCAGAACTAGTAGGAGTGGCTGTAAACGTCTAGAAAGGAAGTGGAGGAAATTGTTTGACCCTGGTCCTAAATGTGAGTAATAACAGGTGCTGAAGTGCCACAATACTAAGGTTTATGATGCAAAACAAAATATTTGACAGTCAAAATCGAGTCATCTAGCAACAACAGCAAGGAGCTGTTTAATATTGTTAAAGTTTTACAGCCCCGCCGTCAACGGCCAAAGCTCTTCTGCTCTCTTCCGATTGGACCAATCAACTAGCAACCTTCTTTCACGGGACTATTGTGACTATTCAAGAATGCTTTACCAGGGAGTCACCCCATGATCAGGAAGTTTTGTCAACCTCCACTCTAGAAGCTACATCTGGAGCTGCCCCTGCTCTCCTGCAATTTCCCTGGCTACAACCTAGAATATCACTGGATATTATCAAGGACCTTAGGTCTGGATCCCCGACAGACCCTTGTCCTGCTAAATTGTTAGCTACTGCGGCTACGGACGTAAATCCGATAGTAAATAAAATACTTATTTTCTTGTTAGCCTTTGGTCATTTACCTTCGATATGGAGGCAGGCAAAAATGTTGCTTTCACTTAAAAAGCCTTCCGCTGATCCCAAAGTGTTAGTGAATTACAGGCCTATTTATCTGCTGCCTGCTTTTTCCAAAGTCCTGGAGAAATAAGTGAACATGGTTATCATGGACTACGTGGAAATGAATAACCTTTTTCATATCAGTCAGTCCTTCTTTAGAGCTAACCACAGCACTGAGTCTGGATTATTAGAGGTCTCAGAACATATTAAAGAGTGCCTCGACGTGGGAGGAAAAGCCATCCTGATCTTATTAGATCTGTCAGCAGCCTTTAATTCCGTTCCCCATAACAGGCTCCTGAACAGGTTGCAGGATCTCGGTATTGGCGGCTCAGTTCTAAAATGGCTCTCCTCCTTTTGGAAGATAGAGGTCAGGAGGTATGGTCTCCGCCCTTTGCGGCCATAAACCTCAGTCTCAATGTGAAGGTCCCGCAGGGCTCTATTTTAAGTCCCACGCTATTTAATTTGTATAGGTCCCCTCTTGCATCCCTTGCTGAAGCGTATGGTACTGAAATCATCTTATACGCTGACGATACGCAGCTCCTGTTTACCTGTGACAGGGGTGAGAGCTTCGAGGGTGAGAAGATCAAAAAAAGCCTCACTAATGTGTTGCATGGTTTATGGCCAACCAACTAAAATGTAACCTGGAGAAGTCTCCATTTTTTGGGAGGGGCTCTCCTCCTTTGGAGGAATGGAGACACTGGTGGCCAGAAGACATGTCACCTTCGCTCTCTGCCCAACACACTGTTAAATATTTGGGCATCATGATAGACGATTCCTTATGAATGAGAGCCCAAGTCCAGTCGGTAGTGGGTAAATGCTTCAGCCTGTTGCTGATGCTGAGAATATTTCTCCGACTTCTGCCTTTGGACTCTAGGAAGACTGTGGTCCAGGCATTGGTAATTTCCAGACTGAACTATCTCAATGTTCTGTATCTTGGTCTTCCGGAATACCTGCTGAATCGCCTGCAGATGTCCCAAAGCACAGCTGCCAGATCAGTTCTCACGCTGAAGCCAAGGACCCATATTTCCCCTCATCTTAATGCTCTTCACTGGCTTCCAATGAAAAAGAGGATAAGGTGCAAGGCTTTGGTTTTTCATGGGCTACCTTAACAAAAGAGTAACCCGAAACGTGCCGCCCAAAACCCTGAGATCCTCCTCTCTGAATTTGGCTACTGTTCCGAGAAAATTTCCATGCCCGTTCGGGCGGAATCTCTTTCAGGTTCTTAGGAGCACAGGCATGGAACTCGCTCCCTTTGACATTGAGATCTGTGACGGTCTTAGCCACCTTTAGGGAATTGCTTACAACCTGGTTATTCCGTTAATGAACGTCTATCCTTCAGCAGTTTCCTGCAGCTTTGGTGGTTCGTTGGATAGGTTGTAGGGAAGGCTTTTCGGAGGGTTTGAGTAGCTACGGGCTATATAAATGGCTTCATTCATTCATTCAAGTCTTGACAACTGTGTATCATGGGAACTAGGCAGCCTATTGCAGCCTGCATATCAATTTATTTGATGTAATCCTTATTACATCCTTATCGTCCATTTTTGCATCCCCCAACCCATGTCGGGCCTATTTAGAAGGAATAATTTGAATTAAGACACTCTTTCAAACAGTGACTATAATAGGCCATCTTATCTGCCATGCTTCCTATTTATGCCTGCCCCTTTTCACCACTTTGATGGTTGTTGGGAGGCTCAGGAAAGGCTAGCTCCATGAGATCCTGTAGTGCTTGACCATACTTTAAACATAGAAGATGGTGAGCCAGAGGAAGTCTCTGATCTCTGTATTGTATCTAGACTGTATTAAAGCCTCCTCTTGGATGGCCAAAGAGCAGGTGGGTAACGCAGACCCCTGCAGCTCCTTTTGTGCATGGGGGCCACCAACCCATCAGGGTCCCCCAAACCATTCAGAAGGGCCCCATTCAGCTAAGGTCAATGAATATGTGTAAGATATGAGAAAATGTAGGGCCTCTCTCCACTTGCCCCCTTCTAAAGCTTAATGAATCCCTGGGGACCTCACCACCAGGGCCATATATTTCTTTTAAGGAAAGGGAGGGGCGTTTGGAAACCAACTCTAAGCATTAAAATGGCCCTGGGGCCCCCATGCCCCAAGGGCCATGCTATTTTGAAAGGGAGATGTCAGATGACATAGATCATGGCAATAGCCAAGATAAGATTATAAATGTCACTTTAAATCATTTGGTCTTGATCACAGGAAGGATCGAACACTGAAAGTATTTACTTGATTTACAATATTAGAAGCCATGAAGAAGCGAGACACTCATAAAACACATGTTAGCTTGGCTGTCGAACGTATGTGCTTAAATGGAGAATTTTGAAAAATATTTAAAGTGAAGAGGTTTTGGAAATAAAGACTTTATATGGACTCATATCGCTATATACGTCCTTCTTAAAGCATGAACTAAAGTGGACCATATGGACTCTTCCCTGCAAGGGAAGAGGAGATCTAAGAAGCAACGCTGGGCTAATTTTCTATTTCCCCATGTGAAATGCCCAGAACTCTCCAGGAGAGCTTTCAGGAGAGCTTCATCTATGCATGATGCATTGGTATGCAGGAGTCCAGAGGTTGAAAGCCCAAGGTCCTGGCTACAACAGGGAAATGGGTTTTATAAATGCCATTAACAAGGCATGCACGAAAGGAGTAAACACTAGAGAATACACCACACCATTCCATACAAAACCCGTAGAAATCAAGGGGATCTTCAACTGCAAAACTGAATTTGCGGTATATGTGCTATCGTGCAAACAGTTTGGTTTAGGCTAAAATCTCTCCTTGGAGTAAACAGTGTTAACAGTCCCTAACAGTACCCACTTTTCTACCCATATACACTTATTTTCTCACTGTAGGTTCAGTGACGGTCAGGGGTTTGATACATGTAAAGACCGTCCATAGTAGGGCATTAGTTCTGTAACAGGACTTCAGTATCTGGAGGAACTTGGTTTTCCCTGAATACCTGTATTTACGATTGAACACCGCTTGCAAGGTAGATTACCCTTTCATCTGTGGTTTATAGTCAACTGGAACTCTGCTACACGAAGCGTAGGGTAAAGGGTCTATGTTGCACATAACACAAGCTTTCTTTACCCAAGGGGTTTGTATGTATGATAGCAGTAAAGACGCTTTATATTATTCTGGGTTATTTTGCGTTTACTTTCATGGAATACCCATTCAAAGAGCAATGTGAACAAGAGACGCCTGGATGATATCATCAGTGATGTAACCAAGTACGTAATTTGATATGTCATCAGTGATGTCATAAATTTTGACATGGAACATGTCATGAGTGACATTATATGTGAAGTCATAAGCAGTGCACAGCGGGGACACAAGTTATAATTAGTGCTGGTAACTATAACTGGTGAATTTCTGTGTTTTATTTTTTAGTTCAAAACGTTAACTATGTCACTGAGTCACTGAGAAATTCACCTAGCTATAACAGTGCTTTAACCCTTGGCTTTTCAGTACATTTCTAAGGGTTTTTTCAAATCAAAAACACATATTTTTATTATACCTAACTATAACGTTACTTTAAGCTTTGGTTTTTTCCAGTGAATTTGAAGGGTTCTAAAAAATATATTTAAATACATAGAAACTAACTACTCCAACAATGTTTGCACTGAATGTTCAACTTCTTAGTTTTTGTAACTCACATATATAGAAATATTTTCAGCATAGTTTTCATACTGCTTGTATGTATCTTTACATAATGTTCATTTATATTTTTCAAAAATGCACTGATCAGTTTTTATGTTTCGCCTAGGCAGGGCATGCGCTGTCTCGACGAAAGATGCTGTATACACTATAGTGGGGGAAGCTCCACCCACTTGCCGCCCATCTTTTCATTGGCTTTAAGCATAAATACTGCCTTATAATGGGTGTTTGTCTTCTTAGTCCCGTCCCCTGACGCCTATGTCTTCATTTTGATCCTTCCGAGGCTATCAGCCCCTTTACTGGAACACTGTTTGCTGCCCTGTGGTCCCACCCCCCGCCCCCCTCCCGCAGTTCACAGTTTTTTCGCCACCCCCTTATCCCCCCCACTCCCGTTGGTGCATTCTTAAATGCGAAAACTCCCTTTTGTAATACAATACGTATCGCGTAAATGCAAGTCGTATTGCATTGCAAATGCTTGTTTACAAAGAGTGCGCAGTCACAAGCATGCCCATCCCAAGAAAAGGAAGCGCAAACACCGGACGTGAGGCGTCTCGCACCTGAGAGTGTACGGGGCTCCCGTGCACCAAGGAGAGCCCCGCACGCCGGCCAGAGGAAAGCGGAGCTTCCCAATCCTCACAGTACGTATTAAAGCCACAACAATCATATTCTTTTCTATCCAAATCATTCCAATGCAGCAGGGTCTATTTATGCAGAGGTTCTTTCTGTCTTTGTGCGGAGTGAAAGCGGTTGTTTAATTCAGTACGCACTTCCAGCCCAATCCAAAGTTAGTTATGAAGGAATTAAAAAACGCAGCGGCATCCAAGCGCCACACCAAGACTAACACATGCACGTGGGCAGCCCTCGATGAGACGCGCCGGAAGCCATCTAGAGAAGCTCAAACAGTACTTTTCCATAGCATGCTTATTATTCAGTAAGGGAGTATAAATGATAGTGATAGGGTTTCTAAATGACTAGTGTGAGAAGCAAAATTTACAACTAGATCCACGTCTGCTGAAATTTTCTTTTTCGGTGTGCTTCAGGATCCCATGGACTGAAAATGGAATGAGGCGTAGGTCTTTAAGACAGCGTTCTTTTTTCTCTGCCCTGACTCCCTTCCTACTTCCTTACTCACACAAACTCGCCTCATGTCTCACGCATTCATGTGCAAGTGCTGATACCAGCCCCTCTGACCATCTGGCCCGGGATGGACATTGAATACATGTTTTCTTCACTAACAGGCATAATCGACTATGGAACACGGCATCCAAGCTACATTCTCAACCCAGGAACTGCCATTCCAGGTCACTGTAACATCATTGTCATCACTCACACGATGACACTAATGCACTCAACCAAACACAAGGTAATACCATGATCTATTTGGAAAAGGATAATATTGAACTGATTGGAAAGTGAAATTATATTAGCTCTGTGTGTTCGTGTCATTTTTGCACGTCCTCGCTTTCCTATGCAACCCGTGTTCTCATTACATGTTCATCACAGCTCTTGTTGTACCTGTCAGTACAACAAACACTGCTAGGCTGCAGCGCGCTCTCTCCAACGTTGCAGAATCTGCACTAGCTGTCAAGTTTCGGATTGCCCATCTCTCCCATGTTGCTGCAATTCTCTCTCCTGTTTTTGCCTAATTTTTCGCTGCACTTCTATTAATTTCACCTCTCTCGCACCCTCTCTCTCTCTCACACAGTCTCTCTTTCTCAGACACCACTTTCCCAAACAGACCTTTATAAGAAATGCTTTGTGAGTTCTTTATCAAACACATTCTCATGCACACATTTTCTCTCAAATGCACACCCAATTTATACTCACACACACATTTCTCTTGCACATGCTTTCAGACACCTCTCCCTTCTCTCACACACTATTTCACTCTCACAGACACACTCTCTCACTAAAGCTCTTTCACGCTCACTCTCAGCTTGCCCTATCTGATACATTCCATTAACAGTGACCCTCCAAATTTTGAACAGGTGAAAAAAATAATAACATTTTTGTTGTTCATTCTCCCCTTAAGTATGTTGCTTTAAGCAACCCCTAACTTTCAGAAGAATTCCATGTTAAAGAACAGTAGATGTTGTAGTACCCAGTATAATGTGCCGCATCCTTGGTAGCTATGCACTGAGAGGGTTCATTACTGTGGGCACAAGACTGCAGGGTTAAAGTGCTCCTGCCTGCAAACGAGTACAGCGGCGCGCTCTTTTCGGCCAAATGTCTGGGCTCAACGGGAGAACGAAGCTTCATCAAGGCAATGCGTGCCCTCAAACAGTGTTTGTAGGTAGCAAGCCTGTTCACTTCACCTTACTCAGAAATGTAGTATTCAATGTTCTAAGTTTTCATTAAGGGAAACTGCGTGCCTAATAGATAGCAACCTTAAGGCCAGCAAAGACAATCACACACACTAATGCATGTGCAGTTCATGGGATGTGTAGCAGTCAGTGCATTAGACCAGATAAAGCAAAGTGCTGATGGTATCCCTCGAATCCAAGACGCAGAATCTTAATTTAAACTGGCTGCTGTCACAGTGAGTGATGCCCTGGGTAGTAAAAAGACCAACATCATTCCTGATGCGGAATGTGACCTCTGCAGGATCCTCTCTGCTGCTGGGCACAGGTACCCCGAAGGTGTCTACTGCTGAGTTGTCTTGGTGCTTCTCGATGGCTCTGCCCTCACCCTCTCTGAGGCCGGAGTCAGATGACAAGGCAACTACAAGTTGGCAAGGATTCCCCTCCCTCCCTGTTTGAGCCAGGCATGTGTCATTGTATTGCTTTTCCAAATCTGCACTGCATCGAGGACATATTTTCATAATACACTAATATGGTGAAACTAATTGGCATGGCCAATGCTTGTCCTATAATGTGAACTATGTGTTTTAACTGTGTACATTCAATTTTAACGTGTTTGATCGCTCTTGCAGCAGGTTCACGAGTGGCGAGTGGGAGCCTCACGAGATCATAGAGTTATAAATGTCATTCTAATTTTATTGTGCGGTGATCATTTTCATGTGGTCATTTATTATTGAATGCTAATCTTTAATAATAAAGAAGTAAAGTATGTGTACTGTATTAATTAGTACGTTTACAAACGTATGGTTCTAGCGAGATGATCATAGGAGTTGAACACATAATCCCCTGCATGGACAACAAAGGGGCTGTACCTCCTGACTGGCTCTCGCGAGCCACTCGTGTGATCGTACATTTGGAATTAAGTTCATAACAGTGTATTTATGTCATTTTGAAGAACATAAGACATGAGAAGTGTTGCTTAAAGTAGAAAAACAGTGAGGGGCCAACTATGATGTCGGTTGGAAAGCTTCCGACTGCGAGTCAGAAGCTTTCCGACCGTGGTCGGAGGCTTTTCGACTGGCACGGTCAGTTTGCAGTCCGACCACCCTATTACGAAGTCGGCGGAACTTTAACCAGACAGTCTCTTGGAGTGGCTCCACCTTGTTCTCTTTACCAGCATGTCCTGCAACCTCCAGATCAAGTTCACTGTGTTCAGTGTCAACAGTAAGGGGGGGTGAGGGCGGTCTCAGCCCTGCCGCCTTTGCCTCTCTACCTTGTGCCACCATAGCCTCCGTACCTTGCCCTGATGGCAGGCTTGGATGTTTTAGTTCCACCCAGTGGAGTCACTGGATCATAAATGGCTGGTCTGGGCGAATCCCTTCTCTCATCCTTCTGCAGGCGAGCTGTCACTAGTCTCCACTGCACTGCCTGTCTCTCCTCTCTGGGGTGCAGGTCCACCTCAGCTGTTCAATCTTCTGCAAGCAGCCCGATCACTCTACACCACTGGCTTGCCTGAGGCCTTTTGCAATCATCTACATTCTCCATCTGTGACCATCAGTACTTCTCACAGTTACCCCCTGCCCCCACACCATGCCAATTAACAGTCAATTTCTTGTGATGAAACCCTCCTAACTTTATATCTTTGTCTGTTTCATGTTCATTTCCAAGACTGCTCACCGAACACCCCACACATTTCCTCCCTTTTTGAAAGGGGGGGCCGGATGTCAGTTCTCCTCACCTTTTCTTCGAGTCATGTTCGGTGCCACTAATTTATCTAGTCTCGGTGGGACCACATTTTCCTTCAGTTGTAGGCCGGTTTCCCGGGACTACTCTGCTCTCACCTTGTGCATCTGCTCTGCCGCTTAGCCAGGGTTTTTCTTACATTTAGTCACACAGCCAGGGCACAAGTTTTAAAAAAAATAAATGCCGGGACTAACCAAGCTAGGCAATATGCAAGTGGCATCATGGTGGGTGACATCACAGCACATGACATCACAGAGTGTGACATCGCTTGTGGCATCACAGGAAGTGGCATCACAAACCATTACCTCACAGGAATGACATCACAAGAAGTGACATCAGATTCTAAGACCTCACTCATATGTTTAGCAGGTCTATCATATAATTTGAGCCCATTACAATATTTAGCTAATTAGATTTTGTGTCAGAATTGTGCTAAAAAAGTGACACAACCCCAATGCAAATTCTGGGCCTCAGCTTATAAATGTATTTTTTAAATGTCGGCCACAAAGAAATTGACAACAATTAGAATTGTGGCAGTAAATCTGTGCTGTGTAATTAGTTGCAATGTCTACATTTTATTATAGCTTATGGAGTTAGGGCAACAGATGTATAGATCTTTGTGTGCCTTATACATTTCAGGGAATAATAATAATGGTAAGATAACTCTGGAGGTTAATGTACTTCCTAGAGAGAGCTTTGTTTTGTCTAGTTCCAGTTTTGAATCAAAGTAGCATAGAGGGTTACCAGATCTCCTGCAAAGCACATGATGTGACACACATATGACAGATCTTTTTATAGGTACATGGGTAAGTGGGTTACTGCTATTAACACTGAGATTCTTTTGTAACTTGCAGTTTATAAACTGTAATACTTCTCATATATTACAGTGAGCTATGGAGGACATATGACTCCTACACTTTGTAAACCTCACTGTTTTATGTAACACATCCAGTACATTCATTTACACACATGCGATTAATTGAGGGAGCAAGATGATTGGTAACAAGCTCAAGAAAGTCCTGGACAGTTTAATCACCTAGGCCTCCTTCCCTGAGAACTGGAAACAGGCGGAAGTGAGCTCCCTCCTTAAGAAACCATCCACCTAGCTAGCAGAATCGAGGAAGTACCAGCCCATCTCCCTGCCCCCCTTTCCAGTGAAGGTTTTCGAGAAGGCAAGCAACCAGCAACTCACTGAACACCTGGAGCACCACAGCCTCCTGAACCTCTCCCAATCAGGTTCCAAGCCAACCACAGCACAGAGACAGCCCTAATCGCAGCCACTGACGACATCAGGGACCATGCCGACCACGGCGAAATGGCAGCTTCATCCTCCTGGACATGTCAGCTGCCTTCGTCACTTTCTCCCATTGCATCTTAATCAACAGACTCCACCACATCGGAATCCAGGGAGACACTCTCAGATGGATCACCACATACCTCCCTGGATGAACCCAGAGAATCCATCTCCCATCGTTTACCTTGAAACCCAAGAAGATCATCTGCTGCATCCCCGAAGATGATCCCTCAGCCCCACACTCGTAAACACATACATGACACCCCTGGCTAACACTGCCAGATCACATGGACTCAACATCCTCTCCTATGCCAGTGATACTTAGCTCATCCTCTCGCTGTCAGAGGACCCCTTCACCACCAAGGCTAACTTCCACAGGTGTATGGGGAACATGGTGACCTGCTGAACTCACCCCTTCCCCCACCCCAACAGATCACGCCCACAACCTCAACATCATCTTGGACAACAAGGTATCTATGAAGAAGCAGGTAAAGTCAGTCTCATTTGCCTGCTTTCACACCCTATGCATAATCCTCAGGTGTGTTCCTTCCTCATTGCATTTGGAGCAAAGTGTGAGGTTCCAGAAGGCTCCCAACCAGGATACTAAAGCAAAAGAAGGGCTGATGGTCCCTTAACTGCGCCCTTTGTTTTGGTCTCAGCCAGAGTTTAAAATAACAAAGCTCCCTCGCCTGCACGTTGCTGCTCGGAAGGAAGCAGACATCATGCAAGCACTGCAGGACGCGTCCTCTTGTCTGAAAATGGCACATGGACGAGTTAACAGCTTCCACCCTTTTGTGGACGCATTTGTGACATGGATGGTGTTAAACTCAGAGGTCGTCTCGAGTGTGCTTGGGGAAATATTTCCATTATACCACTGTCTTCAGACTATTATAGTGTCCATCTCCAGCCTCCCTTGTCCCCCAAACACGTTCTTTCCACAAGGAGTCGTTCCAGGGGCGTTGTTACTTATGTCCTGCATGCATGCAAATCCGATGGAAAGTGAGGAGGGTCTTACTGTGGATGAGTTCGGATGTGTCCGATGGTCAGGCCGAAAGGGGTTTGCCACAACTTCAAGAGTATGAAGCACGGGGCCAAAAAATAATATTAAAATCTGAGGCCAATGAGAGATACAAAAGGGGCAATAATCACAGAATATCGGGATACTTATGAATTTTTGGCTCGTAGAAATGTTATTTTACGACAGACTATCCACCAAGAATCAAATAACTGAGCGATCATGCACAAGAATACTTTTTAACTTGTGCGGAGGGCGCAGAACCCTTTTCCGAGCCGATTTGAATTCAGGTTACAAAGCAAGAGCCGTCCATACAGCAGATCATTCCAGGCCCTTCGCAGCCAGGCTGGCAGCCTCCATTTAAATGTCACCCATGATAAGGAGACGAGGGCATGCCGCGAGCAGCATTGATCAAATTAAGACCACAAACGATTCGGCCTTGTCAGAGGAAGAGAGCCGGGACATGTCTGCACATCGACAGCTCGTTTTAATCAGAGGAGCTTGCCATTTTATAATAAGCTTGTTTTCTTTATTCCTTGCGTCCCAGTGACACCTTGCTGCTGCCTCCGCTGCACTTCTTGACCAGATCAACCTCTGAGGCGAAAAACAAGCAGTGAGAACGTGTGTGTCTCATTCCAGTCCTCCGTTCTTTTTTTATGTTAAAATGTTTGTTTGTTGACAATGTAACAAAATGCAATAGAAACTAAGGGTGGCATAGGATAAAGTGGCAGGGGACACACCCGCGCACCTTGGTTCACAATGCCTCAATTCATTCCTGATTCACAAAGATTAGTTGCCTTTATTTTCCATATTCGTCGTCGGAGACCTGTTTTTGGTAGGTTCTCCGATGGGGACCATAGTCAAGAGGCAGCATGGGTTCTCTGGTTTCTCACATGGAATTCTGCTGAAGATGCCTTGTTTTTTTTTATTTTGCAGTATCGCACTGAGCTCAGTTAAATAGGCATTACAAGTTTCAAGTTGATGGTGTCTGCAACCTGTTGTCAAATTATTAAGAAGCTAAATTTCACATAATGAATGGTAGAATTTGCATTCTTTGAACTCATAATCTCTCTTACCCGACACCATGGTAAAGACAACCCTGCCCAGTGCTTAATTTGTAAAAGAATGAGTGCCAGTGCCGAAATCTTTGCTCAGCAGCCCGCTGCCCATGGACGTCACTTAAGGGATGCCTGGGGTGGCAATTGCGACCCCTGTCTTGCCACATGCACCCCCTTTTGTACCCCAGAGGCAGTAAAGGCAGTGCCAAAAACACTGAGGCGGCAGGCTCTTATGGGAGTCGGTGTTCCACCCTTGTTTTCTGCCCATATTTTATTATACTAATAGTAAATAATAGTTTATTATTCACTAGTAGTTTGATAAAGCTGGAACGAAAACTCCTCTTGCAGATGATGTTAGTAAAAATTAAAACATTTTAAATGTCTGTTGTGTGCCTGCTTGTGGGTGAGGGTGTGTTTGTGTGAAAGACAGTATAAGTTTGTGAGCATGTGTGAGTGAGAATCAGTGACAGGTAGCGTGTGAGAGTCAGTGGCAGGTAGTGAGTGACAATGATTGATTGTCCGTGGGTATGAGTGATTCAGGGAGTGAGAGAGAGCGAGGGCAAGATAAGGAATGAGTGAATGGGTGTAAGTAAGTGAGAATGAACGAGGGAGTGTGGGTGATTGAATGTAAGTGAATGTGGGTAGAAAGTAGCATCTGCCGTTGGCCTGGCATACTGTTGGTAACTCATGGCTTATAGGTACGCAGGTAAAAACACTGCTGCTGGCATACTGGAAGCAATTGTGCGCATAGCATGCACCTGTGACAAAATTCTGGAGTTATTTTGTGGCATGATGATCACCCTAATAAGAGCTCACTTTTGCACCAGGGACATTTGCATCAACCCTTGCACTGACCTGTGCTGCCATTATTCTCTGCTCTTTTGGGGGCCGCACCGCCAGCGAAACACCGCGGACCTCCGGGACTCCAATTCCCGGCACCTCTTGCGGAGTGCACGCCGCCGACGAGGCAATCAAGCGCCAGGAGGAGCTCAAGAGGATTCCCGGGTTCCGCCTCGCGGGACGCACGCGGGCGAAGCCCGGGCCAAGGGCAGGCCCGTCTTAGCTCGTCCGAGACCGAAGGAGACCAGGCTGGGCCACCCCGTTGACAACTTTCTTCGTGTAAGCGGACCTCCTGACTGCTGGTATTATTATTGATTTTGTTTTATACTATTGCATAAATCAGGACAATGCGCAGAAACAAGCGAAGGGGTGGAGGGGGACCTGGTGTAGTGGGCACTTTGGACGCATTCTTATCACAGGCTGAATCCGTTTTAATCCACGAGATTCAGCTAACGGAAAAAAGACTCTCTTTAGAGCCTCAGAGTTTTCCTAGTGGAACTCTAACATCTGTAATAAATGTATTGTCACCACCTCAATCAAGCCCAAAACCCACCGAGTGCCCACGTAATGAATCCTCCCTGCCAGATTGTTTAATTAGCACCCCATCTACCGGTATTCCATCTATTACATCTAACCCCACTGTTAACAAAACAACCTGTCAGTTAAGGAGTTCAGCAGCGGTAGGCGGAGAGCATAATCCGAAGAAAAGGAAAACACGTACTCTCCCTAAAATAATACAACAGGCCTCAAAAATAGTCAAAAGGAAGCCTGTGCCTTGTGGACACCAGGGGGGGTCACAAGAACTGATCAATCTGGGTACCCAGGGAATAGGAAAAGAAACACTTATGAAAATAGCGCTGATGAGACTGAGTTTCTGGATAGGGTTGAGGCAAAATTAATGGCTCTTATAGATCCGTTAATGGTAAAACCTTGTCTAATTAGATGGCAAGCGTTATGACCTAATCAGATAACACGTTCCTGTGCCGTAGTGTGGCTTAATCAGATAACGGTTCCTGCATCATGGGGGTTTTCTGCCTCATGGGATGGCTGCTAGTTAACTTGTTAACCAGAATAGGGTCAGGAATAGGGGGATCGATACAGAACCTATAGGAATACATCACAATAGATTGTAGACTGACGAAAATGGAGCAGCAAATAATTAGCTCCCTTGGTCAGTCAGGCAAGCAAGGACAAGAACGTGTGGGTATGGTTGAGCCTAGACGAGATAGGCCTGATGACCCAAGACCATCAACTAGCGATGCTACTCAAGCTCCTCGCGTTGAGGAACTGTTTAGAAAATCCCTCGTCAAATTTAAATCAGGGATGACTCCGTTGGTTTGCGGACCCTGGCAAAATTGCGGGGAGGGGTTGTGAAAGCATGCACGTCACTGCACCTTCCACCTGAAGCAACCCCCTACACAGTGGTATTAGCTAACATCCCACTGCTCCTATTAAACACACATGAGCACTGGTCATCGCTCAAGAATAAAGCTCTACATTTGTTAAATGTTAAGTCGGGGGTAGGGAACGCACTTTTTAATGAATTTAAAATGGTGCAAAGAATTCCCTGGGTTGGTCATTCTCCTAAGATTTTCCCAAGAGACTGTGTGGTCCTGAGTTTTAGGTCCCCACGTCTAGTTGAGGAAATCCTGGATAGGCTTGGGACTAGCTATTGAGCTAAAGATGATATCAGCGTATTCCCCCTGGGATTTTTCGATCAACCACTTGGTAACCATACTAGAGCCAGGGGAGTTTTGAGGGATGCCCCTTGTAAGCAAGGTCCCTTTAACTATGCAGTTCCAACATTTAACAGGTTCCAAGTATTCTCCAGCCTAGAGGACATTGATTGACTTAGAGGCAAAGTATATGCCCATAGTCACCAAGTGCCCAAAGATACCCATATATTAATTACCCATAACAACGATGTACTCCGAACGACTTTATTAAACAAGAAAAGGCTGGATAGTTTATTGGGCAACAAATCTAGCCCGCGTGGCGAGGGGGACTTTGGTTCTCTGCAATTGAGCCAAATAATAGGTGAGGGGGTCCCAAGGACTGCTCAGGCACACCACCCAGGGCCTGAGCTGTGTAAAATCAATAAGTCTCACACAGGCCTTGCATTGAAGTTAGTCTCATGGAATGTAGCTGGGCTATGTTCCAAAATAACTTCAGTGGATGGGCCACTTTCGTCGAATTCCACGATATTATGACCTTCCAGGAAATTTGGGCCCTGGATCATGTGTATCGCCAGGGTTTTATAAACTTTTTCGAAACTGGCCCAAGGAGGTCCGAGGGGAAGACCAGCGGGGGGCCTGACAACCTGGGTAAGACAGTCTGACTGTTACAGGGTGGACGAACTGCTAATTGATTGTAGGGATATATTGGTTATTAGTCTAAAGATGCTAGAAGCTCCAGATTTGTTGCTTATTAATGTTTATGCTAGGGGTATGCAAGGTGGGAAGGCCCACCCCACTGTAGCTCTCCTAGATGCATTTCTAAATGATCATAAAGGTGTTAGCAATTTGATTATAGCAGGAGATTTTAACTGCTCCTTCGAGCCTCTAGATGATAATGATGTTAATCACTGTCATGAGGAGGATGCCCAGTGGAAAATACCACATCTGGCTATCCCGCCCATTAAAAAATGGACTGGGGCAGCCCTCCAGTTAATGGTGTTTTGCCTGGAACAGGTGGTAAGGGCTGTAAATGGAAGATCTCCTTCGGATAGGCGGGGTGCAGATACTTTTAACAATGGGCTCCGTAGCAGTCGTATTGACTTCATTTTTCTTAATAAGGAACTTTGGCCTTTTTTGCAAGACATGATAGTATGGGAGTGGGTGGGGAATGACCACAACCCACTAGTTCTCTCTATTCAACTTAAAGGCATTCTTATCATTCAAGAACAAGCTCCCGGACCAGCAAATGTGGAAATTCTCACAACAAATGATGCCAGGAGGGTCAAATGGGCAAAAGTAATTAATAATGTAGAGTATTTACAACAGATGAGGGAGCTAGTGATGAGCGCACTAGATACCCTCCAAAATTGTGTAACTCAGGAGGAGGTGAATTCTAAGATTTTACAGGTCCACAGTGATTTGTTTGGTAAGCGTAAATGCTTTTTTATTAGTAAGGGTAAACAACCAAAGTGTCGATTAGGCACTAAGGCTGCCATTTGGTACGGGGAATCATGCAGGCATGCATATCATGCCCTACTTAGGGATAAGATCTAAAAATCGGGTAGATATAAGGAAGGCCAGGGAAGGCTAAAGGCGGGCCCAACTGAAAGCAAAAAGGGAATAGGATGACCAATATTGGGCAGACCTGCTTGAGGCCTGCTCAGGGAGAAGCATGGTTGCCTTCTGGCACCCGGTGAAATGGGGTAGGGGAGAAACGAACCAGGTGGCTGAAAATCAGGTACCCCTGGTGCTTTGGGTATCCCACTTTAAGACTCAGTTTGCCATTATAAATACTCACCGGCAAACTTTTGAATTGCCACCTTCTGAATCTTTTCTGTATTTTACTAGAAAAGAAGTGGAAATAGCATTAACGGCAGTCCCAAGAGGCAGGGCGCCTTGGCCGGACTGTGTTCCGGCGGATCTGTTTCTTCAAGACATAGATATCAGGGCAACTTACATTCAGCTCCTTGTGAACGCTATTGCCAGCGGAACAACTATGCCCGATACCTGGTCAGGAGCAGAAATCGTTCCGATTTTTAAGAAAGGTGACCGCTCCAATCCGGGTAATTATAGGCCCATTAGCCTCATTGCTGTATACAGAAAGTTTCAGCTAGAATGGTACTGAGCCGAATCCAGGCCTGGATGGAGGAATTTGATATTTTGTCACCCCTCCAGGCTAGCTTCCGCCCATGCACCAGCACCATCGACCAGGTTTTTAGATTTATTTTGGTGTACTGGCGCGTGGTAATTTTAGGTGGGGGCACAAGTTATGCCGCATTTGTCGACCTTAAGTCGGCTTTTGATCTTATTCCCCGTGCCAAAATGTGGAGAATTTTTCAGGAACAAGGTAAGCCATTAGAAATTCTGGCTTTTTTAGTTAAATTACACAATTCAAATTACGCACAGGTACGCTGGGACACTAGGGGTAGTGTTACGCAAATGTTTCCTATCGACAAAGGTGTACATCAAGGGTGCGTTCTAGCACCTACCCTTTTTTCATTGTATACCAATCGAGTAGTCCAGTACTTTCAGAATTTTCCCACTGATGCATCGACATTACCAAGTCTGAAAATCCTCCTGCTTATGTTCGCAGAGTGACTCACCAAATCATGTCAGTTACACTGCACAGTAAAATCCCACAATGTGTCTTTAGGCACCTTTGCTCTAACTGCAGCAGTAATTATAACAGAAGTGCTTTAAGAAAGTGTATGACGGGTTGGAGTCAGACTGGAGCAAGAATGAAAAGACAGAGGTGAGCTGTTCCAAATCAACCTGAATCTATGGAGAAATGCTATGCCCCTATCACACCTTCGCCAAAGGACTCCTACCAATCAGCAAAGGCTAACACCCATCATCAATGCCTTCATCGATTCAGTCACATTTCCAAACACCTGGAAACATGCCACTGTCACGCTCCTGCTTAAGAAACCATCTGCTGACTCAGCTATGCTTTCCAAGTACAGACTCATCTTCCTCCTACCATACCTGGCAAAGGTCCTAGACAAACATCAACCAACACCTCAGCGACCCCCTCATCCATCACCAGCTCCTCAACTACACACATCCCAGGTTCTGGTTTGACCACAGTACAGAAACAGTAATAATTGCCACTAAAGATGACATATGCATGATTCTTGACAGAGGAGAAGCAGCAGCCTTCATTCTCCTGGACCTCTCTGTAGCATTTGACATGGTCTCATATTCCCTACTCATCAGGCTCCTGCACAAGATTGGTATTCAAGGACCCACTCTCTGCTGGATCTACTCCTTGTTAATGGATAGAATATAAGCTGTCTGCCTGGCCCTTTAATCCTCAGAAGCCCGCAAACTCATCTGTGAAGTGCCTCAAAGTCCATTAATTAGCCCCACCTCTTCCCCTCATACATGATCCCTCTGGCCAACTTCATTTGCTCATACAATATCACCATCCTTTTGTATGGAGACAACATGAAACTCATCCTCTCACTCTCTGACAAGACCCCCAACACAAGAAACACATTTGACACTTGCATGACCGAAGAATCCAACTGGATGAAAGCCAACTGTCTCAAGCTCAACACCAACAAGACCAAGTAGTGATCTTTGGCAAAAACACCTCCCCATGGGACTCCAAATAGTGGTCAGGCCCACACCCACAGCTATAACAAACACCAGGAACCTCAGAATAATCATCAACGGCAAACTAGACATAACCGCATGAGTCAACGCCATCCCTGAATCTTGCTTCAACACCCTGAATGTGCTGAGGAAGATTTTCAAATGGCTCCCAGGTAACAGTAAAAAGACTATCACTCATGCCCTTGACAACAGCAAGTTGGACCAATGGTACACCCTCTATGCAGGGATCACCAAGCACCTAACTAGAAGACTGCAAACCATCCATAACTCAGCAGCCATACTCATCCTCAACCTCCCACACAGAACTCACATCACACCACACATTAGGGAACTACACTGGCTCCCAATAAACAAACACACTCAGTTCAAACTCTTCACACACACATTCAAGGCACTATATAACTCAGGTCTCACATACCAAAACAGTTGCATCCCCTTTCACCAACCACCCAGACACATCTGTACGGTAGGACTCCTACTCACACATATCAAACGAATACACATAACCAGATCAGGAGAATGGGTATTCTCTTATTCGCTCTTAAAGAGTGATATGGCCTCAATCTCCGCAGTCCAGCCTCATCATCTCTTCTTGAATTCTTCAAGAAGCTGAAAACCTGGCTTTTCAATGAAGCAACCTATCATAGGCAAGGGTAGGCACACACATCTTCTCAGTTGCAGGATTTTCTTGTGGTTGAGATTGCACTTTGCACATTCACATAACAAAACTATTTACAGGGAATTCAGTTTACAGGACATAATAGTGATCTACTATTTCATGGAACTTCATGGGGTTGTGAGGGTTACACCAATCACCCATTGAGTTTAAAGAAAATCTAAAATTCTTCATCTGACGTGTCTATGTCTAAACAGAGGATGAGCGGCGGAATAATTCAAGAGGCCATGGGTAAGGTGTGAGGTCCTAAGCAAAG
Organism: Lissotriton helveticus; assembly: GCF_964261635.1. Taxonomy (NCBI): domain Eukaryota; kingdom Metazoa; phylum Chordata; class Amphibia; order Caudata; family Salamandridae; genus Lissotriton; species Lissotriton helveticus. The sequence goes on from NC_136065.1 coordinate 1,155,489,140, forward strand.
GCCACAGTAGGAAGAGCCTTTCCTCCAAAAAGCCTTTACCCTTTTCCAGCCAATTCCATTCTCTAAGTATTAGAAACGGGGCTTCTTGTTGGCTAGGGTATGCACCTAGGCGAGGCAGAACCCACCACTCTAGTCAGGGTAAGGAAGTTACCCAGCCAAGATAACCCCTGCTCAACTCCCATGGTAGCTTACACAAGCATTCAAGCTTATCCCAGAAGCAATGTGTAAAGCGTTTGAGCAACACACACACATACACACCTGTGACACAATAAATACACCACAAAAGAGACTCCACACAATACTATATAATAATTTATGATACGTTGTATATAGCACATAGACCAAAAACCACATAACTCACCTTGCCAAATAGACAATGACAACATCATAGATTGTGCAATAAAGTAAAGACTTATATGTTTCACACGCCATAAAAACACCATCAATGTACATATTATGCAGGTCCTAAAAGAATAATTGTTACCATGTCATTGTAAGGCATAAAACGACATACAACATAAATCGGGGAATAAAATGCAGCAGGAATGTTAGGAAAAAAAAAGACATGGATCATTAAACATCATTGCAAATAAATCGCCATACTTCACTGTAGAACGTACATCATCATATGTCATTATGAATTCCTAGGCCACAGTGCATCTGCGCACCGATTATAGATAATGCAATAACTTCCTTTAGCCCCAATAAAGCGCAGAAGCAGCTGCTCTCCTACTATATTAAATACAGTGAATGCAGCAGTTTTCCCTACATACACCCAGCCCTAAGCTGGGGCTCTCTTCAAGGGCTTGCCCCACAATTGACACAAAAGAGCAAGTGCCCCTCCAAAAGGTATGCCACAAGAGGAGGGAAGGGTACACACACTCTTCACTCCTCCCCCGCTTGAGGATCACCCAAGGCAGCAATGCCAGCACGGGTATGGGGCTGCCAAGGAAAGCCCTAAATGATAAGGCTGCTTCAGTGTGGGGTCAGGAGCACAGTGTTAGCCTCGAATGGTCTTAGACTTGGGCCAGTCTAGAGCTCTTTATTGCACTCACAGCAAGGCAACAACAGACTTCCCATGCAGCCACCTGCCTAAGGATCGCAGGGCCGCTCTGCTGGCACAGAAAGTGTCTTTTCCTTGCAATGCCTTGCTTTGGGGAGATGCCTCCAGAGAGAGTCTCAAATACATCCCTCAGGGATGAAGTCCACCCCTAAATATGCCGGCCTCACCAGGGCGGTACCAGTCATGGCGTCTTCTGCGAGGATCTCCCATTTGAATACTGAGCCTTGCCCAGAGGTGACATTAGCCTTGCTAGGTGATGCAGGACTCCAGAGCCAAGGCTTCCTTCAGCGTGGCCGGAGAGTGGTGCACGAAGACACACACAGGCTATGAGTAGGAGATATTCAACATGGCTTGGAGATTTAGGAACAGGATCGCTCCCCATGTTCTGATTAAAAACCACAAGGAGCTTCAGATATGGTTAAAATAAACCTTGCACTTCTCGCCCTGACCCAAAACGAAATCCAAATGAAGTGCTCACCATACACTTCTCTTGTGGTAAAGAACCAAAGAATTGAAGTGCTCATCAGGCACTAAGTTTTCAAAAACACAGGACAGGCCTCAAAGCCCTGGGTGATCATTGGTGGCACTAACGCAGGAGTGTAGGCAGCAGTCTAGCACACAGAGTCCTTTGCGGTTGAAGAGGCAGTCCTTCTTAGCAGGTCAGTACAGCAGAGCAAAGTCCAAGTGGTGGTTCCTCCTGACAGCCCAGCAGTTCCTCCTGGCAATGTGCAGAATGTAGAGCCAGCAGCATCTAGTTACAAGTAGCAAGTAGTGTCTAAAATCATAGGGTCAGACTCCCTGTACTTCTACTAAAAAATTATTTGATCTGAATGTAACTTCAAACAAATTTAACACCCCCATTCAATCCCAGCTCTGGCTCCAGACACACTACAGGGAGGTGGATACAGTATTGTGGGAGGACAGGCACACCCTTATTCAGGTGTCAGAGGCAACTCCTCCCACCACTCTAACTCAGAAAGGCACAGCAGGATATGCAGGGCACACCTTAGCTCCCTCTGTGAATGTCTAGAGTGAATGCACAAAACAGGCCCCTATCAGTCTAAACTAGATGTTGATATGAGTCAGGCTGCAAAGCACAAAGAGCCATAAGCACACAGAAATGCCCACTTTCTAAAAATGACATTTCTAAAGTAGTAATGAAAAATCCACTTTCATCAAAAAAGCAAGACAAACAATAGGATGTTTGTCACTTCCAGGACAAGCCACACAACAAAGGCACATGTCCTACTTTTTACCTTCACAGCACACTGCCCATAAAGCTACCTAGGGCCTACCTTAAGGGTGACCTATATGTGGTAAAAGAGGAGTTTCAGGCTACGCAAGTAACTTGAAATGCCTGATCACGGTGGCAGTAAACTGTGCATTCAGGCGCTACAGTGGCAGAGGCCTCAGACAGGTTTGATAGTCTACTTCTATGGGTGGTGCAAGCAGTGCTGCAGGACCATTAGTGGCATTTAATTTACATGGCCTGGGTATATAGGATAGCACTGTACAAGGGACTTACTGGTAAATTAAATATGCCAAACAGGTGTAGACCAATCATTCAAAGTTTAAAGGAGAGAGCACATGCAGTTTAGCACTTATCAGCAGTGGTAAAGTGCCCAGAGTCCTAAAGCCAACGACAACAGGTCAGAAAAAAACAGGAGGAAAGCGAAAAGTTTGGGGATAACCCTGCAAAAAGGGCCAGGTCCAACACTTTATTTCAGAAGATTGTAAACCCAGGATGAAGTGCATCTCAAGGGAAGTCTTGCTGGTGTCTATGACTCAGAGTTGCCAACATGTCATTTTTGGAGGATAAGAAGGAGTCCATATCATCCACCAAACAAAAACTTTCCAGCTTATCTTTTGTGAGAGAGGAAAAAACTGTCACAGTCCATGAGTGGAAAGACTTGGATAAAATGTCACTTTCAATCTTAACTCCATTCTCTTGAAGAAGAAACGGAATCCTTGCCTGAGACTTTGTCATTCAATCAATTCATAACACAATAGAAAAAATGATGTTCATATAATTGATTTCGTACACAATCAGTAAAAAATGCAAACTTTCATTAATAAGCAATACTGCAGGGCGCACTTATAGCTGCTTATAGCAAAGAAAACAAAAGCTTCAGTGGAAGACTATGGATGACAGTTGTGAATGTTAATTTTTAAAAGGTTTTTCCTAAAAAAAAACTTTAAAATTCTCCAGAACAACAGGTAAGCTGCAAATTTGCATAGCCTATTAATAGTGTGCCATAAAATAACACAGCTTTGTTATTCATACTAGTTTCTTGCTTCCAAAAAAGTGGCAGTGTCCACTGCCTATGTGATACTGTATAAAAAAGCACCCCTAAAAATGCAGGAACGTTTCATGTATTGTGCTTTAAATTTACAGGAAGATATGAAACCATCAGCAGGGAGTCAGAAGACCATTGTAGATGTACGGTTTGGTTGTATGTAACAAGATAAAGGGGGGGGGGGGGGGAATCAGAGGTATTTGTTTTCCAGAACTTCTGCTCCCTGTAGTAATCTCAAACCAAACAAAGGGTAACTGTTCCAAATTTGGGCACAATAGTCATCCATCCACATCAAAAGAAAAGAGAAAAGAAGTGGGAACAAGAAAAACCTAGGTCTAAGCCACACAAACTAGAGGCAAGCACAAGTCTTGTCTCTTGATGCCCTCACACATCCCGAGGGCTGTCATACGTCATCATCGAGCATTGCTCCTTGTCGGGCTCGTGCTGCGATGCCTTACGGGTCCCCCAAAGGGTTGCTTTAGCAGAGATCTTTTATTGGTAATGCCGTATGATGAGTGAGCGTGTGAGATAAAGGTTTCTGGAAGATAGGTGAGTGAGTAAATGAATGGTAAAACTAGCTATGGGAGACCAGGGAGAATTAAGTTTAATACATAGGTTTCCTTGCCAGGTTAAAAAACCTGTAAGTTGTGTATTACAGATGGAGCATTATGTGCCTCAGTAACTTTCGGTTAACATGTTTCGCACCATCTCAATGGTCAGTACGCTCCCTGGTGCTTCTACAGGACCAATGAAGTGAATGAAAGAACCCTCAGTGGGTCACGAACCCTGATAAAAAAGGAACAGTCCACCCTTGTGTAGAAACTATAAGGTGGCTTCAGCTCCATTAAATGACGGCTTCTGTTGCAACCCAGGAGTGAATAAGGAAAAAAGTGAAAAATACAACTTAGGAGTTAATAAAATCCTCTGTGGGGAGATGGTAGAATGCATTTCTTCATGACTGCTCAAAGTGTAAAAGTGTAAAAAACGACTATTGTGCCCACATTTGGAACATTTACATTTTGTTTGGTTTGAGGTTTGGTTGTATGACAAACAAAATACCAAGCAGAAAAATATTGCTGTACAAAAATATCATGGCTAAAAGATCGACCACAAAAATATTGAATTTGCATATATATAATTTAATATATAATTGAAAGTGCACACACACATATATTCATTTAAATTATCAAATGTTCCTGGATGTTATAGTTAGGAAATATAATTTAAAAAGCTTAGATATTCACATAATAAACTAAAAGTTACAAGAACATTATAGCTTGGAAATAGAATTTAAAAAACATAGAAATTCAATAAAAGAAAACAAAGGCTACATGGACGTTATAGTTAGGCTTAGAGTTCACTCGCAGAAAACTATAGAAATTCAGCAGTTGTAGTTACCTGGGCTAACTATAACTTAAGCCCCAACAATGCACTGCTTATAACCTCACATATTACATAATTAATGACATGGGCAGTGACATCACTATTGACATCTCAAATGACATCATTGATGTCATCCAGAGAACCACTCACACACCCACTCACACTCTCGTATGCTCACTTACTCACTCATACATCCACTCACTCACTCATACACCTACTCATGCAACTAGTCATTAGTTCTTTTATTATGAGAGGGGGCCATGTGGTCCCCCTTCCCCATGCTGATTTCAGCTTGAGGGACCCCATCTCCCGGGGTCAGGCCTTTTTGTAATGGTGGAAGAGGGCTGCATGGTCCCCCTCTCTGTGGAGCCTGGCCCTGGTCATCTTTCTGTAGGTGCCCTCAGGGCATCCACTTTCTACTGGGACTGCGGGGGAGCAGGAAGGCCCATGCAGTGTCTGACGCTGCTAAACATGAAGCTCCCTATGTCGGAAAGCAATTTTGCTCTGCTTCCAGCAAGCGAGGGCATTTCTGAGCTCTCACTTGCTGGAAGCGGAGCACTTGCTGTGGCTTGGCGGGAGAAGTAAAGCTCCCACCAAGCCTCCCCAAACAGCTTTGTCCTGGGGTGGGCACCACAGGACACAGCAAGAGCCGGCCCTGGGCGGTGGTAGTCCCAAAGTCATCTTTAGCTCCAGCAGGAAGGGTGCATACCCTCTCCTTTCTTGTATTAGAGCCTTGTCTAGGGAGGTAGTGATCCCCAGGGCCGAGAATGGCCCAGGAGGGGGACCAGGCATAAATATATTACCTATTGGAAGTTATAGTTAGGACCTTGAGTCTTATTTATGAAAGTCTTGTGTCATCAGAACGTCATACAGCCACTTATACATCCACTCAGAGACCCAGAAAACCACTAACATACCCACTCATACACCTACTCACACACCCACTCACAGACCCAGAGAACCACTCACACATGCAATCACAGCCCCAAAGACACTCACACACCAATGTACCCACCCATGTAGCCACTCACACTGCCATTCACAGACCCACACAGCCAGTCACACATGCACTTACACACATACCCCATACTCACACACCCACTTATATACCAACGCAACCAACTTTCATACCCATTCGGCCACATAGACACCCACAAGCAGACCCACAAAGGCACTCACTCACCTATTCAAACTCTCATGCAACTCCTCACACAACCACTCACATACTCATACAGCCAGTCACACATGCTTTCACACAGAGTCACACACACCCACTCATATATCCACATTTACACACCCATACACCCACTGACAAACTTGTGCAGCCCCTGACATACCCATTCACGGATCCAGAAAATGACTCACATACCCATACAGTCACTGATACACCCACTCAGAGACCCAGAAAACGACTCCCACTCCTACTCACACACTCATACACCCACTCACACACCCACTCAGAGACCCAGAGAACCACTCACACACCCAATCACAGCCCCAACAACACTCACACACCCACACAGCCACTCACACACCCACTGTCAGACCCACACAGTCAATCACACATGTACTGACACATACACCCCACACTCACAAAACCATTTACATACCTACACAACCACTTGCACACCCATGCAGCCACTCATGCACTGACTCACAGACACACACAGGTACTCACTCACCCACTCTCACATCTATGCAATGCCTCACACAACCACTCACAGCCCCACATAACCATTCACACATGCAGTCACACCGACCCACATCACACACTCACACATCTACTTACACACCCACACAACCACTCACACACCCATACAGCTACTGACACACCCACTTAAAGACCCAGAGAACCACTCACACACCCACTCACAGACTCACAGAGGCACTCACACTCCTACTCACATACCCACATACACACCCCTGCAGCCACTCACAGACCCAAACAGACACTCACAGACCCACATGCACTGACATACCCTCCCCAAACACACACACACACTTACATACCCACACAACCAATCACACAGCCAGGTTACAGGGATGATATAGTGAAACTATAGCATTTAAGATAAGTGGAATTTCACTGACAAAACAAAGGTTTCAGGGCCTTTTTGGTTAGGAGACGGCATTAAAAAACAGAAATTCACTGAAAAAAAAGTTACAGGAACGTTATAGTTAGGAAATAGAACTAAAAAAACATAGAAATTCACTAAATATACAAAGGTTGCAGGGATGGTATAGTTAGGTCCAGATTGTACGCACAGAAAATGATATAAATTCAGCAGTTATAGTTATCTCAGGTAATACCAACTTGCGCCTTAACCATGCACTGCTATTTACCCTTCATATTACATCACTCATGACATCTTCTATGACATAAATGATAATTTCTCTGCACATGGCAGGGATTCAAGTTATAGTTGCCTTGGGGCACAAGATATAGTTATGTATAGAGTTGGGAGCGGCAATTTAAAATTGGACAAGTGAGCCATTATTCCTTGCGCCAATTTGCTCCCATGAGAAGTCAGACTCCTGCCGGAGCAAGCAAAACCAACAACTTCAGATAAATTACAAATTCAGGACTCGGGGACTTTGTACCCCTTCCTGAAATTGCAAACAAAAAGATATAAGGGATAGAGTAGGGGTAACCTGCCCTATAAGACCCCATGGAGGGGCACATAAGGGCCCACCCTGGGGCCAAAAACAACACAAAACAAACAAATCAGCAAAAATTGTTGCAAACCCATGGGACTCCTGCAAGATAAAAACAAATAAAATGGGGGCTGATGCTGCATTCCTTAATTACAGGCCCCGGGCAGCCTGCCCCTGGGACCGGATTCAATAAGGAGAGGGGACCATGAGGGCCCCTCCTTGATCCTCCATAGGCCCTTGGGACCCCATCCATGTGCAGATGTCATTATTAAATGGTGGGTGGCCACATGGCCCCCCTTTCTGAGCCCTCACTGGCCCCAGGGAGCCCAACCCTGAGATCAATGTTTTTCAATAAGGGAAGGGTGGCCAAATGGCCTCTAAATGCCCAGGGAGTCCATCTCGTAGGGGTGCTAAATTCATATGTGGCCCCCAGCGTTGAACCCTTAATTGCCCGGGTTCCAATCCCACATCCTGCTCACTATGTCCAGAGGAGCTGGCTCTGAGCATGGAGGTCATGGGACTCTCCGCGCAACCCTATCAATTGTGTGCAGAGGGCCCTGGCATTCACCTTTCAGTAATGCAGGCACCAGAAGATGGGGTATCCAGGGCCGTAAAGGCTCAGTGAGGGGGCCACCCAGCTCCCTTCCCTATGTTTTAAGTAGTGGCCCTGAAGGATTGAGTCCCCTATGCATAATAAATCTTAGGGAGGGATGACTCATGGCTCCCATCCCCTATAATGAAAATACATTTGGGGGATGGGGTCCTCAGGGCCCAATAAGGCTTAAGTAGGTGGGCCACATGCCCCCATCCCCTTTAATTAAAAAAAAGATTTCACCCCAGGGGTGGGGTCCCTGGGTCCTATAATGGCTTAGGTATTGTGTAACTATGCCACACTCCCCGTTAAAAAAAGGCCCTGGGGTGTGGGTCCTCGGGGCTTAATAAGGCTCAGAGAGGGGGTCTCATGGACTCCCTCCCCTTTGAAAATACATAGAGCTTTGGGGAGGGGGGTCCCTGAGGTCTAATGAGGCTTGAGCAGAGGACACATAGCCTCCTCCCCTTTAAAAGAGAGAGGGTCCTTGGGGATGGGGTTCCCAGGGTCTTGTAAAGGCTTGAAATTGGGGCTCCATGACCCCCTACCCTTAAAGAATTGCCTGGAGTCTGGGGTCCCCAGTGCCTAATAAGCCAATGGGAAGGGGGCACTTAATCTTCCTCCCCTTTGAAAAACAAATGAGCTGGGTGTGGGGTCCCTAGCGCCTAATGAAGCTTGGGAGAGGGACACGTGACCCCTTCCCCTTTACAAACAAAGGCCCTGTGGCCAACCTCCCCTGTACACCGCTGAAGGTAATAAAGGATTACATTATAAAAACTCTAGAAATTTACTGAATCACCAAACGTTAAGTAACGTTATAGTTAGGTGTGATACAAAAAGATCTGTTTTTCTCTAAAAACAATAAAATAATAATTAGAATTCACTGAAACAAACAATGGTTAAAATAACGTTATAGTTGGGTGAATATGTCACTGATGAAATTTACGTTTTGAAGTAAAAAAACACAAATTCATTGCTTATAGTTAGCAGAGTTAACTGTAACTTGCGCCCCTACATGCACTTCTTATGACCTCACATATTACATCAGTCATGACATGTTCTATGACATAATTTATGACATCCATTATGACATCTGAAATTACATAATTGATGGCATGACTAATGACATCACTGACATCGTCCTTGCTTCTTTTGTACACTTTGGTCTATAAACGGATCGCATAATAGCTATGAAAGTAAATACAAAATACCTCAGAATAATATAAAGAATCATTACTAATGTCATACATACAACACCCCTTCTGTAAAGCAAGCTTGTGTTATGTGCAAAACTGACCCTATACCATACACCTCATGGATAGCAGCGTCCATGTTGACTATGAACCACAGATGAAAGGGTAACCTATCCTGCGCACAGTGTTCAATATGCATACCACTGTTCAGGGAAAACCAAGTTCCTCCAAGATACTGAAGTCTTGTTGCATAATTAATGCCCTACTGTGGACAGTCTTTACCTGTATCAAACCCATTAACCTACATTGAGAAATTAAGTGGATATAAGTAAAAGAAATATGTACTGTTAACAATGTTTACTCAATGGAGAACACAGAGTAGTAAATAGTAAGTGTACACTCTATGCAAAACTTCTACAAAGAGCAACTATTCACTTACAATAACTAAGGTCTGAAGGTGCTAAAGATAATACTGCCTGCAGCCTTCATACTGTGGTAAACACTTTACAGATAGCCCTCTTCTGAAGCAAAACAATCGCATTTACATAGGTTAGTACCTGGTGCACACAGTCTTCTTTATAAATTAGAAATTGTCATGCTGAGACAATTCTGTATAATATCTCAAGGCTGCTTACAATACTTTGTATGTAGTACGTAGAATCTTTGCCCTGCTGGAAACTTTTTGTGCAGTACTAAAATACTTGTGTGGAATATATTAAACACAAGTTGTCAACTGTTACTTGTACATATTCTTCAATACAATACATTTATAACATGTTCAATACCTCCTCACATTTATGGTGCATTAGGAGCACATGCATTTTCAAAACACTTGCATCGATTAGCTAGTCACAGGCTGTACACAATTAGATAAAACAGTAACATGGGAGTAACCAGCCACTATGTAATCTATGAAACTAATTAACACAGTCATTGCATGATGTCATAAATTATATAATTTGAGATGTCATCAGTGATGTCATACATTATGTCACAGGTCATATCATGCGTGATGTAAATATGTAAGATTGTAAGCAGTGCATGGGGAGGACAAGATATAGTGAGCTCTGCTAATTATAACTGCTGAATTTCTGTGGTTTTATTTAGGTAAAAATTTTAATATTGTCACTGTCGTATTCAACTAACTATACCGTTACTTTAACCTTTGGTATTTTCAGTGAATTTTTAAGGTTTTCTTAAACAAAAACATCTTTTTATCAGATCTAACTATAACGTTACTTTAATCTATCTATCTATCTATCTATCTATCTATCTATCTATCTATCTATCTATCTATCTATCTATCTATCTATCTATCTATCTATCTATCTATCTATCTATCTATCTATCTATCTTTCTGTCTGTCTGTCTGTCTGTCTGTCTGTCTGTCTGTCTGTCTGTCTGTCTATCTATCTATTTATCTATCTATCTACATGCAGATATAGCTATGTAGATAACATGATGAAGGATCACTAGAAAACAGCCAGCTAGCAGCCAGGGCAAAACTGTGGATCCCAATGGATACAATGAGTCACAAACAAATGGAATATCCAGAAAGAAGTGACTCAAACAGATAGACTCACCAAAGAACAAATTTAAATTTCCACACAAAGTTTCAGCTTCTGCCTTCCTCAGGTAGTACAAGATTGTTTGCTCAGTGGCTGCACAGCCTAAACTGCTGGATTATTAAAAAGCATCATGAGTGAAAATTCCATTTGGAACGTGGAATCATTGCCGTACTAAGATCTCTTGAGATATGCAGCAATCCGATGGAATTGCCAGTGATTTTCATTTCATCTGGATGTAGTGATTTTATATGGCACAGTACATCCAGAGGTTTTTTTCTGGAGTCCATTGATCACAATGACCTCAAATACCATGTGGCCTGACATTTTTGTGATAAACATTTCAGTGATCATAACAAATTGATCTTCTATGTCATCAAACATTGCCAGCCAGGGCAAACACATCTAATTGTGTTTCATTCAGTGTTCTGTTATAGGAGGAAAGGAATGGGTACTCAATTGCATTCCAGTAACCAGGTTGGATGAATCCTCCAACTCTTCTCTTTGAAGTACACCGCAGTGTTTGTTGCACATCAGTTAAGACTTACGCACTTTTTCCTTCCTTGACTATTTTTGCACTGTACCGTGGTACCATCTGAAACATCACATTATTATAAATTATGTATGTTGTTTGCGTTAATGGTCACTTGACCTGTGTTGCCATTTACTCTATAGATAAACTCCATATGCATTACAGTTCTCATTGCTGCCCACTTGGGCTTGATTACATGTGTATCTACAAGATTTGTCCATCTGGGCCAGGCTGTATTTGTAATTTTTTCTTACACGCACGCGCCGCACTCTGACAATGAATCACATGGTCCTGATAATTGCACTAGATCGGATTGGTGGGGGATTTCTCTACTGGGTTTATACCCACTTTGTGTTTTCAAGCAGGACTGTTTTTCTAATAAGAAACCTCTGCACATCTTTTAGTGTTTCATTTGCCTTTTGTGTGACAATCAATCTCACTATTTATGTCTGTATATTATTTTTCGCAAGTTATATACCCTTCACTGAACTTCAAATGTCTTTTTGACCTGCAGTGTTTTTTATTTTTTTGACATGCATACTCTTTTCATATCCCCCTTTTTTACTTGCCTGGCTTCACTTTCAAGACTCGGTTTCCTGTAATGCACCTACTCACCTGTGCAATTACTTGCTGATGTACACAGTGGCCAGTGTATTTACAGCTTACCTACATTGGCACATACACATTATGGTATATTTATGTGGTTCACACTGTGCCATACATGCATACTTAATTCGTCATTTTTCCTTACGGGACTTGCATTCCCACAATGCACTTTCTCTGTGAGAGCAAGTATTCACTGCTCAGAACAGTTGCTTGTGTATTCAGCACTTACAAATGTAACCAAGTCTCAGGTTGCATGCTTTTCCCTAACGCTCCTTTTCAGTTGTTATACACACTTTGATTCCTTTTTACACATCGGTTTCATGCGTGGTATGTCTCTGGTATGCACGCTTAACTTTAACTTTTACTTTTGGGACATGCTTTCCCATAATGCACTTTCTCCGCATGAGCTGTTATCTGCTTCTGACAATAGTCACCAGCGTATTCACTGCATAGAACTGCTGACATATACATTATTACTTTTTTATTTTCAGTGTGCATGAAAATGAGTAGTATACCTATTGTCAAATATTACTGATTATGGCTTATATCATGTTTAGATGGCGCTCATGTTCTCACTGGGTTTTTGAAGCACTTTGTGTCTTTCCTTTATGTTTACTGTATTTGTATATATAATGTGAAGGAGTTTTGAATAGTAGCTATGAGTTTCTGGTATCCTGATATTCCCTATTTAATACTGCAGACTACCACCAACCAGTGCTTGATTTGAGCTAGTGGTTTCTTCCGGTGCTCAGTACCGGCACTTAATTGTCACCACCAGCACTTATGGCAGTCTGCCACATGGTGGCACTGTTTGTCTAATCTAGTGATCAGTGCAACAACATTTGTTTTTTAATTCCATATAGTTTGAAAATGACTACTATAATAATAATAATAATCCACATTTGTATAGCGCACAATCACCCGTTAGGGTCTCTAGGCGCTGGGGGGCCGTCGGGAAGATTAAGCAAGCTATTGCCCAGAGTCGCATGGTGCTGGGCTAACCTGCCGCCGGAGCCGGGGATCGAACCCTGATCCCCAGATTCCAGCGTCAGTCGCCCTGGCCGCGGCGCCACACCTCTCCCTACTATCTGTCTTCCAAGCCATTCTTATAGCGCTGGGGGCCTGGAATAGTTTTTGAACTTCTTGTCAACTGCACAGCATTGTCTTGCGGGATCTGGTGCACACGGATGTGGGCGCCGACATAGGTCTGAATTTCACAAGATACAAATAACCATATAGTTTGGACTAGGAGAAAGAAAAAACCCTGCAAGAAAATAAGATATTAAATATTACAAAAAGGATATGCAATTTGAGTGCTGGTCAAATCATGTGGTGGACACCAAACACCAGTCAATACAGTTGTTACAATATTTCAAGCCCTGAAGAAGTCTCTCTTATGAGAGAAAACATATAGGCTACACTGGAAAGAAAAATGTATGCAAAGATTTCAATAAAGGTTTTGCTTTTGTTCACTATGTTAAATGTAATAATGCATAATTGACTTATATTGTTCATAATGGATGGTGTGTGCTGATTATTTTCGTATAAAGTCTAAAATGTTATACTTGTAGGTGTATGATAGTTAGCAGTTGTGGTGGTACCGTCATTGGCAGGGCTAGCAGGGGCAATGGGTGGTGTAAGCTGCCGTGGCCTCCTAACGAGGGCCCTACCACTTATTTATTTACAAACTAAGCACTGCCACCAACATACATTTTCTTCGGCCAAAGCTAGCCTGAGATCAGTTAATAGGAGCATTGCTAAATGTGCTGTATCCTAAACTTTGCAATGAAAAACATGCCTGAATAGTTGTTTATATAGAGATGAGCTTTGAGGCCACACTAAATGAAACATTCTGGCACCCTATAAAAACTGTGTTTATAATATCTATTAGATCCCGGTCTTCTTCAATTTCATCTTTGTTATTTCATGAATACGTGGATGTGGGCAAGATCATGCACGGAGAACAATTCAAGCCACTAGTTTCTCAGGTTACTCTCTAGACATTGTATATTAGGTCATATTAGGAGATCATATGATAAGAGATACAAAGATGTTCCTCCTTTGGTTAAAAAATAAGAAGAACCTATGACTCCACCTGAACTTCCCTAAATTGTGCTTCTCCCCTGATCTGATTGTATTCAGTCACAAGATGGACTAGTACTTAAACAAAAATGTCATCTATGTGTACAGAATATGAATAGGATTTCTTCTACAAGCACAGGCCTGTATGAGCCATCAAACAAAAGCATCATGTTTGGAAAACCATTTATTTACAATAATTTGCAATAAATAAATAAATAATTGGTAATGCCATGCTCTGACAATTTTAAATGCAGGCATGTGCAGTATTTTCAAAAATATGGCACCAAACCCTGCGTTTACCCCAGCGCTGGTGCGAATAAAGCTGCCTAGCACCAGTGCAGTCAACCTTGCACCCTGTTGCAAGGGAGCCTGCACTGCAGGGGTGGGTGTCCCTTCCTGCGTATACACAATCTTTAGAGGCAATTTACTGTTTCTATGAGTGCTGCAGAATGCAGCTGATGGAGCAGGGTTTTGAGAAAATAAAACCTGCTCAGATTGAACCCTCAGTAACATTTCATTAACAGTGTGCTGTGAAAAATATTATAAAAAATGCTAAAATAAGGGAAAATGCTTTTGCGCATGCATGAACTAATGCATGAAAACTAGGCTGTAAGAGCTTTGATAAAAAGACTAATGCTGTTTATGTACAAGTTAATAATAAATGCAAGGAATACCATGGGTTGTGCATGGGTTAGTGCAATGCTGGGATGGTGCACAATGAAATACATTTTATGAAAATAATGTTTGTGCGTGTTCTCTGTAGAAAAGCAAACATGGGCCTACACTTCTGTATGCCACTTTGGGGTTAATATTTGCAAGAGACATAAAATGAATAAAAGTGGACTGTGAATGGAAAGAAAGAACGCAAATGCATGGAAAATTACCTTCATGGTGTACTGACTGATTGCCAAGCTTCCGAAGAGAAAAAATTATTATATCAGTGGAAGCGAACAACTTCCTCCAAGAGATGGCAGAAACAAACAATGGAAGCGCAGATATTTGCAACATGTAGAGAACTACAGGAAATATTTACTATGATTGTGTTCAAAGTTGTTACCTGGGAAGAATCTGTTGTCATGCTGAATGTTTAGGACAAAGGGATATTGAATGAACTGGTTATGATGAGAGTGGTGTCACAGTACACACCCGTTCTTAGCCAATGAGAAACAGAGTTTGTTCTCATATTGAAACATTCGTTGGTTGGCCATTTTGGTTTTAGGGTATAATTGAAAGTCCCTGGAGGGTGTGGTTTGGGTAGGCTGGTGTTTATTTAGAGGGAGATCGTCGCTGTCGTCGGTATGCTGTTCCCAGATAGCGGCCTACCTGTTTCCTGATTCCTGACTTAGGGGCCTATTATCAAGAAACGGCGTTAAAATTATCACCGCTTTAGTGGCAGGAAACTTGCAATACACTGAACCCTAGCGTGAAGGGATTAGTTAGGTAGTGTAAATGGCCTATGTTTATGAAAAATTATTGATCCATGATCGCTGGATCACAGCCCAGATAGAAAGAGCAAAATATGAGGAGAAGTTAATAATTTATCCTTGTATCGCCTGCATAAGTCCAGGTTTTACTTGGCCTTAGTTTTTGGCAATGCCCCATCCCTGTAAATATGGGGCAGCGTAAAAAGACAATGGGTTTTGCAGCGGAATGCCCACTGCAACACCCATTGCACGCCCCTTTCACGCTACATAAAGCATGAAAAGGGGCCTTATTAACAAATCTGCATTAAAGTCACATTAAGTGGTTTAAAGCCGCTTTGTAAATAAGCATAATAGGTTATTGGACGGAGCAATTTTAGTACTGAGAAAGGGCAGGAGCTTTGTTGGCTTGGAAGGCCAAGGCGGATAGGTCTCGTATTTACATCCCAGCACTAACTATCAACGCTCAGGGTGATATCTCAAATAAGGCTGACGATATGCAGGCTTGTTTAATCTCCCTTTTCTCGGAATTATATACGGAGGAAATAAGACGAGAAGATGGGACGTTAAAGCTTTGGCTGGATAAGTTAGAACTCCTGATTCTCACCCGAAATAATAGATGTCGTGATTACTGAGGGTGAAATAAGGGACCAACTAAAGCGCCTAAAAGATGGGATGGCAGCCGGACCGGACTCATTACTGAGCGAGCTGTCCAAGGCAATTGTCGATGAAATAGTCCCAGAAATTATATAATTGTTTAACTCTATTTATAATGAGGAAGGGCAAACACCTAGCTTTTGGAAGGAATCGATAATAACGCTGACTCTTAAGCCTGCAAAGGACCCAAGGAGCGCTAACTCATATCAGCCCATCTCCTAGCTAAATGTCGATTATGAAATCTATTCTGGTATTTTGGCAGGGAGATTGGCAAAAGTAGCCTCCCAACTAATCCATTCAGACCAGAAGGGATTTGTCCCCCAAAGACAAATCCAGGAATGACCTCTGTCTTTGATAGGGACTATCGACCTAGCAATCACAAGATTGTTTCCACTGGCGTTAATTACTATAGATGCCGCTAAGGCATTCAACTGCGTCAGTTGGGCCTTTTTGTGGGCGGTTCTGGAGTCGATGGGTTTTGATGCAGGGTGTATTAATGCTATAAAAAAAACTGGTAACAATGCCCCACTGCTAATATATTATTGAACGGTGCCTTGACTAAGAGCTTCAAGATCTCCAGCGGCACGAGACAGGGTTGCCCCCTGTCCCCTCTTTTATTCGATATTTATATTGAACCCTTGGCTCATCTCCTGTGAAAAGACGATCAGATAGTACCTATTCATTCACTTCCTACCCGCAGTAAAATCGCACTATTCACAGATAACCTGAAAATTTATACTTCCGATCCATCTAGAACAATACCCAGGAAGGAACAACTAGCAAAATAATTTGGTGAAGTTTCAGAATATTTGGTCAATAAGGCCAAGACTGAGGTCATGGTTTGGAACTGCGAAGACTGGGTGGGTAGAGTGCAGAAGGAAATAACCTATCTGGGGATGATCATAGTAAACAAAATCAACGACTTCCCACTCCAGAATTTAATTAGAGTAGCTAAGGAGATAGATAGATCTCTATCTATATGGAAAAATCTCCCATTAACTATATACGGGAGAGTAAACTTAGTAAAGATGTCTATCCTGCCAACGTTAACATACCTATTTAACTGTATCCCGTTGAGATTTCCTAAAGATATAATTAATAACATACAAGGAAAAATATCCAGCTTCTCGTGGAATACGTCTCTCATGGGAAAAATTAAGGAGGAGGCTTTTGAGGGGTGGACTCGCTTTACCAGACATTAACCTTTATTGTATGGCATTCCAATTAAAAAAAAATTGAATGCTTATAGGAGATACTGATACACCCACTTGGGGCTCATTGTTAAGGGAAATGACTATTGAGTATGGGAAAACAGAATTTTGTACAAATTTGGCGCTCAGAATAAAAAAAAAAGTACGATTAAAAGTACTCAAGGCGTCCTTAAGTCTTTGGTGCACAGTGAGAAAGATGCTAAACATAGGATACTACTTGGAATTTGCACAAATTTGGGATTCCCCGGTACACCGGAATGTTTGAAAAATAGCTTGACGATTCCACTTAAGCAAGCCGTTTGTCTAAATGGGGGGACTTGATATATGCGGGCAAATTGGTTCCCTGGGAAGTATTAAGGGCCAAAACTGGAAATAGTCTATCTAAATTTAAATACATTCAGCTAATCTCATGGATTTCATCAATCTCCCATGAGACAGGTATATTTTGGGATTTTGAGACTGCTATTCAGAATATTAGAGCAAAGAATAATGAAATATGTAAATGGTACAAAAAATTTTAGATGCTGAGGAAAGAAAACTGCCGCCCCGCACATCATATGGCAAGGCACACTGCAGGAAGAAGACTTGCAATGTTGATTCCTTAAAAATATTATACACATTAGTCACACCGGCAAATTTTAAAAGACATAATTTCTTTACAATTAACAGATTGTATTGGACCCCTCAAAAACATTGCTAAGTGTGTAATACAGTCAGTTCCTAGATGCAACAGATGTAAGCAACTGAAATCTGATGATGTGCATATTTTCTTTACTTGTCCAGAAATAAAGGAATACTGCAAAGTGGTCGAATCCACCATTAGTGAAATATTGAGGGAACCCATAACCTTGACAGCAACTCTGGTATTGCTCAGGGTGAGCCACGACTTGCCAATTAGGTTCGACAGCAAACAAATAGGTTTGATATTCTATCTGCTTTTATTTGCCAGACAAGACGTGGACGGACCCGGAGCCCCCGAATCCCAAGGGATGGTCAAAAAATATCAAGTGGACAAGTAAAATGGTAATGGATAGTAATCCACCAAGGTCAAAGGACATTTGGCAAGCCTTTGAGAATTGGTCAAGCTAGGGCAGTGATACATATATAGAGACTGTTTTTTTTTTGTTTTTTTTTTACAGTCCTATGATTATTCCAAAACGTGACAACTTTGGAGGTGATACATCCGACTGGGAAGTTATTTGTGACCCCCAAAAGACTTGGGCAAGAGAATGCAATGGTTCATACAACACAAGGGCTCCAAAATGGTCCAATGTTTGCAGAACGTCATGGCCGAAATGAGGACCAAAAAAAAAGGAGAACGGGTTATCGCCATCAGAACGTCACTAAAAGTTCTGGTAGTGATATCCTCTTGTAAATGTGCCCTCATATTTACAGGTCATGTCCTGTCCCTGAAAGAAAGGTTCCTGTATAAAGCTCATGTTGGGTATTGTTCTTCTGGGAGAGGAATTTCTAAAATGGAATAGCTGTTAACGTTTGCCTTGTGCCTTCTTAGCTGATAACTTGTGTCTGCAGAATGAATATGCCCTTTCTACTATTTTACCAATTATATTATTACCAAAGAAAAAGATGCCTAATTGCCCTTTTTCGGACAGTGGGTGTTCTCCCAGTCTCAAAAGTAGCAATCCTGTGCAATTTAAACTCATATTATGCATTTCTTTCTCTGTACCAAATACTGTAAAATTAATCTTCATTTATTCGCAGTACGATGAGGAAAACGTAGCCCAACTGTCTTTGAGTATTTAACTAAAAGGTAACTGAATGTTTCTTTGTTGGTAGAAATGTATTTTACAGCACTAGTTTTTAATTAGCTTTAACCACTTAGACGTAATTTGATATATATTATTAATTTATATATGTTTTTATGACTAGGCAAAGCTTAAGTTAACAAATCTATGATATCAAAACAATATTTTCAGCTTTCCCATGGAGAAAAGGGAATTTCATTTTCCGGGAACAAGTTTTTCTATTAAGGCTCCTGACACAGAACACACTGGCTTCTCAGAAATGTAAACGGCCTTTGCAGGCTCCTCTTGTTTGCCCTCAGCTTTCAGGTATGTGACAATATTGTGCACCCCTCATGATATCCACGCTAATCACTACCAGCCAGCATTTCTTAAAGAGGGAATTCATTTAATCTTGTATGTGTTTTTAATATTTGTGTATGTGTTTATATGTCTGTGTTGATAAGATTGACTTTTTATTCATTTATAATTACTGCACTTATTTTAGTACCTGCATAGCCACTGTTGAGTCCTGAAACTGAGTATTAGGCACGAGCCATTGGTAATGGCCTTTAACATGGGAGAGGGCATTTAACAGCTGCTATAGTCTGATGCAGAAGGCCTTTATTGCAATTAGGACACTCCTCACACACACTGAGGATTGAATGTTCTAAGTGAAACACTGAGACTGAGAAGACATAGATTGGAAGGTTGAAGGAAACAGTCTCTGCAAAGGAGTTTGCAAGATTTATGTATGCATATGGTATTTCTAATGCTCAAACCTTACTAAAGGCCAGCAGAGACTATACATGGTCAAAGGAAAGCCTAACGTCGATGAGTAATAAGAAAGGAAGCTGAGTTATGGAAGGTAAATGTATTATAATGTAGTGTCCTCTGAATTTAAAGAGTTGAGTCTTTAACTTTTTCCTAAACTGGTGCAGCGTTGTGGTTGCCCTGAAGGATATGAGGATGTTTTTCCAGGTCTTGGGTGTATTGATTCAAAAGACCAGTTTCATGTGTTTTTTTGGTTTTTACTTCTATGGTACTTCTAAGGTAAAGAAGCACAGAGGATAAATAGGCTGACCTGAATGCCTGGTCATTAAAATGGCCCCATACAGCCACAACACTCCCTCAGCTCCTCCCCTTGCTTTTAGTGAAGGGAAACTGTAGGAAATTGGGTTACTGGTTGGGGGTGGTGAAACCCTACTCAAGCAGCAACCACAATTTTTGTCAGGGTGAAACACAAGCAAACTCCAAAATAACCAGGGCTTGACACTCTGGTAGCTTGGCGCAAAGCAGTCAGGCCTAACTTAGAGACAATGTGTAAAGTATTTATGCAGCACCTCAAACAGTAATACAGTAAAAACACACCACAAGAAAAATTCTTCGACTGGGAGGAAAAGCGGTGGATGGTCTTTCCGTCTGCCGGGGTCCCCCTGCCATACTGATATGGCGGGGGAAATGGGTGGCGGGCAGGGTACGATGTAGGGCAGATCGCCACCGCCATACGGGCGGTGGCGATCCCGCCCTACATCCTAATGGACCCCTTGACAAAGGGCATTTACTACTTGTAAATGCCCACTGTGAATACTGAAAGTTAAACTGTATGACTCTCAGTATTGACAAATGGCATTTACGAGTAGTAAATGCCCTTTGTGAATCCAGAAAGTCCTAAATTGAGATTTTCATTTAACTTTACCTTTGTGAATCGGGCCAAGGAAGGCTAACAAACTCAGAATGTAGGAAAATAATAAAACAATTCAAACCAGATGGAGCCCACAGCCCAAACGATCTTCCAGCTGGCCTATTCAAGGAAGCGCACACTACTTGGGCCAAGGCTGTCAGTGGTGTATAACCATTCCTTTCGAAACTGCAATATTCCAGTAAGCTGGAGATGTTTCATCATATGCTCATATTTAAACATGGAAAAAACACAGTTGATGGACAGAATGTAGAACAATGTCATACATTCACCCCAGTACAAAGATCTGGGCCTAAATCCATCGTTTTTTTGCACTCCACACCACCCTGGGTTAGACACTGGCTATATGCAAATCAGCTCTGACCCTGTGCCTCATGGGAACAGTCCAGTCCGAACTACCAAGCCATGTCTTTCCCAGACCGGAATCAAGCATCCATGGACATGGACATCGGTTGCTAACCACAAATTATAGACTGGTAGCCTTATTGGACATTAAGGCAAAAGCTTAGGCCCGAATCCTTCTAGAACACCTTGAAGGTTGGGTACCAGAGGAGGCATTTTGCCTTTTTTTCAATCAGTCTTCAGGGCTGTATCATCTGCAACAGACAATATTCAAGCTCTATTGATCCTTAGGAATTGTGTGCTCCAGAAGAACAACCCACCTCTAGTTTGCTGTTTTATAGATTGTAGTGCGGCCTTCAATAGGGTGGACAGGGCAACCCTTTGGAGTAAGCTGGTTGCATGGGGTATACCTGCAAACCTTTTAAGTACAATAATTTCCTTACATACAGAGATGTGGGCTCAGGTGTACACAGGTCCTTCATTGGTCACACAGAAAGTTGAAACTAACCGAGAGGTTTGTCCCCCTGCTCTTCAATCAGTATACAGCAGATCTGGGGAGGACTTTAGATGACAGCTGCCTGGGTCCCCCCAAATTACGTTCAGTCACTTTGCGAATTATTCAATATGCTGATGACATTGTTGTCATTGATCATGCTAAATCTGGCTTAAAAAGGGCTCTGGATACATTGAGTATATTTAACAAGGAAAATCACCTATTGGCGAATCAAGCCGCATCTAAAGTGCCAAAAATTGGCAGCCATAGGTTAAAGAGGATGGCGACGTGGTGTCTGAATAGAAAGAGCTTCTCTACAGTTAGGCACTACAAGTACTTAGGGGCATGGTTCAGTGAAAATGGTTCAGCTACAGCCCAAATAAATTAATTTAAAAAGAAGGCAGCAGCTATCACGTATGGGATTGGTCAACTAAACCAAGCACTATGCAGTGCCTCTCAGTCCCCTATTCTGGGAGTAATGAAGGCAACTCTAAGTCCAGCCTTACAGTATGGTCATCTTGCCTATTATGAGTTACTTAACGCATCCCTGGAACTATGCTGCAGCAGAGCATATAAGAAAATATTACAACAACCCCCACACACCCGTCTTTCTAGATTAAGATTAGAGTTGAGTCTAGCATATCAGTCCCTTGAGTGTCAAGCATCTTTGCTAAAATACTACATCAAGTGCAGAACAGCACCGAAGAACTTAATAAAATGACTATTAAAAAATATTTATGAAAGTCCTTTGAACCCGTAGTCCCAGCAACTAACTGAGGCTATTCTAGCACTTAACATTACAAAAGCTGCTGACGGGAAGGACGATACTCCATTCTCTTTCCGGAAGACAGCAATCAACAGACAAGTGAAACTAACGTCATGGGAGCATGATGTACAAGCGGTCGAAAGCTCTGTGATGGGGCAGCCTTTACAGGCTACTTACCAACTGGAGAAGCCACAACCCTACAAAAGCTAATTTATCCTACCCCAAGTTGCAGTAGATACCTGAAGATTTTCTTTGGACTGCCATTTATCATGCAGCTTCCTATTGAGCTTAGCTGTCCTATAATTGCGTAAAGAGGACAACCAGGAATTAATCAATGTACGGGTTTTAGATTCCATCAGGTCCTCAACAAGTTTCATAGTTGCAACTATATCTCTGGGATTTATATTCCCCAAAAAATTTCTAAGCGTAATAAAAGAGCATTGCATGGTTGCTTTGAATGACTTAATGCTTAGTTCTAGTTTCTCCAACTTTTCCAATTTTTATCCAAAAAATCCCATATCTTACAATATCTGTTACTCGCTCACCTAGAAGCAACAATTGTATCTACAAAAGGATACTCCGCAATTTATATATCAGTCACGTAAGACAGTGCATTAATCAAGATGATATAAAAATGCCTAAACAATTGCTGCCTATTTTTAATGGTGCACTAAGTTATCTTACATCTTGCTTTTTTAGGAACTTTCAGAAGGCATGAAAAATCAACAATGTCATATTCCGGGAAAACCAAATTTAAGAAAGAACTACTAAACCTGCTCACATAACCTGTATGTAGCATGTGTAAAATTAGCAAAAAAATATTTTTTCAAATCTAAAAGAGCCAGCCCAACCACTTTCCCTGGCCTACACAATGTATCTATTGCTAATGTAGATGTTTTGTTAGCCCACAGGAAAGCCGAAAAATGACCCTGCATTTCTTTGAAACATTTCATCTGCACAGCATTGGGAATCGCAGCAGACAAGAAATTGCACAAAGGTAAGATTGACATACGAATCAGAGCGGTACGGTCCATTATTGACAGGGGTAGATTGATCAATTCTTAAAGCAGCCCTTTGATCTTACTTATTAAGGGAATGCAATTAAAAAAATAGAGATCATTAACATTTTCTGAGACATGTATTCCAAGAGACATGTATTCCAAGAGATTCTTTGGACATTGAGTTAACTGAGGAATTAAATTCAGTCAATAAAGAGTCTTGTGCAGTATTACAAAGTAAACAATGTTTTTAATCTATTTATCTTATAACCTCCGGGTAATTGGTATCCTCGGAAAATTACAACACGTTCTTTTGATTCACTAAGTTGGGTTTAAGAAACAAGGCTATATCATTGGCATAAAGTTTTATATTGGTCAACCCTTTCAGCGGTGGTACTATATTAGCATTCGAACAAACAGCTATTGCTAATGGCTCTATAAAAAGAGGAAAGAGTATAGGTGACGGAGGACAAACTTGTCTTGTACCTCTGTTAACTTTACAAGTACCGATATTACTTGAAGTGATGATTATTTGCATGGAGGTCCCAGTATAAAAGCAAGAGATCATTTTAATACATTTATCAGGGAACCCAAACTCACTGAGGATAGTAAAAAGGCTTTCCCAACACACTAAATCGAGAGCCTTCTCTGCATCTAGTAACATGACCAGAGTCAGGATTTTATTTTGAGAAAAGTAATCTAAAGCTTCAATCAAACAATTTGTATCAAAAGATAATTGCAGCCCGGGCACAAATCCACACTGGTCCGGGTGTATAACTGAGCCTAAACTCCTACTCATTCTATTTGCTAAAAGCTTAATTATAATGTTATAATCATTGTTTAAAAGGCTTATGGTTGTATATGAATTGACATCCTACTTATCCTGGTTTTTCTTCAAAAAGCTAACCACAACTGCAGTGCGAAAAGAAGCCGGAATATCACCCCCTTTTAAAATATGGTTGGCTAATTTTACCAGCTCAGGATTTAATCCTGAAGGCAAACTTTTTATATAATTTTGCCCTCAATCCATCTTCTCCGCATGCCTTTCCATTTACCAAGTATTATACAACGTCTTCCATTTCTTTAAGAGAGATGTCAGCTACCAAATGTGAGAATAGAGAGTTTACTGAGAAAACCAAAAAGTCTTTAAACAGTAACATCCTGTTGTGCACTGTATATTGTTTCAGAATGGTAAACAAAGGTCTGTCCTGAATTTGTGCTACATCTGTCATATGAATTTTTGTTTTCTTATCTATGAGGGATGTAATCCTATTTTGCTCTTGCTGTTCTCCCACTTGCCATGCGAAATATTGTCCTGCAAATTCAGTCTCCTAATATACTTTTTGGAGATGTGCTGACTTACCGAATACCCTCTGGCATAGTAATTTTAAGTACCAGTTTGTTAGTAATATTTGTATTCCGTAAATATTGCATATTTTCCCAATTGACATCTAGTTCTAATTGTGTCCCATGTGCTCTTTGACGTTGGCTTAATGCTATATCTTTGGAGGGTATAAAACCACATAGAGTTGCATTAAATGCCTCCCAGGCATTTTCTACCCTTACAGTGTTATTATTTGACTGAAAAAAGGCACAATATTTCATTATTTAATGCAATACGCCAGTCTTCACCTTCGAGATTAATCTTATTAAAAAATCATCTTGCAAATGTATTTAGTGCGCCAAACTCTAATACTTCCAGCTGGTCCGAAAAGTAATTCTGGATATGCATGCATCTAGTTAATTTTAAATTACGAGAGGAGAGGAAATAATCCAATCTAACAGCATTTTTTTATTTTGCAGAGAAGCAGGAATATTCTCTCTTATTTGGATATTCTCCCCTCCATAAGTGTATCACATCCAACCCGCGTATACATTCTGTCAGTGCCCTTGCCATTCGTGGCTTATTCTGCTTCCGTCTATCAGAAAATTAATCTAATTTCGGATTTAGGATGAAATTGAAGTCACCACCCAAAATCATGAAACCAGGAATATTTAACAGTGCATGACAAAGTTCTACTAAAGGTGCTGCAGCATCTAAAATTGGTCCATATATTTTGGCTACTGTAAGTCTATTATTATTAACCAGCCCACTAATTAAGCCCCATCTACCTTCTTTATCTACCTGAGAAAAATTGATTTGATAGGGAAAAATGTTTTAGCAAAAATTGCTATGCCTCTATGGGTGACATTCGCCAATTAGATATATTGATATCCTGCCCATTGTCTAAACATTTTATATGTGGGTTCCTTTTTATCTGTAAATGCATCTCCTGAATCAGCACAATATCCGATGGGTGACCGCTCACCCATTCATCAATATCCCGAGCTTTGATTTGATTATTAAGGCCTTTAGCATTTAAAGAGACAATTCGTATGGATTCCATATGTGATTATGTTTAACAAAAGGCAATTAGCATTCAGGGAAGAAAGAGGTATGCTCCTAGTAGGAGCAAGAGCCCTCACACACCCCAAGAGGTGTATTGCTTCTTCATCATGCCATCCACCACCCTTACCACCCTCCTTTTTTAGGCAGAGGTTGGGGCAAGGGGAGAGTAAAAATAAGAGGTCACCAAAATAAACATGTGCAGTGGCAGGAAACACCAGCAGAGACATCACACCAGCTACAGAGCCAGACCAAGAAAAATTGATAGTTAAGAAACTATTGACCCTGGCAGAAATCAAAGTCATACAGAAAGGGTTAGGCTTTGTTCCAACCCCCAGATATGATTTGTTCCATACCAAAGGAGAACTGCACCAATACTTCAGGAAGATATGTCTACATGCGTTCTTCCAGGACACACCGGACATGGAAGTGACGGACTCAGGCTTACACAACATATCCTCAATCACACCCACAGCGGAGATGGTCCACCATCAGGGGGTGTCTTTTAAGCAAGTAGTATTGAAAGATATAACTATTTGTCTTAACAAACCGCACTTCAACAACATATCAAAACTTGAAACCATGGCAATGAAACCTCTGGGTGGAGACACTTCCATCACCATAAAACCAGCAGATAAAGGAGGGCTACTGTCATCATGAACAAGGGGGATTATATGACAGAATGTCAATGCCAACTATCTAACACCTCATAATATATGCCTATCACGGAGTACCCAACCAATAAACTTAGGACCCGCATAGGCTCCATGGTCTTTTCGGCAGAGTTACGGGGCTGGATCAGAAAAAAGGAGTCAGATTTTTTGATCAAAAAATATCCCAGGGCACCTCTCCACACCAGGCAGGCCTATGGTGTCAGGTATAGGTTCCTTGTTAGAGCCTCTGCCACAGTTTTGTGATCATTTCCTATAACCCCTAGTAACCTAGCTTCTGTCTTGTTTTCAAGACCCCAACGATGTACTGAATTTGCTAGAGACACTCAAGGCTGATGTGCCCCTTGACTTTTTGGTCTCCTTAGATGTGGTAGCCCTATATACCAACATTTCCCACGATGCGATTCTAGAAGTGATTGAACAAGTGTAATCATCACAATTGCTACACTAGCACTAAAATCATTTTTTTTCAATTTCAGGGACAACTCCACTACCAAAAAATCGGAACTGCGATGGGCAGCACCTTTGCCCCAAGCCTAGCATTTTTATACATGGCAAATTTAAAAAAACTACACATCCTAATACATGACAACCCATTTCATGCCAAAATCATTATCTGGTGATGATACATATATGATATCCTCATTCTGTGGCGAGGCAATCTGGATACATGCCAAAAATTTGAAATTTATGAACAACATTTCAGGGACACAGCTACCATTCCTTGACCTAACTTATGGATGGGTAACCACACACTACTACATATAGAAAACCAACCGAATGCATCAATATATTGCGATATGACAGCCACCACTCCAAACATCTCAGGGACAACATGCCATTCCGACAGTTTTTGCTGTTAATCCGCAATTGTAGTTCTACCTATGACTACAAAGAAAAGGCAGCAACCCTGACTACCAACTTGATCGACAGGAGATATCCTCCCAGGGTGGTTCAGTCAGCTTGCAAAAGAGCTAGAAATAATAACAGAGAGAGCCTGCTAGACATCCACACCCGTCCAGAGAATAATGTCCTGACATGTATTACCACTTTTACCCCTAACTCTACTCTGATCAAATTAATCATCAAAAAGACCTGCCCATACTATGCACAGGTAGTTTATGACCGGCAGTACCACGCTTTGCCTTTAGGCAAACTTCCAACCTCAGAGACAGTATTGTGCACACTAGGCCCAAAAACCATAACAAGACACCCCGAACACTCTCTGGGGCCTTCCCCCAGTCAAGGAACATTTTCCCTGTGGGTAATGTAGTGTATGCTACATGACAAAACCTTCCAAAGAAATCCAGCTGAGTTCCACTAGCACATGGACCCAAACATCCCGTACAAATGCCAACACAAAGAATTACATATATTTATTTACCTGCCCATGCCAAAACACTAATAATAATTAAGGGCGTGGCTTAAAACACATCAGCTAAAAATCTGTGTTTAGCATAGTGTGCCGCCCGACTTGTATTTTCCTGTTTCTGTCATTGCATCCAGACATATAATAAATACAACAAGTAACATTACACCTTCAACAAGCCAGGACTATTGGCTTTGTCAATAGTTGTTAGTTGCATAAGATAAATAAGCAGCAACTATGGATTGTATATAATATTGAAAAAGCTTCCACTTAAAGCCCTGGTGTCACCACGGTAATGCTGCTGCTCCTGAGTTTCAAAAAGAGAAGGGAAATCCAGAGAGAAAATGACTCTCTTTAAAGGAGTTCCCTTCCCCTACCATGTTCACCTGGCATGACATAACTTCTCCACTAGTGAGAAGTGAGCAGTGTGAGCAGCGCACATCGATGTGCCTGCTGCCACTGCAGTCAGGTAAAAACCGGACTGCCTGTGCCAGGACCAAGAACAGAGCCCTGATAGAGACCCGTTTGGAGGCCCCCTTTAAAAAACTGCCGGTGCTCAGCACGGCGAGACCCCGCCCACTTAAAGCCCTGGGTATAGATGTGCTTGCCTTACTGCAAGGGAAATTTAGCAGACGTGGCAAGGATTGACCCCGGACCCAAAACAAATGGAGGCGTTTTGATCATGACACTATAAAATTAATTAATGTGATGGATGACAATGTAACACAAAAAAGCAGCATGTTGGGTTTCTGTTCGCACTACCTGATGAATGTCCCTCAACAATTATACATAGGTATTGTGAGGTTCTGCTGCAATATGCGGATTAGCTCCCGATGGGCATCTTTGTGTCTTTCAAACTGTTTACTGAAAATAAAAGTGATTAGTTATACAGAACTAAACCACATTAAAGCAGGAGCTCGTAAAGGAGAATAATGAAAAGACATTCCCAAGGAAGGGCGGGAGGAGACTGAGAGAAAACTGGCTGTCGACAAGGATGATAATGTTGTTACATTTTGGCTTCAGCCTTGGTATTCCCGTCACAATACACACTCATCCTTTCATTCCTTAAAGACACTTTCAGGCATCCATTTGCAGCCCTTGCTGTACGTGACTGCTGCCTGCTGCTTCCCTAATAAGCACGTAATGAGCACATAAAGCATTGATAATGGAAATCTTATTGGTCGGCTAATTAGTTTCATTACAAACAAAGTAGCGCGGGCCCACTAAATCTCAGGATTAAGGCTCTCCAGCATGTCAAGTGCTGTTAATAATCCATATCATTTGCCCATTACATCTAAATTGGAGTATTACCTGACTGCCACCCTTAATTCTTTTAAACAAGCTGAAGGAAACCTTTGCTTTGCTGCTCGCTAAATCATAGACGTTGTTCTTTCTGGCCGCTCGTTCCTTGTTTGCACATTCAGTTAGCTAGCGGAGTCTTGCTTTTCCCTCACGTCTGATGTAGTTTTCAGACAGGGTTTAGGGACTGCTGATAAAAAAAGCTTTCTTGCATGTATTTATTTTATTTTCAAGGGTTCCAGCACCCAAGCAAATGTGAGAAGGTAGTTGACTGAGTAAACCAGCAAGTGTGTGAACTACTGACTAACAATATCAGTAAAAGTAATGTGATAACACAAAAGTACCACAATGAAAAGAAACAAAACAACATTTAAAATTGTTTCTAGAAGATGATTATAGCGTCAGTGCCCAAAATAAAATGGAATTCGATGATCACCTTAAAAGTTGTCATTGTTGCCTCAGGCCCCCATTTAGATCAGTTTATGATAGTTGTGACTCCCTTGACTCCAGTATTCCTTTACAAAAGAGAAAGGATGTACTCACAATGTTGCTTTCTACAATGCTGATGTGATTTTAAGGGGCCAGATATCTATCGCTACCTCTGTAAATCTGCTTACAAACCCTATGGATGTCAGTTCAATACAATAATCTTTATTTGATCTACACAGATCATAAAAGAGAAATACAGATAAATACCAATATATTTTTTTTTTAAAACACTGTATAAGAGCGGCAATACCATAAAAACGTGATTAATACATCACAAATGATATAAGCATTAAAAAACCAGTGCTTTACAAACATACATATATATACAAATTCATAACACTATACTGCTAAATAATCGTCAAGTATTAATTAACATTCATTATGCACTCTAATCTACTATTCCTTTTCTTCAATGGATAGCCAGTTTCAGAAAAGCACAGACATAAAAACAGACTTTAGGGATACTTAAGAATTGCAAATAAAGCAGAGCTACTCTGCATTGGTACAATCCTATTTTTAAAAAAGTGTTTTACGTGTAAGATTATATAAACTTCAAAAGAACATGACGTGCAACAGTGTTTGTTCAGATTGATTGTCTCAAGGGCCGGACACCATAACAGTCCCATCTATATCCAACACTCTTTTAAAATAAAGGGACCAATATATAGTACCTGCCCTGTAGTAAAAAAAGAAGTGAGTGCTCCCATTGAGTAAAATCTAGAGTTAAAAAAAGGACAGGTCTTCTGACGTCAAGGATCGGTAATAAGTCAAAACAGTTCTCTTAGTTCATTCATTTTTCAGTCTTGAATTTTCACAATACTCCATAAATATTGCTTTTACCCTGTTCTTGTATATATATTTTTTTTTTTAAGTTTGAAGTTTATTAAGGCATAAAGAAGCAAAGACAGTACATGAAGAAACAGTCATAAGGTATAAAAAACAAGAAATCTCTCTTACAAAGGAAGAACTTAATCAAAGAGGTATCAAATACAGTATAATAATTTGCAATAAAAATTCAGGAATATGGAGGTAGGAGGGAAAACAGTGGAAATGTGTAACGCATAAGTGTTATATATAAAACATAGGAAGCAATCAATAATCTTGCATATAATTAAGATAAAACAATCACGGAGGTTTTTGAACTTCCTCATTGCAAATTGGAGAAGTGGGAGAAGGCCTGGCAATTCTGGACAAATATTCTGTAAGGGGGATCCATAGAAGGTCACGTTTAATTGCTAGGGAAATTGGGGAGACAAAATTGGTGTCCAGTCGGTGATTGAAACAAACTGCGTTCCACCAAGCAGAGAAGGAGACATCTTTAGCTTGTTTCCAATGCGATGTAATATGGTGAAAAGCAATGGCTTGTTCTTGTATATTTTAACAATACTTGAGGGCTCCATAAAACAGGTATGCAGATCCAACATAACAAATGTATCACAAATATGTTGTACCCATGGAAATAAAAAGGTCCTGTCCTGATTAGGACATTCATAAATGATGTCCCTACAGAGAGTAGCAGCCGGATTTGACCAAATACTAACACACAGTAAAAGAGGGGCCAGTTGGACCTGCCTTGTATGAATCCTTGCCTCAGTTCAGAGTGGATAATACAACTCAATGTTGATGATAGTAGGAGTAGCAATCTACATAGAAAACGATTTTCCTCAGTCTGTATAGAGCATTTTTTTTGTAATACCCCATATTCCTGCTCCATGTGTGGCAGCACTAACACATTGAGTATTGTCCACCTTCAGGGCTGGGTGAACTGTCCCCCCAATTCCAAATCTGGTATGATAACAAACTTCTCCAGAAGTTCAACAAAGGTTGACAGTGGAATCATTGATCTACGGGTGCCTGGATCATGAAGAGTGAATGAATGAAGGATCATTTATAAAGTGCGTGGTTACCCGGGGGCATCCTAGAGCTAAGACGCCATATACACTATTGAGGAGATCAAGGGAAGAAAAATGTTTTCATTAGTTTCCTGACCTTGAGATAGTCAGGTTCAGAGCGTATGTGGAGGGGAGACTGTTCCAAAATTTGGATGCATTATATGTGAACAGTCAGCCTCCACTACGTGCACGTTTAATTTTAGGCACTAAGAATAATCCTTTGTTCTCAGATCTATGGACTCTCTTGGGTACATAAGGTTGAATTCAAGGACGGATCAAAGGTGAGACCTTTCCAGAGACTGACTTATGGATGATACACAGAACCTTAAATCGAATGCAAGAGCGGGTTTTGCGAGGAGCGTTTTGGAATGTTCAGCAGCATACGAGCTGCACAGTTCTGTACTGTTTGAAGCCTTTTAATAGTGGACTGGGGGCTCCAAGGTATACAGCATTGGCATAGTCCAGTCGTGATAGGATAAGGGCTTGGACTAGTAGCCGTCTAGCAGCAAAAGGTAACAGAGGGAGTATCCTTCTAATCATTCTTAAAAGGCCGTAACAACAAGCTGCCACTACACGTGATTGTTCCTTAAAATCGAGGTTACAATCGAGCCAGACTCCTAGTCTTTTGATTTGTTTTTTTGGGCCGGGGAGGACCTAGGCAGCTAGGCCAGAGGTGATCTATGTTTAAAGGAGCGGACTTCCCCAGAAGCAGGAGTTTGGTCTTTGACCCATTGAGTTTCAAGAATGAGTTATTCATCCATATAAAAACTTTCTCAAGGCAGGTGGCTAGATTAGGATCATATTGATTAGATTGCTTCATAGAGATAACTAACTGAGTATCGTCACCATATGTGATGATCTGCACACCAAATGGGCATACCGTTTCCAGGCTGTTTTGTATAGAATTCCTGATAGGCCTGTATCTCAGAAAGGCAATATCATTTTAAGTTTGGAACAACAAGTAAAGCACTGCCACGCTTTTATTTTTGTTTTAACAACAGCTATCACTTTTCATTCCCTCTTTGACTCGCACGCTCACCTCGGTCAACCGCAGGGCTTCTACCCTGATTGTTGTGGAGGGTGTTCTGCGCTGCACATTGCTCCGATTGCTCTCAGCTGGCAGGGCTCAGTGGAGGCGGGCTCTGACGGTCACATGACCTAGAGCTTCCCTCTACTTGAAGCAAAGCCATTTCTCACGCGCAGCGGACGCACACAGTGTCAGGTCTCTAAATCCCAGCGTTACCATCATTTTAAAATAGAAACAAGTAAAGCACTGCCACGCTTTTAATTTTGTTTTAACAACAGCTATCGCTTTTCATTCCCTCTTTGACTCGCACGCTCACCTCGGTCCACCGCAGGGCTTCTACCCTGATTGTTGTGGATGGTGTTCTGCATTGCACATTGCTCCGATTGCTCTCAGCTGGCGGGGCTCGGTGGAGGCGGGCTCTGACGGTCACATGACCTATAGCTTCCCTCTACTTGAAGCAAATGCCATTCCTCACACGCAGCCGGCGCACCGCTGGAGCGCCGCTGATGCGCCAAAGGCAAGCCTGTCTGCGCCTGTCCGCGCCCGAACGGGGCCATGGGTCACGACCTCTGCTCAATAACACTCAAAACAGATCGTCTTTTCCTCCGATCAGCTCCTTCCTCTTCGCCCCCTTGCTAAGCAAGGTTGCACTTGGTTCTCAACTGACAGTATAAGCACTAAATTATGCCCCCACTGCAATTTCTCTCCCGATTCCTCGCAACCGTGCCTCCCTTCCCCGCCTGGGACAAGAGCCAACCCCTCTTTGTCAACCCAGTCCACTAAAGGCTTCACCTTCCTCAGTCTTAACTGCCGCTCATTACCCAAGCACAAAAGGGATATCCATGACCTTATTTCAGACGAACAACCCGAAGCCTTATTCCTCACAGAGACCTGGCTCCATGAAAGTGCTGGTCCTGCAGCTCTACCTCCCAATTACGCTATTGTCAGGAAGGACAGAGTCAATAAAACAGGGGGTGGTATAGCTATTATTTTTAAAAACCATCTCCAATGTAAATTTGATCCGCAAGACTTCCCAAACTGAGAGGCTGCTCTTTTTAAACTATCCCTAAACCCGAATGTTACATTCTCTGGTCTCTTAGTCTACCGTCCGCCAGGACCCCCCAGCCCCAGGGCCTCATCCTTTCCAAACCTAACAACCCCTTTTCTTATGCACTCCAAACATTTCTCAATCCTAGGTGATCTAAATCTCCACCTAGATGATCCCCATAAGTCCACGTGCAGCAATTTCATATCCGATCTAGCTGCCATGAACATCACTCTCTTAAACTCGGGCCCGACTCACATAGCATGCCATCTTCTCGACCCTATCTTTTCTAACCTTCCACATATCCACTGCACCCCTGCAGTGCCTTTAGCCTGGTCTAATCACTTCTTATCTAAATTCAGTTTTGCCCCCTTCTACTCCCACCCCTTCCAGCTCGTCCCTTAAAATTCTTAAAAGAGACTGGAAAAAATTGGATATAAGCGCCCTAAATCAGCTCCTATGTCCCAATCCACCCTCAAATGATTCCAGCATTGAAGTACTGTCAGGGAATGTAGACGGTTAGCTCTCAGGCGCCATAAACGCTTGTCTCCCCTTACTCACAAAAAACTTATGAACCATCGTAATCCTTCTCCTTGGTTCAGCGAATCCTTAAAAACCGAAAAATCCAAATGTACGCGCCTTGAATGGAGATGGAGGAAAGACTACTCACCGACTCCAAAGATGCCTATAAGAAGGCAAAAAAACTCCACCACAATCTATGCACCACCGCTAGGGCTAGCTTTGTCTCCAAAACTAACTCTGAGGCTACCAATTGTTCTAGAACGCACTTTGGGCTGGTCAAAGAGTTGTCTGGCTCTGGGACCACTGTAAAACCGATGCCCCCAAACAAAAGCCAGTGCGAAGAGCTTGCACAATTCTTCACACACAAAATTGAAACAATCTATTCTGATATAGCTAACTCACACCCCAACAGGATCCTGCAACCACACTCAACTACCACATCTCAAACCACATCCTGTCCATCCCTAACCGATCCTCCTCACATTAACTCACACTTGGATTCCTGGCCGCTTCTCAACCTGGATTCCCTGAAAAATATTTTAGGGAAATTAAAATCTGGCTCGCCAAAGGATCCTCTTCCCATCCCAATAGTAAAACAACTTGACAACCCCCATCTGTCCCTTGTTCTTAAAACCCTTAATTCTTCCTCGCTAGAATCCGCAGTCCCTGCTCATTGGAAGCACGCCATGGTGACACCTCTCTTGAAAAAGCCTACAGCCGACCCAAGCATTCTCTCCAACTATCGCCCAATTTCTCTTCTGCCAGCCTTCTCCAAGATCCTGGAGAGACACATTCACTTCCACCTCTTCCAATTAATTGAATCCAACCAAATCCTCCATCCCTCTCAATCCGGCTTTAGAACTGGATTTTCCACCGAAACCACATTACTGGTGGTCACGGAGAAGCTGCGCCACCATCTTGACAGAGGAGACACAGCTGCGCTCATACTGCTCGACCTCAGCGCTGCATTCTACATGATCTCTCATACCATACTCATCAACACACTAAGCTCGCTGGGCATTTGTGGCCCAGCATTGAACTGGATTTCCTCTTTCCTTGCCAACTGCACGTTTCAAATCTTCTCTACCACGGCCAAATGCAATTTTCACTCTTCACCTTATGGGGTACCCCAGGGTTCTGTTCTCAGTCCTTTGCTTTTTAATTTGTACGTCAGGCCTCTAGCGCACATTGTCGAACAAGCCGGCCTAACCCTATTTACTTACGCCGATGACTCCCAGATGACCATCTCCCTTTTGAGCAATGACCCCGGATCGACTTCTCTCCTTCAATCAAGCTTAGGGAAAATTGCTACATGAATGAATGACAACCTTCTAAAATTAAATGGCGAAAAGACCGAAGTTCTGATTCTTGGCAAAAAAAAAAGACCTATTGAGCACGTCACACTGGTCTGCAGAGATGGGTGCCCTCCCGCTGCCCTCAAGACACGTCAGTTACCTGGGAATTACTATTGACAATGCCCTGACCATGCACCAACAGGCAGTCAAGGTCTCAGCCGTCTGCTTTACCATCTTTCATTGCCTTAGGAAAATAATCTGGATGCTGCCAGGTGACACCCAAAAATCCGTGGTCCATGCCCTTATAACATCTCGGCTGGACTACGGAAACGTCCTTTATTTGGCCTCTAACAAGGCAGTGACTAGACGACATAACATATCAATTTTAGGATAGGGTCAGAGGCTAAATTTAAAGACCTAATGGGATAAAGAAGCCCCAAACTAACATAGCACATGCAAATATATCCCTAGGCCTATGCAGATGTAGGTACGCGCCTAGTACTTAACATCAAGGCTTTCTCTATAAACAATCCTGAAAAAATATTAAATACATTTTCAGATTCCCATCACTCACCCAACCAGGTGACATGCTTCATCATCTGGGTCTCCTTGGATAGTCAGACTACTGACAATCAGGACTACAACTCTACCATATTGATAAAGGAGCCCAAGGATGTTTTATGACACTTAACAGATGTGAGCAAAAAAGATTTAAGTACAGTGTATGGGAAGACAGTGCAGCATTTCATGGCCAAAATGACAAACTCTTATCATATATAATTTTAGAATCAATCATTTTTAATTTATTAAGCAGTATAGTATCTCATTACACAGCTCGTCTGCCTACATCCACCGGCCGGCAGGGCGAAGGGCCATTATCATGAAACACAGCCAGTGGGCCTACACCCCGGAGGGTGACCCGGTGTGGGAATAAGCAATGTCAGGAAGGACGACCAGCACTTTTGGCACGGTACTGCATTAAGAATGGAAACAGAAACAAGAGAACAAAACAAGACCACCTCCCAACACCCCAACACCCTCTGCCAAACCTTCCCCCCCTCCCACCACCCTCCTCCGCATCAGTCTCGCCTACCACCCCAACCCTTGCACTATCATTCCTGCCCCCCTACCACTTTTCCACTCCACTCCTCCAAAGATATTGGCCTGCGCTCTGGGTCATCACAGGGATAAGTTGCAATACCTGCAGATACTTTGGGCAAGTTACTTCACGCAAGTCTCGAGAGAGGAGATGAATGAAGGGCTCCCACAGTTCCGCGTAGACCTCTCCCTTACCCTCCATGCCCAAAGAGAGTCTTTCCATTGACAATAGATGCCATAGCCGACAAATCCAAACCCTCGGGTCCGGGGCATCAGTGGATTGCCATTGCTCCAGAATAACTAAGCGCGCTGCTAACAAGGCTAGAGCGATCTGCTTACCCCTCATAGAGCGCAAGGGAAATGCTTTTTCATGCGGGAGCCCTAGCAGCACATGTTCGGGGGCCCTTGGGAATGTGATGTGAAAAGCGTCATCTAGATCATCCAGGAC
Source organism: Lissotriton helveticus (assembly GCF_964261635.1). Taxonomy (NCBI): domain Eukaryota; kingdom Metazoa; phylum Chordata; class Amphibia; order Caudata; family Salamandridae; genus Lissotriton; species Lissotriton helveticus. Next base: position 1,155,525,978 of record NC_136065.1, read on the forward strand.
CACTTTTCAATAGCACTCCAACTTTGGGCAGTGCCAGAGTAGATGTGTCAAGGTGCCTGGAGCCCCACATCCCCGCCAACACAAGCCTGAGTATTTCGGGTCCCAAGACTTAATATGCACTGGGGTATGGTACCAGTATGCCACCATCTTATAAGCCGATTCAGCCCCTGCTACATTGGCCGCAGTGTGGTGTGCCCGGTAGAACACCCTCTCCCACTCTTTGTGCTACAGCGGGCGCCCCAGCTCCGTCTCCCAGCGGACCTGGGCTTTTGAGTGCGGGGCCTTAGGGCACGCGATGATCATAGCGTACAGGTCAGATATAAGTTTACGGTCATCCTTTTTGCAGACCACCTAACGTTCCAGTGCCGTCAATGGGCGGGACATAGCCGCCATGTTATGGGGTTGAGTAACCCAGTGCGCCACTTGTGAGTAGGGAAAGGCATCAGCGTCCGATAGGGAGAAGTGGTCCCGGCGGAGCGCGGGGAACGAGATTAGGCCAACCAAGTCAAAGAGATTACCCACTCTCTTGCAGCCTTCCTCCCGCCAGCGCTGAAAGATCGGGGAAGTGCAACCGGGTGGGAAGTCCGGGTTTTCGACAATCGGCGTCATCGGCGATGGGACGGTGGTCCAGCCCTTTCGTCGCGTCTTCATGGTTGGCGACGTTACCGGAGACGAGTACAGGCCCCGCGCTCTATGTTTCCGAGGGAGCCATAACTGGCGCCAAATGTTGCAGCCTGCTACCGCTTGGTCCATGAAATTCCAGTGCTTACTGGAGTATGGTCTGTTCCATTCGAGGATGAAGCGCAGACAGGCCGCCTGGTAATATGCTAGTATGGAGGGGAAGCCCAGGCCCCCGGTGGCATTAGGGGCAGATCAACGAGGAGGCAAGCCGCGGATGTTTGTGATTCCATAGGAACTTGGTAATCAGCCCCTGCAATTTCTGGATGGTACCCGGCGGCGGGCTGAGTGGTAACAGTTGAAAAAGGTATAGAATGCGCGGCAAGGCCGTCATCTTGACTGCCGCCAGTCTACCAAACCAAGCAAGCTGGAGTCTGGACCAGTCTGAGAGTGACTTAGTCGTTTGGTCGACTACGATCTTATAATTAAGAGAGATCGTCTGCGTAATAGAAGGGGCAAGACGAATCCCCTGGTAAGGAATGTCAGAGTGAACCCATTGAAAGGTAAAGTCCCTTTGCAAATCCGGTACGTCAGCAGCCGGGATCGACACATTAAGAATATGAGATTTGGAGAAGTTAACTTTGAAACCCGCGACAGCTCTGAATTTGCGTAGTTCTGTCGTTAGGTGCCTCAAGGAGGTGCGAGAGCGCATCAGCGAGAGTATCACATCGTCTGCGTAAAGGCTTATTTTGTGTGTGTCAGCACCGAACCTAATCCCTTCAATGCCTCCATTGGACCGCACCTTCAGGGCAAAGGGTTCCATGTAGAGCACGAAAAGCAATGGGGACAGGGGGCACCCCTGCCTCGTCCCGCAGGAGATGGGAAAGGGCGTGGACCTGCAGCCATTTACCCGCACCGCCGCCCTCGGCGTCGCATACAGGCAGCGGACCCATCGCAGGAAGTTAGCCCCCAGGCCGAAAGCTTTCAGGACCTCGAACATATGCGTCCGGTCGACGCGGTCGAAAGTCTTCTCTGCGTCGATTGATATGAAAAGGGCCTGCGTGCGCGAGAGCGGTGGACCGAGTCCATGAGGTGGAGAAGTCTTTTAGTGTTTTCCCCCCTGCCGCGTCGGTATGAACCCCACTTGATCCGGCTCTATGATGCCATCCATTAGAGGGCTGAGGCGCACAGCCAGCATGCTACCGAAAAGTTTGGCATCAATATTGAGGAGGGAGATCAGACGGTACGATCCATACTCCTTGGGGTCCTTCCCTGCTTTAGGGATAACTGTGATGGAGGCCTCCGACATAGAAGGGGTCACCTCACCTGTCTCTAGGAAGAAATTAAAAAGGCGCATTAGAAAGGGAGCCAATTCGTCACAAAACTTCTTATAAAAGATGGCTGAGAAGCCGTCTGGTCCCGGGGATTTGGCCAGCTTCAATCTCGCAATCGCAGACATGACTTCCTCTATACGAATTTCAGCTTCGAGCTCAGCTGCCGAGGTCTGAGAAAGGGGTGTAACCCTGCAAGACGCCAGGTATTCCTCTACCCGTCTAGGGTCCATAGGCTCCCAGTTGTACAGGGTGTGATAAAATCGTCGGAAAGAATCTGCAATAAGGGAATCGCCGGTTTGCTCGCATCCCTAAGAGTCTGAACTGCGGCCTGTTGCCCTCAACCTATGGGCTAACATTCGTCCCCCTTTGTCCCCGCTGAGGTAAAACTTATGGCGCAAGGGCAAAAGGGCGTACTCCGCCCGGTCCAGATCTAGATGTTTAAGCATACGCCTCTTTGTTTCCAACTCCCCCCAAACGCGTGGCGCTCCCGTCCTCTTGTGTATCGCCTCCAGAGCTCCCACGTCCCTCTCTAACTCGTTGCGCTTCTCCTTTCGAATCCGGGATAAGGGCGCAGACACCGCAATGAAGTCTCCCCTGGCCACTAACTTGAGTGCTTCCCAAACAGACCCCAATGCCATACCATCCCTATCATTATCCCCAAAGTACTGCGTGATCCTGTCCCGCATGCCCTTGACCACTGACTCGGGGTTGAGGAGGGCATCCCGCAGGTGCCACCCGGACGACACTGGCTTCGGTCCCTCACACGTGAGCTGCACCGAAATAAGGGCATGGTCAGACAAGGAGCGCGCGGAGATACCTGCTGCTGATAAGTGGGGCAGTAGAGGTGCCGTGGCGAGGAAGTGATCCATGTGCGCATAAGTCTTTTGAGCCGCTGAGTAATATCTGAAGTCGCGCTCTAGAGGATGCTGAATGCACCAGACGTCCCGCAACCCTCCATCCAGTAACCACTGTTTCCCTCCCTGGGACATGGCCCCCACCTGGTGTGAGCGCACTGCCGACCGATCAAGTACAGGATCCATCACTATATTCAGGTCCCCTCTATCAGCACATATTTATCTGGGGAAGATAGAACCTCAGCCAGTGCCGTTTTCAAAAAGGACTCTTGGTGAGCATTAGGGGCATACAGAGAACCCACTGTGAAGTGTGAGGACCCCCATTGTACATTAACCGCAAGAAAGCGCCCCCTAATATCAACTACCTGAGAGAGGATCTTGCAATGTGCCTTAGCACTCAACAGGATAGCCACTCCCTGCTTTTTCGCCGGAGCTGAGGACCACAACTGCACTGGGAAACATCTGTCTTTCATCCTTTTAGTATCTTTGGAGAGGAGGTGAGTCTCCTGTAGTAGACACACATCCCCCTCCGCACTCTCCAACAGTGATAATATGGCTGCGCGCTTGACAGAGCTGTTGAGACCACGAACGTTCAGGCTAACAATCTTCAAATCTTTCCCCATAGTCGCCAGTGGTGGAGAAAAGCATTAGATCGGACGTCCACACCTGGGCCTCTACATGAAATCTCAAAGGCACCCCCCCACCACCCCCGAACACCTCTGAGCACTGATGCGGAGCTCCCAAAACAAACACCACCCCTAACACCCCACCACTCCCTCGCACAGCAGAACATAACTTCAAAGCAATTAAACCATAAACAGGAAGATGACTAGTGTTCGTCAAGGAGATCATCCTTAGAGAGGAACGTGGCACCCGTCAGCACCTTACCCAACCCTGATACAGGGCACCTTCCACCACTAGGAACAAGGAAGATGAATATCACAGTCACATCTCCCGCCAGCCCCTCCCGGCACCACCTTGCAACTTAACCCTGGCCAAGCACATTATAGTCATGGAGCCGCTTCACTGTCAGTCACCAACGCCACAGAGGAGATGGCTGCCTCTCTTTCCATGAGGCTCGTAGAAGGGTCAGGCTTCCCCACCGGTTGTGATCCCCCCACTGTCTGCCATTTGTTGGAATGCCTGCGCCGTCGAGTCGGGAACTTGGCTGCGCCCGTTGCAGCCTCCGATCTCTCCAAACCCAACGTCTGAAATGCTGCATCCAGTGAGCGTAGCTGCAGGAGTTTCCCCTTAAGCTTAAAGATGATGCGGAATGGATGACCCCAAGAATAAGGGATGCCCTGCTCCCGCAGATACGAGGTAATTGGCTTGAAGCTGCGGTATTTGATGAGTGTGGAGGCCGCCAGGTCTTGGAAGAGGGCAGGTTGATGCCCACGAAACTGGATGGCAGCGAGGGCCCGTGCCATACGCAGGATCTGTTCCTTTATCTGGAAATCGTGGACACAAACTAAAATCTCCGGTGGCGGAGCTTTGGCGCCTCTCGGTAGACCAACTCTATGTAACCTGTCCAGCTGGAGATCGAAGTCGTCCCACTCATTCAGAATCTGTCTGAACAGCGCCATCACATATTCACAGAGACTCTCACCCTCTCCCTTCCAAGGAACCGCTCGGATCCTGATGTTATTCCTCCTCGAGCGGTTTTCTAGATCTTCGGTATGCACCTGCAGGTCCAGATTCTGTTCCGTTAGCCGGATAACATCCAGTTGGAGTTGATGAAGCTCGTCGGCCGTGCTAACATCATGCTCCTCTAGGGTCTCCACCCTCTCTCCGATGGAGTCGACATCCCGTCTCATTTCGCGCATGTCCGAGGAGAGTTGAGAGCGCACCTCTAGAATGTCCTCTTTGATGGCAGCAAAGAGTTCCGGCACGAAGGCCTTCGTTGCCGGTGCCTCCACATCCTCTGGCTGTGCCGTCGGGGCCACCAGGTGCGGGGAGCTCCGACTCCCCAGTTTCAGCAGCAGGTCCTTGGGCACCTTGTCTTTCTTGCCCCTGTTGGAGGCCATAGTGGCGGCACTTCGGGCTCTCAGCCCACTCAAAGCCCATCTCAGGGAAGGGCCCTCATCAACGGGCAAAGGTCCAGCTACCGCCCTCTGACTCCGCTCTCTCACGCCTCGCTCCTGGCTGCTCCACGGGGTGTGCCCCGCCAGTCCACCACACCACTTCAGCCAGGCAAGGATGCCACAGCGTCTCCACCGGCCACAGGGAAGCCCCCGGGAGGGGCACACTAGCACTCGGGCCTCTAGGCGTTGCCCGTAGAAGTACAAGTCCACAAGAGGCCTCCCAGTGGGGTTTCAGCTAGGCCCCAGCAGCGCCCTCACAGCCCGCTCCTCGCCTTAGCCGCTGAGCCCCGGGCCGATACACAGTGCCCCACACCTGCCACCAACACGACCAGCGAGGGAGTGCCACAAACACTCCCCAGAGCAAGGGCCCCTCCTGCTAGCACCTGCTGGGGCCCCCACACCACCACAAGTTCTCAGGCCCACTCCCAGGCTGTCGCTGCTGCAGGGGGGAAGTAGGCCAGGCCTCACCCACGGGCCACCAATCCGCTCCTCACCCCCTGCAGCGTTGATCACTTCTCAAACTGCTCAGATGGCTTTTGCTCTGCTGGGGCCCCTGCCCACTCCGAGGACTGCGGGCCGGTTGCCTGACATGCAGGACTCCAGGCTTCAGGCCTTTTCAACCCCAGCACTCACCGCCAGCCCACGTCACGCGAGCCAGCGGCAGCCTCCTCCAGTCTAGGGCATCCCGCACTGCCGTAGTCAGGCCTCCCGCAGGCCACAGCTATCTTCGGGCCTAACTTGGGCGCTTCTGGGCCTTGGGCGCTAAGTGCCGTCCGTAATTGTATATCCCAGGGGGGGTCCACACTTGCTGTTGTGGCTGGGGTCTGTCTCCGCCAGCAATCTCGGGTGCCCCTATGCTGTAGGCAAATCATGGGCCCAGCCCAGGCCGCAGCGGCAGCAAGGGGAGGGCGGGCAGCGGCCCTCCGAGGGCCCGGGGCACCTTTTGCCAATCCACCGGCCTTCACCAAGCTCCAGTGCCGCAGGTGGGGGGGGGGCGCGCTCATCACCCACCAGTGTAAAAGGAGGCGCAGGCCTCACCCCGTGTGCCGAGCCGCAGACCGGTCCCCAAGTTGCTAGGCTGCCACCCCACAACTCCTCATCTCGGCAATCCACCGTCGCCGCCTGGGCGGCTCAACCGCTTCCGACACAGCGGGAGCACTCCAGCAGCTCCAAGTCCTCCTGCGGCCGATCTCAGCCCGGAACGAGCGCCCGGCACCTCCCAGGTCCTGCTGGCGTCACCAACACAGCTTGGCAATCCGGGGCCGGCTGCTTTCAGCCCGGAATGCGCCGTGCCTCCTCATGCGGCCTCTGCTCCGCCTCCCATGCGGCCGGCCAGACCCCGGGAACACTAAGGCCACGTCACTGTAAAAGAGCGGGTAGCCGTCAGCCCGCACCAAAATAGCAGCACCGCTGGAGTCAGGATCACACGAGGACCTCGGTGGACACCACTGGCAGCGCGGATGGGCACCAGAAAAGGCGATAAACAAAACTTTATAGCAGGCGGCGCCGGAGGGACTGGAATTCACGTCCTACACCACCGCCATCTTGGCCATGCCCCCCATCATATATAATTTTAGATGTGGTAGTACCACAGGAGAGGGGAGGCGACAGAGAGCGCCAATTAAGAATTTTAGAATCTAAATACATCATAGATTTTGAAACAATATACCCTGTGGGTTTAAACTCTAGTGAAGAACCAGCTGTACACTTAGGTTAATTTTATATTCTGTTATTTCAGCAGATGATAAAAGGTACTAGGTGTTAGATTGTGACATACATTAATCTTTTCATACTAAATTAATTTAAAATTAATTGTTTTTTAATCGTATATAGGATTATTAGATGGTTTATATATTTCTTTCAACATATTATCCTTTTTTCTTTGTTGCAAATAGGACCATGTGTATACTGGAGACAACTGTAACAAGAAAGAGTAAATCACAAAGGTGTAATGCAGTTTTTTGCTTTTATATGGTATATGCCTCTATGCCCACTTGGGCTGGACTTTAATAAATACATGAACACTTGAGATGTCACAGAGCAAGCCCACTAGGGCAAGACTCATTGCATAAATGCATAATGAAGGACAGAAATTATTGAATATCAGCTGGCATAGGACAATTTATATGGACAAAATCGTATTTGTTTCTGAGTTGTTTGAATCATAAATGGATGTTGCAGCAACTGAAAGATTTTGCACAAATGTATTAACCGCTATTGCGTTGGAATGATGAAGAGCGCAAATATCATTATTATTTGAAATCACTCTGGCACTTTATACTTTGAAAACCATGGGTGAATTTCTTTGTATGCAATTGATTCTGACAGTATTGTATTTGTGTATTTGAGCTGGTTCTATTATAATTAGACACAGCGGAAATTGAAGGATCAATTATAAATGTATTGACCGCATTGGCACTTTATATTGGAGCACTACGGGTAACCTCTTTTGCATATAACTGTATTTATCATCATGACATGAGTTTCTTAAGAAATATTCACACTGAATTATGAATAAGATGAAACACCATTACAAGATGCCTCCTACTAACTTTTTAGAAGCACTCACATGGTCCACTTTCTATGTTAATTACACTAGTTTGTAAACGGAAGTAGAACAACGTTTGCTTTACCGTGACCAAGCCGTAACTGGCAAATGAGTCAGTAGAAGGTTTTCGAAAATGCATTAAAAAAGCATCAAGCATCTTGGAGTGTCCTGCGCTGTCTTTTCTAAAAGTAGAAAGTATGGTGTTTGTAATTACGTGGGTAGCCGGTACCCGCGCAGGTCCACCGCATGTCTGAAGCCCCGCACTAGCGGACAATTGTGTTAGATATATATATATATATATATATATATATATATATATATATATATATATATATATATATATATATATATATTTATATATATATATATATATATATATATATATATATATATATATATATATATATATATATATATATATATATATATATATTCACTGAAAAAAACATAGGTTTGACACCAGTTATAGTTAGCTGGAAATTTTACTGACATAAAACCATTGAAATTCCCACGTTATAGTTAGTTGGACTCACTATAACTTGCGCGCCTGCAATGCACTGCTGATGACGTCACATATTACATCACTCATGACATGGTCAGTGACATCACTCATGACATCACTGATGACACCATCCAGTGAATGTGTGTCTTTCTGAAAAATAAATATGTTTTATATATGTATATGTAAAGGTCGATGGAAGAATAAATGTTTAAATAAGTGTCTTAATGGTTGTTTTTTTTTAAAAAATTGATTGGTTAACTGGCTTATTAAGTGTATCTTAGTGAATACATATATTAGCGAGTATTGTTTAAATATTTAAATGTTTGTATCAGTGTTTCCCTTTGTGTATAAGTGGCTGCATGAGTTGGTGAGTAGCTACATGTGTGTGTATATGGCTTATTAGATGGTTTTTTTAGTATCAGTATGAGTGTCTGTATGGTTTGGTGGGGGTGTTACTTAGCACATAGATGCATCAATGGCTGACTCACTGTTTGTATGTGTTTTGAAGGCAGCATATGTGCAGGACTGTATGGGTGGATGAGTGTGTATATGTGTGTGTTAGTGAGTGAATGACTGTCTCACTAGTGTCTTTATCAGTAACTACATATGTTTTAATCTAGTATATGTGAGTATTGATGTATATAAGTGAGTATATGTGAGAGTGAGAGATTGAAAGAGTTCTTGTTTAAATAAGTATGTGTTTCTATAAGTGATTGTTTAAGAGAGTAAGTATGTGTAAGTTTCCTTAGAAGTAAGGTGGTAGTTTGTGTATAGCTGTATATGCAAATAAATGGATGTTCAATAGTTTATTTGCATGTGTGATTATGTGTGTGAGTAACTTTTGGATGACTGTCGGTGTGTAACAGGATGTATAGGTGTTTCACTACATATGATGAGTGAATATATGTATGAGTGACTATATAGAACTGTTGGTGAATGAGTGGATGTGTATATAGATGGTGGTATTACTGAATTGGTTGTTGTAATTGGTATGGGTATCTCTATTTTTTTTGAAAATTTTAGTTTCTATTTTTGAATATGTGTTTCAAGGGTTACATTACACTGAAAGGAGGTCTGTCACTCTGTCACAAGGATGGCGTCATCAGTGATGTCATGAGTGATGTCACTGACCATGTCATGAGTGATGTAATAAGTGACGTCATCAGCAGTGCATTGCAGGCGCGCAAGTTATAGTGAGTCCAACTAACTATAACGTGGGAATTTCAATGGTTTTATGTCAGTAAAATTTCCAGCTAACTATAACTGGTGTCAAACCTATGGTTTTTTCAGTGAATTTAATAGGTTTTTTAAATGCTAATTCCTAACTATAACTGGTGTAAAACCTATGGTTTTTTCAGTGAATTTCATAGATTTTTTAAATGCTAATTCCTAACTATATAAGGCCTGAAACCTAAGTTTTTTTCAGTGAATTTCAAAGGTTTTTCTAATGCTAATTCCTAACTATATAAGACCTGAAAGCCCACCAGGAATCTCCAGTATGCGCCAGGGGACTGCATTGCAGAGAGGTGTAATGAAGCCACGCCTCTTTTTACACCTCTCTGCAACGCAGCCCCCGTGCATGTTTGAAGACGGGGAACTATTTCCCCTTGCATACTGGGGGCCCCTGGGGGCCAACTAGCCCACCTGGAACCTCCAGTATGCGCCAGGGGGCTGCATTGCAGAGGTGTAATGAGGCTATGCCCCTTGTTACACCTCTCTGCAACGCAGCCCCCTGCCGCGTTTGCAGAGGGGGAACTAATTCCCCTTGCATACTGGGGGTCCCTGGGGGCCAACTAGCCCACCAGGAGCCTCCAGTATGCGCCTGGGGGCTGCATTGCAGAGAGGTGTAATGAGGCCACACCCTTTTTTACACCTCTCTGCAACGTAGCCTCCGTGCATGTTTGAAGAGGGGGAACTAATTCCCCTTGCATACTAGGGGTTCCTGGGGGCCAACTAGCCCACCTGGAACCTCCAGTATGCGCCAGGGGGCTGCATTGCACGGAGGTGTAATGAGGCTATGCCCCTTTTTACACCTCTCTGCAACGCAGGCCACTGGCGCGTTTGCAGAGGGGGGACTAATTCCCCTTGCATACTGGGGGTTCCTGGGTCATATCTGCCCAAACACCGATATTCCGAACGATTGAAAATGACTTTTCTTGAGAAACATTTGGATCATGTCCTGTACTTTGGAATTTTTGAAAGACTGACTTTGAGGATGCTATAAATTACTCAAGTCTGCCCGAATTGTGTGGGTAAAATTGATACCTAGTCACTTTGAATAAGAATGTACTTACGTCTCGTCTAACATTTGGAAGAAATATCTAGTTATATGACAACAGGATACCGACATAACTTGAAGGAAATAAGAACGCCCTGAAGAAGTTCTGTTGTACAGAACGAAACGTTACGGCTGGCTGTGGTACATAAACTTAAGGAAAATAAAAGCATTTGAATATACACCAAGATTCAGCGCTTCAATAAGGACTCTAAGTGATATGATTTGATTGGACTTATTGTGCAAGTGGTGCTGTGCCAAACTTTGGAATATTCTCCACTACTCTCTACTACTTACTCTCTCCTACTCCACTACTCTCAAATACTCATTCTCTACTACTCTACTACTCTCTACTACTCTCTCTCTACTACTCACTCCCTACTACTCACTATCTACTACTCTCTACTACTCACTCTCTACTACTCTCTCTCTACTACTCACTCTTTACTACTCACTCTCTAGTACTCTCTACTCCTCACTCTCTACTTCTCACTCTCTACTACTCTCTACTACTCACTCTCTACTACTCTCTCTCTACTACTCACTCTCTACTACTCACTCTACTACTCACTCTACTACTCTCTACTACTCACTCTCTACTACTCTCTCTCTACTAGTCTCTACTACTCACTCTACTACTCACTCTCTACTACTCTCTACTATTCTCTCTCTCACTCTCTACTACTCACTCTCTACTACTCTCTACTACTCACGATTTACTACTCTCTACCACTCACTCTCTACTGCTCTCTACTACTCACTCTACTATTCACTCTACTACTCTCTATTACTCACTCTCTGCTACTCTCTCTACTGCTCTCTACTACTCTCTACTACTCACTCTCTACTCTCTATTACTCACTCTGTACCTCTCTACCTCTCTCTACTTCTCTCTCTACTAGTCTCTACCTCTCTACCGCTACCTCTCTACCTCTACCTCTCTACCTCTACACCTCTACCTCTCTACCTCTCTCTAAACGCACACATATACACATATATATATGCATATATATGCATATGCATTTATATATATGTATGTGTATGTATATACATACATATATAAACATATATAATCTGTATATCTATATAAATACAAATATAAATGCATTCATACATATGCATATATGCATACAGATGCATGTTATTTACATGAAAGTTTAAAAAACACTAATAAAAGCAAAGCTAAAAAGCCACCTCATTACAAACAGAATGGCTTTAACTTAAACGAGGGCGAGATCTATTGCATTTTCAATGCTTGTTTACTTTGGTTCCATCAAGAAGGCATTCAGATGTGTCACACATTTGCCATACATTCTGAATGTTAGCACTCTAGTTGCTCATTAGATCACTGTAGTAAAGCTACTGCTCACCAGGGAAGTCTGCTGCTGGTATTCAAAGTGCATGTTTCAGTCTGCATGTCAGAATTTCTTTAATGAAATTGAAGAGGATTTGAGAAGTCACTCAAAATGTGCCCTAATTTTTCTTTCTGCAGCATTAATCATACTTTCTATGGCAAAATATACCCCCTCATTTTGTTCCCTTTTAAATTAAATGTTTTAAGAGTTACCACTTTATTCCAATCAAGATGGCTTCAGGTGTGCCATACCTTTGTAATAAGTAAGACTGTTAGCGCTTTAGTTGTTCTTTCATTGGGCTATACTTGGGCTACATCTGGGTGATATTTGGGCTACATTTGGGCTCTTTTGTCTCTGGTGGTCATCTTGGGAGACTGCATGTCAGAATTTTTTAATGAAATAGAAGAGGATTTGAGAAGTCACTCAAAATGTGCCCTAATTTTTCTTTTTGCAGCACTAATAATACTTTCTAAGGCATAATATACCCCCTCATTTTGTTCCTTTTTAAATTAAATGTTTTAAGAGTTACCACTTTATTTCCATCACGATGTTTCCGTTTCTGTAGAAGTATGTGTAGTGGTGTGTATATAGCAGTATAATCAAGTAAATGTTTTTTTATTTGCATGTGTGAATTTGTGTGTGAGTAACTATATGGATGAGTATTAGTGTGTAACAGGTGTATAGGTGTATGAGTTCATATGATGAGTAAGTACATGCATGAGTGACTATATAGAACTGTTGGTGAATGAGTGGATGTGTATGTAGATGTTGGAATTACCTAGTAAGTTGTTGTAATTGGTATTGGTTTCTCCTTTTTTAAGAAAATGTTAGTTTCTATTTTTGAATGTGTGTGTCAAAGGTTATTTTATGCTGATAGGAGGTCTGCCACTTTGTCACAAGGATGTTGTCATCAGTGATGTCATTTGAGATGTCATCAGTGATGTCATGAGTGATGTCACTGACTATGTCATGAGTGATGTAATATGTGACGTCATCAGCAGTGCATTGCACACGCAAGTTATAGTGAGTCCAACTAACTATAATGTGTGAATTTCAATGGTTTTATGCGAGTAAAATTTCCACCTAACTATAACTGGTGTGAAACCTATGGTTTTTTCAGTGAATATATATATATATATATATATATATATATATATATATATATATATATATATATATATATGTATATATATATATATATATATATATATATATATATATATATATATATATATATATATATATATATATATATATATATATATATATATATATATATATATATATATATATATATATATATATATATATTACCTACTGCCGGTTGCCAGTAGGTAGTTATAGTTAGGACCTAGTTACCATAGGAAAATTGCAACATTCTATTCCCAATAACTTTGGCGCCGATTGACGAATCTTCCCAAAACTTTCAAAACAATTTCTTTGTTGATATCAGCTCCGATGTTGAAAGTTTGGGAGTGATTCTTCAAGAGGGGGCCGAGAAAAAAAGGGGTCCCAAAATGTGTTTTCTCTATGTTAGTTTCCATAGGAAACATCAGACAAGGCTACAGGTCGAACGGGTGAGCGGAAATACCCCAAATTTGGCAGGGAGAAGGGTTGTGGTCTAGAAAGCACGCTTTTGTTCATCTGGTGTAAATCCGTTCATTAGTTTTTGAGAAATATAAAAATTTACAGATATCGATATTTGGGAATTCTGCCATCTGATTGGCTGAGGCATTACGAGCACAAGCTTGCTGCTGATTGGCTGCGAGTGGTGTGCGCAGTTCCAACTAGGAAGTGTTGGCTGCCATTTTGTGATTCTGTTGAAGCGAGTAAGGGGAAAAAATTCCAAAAAATTTGGGAACGAGGAGGGTAGGAGCACTGTAACCTCTGTGGGGTGTTTAGGGTATACTATAGAGGGGGTGCAAAGCAAAGTATTCTCCCCGAGCGGTGTGAAAGTGGTGGGCTATGGGACTTAAGTGAGGTATTGTGTAGAGTCTGATGCTGGTAAGGTGAGGTGGTGCAGGACTCGGGGATTAAAGCGTGAGCCCAAACTGCGTGTCTTATGCTGTGAAGACATGTGCCGTGGCCGCTGCACTACACTTGTGGAAGTAATGTCAGCATATGTTTGTACCTACTAGGATGAACTACTGACCCGTCCTGTTGTGAAAGTCCTGGGGTACACAAAATATGTGAGGTATTGTCTAGAGTCTCATGGAACTAGGAAGTGTTGGCCGCCATTTTGTGTCTCCGTTGAAGCAAGTAAGGGGAAAAAAGGGTGAAAAAAGTAGGAAAGAGGAAGGTAGCAGCACTGTAACCTTTGTAGGGTGTTTAGGGTATGCTATACAGGGGGTGCGAAGTGAACTACTCATACCTACCGGTCTGAAAGTGCTGTGCTACGAAAATTAAATGAGGTATTGCGTACAGTCTGATGCTGCTAAGGTGAGCTGGTGCGGGACTCGGGGATTAAAGGGTGAGTTCAAATTGTGTGTCTTATGATGTGAAGTCATGTGCCGTGGCCATTGCACTACAGCTGTGGAAGTAATGTCAGCATGTGTTTATACCTACAAGGATGAACTACTGACCCGTACTGGTCTGAAAGTCATGGGGTACGGAAAATATGTGAGGTAGTGTCTGGAGTCTTATGCTGCTAAGGTGAGATGCTGCTGGACTCGGGGATGAAAGAGTGATCCCAAACTGTGTGTCATATGCTGTGAAGTCATGTACTCTGGCCGCTGTGCCACATCTGTCCAAGTAGTGTCAGCATGTAGTTATACCTACTCGGAGGAAATTTTGTTTCGAACAATGTAACTTGTGTATGGTGCTTAGGGGTGTTATACAGGAAGTGCGAAGGTAAATTTGTGTGTATCAAATGAATTTGGTATTTGGAAAGTGGAAAGCAGTGACTCCTATGGGTCTGAGGGCGCTGGGGGCGTACGCTGAAGTGCTGCTTGAATTGGGGGTAAAGCTGATGAACTACTGATCCCTATTGTGAACTTTTAACCTGCACGTGCCGTTAAATGTTCGATAAAATGTTGCAAAAGTACATTGTTAGGTTACAAAAAAATTTTATGAACTTTTAACATGCAGGTGTCGTAGAATGTTCCAGAAAGTGTGGTGATAAAATAGTTTGAACTTGTGACCTGTATGTGGCACAGAATATTAAGTAGCTTTTCGTATGGAAATTTCAAAATTAACCAGTGGAGATAAGTTTTGGAATGTCGTTGAAGGAATGAAGTATTCTGATTTGTTCGTTACATGTATTTATGTGTGGAGCGACAGAGAAATTGTGCCATTCCTGGTTCCATTCTTGATGAAATCGGTGCTTTACATGTACTATGTGACAAAGAAAGAATTGTATGCGTGTGTGACATTTGAAATCTGCATACCAACTACAAAGGTGAGTTAGAAATGAACAAGGTGTGTTATGTGTTCTGTAGTAGTGATTAAGTATTTGAGGTGATGTTTTTAAGTTTGAAAGTATTTTTATTTCAAAGTACTATAGTGTTAGTAAAGTGTGGTGTTTGATATTGGTTATTAAATATGCATAAAATTTGACATGTTGTTAAATAAGTACTTTATATATGTTTAGGAATTTTTCACAAACAATTAGTGTTGTTTGTCATCTTTATAGGACTGTATGGTTTTGAAAATGAGGTACAGCGTTGATATGGGTTTGTAATGTATTCGGGGAGATAAACAAAATGTTGCACATTTGCAAATTATACTTTTTGTGAAAATAGTGGGGTGGTGGTAGAAAATGTATGTGTTATTAAGTTAAAAGCGATAAAACAAAACCCAGAAATATTATGTGGGCAGGTTGTGGTCTCATTTTTGACACTGAGAGGTAGATTTGAATGTAAGTCGAGGTAGGTTGTTGTACTGTGAGGCCGTCTACAGTGTTTAGAGATTACATGGAGAGGAGATGGAGATAGGAAAAGTGATACGTTCCTTTTATATGTACGCATAGTTTGAATCATGTGATCCTATGTTGAGATATAATATGAACATGGTTTCTGGTTTGCATTTGGGTATAGTTAATAGTTTTTGTAGTTTCTTACTAGTGATTAAGAAAAAGGTAGCTATATTAAAATATATTGTAGTAAACATAATCATTATTGTCTGTTCTTATGGAATTGAAGTGGTTGGGGAATGCTTCTTTAGAAGAGATGTTGTATACATGTGTGAGAGATAAGAAAGAAATGAAAATATGCGGTAAATTTTCTGTATGACTTTGTTGACATTAGAGAACTAAGTGTGATTTTAAGTGATACTATTTGTTAGGCTGTGCCCCTGTGCTGGATATGTATAGGTGTTGAAGTGGTCCGGGATTTGCTGATGCTTATCTTCACTATCCCTTTTGAGTCACTCGTCAATATATTCATTCCATTTAATGTCTTTAATATAGATACAGTAAAGGGATGGTATATCAAAAGTTTGGGAATTAGAACTGTGTTTACTCTTCCCATCCCCTGCTATACACTCTACAGAGTGTTTAAACAACTTTCGTAACACATAGTTGTCTAGTTAGTAAAGGTGGTGTAGTTCGACTAGGTCCATTTATAAACCATGCCATACCCTCCAATTTGGATGTTTGAATACTTTTTGCTGGCAGACACTTGTTAAAATTAACATTGTATATGGGTATAGTGACGCTACTGGGAATGGTGGGGGTTTCTGTTTGATTTCGTACAGTTAACCCAGGGCGGGGGGTGGGTGTGGGGGAGGTGGGTATGTCGGTGATTAAAATACAGAATTTAGTAACGTGCAGATGTCGAGCTACTAAAGGTAATGTAATACCACTGGGAGGACTTATAAAGCATCCTATGGCATGGGATATGTTTTAGCCGCAAATTTGCATGTTTTAATATGTTTTGCTGATGAGCGTTTAGGGAGGCATCTGTTGAAATTGAAATGAAATGAAATGAAAGGAGGATTTATAAAGCACATGGCTGCCCGTAAGCGTCCCAGCAATTAAAGCCACTGTATGGCTATAGTGGTGCTTGTATGTTTGCTGGGGTCTTTCTTTTATTGCGTATATTTAAGGGAGGGTGCGTGTGGAGGTGGTGTAGTGTACGGAGACTATTTATAAACCTTCTTATGGTATGGTGTATGTTTTAGTTGCAAAATTGCAGGTTTTAATAGCTTTTGCTGATGAGCGTTCCGGCAGACCCCTGTTGACATTAAGTCTATGTATGGCTATAGAGGCGCTAACGGGAGTGCTGGGGCCCGTTGTTTGATTTCGTACGGTTAGGCAAGGGTGGGGGTGGGAGAGGTGGGTATGTTGCTGATTATAACACGGATATTTGCAACATGGGGATGTGTAGCTATAAAGGTAATCTAGTGCCACTGTGTCCATTTATTAACAGTGCTATGGGATGGTTTATGTTTTTCCCGCCAATTTGCATGTTTGAATACGTTTTGTTGATAAGTGTTCCGGCACACACCTGTTAAAATTAAGCCTGTGTATGGGTATAGTGGCGCTACTAGGAATGGTGGGGGTGTCTGTTTGATTTCTTATGGTTAAGGAAGGGCGGGGTGGGGGTGGGGAAGGTGGGTATGTTGGTCATCAAAGCACAGAATTTAGTAACATGAAGATGTCGAGCTACTAAAGGTGACGTAGTACCACTGGGAGCACTTATAAAGTGCCCTATGGCATGGTATATGTTTTACCTGCAAATGTGCATGTTTTAATACTCTTTGCTCATGAGCGTTCTGGCAGACAGTTGTTGAAATTAAGTTTGTGTATTGCTACAGTGTGTCTACTAGGTTTGGTGTGGCTCTTTCTTTGATTTTGTAAGATTAAGGAAGGATGGAGAAGAGGGTGGTACAGTGGCAGTGTGCCCATTTATGAATCGCATTATGGTATGGTATATGTTTTTCCGGCAAATTCCCAGGTTTTAATACCTTTTGGTGATGTGTGTTCCAGCAGAAAGCTACACAAATTACACAACATTTCTGTGGATAACAAATCTTTGTGCTGATAGACACCCTTGCACTGTGGTAGAAGGCTGCCAGCGTTGGTGGCAAATTCTAAAACTTGGTGCCATTATAGATTTCAATGGAAGCTTACTCTGTTTCTTTGTTACTATGGTGTCGTCAGGGTTCTAAGTGGGAGTAAAAAGTGAGGGTGCTCTAAAAGGGGGGACAAAGCTCTTAAAGGGGTGTGGGCTATGCAAGTTGAGCTGTGGTCGAAATCAAGATAAGTATCATTGTGTGCTTTAGAAAATCCTCTCCAATTATCCTACGTTCTGAAAAAATATTCTTTAAAGGATTTCCCTTCCTTCTACAACGTGGGTAACTTAGCATGATGTCTCCAGTTCCCAGTGGTAAGCAAAATAAGCATGTGTACATCAATGTTCATGCTCTCACTGCAGTGCAATTCAAAAAAAATAATTGACTATCTTTGAGAGGGCCGAAAATAGAGCCCGATAGAGACCCGTTTGGAGGCTCCCTGAAAATAAGTGCCGGTCCTCAGACCCGGCCCAATTAAAGCCCAGCATCCATCCATCCTAAGCTCTGCGCCATTTAACCATCTTTTAATTGTTGCATACATACCTACTGATAAACGTAGATACATCTGTTCCTGCACTTATCTTAAGCATCTATGATCCAACTCGTCTATAGTAAGCACTGTGCCATTCATGCAGACATACACCTATATATCCATAGATAGATCTATCCCAGAAGCAATCCTAAGCATCTATCAGTCCATCCGTCTATCCTAAGTACTGGGCCATGAATTCATTCATGCTTCTATCCATCCATATATTGATATATCCATCCATCTACCTATCCATTGATCCATCTGGCCATGTATCCACTCGCCGTTTATTAAACTATACGTTCCTATTTACGTGCATCCTCCATCTCCGATCCTAAATACGACATATTATACACATCCACCCAGACTGTTAAGGTGTGGAAAAGGGTGGCAATAAGCATTGACAGGCAGATGTTTCTCAAAAAGAACAACAAAGCTTTCAGTTGCTCTTTGTGCAGCATACTTCACCACCCTTCTCTGGTGGTGTTTTAAACAAAGGTACATCTAGCGAAAGAAATGTAAAGGAGCTTTTCAGTGTAAGATGCTAATTTATAAATATAACATTTGAGTTGTCCATAGCTACACTGTTTTAAAGTGCCCATGCCTGACAGATACTGAATTCCATTACTTCTTAGATTTTAGAAAGTATACTAAAGAGCTAACTTGGGGTGGTGAGAACCTGCAGTTCTATATTTCCATCTGAAGCACAGTATAGGAATATAAAAGTAATTGGAAAGCTTTTATGTTCATATCAAAGAGGGGGTCTGAGAACTAAGTGAGCCAGGCAAAGCGTGTGTTTTCGTAGCACTAAAACAGTGTGTAAGGTCAAAGCAGGGTCGTGCTTGAGTTGCCTGCTTGTGGTAGTTTCCAGAGGCACAACCAGAGCGAAATTTCGGGGGAGCCTAATTCTTTCAGCAATAGGCAGAGTGGGGATGTAGGGGCTGTAAAAAGGGGTGAAAAAGAACAGAGTCTTATTTACAGAAAATGATCTTTTGAAGACCTGTGAAGTACCCGGGTGCGGCTCTGTGTGTGCGCCCAAGAAGCTGTCTGAGAGAGTCTGGGGCACTGGGCGTTGCGTGCCTGGTAGTCTGTCTGCTAATTACCCCACGATGATGTTGCTCCTGCATTGCAAAAAGAGGGAAATCCTGAGAGAAAATGTCTATTTTTAAAGGATTTCCCTTCTCCTACAATGCGAGTCACCTGGCATTATGACTGCACTCCTAAGTAGTGAGCAATGTGCATGCTCTCACATTCTCACTGCAGTGTAATAAAGAAAAAAAACGGATGAGGTTTGGGAGGCCCGAAAATAGAGCACCATAAAGACCCGTTTCTAGGCCCCAAAAAATAAAGTGCTGGTGCTCAGACCCCCACAGACACCCCCCACCCCACTTAAAGCCCGGGGTGCAGTGTCATGTTTGGGAAGTTATAGATAAAGTTGTAGGCCTATAATGGGGATTTTTGTGTGTGCTGTTTGCTTGATAATATCATCCCAAGTACATAGATTAACATTTTTAAAAATACTATGTATAAAGTTGTCTGCGGTGGGTTGCAGAGAGAGTGCTGTGGGATGGCTGGGTGTGGCAGAGAGGTGAAAAGTACGAGGTAGTGCAGTTACATATAAATTGTAAAGGTGTATGTAAATAATTAAATAAATACTTTCTGTATGTTCTATGGCACTACTTGTCATCCTAGTGCTCCTTTGTCGTGCTCCATCAAGTTGCAGCACTGGGTGTGGTAGTCGTTAGTGGAAGTTTTGTAATTGTATGTTATTATTTTAACATAGTGAACAAATGTGAAAAATAATTGAATCTATTTTTAGTTTTTCAGAAAATTATTTTGTTTGGATTAAACTTTGGAAATGCCACGAAGAAGTGAAAAAAAAGAAAAGAGAAGAAAAATATATGTCTCAGCAAAAGGTAAAATCTTCAATTAGAAAAAATGCGAGTAGTACAGAAACAGTTTGTTCTACTGAAAGTACAAGATAGTTTGTGAAATAAATATTACGAAGATTTAATGAAAACAAGATCACCCAAAGGTTTTAATTCAAAGAGAAGCAGCGTATTGAAAGTATAGTGGATAGTGCTTTCAATTTAAAACAGAAGTTATTCATTCTGATTTTGAAGAGAAAGTATTAAACAGAAGGTTAAGTTGTTACAAGGACTAGATCCATGTCATGTAAGAAAATATACTGAGAAGTATGGGCATTCTCTGGCCTGTCTTTCAAGAAAAGTTTGTAAAAGTGTTTTTCATCAGTTGCGGATTAGCAGTACACCATTCAGAAATGTTGAGGTTTGCGAGGAAACTGTAAAAAGTCCTGCATTATGTTTAAGTGAACTGAGTACAAGTCTATTATATGGTTCTTTATTAGTTGTTCAAAAGAAGTGTGATGGTATCGAAATGCAATATTTTGGTTCAGAGGAGCAGTTCATAGAAAGTGAAAGTTTGACAATTACAGATTTTGGAGGAGATGGGAAAGTGATGAGCACTGATCAGTTTGAAGAAGAAATTGGAAAGTTTAATATAGTGTGCTCTAAAATACGAAACTATGTTTGTGTTTGTTGTCGATGTACTCATTACAAAAGTCAAAGTAGGAATGTTGATTTGTATTTTAAAAGTGAAAAGGAGAACAATAGTAAGTGGGTAGAATTTGCAATTTACTTGTTGGTGAAAGGTCAATCTGAGTTAGGTAGTGATCAACAAATATGTAAATATTTTTACAAGTTAGAAGAGAATAAAATGCCTGCTAGAGCAGTACGTAATAACTTAGAATTAGTAGCAATTCCGGAGTAACTGGCAGAATTGAATACATATGAGTCTGTTCTAATTCAATCTGTTCATTCTTTTCAAACTATAATTTGGATGTAGCCTAAAACAGGTAAACTGCCACTAACAGACTTGCAAAGAAAAATATTGAAACTATTGTGGTGAAGAGAAAGAGCAAAATTAGGCAGTAAGCATTCTTGTAAATGGTGTAGTAACAAAAAGTCCGAAAATATGGCAAGAATTTGTGGATATTAATAAAGTTGAGAAGGCTACCTTGAAATAGAATGTGTGGCACATCACTTACAATACGCTCCCTGTGACATACGTGATTTATAAGGAAAGTGTGAGCAACTGTGCCTCTGAAAGCCTTTTCATTGTAGTAAGGTAAGTAAGTGAGGTTAGCAGCATTAGGTAAGTATCACAAAATGTAATATTATTTTGGAGCGTTATTTATCATTGAGCTTATACGTCGTTATGTACCTGTTTATTGAAGTTGGTGCTTGAGCCCCCGCCTGAGCACCGGAGCAGTATGCAAAGCTTTGTGATCCCCGCTGGTAGGCTGAGTGGCTTGTAAATGTAAATGTAAATTGATACTTGTATAGCGCACTACTCACCCGCAAGGGTCTCAAGGCGCTTGTACGAATACCGCTGTGGAACCCATCCTGGCTTTCCCTGTGAGGTGTCCACTCCTGGGCACCCCCAAGGTGGAGGTCAGGCATCCTTAGCGTTGTGGGGGCCGTTGTGGAGATTAAGCAAGCTATTGCCCAGAGTTGCAGAGTGGGATTCCATGATTGGAATAGGCACCGAGGCGAGAATTATCAGGTCCGTGGAATTTTGAGCCAAAGACCCACCGAGGCGGGGAATTGAACCCTGGTCCCGGGCTAGACCTCTGCATCAGGGTCTGCCGCTCTAACCATTGAGCCATACTTCTCCGCTTGAGCCCCCGCGTGAGCACCGTAGCAATGCCGCAGCCCGTGAAGCCTTGCCCATTGGTGTTTGGCCACGCCCCTCTGACAACGTCCAGGAAGCGCGCCCCTTGAATGCAGCGCCCATTCAGGTTTTGCCACACACCTCTGACAACGGCCAGGCCCACAACAGAGTAATGCGAAGGTTTCTGTTTACAATGCCGTTTTCGCTTTTACCAGTAATGACGGGGAATGGCGCGCCCCGCGCCCCGTGAATGCCGCGCCTATTGGTGTTTGCTGTTTGTCCATGCCCCTCTCACAACGCCCACGTCCACAAGAGTCCTGTGAAGGTTTGTTTGCCGCGCCCATCGCTGACTGCACAACACCCACGCCCACAAGGGACTACTTTACCCCTAAGGTTGTTTTACCTTTGTAATGTATATGGTGGCCACTTGTATAGCCTATGTCCTTCTGCTGCAACTGTCCTTTCCAATGCTGTATTGGGTGTTGTGATTGGTGCTGTGGTTCCTGAGATTACCCGCCTCAAAGGTTTGGGCTCTCTCTTTATTATATTAGTATAGAAGATATAGATAGAGAGCAATGGGGCATATTACCAACAACTAGCGATAAATATCGCTATGTTGGCTTAGCGGCAATATTTTTATCGCCTAGCTGCGGCGATTTTTATCGCTTAGGAACCTTGCTATTATCAAGGTTTATCTCCTAAGCGATAAAAATCGGCCGAAATGCATGAATATCGCTGCAAAGTCAGCGATATTCATGCATTACCGAGCTAATGCTCTTAGCCATGTTATCCACCTACCATTGGATAACATGGCTAAGAACTGCTCAGGGGCAGTTGTTAGATTCTGGAGATATTCACGCTTAGCGCGAATATCTCCAAAAGTTGGTAATAGGAGATAGCGATGTTAGCGACTGTTTCCAGTCGCTAACATCTTGGCACGCCCACTTTGCATGTCATTAGTGATCAATTTAACTGGTGTTAGCGACAGCTAGGTAATAGGGAGATAATTTTATCTCCGCTTTCTTGGCTTTTAAAGCCAAAAAAGCGGAGATAAACCTCCTTGATAATATGCCTCATGATTTATTACAAAACTGTAAATGTGGATGAACAGGTAATAAGTTTAGAAGATGAATCTTGTTGACCGATATTCTGAAGCTGCAATCCGTACAGGTCCATTATCATACCGTCCACCTTCTCCTGTTGGAAACAGCTGTGGAAAATAATGAGCTTCCAAGCTTTTCTCCCATACACTCATTAGAGTTCCCTGTGCTTTTTTCATTTTAAATAACTCAATGCTGCTTCCTATTACTTCTTTTGAATGGAAAGGACATATTGTGTAATGTTCATAAATATCTTCATTCCTTGACTTGTCCACTTTCTCTTTTTGACCACTTGAAATTTCAGATTATATTCTGAAGATCCTAGATTTCGACAGTGCATTTCATACATATTTCACCTTTTGTTTGAAAGTGATCTGGCTTCTGTGTTGTATGCAGTGAACCACATACTTAAAACTAAAGTTCATCAATAAGTTCTTTCTGTGAAAGAATGTGTGGATAAAGTTCAAGAAACAGATGAAAATTTAGAAGGACACAATCATTTGATGGCATGTCAACGTGGAACAAATGAGTTTTGGTATTGTCGTCATGAAGAACTCAATGTATGTTACGGAACTTAGGTACACCAACATGGTTTGTCACACTTAGCTGTGCAGAGTATGCATGGGAAGATTTGCTTGAGTTTCTAAGAGAAGCGAATTCAAATATATAAAAATGTTGGAATAAAGACTCGTAGTGAACTGTGTTCATTGTATCCTGTAAATGTGTGCAGATATTTTAATCATAGGTTTCAAGCTATGATGTATTTTATCTGCAATACAAAGAATCCACCTTTTGATGAGGTTACCGATTTCTTTTGGAGAAAGGAGTATCAAACAAAAGGTGCACCTCATATACATATGCTACTATGGATCCAGGATGAACCTAAATTTGGAAATGATTCCGATGAAACAGTATTGTCTTTCATCGAACAGTATGTGACATATGCAATACCAAGAGAAGAAGGAGACAGAAGCTTGAAATAGCAAGTTTTACGTTTCCAAAGTCAGTGTTGTTGAAAGTATTGCAGAAGAAAATACAAGTATAAAGGAAAATTTTACACCAGATGTCGGTTTGGTTTTTCCTGTTCAGTCATTTGTAAAGGAAGAGTACATTTTTTTTCTTTTTGTAAGGCACACTATAACGCGAAAATCTCCAAAGAATACCAGCAACTTAAAAACGGATAGAAGTGTCAAAGTATATCAATGATTACAATCCAGTCATTTTAAAAATGTGCAATGCGAACATGGACATTCAGTATGTTGCAGATAACTCAACTGCTGTTGCATGTTATGTTACATTGTACATAACAAAATCAGAAAAAGTAGCGATGAAAGAAATGTGGGAAGAAATTGCACAAGAGAAAAGCCTTAGTAAAGAATTGTACAGTTTAACTTTGAAAATGCACTCCCACCGAGAAATAGTATTGTATGAATGTTCAGACCGCTTGTGCTCTTCAAGTTAAATTCAAAGTCACAAGGAATCATTTGGGTAAGTTTAAGTCTTGCCTGCAAACGAAATAGAGTGTTGAAATCGTTTGAGAAAATTGAAGAATTAGCAGTAAATGAAACAGACAGTACAGACAATCTTAATGTTGGACACATACTAACCGAAAAGGAGTCAACATCTGGGGCAGCTATGTCTGTATGAAGTACTTCAACCTTATGAGGTGATCAATGCCTTGACAGCCTCTAAAGGTGGGAAAGCGCCGGGCCCCGACGGGGTTCCGTGGATATCTTCAAGCATAATTTGGATCTATGGTCCCCAATTCTCACCCGGGTTCTTGAAGCCGCAACTACGATATGCCTAGTTAAATCGTGGTCCACCTCAATCTTGCTCCCCATATTTAAAAAGGGAGACCGAAACAACCCAGCTTGCTGCAGGCCAATTTCCCTCTTAGATTCCCTTGGTAAGGTGGCAGGCCGAATAGTTCTCGAATGATTACAGGACTGGACCAAAGATAACCACATAATTTCCGATTTACAGTATGGGTTCCGAGAGGGACTGGGAACTGTGGAGCAAGCATTAAATCTCTCCCTGTTAATGGGAAAATATGTTGGTGCAAAGGGTGGACATTTACATTTGGCCTATGTAGATTTGACCGCATCGTTCGACTGCGTTTCTCACACGAAATTGTGGTCGATACTACTGAAAATGGGTGTAGACCCCCCGCTGGTTGTCTTTTTACAAGAACTCTACTCTGAGGCTTCAGCCAGAGTTAGGTACGGCCATGGAGGGGAACTCACCGAACCATTTGTCATGGCAAAGGGGGTTAGACAGGGCTGTGTCCTGGCTACCTTCCTTTTTAATCTCTATGCCAATGGTTTAGAACTTGCAATGTTGGATGGGAGTCAGGACCTGCCTACAATAGATCGTCGTCCAATACCCGCATTACTATATGCGGATGACGCTGTGATTATAGCTAGAACACCTCTTCAAATACAGCATCTTCTAGATAGATATCGTAATTTTATGGCAAGCCTAGATCTTATTGTTAACGTTAGGAAAACCTTTGTAATGCATGCAGGCAATAGCTCAAAAAAGTCAAAAGCCATCTTCATTGATAACACCAAATTGGATTGTACTAATTCTTATCCATATTTGGGAATTTTAATCGATAATATGTCTCGCTGGCTACAGGCTATTACTGCGAGGAAACTATTATTTCTCAGAGCTACTACTGCCCTGGTAGCGTTCACCCAAAAGTTAGGGACGCAGCCTCCCCAAGAGTTGATCAAGATATACCAGGCGAAATGCATTAGCGTAGCAATATACGGTGCGGGGGTATGGGGCCACGTTACTGTGGATCCCTTACAGAAAGTTGAGAATGGCTATTTAAGATATTTGTTGGTAGTCCCGCAGAGTTCTCCGACATATGGCTGCCATATTGAATTAGGCATGGATTATGTAACAGATATTATTAGAATCCAGCCAATCCTCCAATGGTACTGTGTTTCGACATCAGAACACTGCAAACTGACACGCTGCCTTATCATTGACTGCCTTAGGCTGGACAATTGGAACAAGATTACCTGGTTGGTCTATGTGAGTAATTTTCTGAAAGATTTAAATCTAGCATCTTATTTTTTCCATCCACTTACTATCTCAGAAATTACGAGGAAAAATCTAAAATCGATGTGTCTCTTCCACCTTCGAGAGTTACGACTAACCCAAGAAATTAGTAAAAGTTCCGTCCAGCATATTTTAGCCATCCAGATCGTCCCTGGGGTGCAATCGTATTTATTGTACAACTTGAATATGTATGAGAAATATCTATTGACCTGGTTCCGATTTAACATCTGTCACCGTTTAATAACTTTTCCGAAGCAGAATGATTGGTCGAAGAACCTCTTAGTGTGTCTGTGTTATGGAATCTCAGTACAATCTTCAATGCATATAGTTTTATTTTGTAGATACTATGAATTTCCACAAAGAAGATGGATCATTCCTTAACTGAGATTGCTCGGTCTGCGATGTTGTTGCCCTACCTTCCTTGCACTTCAATTTTTAGATACTGAGCCTTATGAATTACTTGGAGACTTTGACTGCTATGAAGATTCTTGTAATGCATATAAAGGTAGTGTTGCATGTACAATTTTTGCTATATTTTTAAAAATGTTGAATGTTGAAGTTGAACAGGAAAATACTTTTACAGCTGAATTAGTAATGAAAGTTCTCAAGATAGTCAAACTAGTGGTCCATGTGGTCACGATCTTCTTGGACGACCAATACTGAAAAATGAAGCAGCCATTGCTATGCATGAAGTTGAAATTGCAATGCGGTACAGCTGGTCCGAACAGTGAAACGGGGTTTTGATTCTATGATTGAGGATGTCAGAAGCTAAACTCTGTGATAATTTCTCTGTTCAGGTGCAACCAACCCTAGGTACCAACAGTGGAATGGCGTCTTGATCCCACAATGGATAATGAAATGAAAAAAAATGAAATCAAAAAATTGCACTTGTATAGCGCGTAACTACCCGGAGGCCTCCCAGCGCTTTAACTGATTGCTAGTTGCGGGCTAAGGGTAGATTAACACGCTTTTGCGAACAAGTGAGTCTTTAAAGCCTTTCGGAAAGACATACGATCATTGCTCTCTCGAAGGGAGAGGGGGAGGGAGTTCCACAGTTTAGCCGCCGTATGGGAAAAAGAGCGACCACCCCAGCGGGCTTTGGAGACTTTAGTAGTGGTCGCTAGAAGTAACGAACTAGAGTGCAGAGCTCTGGCCGGGACATAAGGCATAGCTATGTGGTGTAGAATTGCCGGGCCGGTGCGGTGAAAAGACTTGAACACAACGCACATAGCCTTAAACTGCACTCTGGCCGCTACTGGGAGCCAATGAAGTTCTCTCAAGGCTTTCTTGGCTGACTGCCAACGGGGAATATTATACAGTAGCTGAGCAGCACAGTTTTGTGTGACTTGGAGCCTGTGGGTCACTGCTGCCGGGGGTCCTATATAAAGGGCCTTCCCATAATCCAGGCGAGAGAGGATCAGGGTCTGAACCAAGATCCTCCTAGCCTGGAATGGGAGCAAAGGGAGCACCTTGCGAAGCATCTTCATCAACCCGATGCATGTAGAGGCAGTTTTGGTGGCCTGGACTGAAAAGTCAAGCGCTTTATCCAGCCAAATTCCCAAGCTCTTTATTTGGGATTTGGGTGGAGGAGGCGTGCCAAGACAGGGGGGCCAGATGGAAGCTAAGGTGGACGGAGAAGGGTTGCCCAACAGCATGATGTCAGTTTTCTCTCCGTTAAGCTTAAGATAGGAGGATTGCATCTACCTAGCCACCGCCTCTAGACAGGGGCCTAAGGTGGAAGACGATCCCTCAGAGTGGTCAAGGGAGACCACCAATTGGGTATCGTCGGCGTAGGTGACAATACGCACACCAAAGGGCTGGACTATCCCTTCTAGAGGTTCCATATAGGCATTAAAAAGAGTGGGGCTCAGGGAGGAGCCCTGAGGCACCCCACAGCTAAGTGGATGCATCTGAGAGTGGAGATGAAGGTACTCCCTTCGACCAGGTACAACTAACTCTAGGTCCCAACAGTGGAACGGTGTCTTGATTCCACAATGGACAATGTCCAATATTACCTGCTGCTTGTTTTTCTCAAAACTCCCTGTGTTGAGGTGCATCAGACTCTGTGCTTCCGTAGTTAACTGCTGTACAGGATTATTGGACTTGGTAGACTGCAGTCTCTGGACTACACTGCGGTACAGCTGGTTTGAACAGTGAAACAGGGTCTTGATTCTATGATTGAGGATGTCAGAAGTTAAAGTCTGTGATGATTTCTGTGTACCCCCTCCGATCAGGTGCAACCAACTCTATGTCCCAACAGTGGAACGGTGTTTTGATCCCACAATGGACGATGTTAGAACTGCATCTGAGAGTGGAGATGAATGCACTCCCTTCAACAAGGTGCAACCAACTCTAGGTCCCAACAGTGGAATGGTGTCTTGATCCCACATTGGACGATGTCCGATATTACCTGCATGTTGATTTTCACAGGAGTCCTTATGTTGAGTGCTTCCGTAGTTAACTGCTACACATGATTAATAGCCTTGGTTGACTGCAGTTGGTGGACTGCACCGCGGTTCAGCAGGTCCGAACTGTGAAACGGGATCTTGATTCTATGATTGAGGATGTCAGAAGTTACAGTTTGTGATGATTTCTGTGTATCCCCTCCGATGAGATGCATCAAACTCTAGGTCCCAACAGTGGAACGGTGTCCTGATCCCACAATGGAGGATGTTAGAACTGCATGTGAGAGTGGAGACAAAGGTACTCCCTTCGACCAGGTGCAAGCAACTCTAGGTCCCAACAGTGGAACGGTGTCTTGATTCCACAATGGAAGATGTCTGATATTACTTGCTGCTTGTGTTTGACAGCAGAAATGGTATTTGAATTGTTTTGTTTTATTTATTGCAGATTTTTCTGCAATTTATGTTGTTGTCTTTTATGAAGAGGTGGTGAGAGAAAGTATTCATGAATCTCTGTGTGAGTACTGTCTTCAATTAACACTACAGACAGCAGTGTTCACAATTCAGATCGAGTTGCTCTTGTAGATGACGCAGTCCTGTAGGAAAAGGCATTGCTCCAGTGCGCTCTGTCTACACCATGCATACGTATTATTACAGGCTCCGCACATGCTTTTTGTTGCTTCACGTATGACAAACTGTGTAGCTCAATTCCACTTTACATAGCTGTGGGCCCTTGCTGACTGCTCTCTCTGGCCTACACTGCAAAATCCAGTGTTCACAATTTAGATTGAGTCGCTATTGCAGATGATGATGTGTTGACGGCAACAGATATTACTCCTAGTACGGCCCGTCCACAGCACACATCATCGCTGGTTGTTGACATGCTGAATGCTTTTGATGTGGCTATCTGAGTTCACTAGAACTGATGGAACCTTTATGATACAATCTTTTTGTGTATTATTTCAGATCCATTAATTGCGTCTCAGTATACCACAAGTTGTGGTTCTTTTACGATAGAATATTTTTCTGTATTATTTCACATCTACTGTCCCTACCTTACTGCAGCACAAACTATTGATTCTTTTATTATTGAATGTCTGTGTGTGATCCAATGATTACTTTTGTAGTTGATGATAGCAGCAACTATTCCCTGAGGGCTGGTTTGCACTGACTCCACACACATCCCCCACAGATGTCACTGGATATGTGACCCTGGTAATAAAAAAGTGTTGAGCGCACATGCCCATACCCACTTCCACTATCTATCTGTGTCCGTGTGTTCATTATCTATGCATCATACTGCCCCTGGACCGTATTACATTACATTGTGCTGGGGTAGCTTATGCAACCATGTTACCTTTGGTAGTGGAGAAAACTTCGGTTATGTAACTTTTAGGTGTATGGTTATCACCGGTGGAAGACTACTTCACAGACGATGAATATTGATAAAGATGGTGGTAGAATGTTGTGTGTACATAGCAAAAAGTTTCAAAAAAGCTCTCTAAGCAGAAGAGGTGTGTCTCGTCAATTGCTGTAGAGAGAATGACTAAAATGGGTGGCGTCCTTCAACTGCTACAATGGGAAATGTTATGAACTAATTAAATGCTTTTTTAAGGTCACATGGCAATCGCGCACTCGGCGTGGAAGGAGACCGCACCTGATGCAATTTTGAAACAATATATTTACTATAATATGTTTATCACAGTTAAAAATATATAAATGTTTGAAATATTTTAGATTATCGCTTGCTCTAATATACACTACATATACATTGGAGACATAAAAAAATGAGAGAATGGCGTACCCGGCGCGACACCATACACCTATGACAGGGCCTGGCAGTGTGCACTCATCACATACGCAATGAGCAGTGGGTGCGATCCCATACGTACATGATGTAATGCGTGGTTTGGTACTGCATACCCGTCGCATACCAAACTAGCAGCTGGCGCAGCCTTGTCTGTATATGTTGTTACGTGGGACACGTGCCACAAACGCGTTGGATACCAAATGCGCATTATTTCAATATGGTGGATAGGATGCGCGTGCTGATGGAGCTTGGTAGACTACCGGTACGGGACTTTAGTTTTTCTAAAAAAAAGAAAAGTATACATATTTTTGGGGGAAGATATAAAATATTACACAATTTTTGAAGTAAAAAAAAGGATAATAGAGTTGCAAAATATAAAAAAACAATTAGAAAAAATATAGGTGTTATACATATTAAAATATAAAATTAACATTTAAAAAACCTTAGAAATTCACTGAAAAAGCCATATGTTTCAGGGACGTTATAGTTAGTGGGACATTTGAGTCATATAAAACCAGAGAAATACGCCAGTTATAGTTAATTGAGCTAACTGTAACTCGCACACCTGCAATGCACTGCTGACGATGTCACATATTACATCACTCATGACATGGTCAGTGACATCACTGATGACATCATTGATGACATCTCAAATGACGTCACTAATGACATCACTGATGACATCATCCAGTAAATGTGTGTTTCTGTAAAGTTAAAATATTTTTCATATATATCTATGCCACAGTGCATTGAAGAATGAGTGGATTTACAAGTGCCTGAATGGATTATTTAGTAGGTGCGTGACTGACTGTAGAAGTGAGTGATTGAGCCTTGTCTTACTGAATACATGGGTTAGTGACTAAACTGTGTGAAACTCTGTATAAGTCTCTCAGTTGGTGTGTAAGCGGTTGCATGGGTTGGTTAGTAGCTACATGACTGTCTATATGGGTTATTGATTTGCTGTCTGAGTATCTGTATGAGTTCCTAAGTGTCTGTGTGGGTCGGTGGGGGTGTGTGACTCTATGCACAGATGTCTAAGTGGGTGATTCACTGGTTTTATGGATTCAAAAGGGCATCTGGAAAGGGCTGTATGGCTCAGTTAGTGTGTGTATGAGTGTGTTGGTGAGTAAATGAATGTTTCAGTGGTATTTGTGTGAGCAACTACATATGTTTTGAGGCAGTATATGTGAGTGTTGGAGTATATAAACGACTATACGTGAGAGTAAGTTATTTGGCGAGTGGGTGTATAAATGAGTGCCTGCTTGTATCAGTGATTCTATAAGACAGTAAGTATGTGTTAGTATCTGCATAAATAAGAAATGTGGTGTGTGTATAAATAACTCTGTTGGTGTGTTTAACTGTATACATGAGTAAATGAGTATGTAATTCATTCTTTGCATGGCTGACTAGGTGTGTGAGTAACTATGAATGAGTGGTAGAGTGTGACTGTATGTCTAGGTTTATAAGTACATATTATAGTACTGTATTGATGAGTGACTGTATGTATAAGTCACTGGATGTGTATATAGACCTAGGAAATAGTCGGTGGTATGTAGTATGTGGCATTGTTGTGTGTATGGGTTCAAAAATTGTAGTCCGTATTTTAGAGTGGGTGTATCAAAGTTTATATTAGAGCATCAGTATGTGCATCAGATTATCACGTGGATGATGTCATCAGTGACCAGTATTTTGCAACAAGTGTTGAATCCATATGACCCTAACTGGTGTCCTGATTTGCATATCATATATTTGTTAATGTATTTTATAACCAGAAAATAATTAAATTTGCCAAACTAAAGAGCTGTACTTTTGGACATTTGTAGAACATGGATGCCTAAGAAATGTTGAACAAAATGCAGGAAGCATGGAAAAGTAGCACAAAGGTTCGCTCTGAGAAATGTGTGGTTTAGCTACCTTGGTGGAAATTCAAGTTGACCATTATCCATGGTTTCTACGGGACACGGTTTGACACAGTTGCAGCATGTAGACTTTTACTATTTGGACACTGAACTATGTACAGTAGTTATACCCAGGGGAAAAATCTGGAAATTGTACTCGCTAAATAGAAATAAGATGAAGAACTAATAAATGGCAAAAAAAGTTGTGAGTTGTAAATGGAAGCCAAAGCATATTTTGCATGTCCAATTTTAAATATGTTAACAACTGTGCAGTGCAAGTAGCTTAAAAAATAAGTGGAAAGTTCAGTAAAATGTCAACAAATACACATGCATTCTCTAAACTAAATGCTAAATGTCTAAATTCGCCTGAATGCGTCTATATTCGGGAACGCGAGTAAAATTACCCTTTCCCTCTGTCCAGCTATATACTTTCCAGAGACATTTCTGTGCTCCTAATGGCCACTTCAATAACCCCACTAGTAAACAAAATGTCACCCTGCCTTTGGAAGAATAATGCATTCTCTCGGTTTTAAATAAATTGTTTCATACGTGCAGGGTATTATTAAAAATACTCGTGACACTGAGGGAAAAAAATGTGAAGGCTGTGTGACCTTGGTCATCAATGTACCCTGCTGTTTCACAGGCTCACAGAAAAGCAAAACTACCATGGCAACCGGCATAACCAGCAGGATGGCTTTATACGACAACACCGCTGCTGCGTGCACGCTTCGATATTTTTCACGGTGTTCTTTTGCCCCCACGCGCTGCAATAATGTTCATCCTTCAGGCCCCAGCTTCTGACATTCTGCTTTGTTTACATGAACAACAACATCAATAAACTACATTTCCTGGTGGAGTTGCACTAAATCAGCAACCACAAATGGATTATTTTGGATTCAGTTATAGCATTTATATTTTGGACTTTGAATAGCATTGGAATATGTTCAGGTAACACAACAATGGGCATTATACTGAGTAAATAAAAATACGAATATGGGAAACGACAAGAATTGTTTAAATCCATTTCAGGGGATATCTAAAAAACCTGCATGAAAGCAGCAGACATTTTAAATAAGATATCGACCTTTGCTAACGTTTGTACCTTTTTAAAGTAGGAATATAAAGCTTTTTCATTATATAAAGAGTGTCACATCTCAGAAATGATACTGAGCCCACAATGTACCATACTTTGCATCAGAGAAAAACATAATATTTGATATGCTCTGTGTGATGACTGGGAACATTTCACTGACCCTGAAGGATGTGTGGTTTTTTTTGTATGTCCTTTGAGCAATTTATGTTAAAGCAAATGACAGACGGGAAATAAACTTATATAGCCTATAGAACATTTTGAGAAAGGCTTTCTTTTTGTCTTGATCATCCCCATTTTTGTTAGTTCTCTGTTTAAAATGGAAATTAGGTGTAATTACAATTGATATGACAACTTACCAGTACGTCTCTAGTATATGGTAGGGCATGTAGGATTAGAGGCCTGGCAGATTCAATGCACTTGAGTGTGCATTGCTGTGCTGCCTGCAGTAATTTTAAAAGCCAGCCCTGCCTTGCAAGCTGTTTTCAAAAAAATGAAACTATGTCCAAATTCGACTTTGGCATTAAAGGTAATTCCAAAGTCTTAAACTACCTTATTTATGCAAATGTCACCCGCAAGGTCTACCCTAGGTGTCCCAAGACTAGGATGCCATGTTAAAATAAGCAGGGATATTATAAAAGATGTTTTATAAGACCTGGTGAAGGAAAAACTGTCGATTTTGTTTTTCTCCATTGTGGTGCATCCTGAAACCCTATCAGAAATAAACTTGAAGATATCACATAGTCCTGAAACCTTTTTTAGAAATAAACTTTAAGACCTCACATAGTACTGAAATGTAATAAGCAGCAAAAATGTCCTAAGAGACCTACTGTGTGCCGTCCCACTAGGATCTTCATGCATTCTCATCTCACGCGTACTCCTTATCACCCCCGCCTTCTGCACAGACAGTCTTTCCTTCTTGCAACACTTACAATGCTGCAATCTCACTGCACTCTTTATCACTTGACTCACCCTTTTTGGGTTAGAGAACCAAGATCCATTTTTGGTTTGAGACATTTTAACCCTAACCAGATCTCCTGCTTCAACACTTTTTTGTGGAAAATTGGCGCTTCCACACCTACATCAGGTGTAGATTCAAAAGACACACCTTTGTTCATCATCCAAAGTTTATTCATCTTAGTTCCCAGAGATCTTACATTTGATAACACAAAAGGTGAAATATTAGTATTGGCATTTGGAGGGGTTTGAATCACCTACAATAACTTACTCCGTTCAAATAGCCAATCAAGTCCACTAGCCAAATGTAATTAATTGTTCTCTTTAATGACCCTGTTACATATCTCCTGACCATTACGTTAGGGAAGATTCAATGAGGTTGTAATATGTTTGGGCCCTAAATTTTGCGAAAAAGTTTCTTAATCCCTCAAAACAAACTGCAGACCATCATCGCTTACAATTTAATCAGGATTTTATTTCATGAAAAAACAATGTCTGCAGGAATTGCACAGTTTTAGGCGTGATTATGCAAGCTTAGATGATATAATCCAAAAATTGGATTTGCATGCCAGAGATATTCATGAGAGAAAATTATGCAAATTCAGCAGGGAGGCTATCGATTATGAATTGAATGAAGATTATACCTGGGCAGAGGTTTATGCTCAGAAACGAGCTTTCAGGAAACAGAACGTGACATCATCGGAAGAGAGCATAGCCACTGACAGTAACATAGCACCCACCCGTCCGCCAATGAGTATTGGGACACGGCCAATGGACAAGCAACCCACTCCTTCTACAGAGCCAACTCAATCTTGGGTTTCTTCATTTCCTCTTTGTTGGCCAGTCAAGCAGTGAGCCAGCCACCAGAGTCTTCCAGTCAAAGCATGACAAGTCCAGAAAACCCCAGAGGACAAAGAAAAAGAGAATGAGTGATGGATGTATTTAAGGTGACAGATGAAGATTTAATTATCAATATTTCTTCTACTGTGTTGACTTCTTCTCAAAAGGCTGTATTCAACAAAGTGACTTCTTTTGTTCCCACATACCAGACCAATCTCTTGGAAAGTGAGATAATATTGTTCAAATTCCTGAGAAAGAAACTCTTGCACTATTTTTTTGACAATCTTTCCCAAACAACAATGAGCCAGAAGAATTGGATTACCAAGAGTTCAAACCCAAGAGTGTGTTCATAGCTCCATCATCACACAAGACTTTGGATATATTTGAAACCTTAGTTAAAAATGATCTTCAACAGATGAATTTTCAAT
Organism: Lissotriton helveticus; assembly: GCF_964261635.1. Lineage (NCBI taxonomy): Eukaryota > Metazoa > Chordata > Amphibia > Caudata > Salamandridae > Lissotriton > Lissotriton helveticus. The sequence continues at coordinate 1,155,561,373 of NC_136065.1, forward strand.
CTATGTGAGTCAGGAATATCATGTGTAAAGAACCAGGAATACTTACAACCAGTAGTGGCTCCTGGAGGGAGTGCTGCCTAGCGTTGACACAGGGTGGGGGAGTGGCAGTGTGGGGGATAGTAAACTCCATATTATGGCCTAACGGAGGTAAGTATACAAATAAATAAATGACACGTATTTCGTTGCGCACGCTGCATCGCCAAATGCAGGACCAAAACCGCCAGGATCTAAATCAGGCGTTTAGTCCGTGACTACATATTTAGGGGCAGATTTATGTCGGACTTGCGCCACGTTTACGCCGCCGTTGCGTGAGGCAACGGCGCGGAAACGTGGTGCATCCCTGCGACCTATTTACAACGTGACGCATCTAGGCAGATGCGTCACGTTGTAAAGCCCTGCGCCACATGAAACCTGCGTCAGGTTTCATGTGGGCGTTCTGTCGCGGGGTGGGCGTTCCCTCGTAGGAAAGCCCCGTAAAACTGACGCAATGAAATCTACAAGATTTCACTGAGTCAGTTTTACGACGCTGCTGCGTCAAATCCTTACGCCTGCTTGAAGCAGGCGTAAGGAGTGATGCACCACGTTATGTATGGGTGGCCTCTGTACATTGCAGGAGTTGCGTCGCACTTGCGACGCTACTCCAGCAATGCGCCGCCCGTACACCACAAGATGCGTCACGCATCTGCCCTTCCTTGCACCATGGTGCGCCGCATTGTAAATGCGGCGCATCTGTGGTGCCGCAAGGAGGCAATTGCGTGACGCCTCAGTTCTGGCGCATCCCTGCTGATTTGCAGAGATGCGCCAGAACTCATAAATATGCCCCTATGTTTTTCTTTATTGGCTCATTATCCATTTTTGATTGTTATCCAAGATATGCTAGGAAGTACCAGTGTTTAGTGCAAACACCGATGTCTATTATTAATACATCTACAAACGTGTTGCAATTATTGAAATTGTTGTACTATGCAACCAACAACTTTTTAAGAAATGTTTCATTATATTTGTTTTGTCTGATCACCAAATGAGGCACCGGTTGTTACCCATTCAGGTTTCACCATAAACATGCATTGGATTTGTTACCTACTTGTGACTAAGTAAATGTGTTAAACCATTAATTTCTTTTGAAGTGTGTTTCCTTGCTAGGATATTGATGATTATATATATATTTTTTAAATGCCACTTCTACTGCTTCTTCTTTACACAGATTCGGGACTTAGTGGTCTGTTGTATATGTCTATCGCTTTTCAGGTAACTGGCACATAACTCAGCTTTTTAATGATTACTGCATCCATATAACTATGATGGAGTTGATGGCCTTGATGCACTTAGCACTGATGCATGTCACGCTTTTCAGGTAAACCGCCACTCTATAATTTGCTGTTAACTCTAAGTTTGGCTCTTTTATTTGTTAAAACGATTTATTGAACCAACCTTTTCTGCTTCAGCGACTGTGCAAGTCTGACTCACACGCTTCCCCGGAAACGTCAAGTCATATCTAGTTGGGTTTGCTCACGTAATATCAAATTTAGTTATTGAGTTAGCATTTGTTTGCCAAGGATCAGCCTTGGTTGAACATCAACCACAATGTTGATCATGGACAGGACAGCTTCTGATATGTGTATACGGGTTGCGCGCTGACAGTAAGTCGATTAACAGTAAATTTGTTCTCGCTAAGGTGCATGTTGGGTATTGTAGTTTTGAGATTGATACGCCCTTTACATGCACGTTTTCAGCTAGTTGGCCGTGAGCTGTCACACCATCACATCTATGGTCTCTATGAAGCATGCTTTCATATTCGAGTCACGTGATACACAGGTGGGTTGATTGGTAGGGCAATTGAATGGTTTGGCACGGGACATATCTGGTTCTTTCAGACGTTTTCCATCCTCAGTGCAGCATGGTGGAGAACACTCGCATTTATGTTTTTGCCGCATTGATAAGTATTTCCTTTGATCTCCTTGTTGCCTTTTGCATCCTGAATGTTGTTTCTTTTTAAAGCAAAGACATGTTGTATAAAATTGTTTACTATGTTGTTTTTTTACTTATAGTTACCCCTGACAAAAGGTGATTTCACCCGAAATACATTGGGTCACATCAACAGAATCACACTGGAATTGTCCATTGTATTTCAACACTATTTTTTATCTTTATGTTTAAGTGTAGATCAGCACTTGTATCAAATATTTGAATTCTGCATATTGTCATGTTATGTTCATCAATAAACTGTGCATGACAGTTCTACCACACTATTGTTGAAATTAAAAAATGTTGTGCATGCATTGAAGATTGTGTACGTTTTTGATTACCTTCTCAGCCCTTAGGCATATTGTAGTACGTTCTGGGTCTAGTTCACCTTCATGTTTTCTAGCTTCACACAAAAATGTTATTTAACCAGGTCAAAATGGTGGTTTAAAACTGCACACACAGACTGCAGTGACAGGCCTGGGACATGTTTAATGGGCTACATAAGTGGGTGGCACAATGAGTGTGGCAGGCCCACCAGTATTATTTAATTTATATTCCCTGTGTACATGTAGTACTTCGCTACTAGGAACTTACATGCAAATTAAATGTTCCAATTAGGTGTAAGCCAATTTCCCCATGTTTAAGGGAGAGTGTGCAAGCACTTTGCCACTGATTAGCAGGGATAACACAGAGTCCTAAAAGCCAAGTCCTAGCAGAGTCCTAAAAGCCAATAAAAATGGTTTCAGAAAATAGATGGGTGAAGGCAAAACGTTCAGGGATGACTCTGCAGACAGCCCAAATCCAACAGATGGGATTACTGAAAGTACCACTTTGTCTGGAAAATCTTTCCAAAATGGAAACTTGTAAGAAAGAGTGCCCAACTCTCCTAACCGCCTGGTAGAAGTGATTGCTGCCTGAAAAAAAACTTTGAGACCAAAGGATCGAATACAATACGCCTCCAAAACCAGAAGTAAAGCCCCAGCTGGAAAACATTTCGGAGGAGAAGGCTAAATGTTATCCACCCCTTGAAAAAATCTACCCACCAAGCAATTTTCATCCCCTAAATTACTCCATGAGTTTCTGAATGCTCTAGTAGCCACCTACTGGATTCTAAGAGTAGGAACTCTTAAATCCAATCTCGACCCATCTTGCAAGAGGTCCAGCACATGGATAAAATCCACAGTTTTGGGATCAAGATCTTTAATGGGACATCTGTTAGAAAAGACAAACCAGTGTCAGGTATAGACTTTCAGAGTAGACTATCTCCTATAAGTTTGCAGATTCATTGCCAAATTATCTGGAATCCCCATAAGATTTAAGCCCTCCCGTCAACCTCAAGGCTGTTAATTTGAGTTAATCTAGAGGCAGGAAATAAAAGGAGAGATGGAAGGATTCTAAGTCTCCACTCACAAGCTACACATATTTCTGCTGGGAGCGGGACCCAATTGGCTTGTGGCAAAGCTAGAACATTCAATATTACCTCTGGATATTCTGACCTCAAATTCTCTAGGAAGGACCTGATTAATGGGAAAGGAGGGAAGGGGTACAAGAGATTCATACACATGACAGCCCATGCTGTCTTGTCTATTCCCCTCAAGCAAAACCTTAACACTTAGGGGGATATTCTCAAGAACGTATGATAATTTTCGCAAAATTAGCTTAACGCAACTCTTCACATCGCAATCTATCGCGGGAAACGCTGTGTTAACGTTGTATTCTCAACACAGCGGTACCATGCGATAGTCCCGCGATAACGCGTCAAATCTCCACAATAAAGTCACTGGGACAGCGATAAAAAAGTAAACCCCAACACGAAAAAGTTGCGGTGGGCCCAACCGTGATAAAAAAATCTGCAAAAATCTTCCCCAGGCCTACAATTCACGCACGTCAGATGGAAAAAATCACTATAAAAGTAGAAAAAAATATACATACAAAAGCCAAACAACAGCGAAGCACAATGGAGGGAGACGGAGTAAGGACGGAGGACAACCAGAACCCCCCAAGCTCCCCGGAGAACCAGCCTGGGACCTCGGGGTCAGGGAAGGGCAAGGAAAAGAAGAGTAGGAAGAAGTGGTTTCGTCCGCAGGAAAACAAGATCCTGATAATGGAGGTGTTAGAACACCATCAACTACTGTTCGTCACCTCCACTGTGACATTGGCAACAAAAATTGGAATATGGCAGTCCATCATGGACAAGGTGAATGCAGTCGGAGTGCTGAAGACGACAATGGAAGAGGTCAAGAGGAGCTGAAATGATGTGAAGCGCAAAACCAGGCAGAAACTCGCTAACAACCGGAAGGCAGCAATGCAGACTGGAGGTGAGAGTCCAGCGCCACAGGAAGACCTAGACGAGATGGAGGAAATGGTGTCCACAGTCATCAGTGGGGTGACGGTGGCAGGAGTTGGGGGACCGGACACTGCTCAACATGATCGGACACAACAACACCAGGGTGAGTAATGACCAGGGACTGGGGGGTCGGGGGAGATGGGCACAATGGCACACATGTACAATTAAGTAGAGCACATCTGTGGACAAACCATGCCCCAGACCCCAAAGTATGCAACATCTCAGCACTGTATAAGCACAGAAGTCAAAGGCACACTGCATGAAAGGGATAAGGGGCAGCAAAATTAGAGCTGCAGGGGTGACTCCCCCAAAATGCAGCACATACACATTACATGTAGAGCACATCAACATTGACAACAATGTGGTACAAACCACAACAAGTCCACAACAGAACAGAGGACACAACTGGTGCCGTTCGTGTGTAGAAACTGGCCAATCATATGTGGCATAGTAGGGAAATGTGAGTTGACAATGTACAAGTACAAACACACATCTGTGATGTTGTCGAAATGTCCACTGTCCCGCATCACACAGGCAGCTCCTCCCAAACAGTCACAATGTGCACTGTCATGCAGTCTGAATGTAAACATGTAAAATGCGTCAACAAACATGTGAGCACAATGTTAAAATGCATCTCCCCTTCACATTGCAGAGGAAAATCCAACACCTTCTGTAGAGTAGCCGAACCTCTCTTCTCTGATTACGAAGAGGACCACCACACCTTCGACTCAGATGCCCTCCAACAGCTCGTGGAGAGCTTCCACACCCCACCTCCAGGAGCAGGGCAGCTGGGCTGCTATGAGGAGACCCCACCCCCTGCACAGAACACACAGCTGGCAGCACCCACCGGCTCGGCTGCCTCCCAAGAACCCCACGCAGAACACAAGGCCTTCCAATGCCTTGTGTTGGGGTGCCAGGAGAAGCTGGCTGAACGGGTGGGGTTCGACCACATGGCAGCCAAACTAGATGCCATACGTGGGTGTCTATGTCCCATCCGGGACCACTCACAATCCCTAATGGACACCCACAGTCTGTTCCATGCTCTCCAAAGAACCATGGTTGACATCGCTAGAGTCCTGACTCAGAGACAAGAGCAACTGTCTAGCCAGAGTGGCTCTAGCGATGTGAACCGGGAGTTGGGACACATGCGGTGGCTCATGGAGAACATGGAGCGTACGTAGGCGGAAAGAGCGGCTGCCACGGCGGTACACCAGTGAGAGGTAGCTGGGTTCAACACCCTAAGACCCTCCTCATGGCATTGCTACCACAAGGCCTGGCGCTGTTGCATGTTGCTGCTACCACTCCATCCACATCTCCGCCCCCTGAAGAGTCAGTGCCACACAGTGCAGCCGACATTCCACCTCTGGCCCCTGAGGTATCACTGTCACACAGTGCTGGAGACAGAACACCACCACACACACGTGAGGCACATGAAACAGCAGAGGACGAAGATGCAGATGAATCTGCCTTCATGGTGAGAAGGACGCTGTAGCATTCATCTCCGCCATATGGCCGGTTTCTGCTTGGTTCTACCCACTGCATCATCACCTTCCACTGTCCCGATACACTCTGCGACACTCACCTTGGGCCTCGACATGGACTGTTTGGTCACCAGCGACAAGGCAATTGTACTGAGCTCTTCCCCTTCCATTACACTTGTCATTCCCTGAAGGACTATGTCTGGCCCTCCACGGTCCAACAATATAAAGTGGGGTTTGCATGTCTCTGTACTGCTCCAGCTACAACACTCCACTGAATGTGCATTAAACATCCATATTCACACAGATGTATCATGTTTATGATCTACAAGTGTGGAAGTAGGGATGAATATGGGCTCAGTGATTCCCCCTTATGTCCATGTTGCTCATGTTGTGGGACTTGGGTCACAGGGTGACACATTGCCGATTGCAGTCTGGGTGGCGCTGGCACTACAACAGGGACACACGCATTAGTTACTTCCTTGTCCAGCCAAGGAGAGAACCACGGCCAGAGCCCCAGGGTTATTGTTCACACCCTTACGCTGGACTGGCATTCGCCAGGCCAGCCCACTCTACTTACACTCACAGAGGGGGTCGACAATACTACATGTCCCAGGGCTTCACTGTGGTGACCTGCTGATCACAGGTCTAGTTGTCAGCATGCCACACCCACTCCCTCATGGCTGGTCTACACCCACACCACACCCATCCAGCACACGCGCCACTAGACATGTGACCCTGTCAATAAAAAGGGCCGGGGGCACGTGCTGGACGCCATTTCCACTCAATATCTGGGTGTATCTGTGTGGTCATTATTTATGCATGAGGACCTAGGGCCCTGCCACCCCACATTCCCCACTGCCTGAGGTGACATGATGGCATCCGCACCAAGAGACTCAATCATAAACAGTCCATGATTTGGGGGGCACAGACTTGGTGGCACCAGATACACTGCGGCCAGCACAGGCACACCGCCACGGGATGGTGACTTTCGGAGCACTGAGGTAGGGGCACCTTAAGTAATGAGGGGGTGTGCAGCCTGCGATGATGCCCCGTCCTGGCAGTCCAGATGGGTAGAGATGTATTTGTGCCCTGCTGGACCGCAGTGTAGGCCTGAGCCAGCGGGCAGTGCTGGCCTACCGCCACGTGGCGTTGCCTCGCGGGTCCCAGAGTTAGTGCCACCTAAAGGGCTGAGCGAGTGTGCTGCCTGTGATAATGCTGTATGCAATGATATGATCTCTGCCATAGCAATATCAAGCCCCAGAATCAAGGGTGTGACCTGGTGGCCCAGGGAGGCGGACTGCATGATGTGGAGGGAGCCATGTTTGTGGGCCCCGGGCTTGGAGCTTGCACCGGCACCTGGTGGGCACTATTGGAGACACGCCGAGGCAGAAGGTGAGAAGTGAGGCCTGGGTGCGCACGGGCGGGCAATCACCACGGGGTGACAGGAGGGGCTGCGGTGCTGGTTCGTGCAATTGTATAGACTCTGCCTTCATAAATCTGGACTCTGTTTCAGATAAGGGACCTGGTGGACTGCAGTGTATACCGGCACATGGTTGGAGACACACCGGAGGCAGCAGGTGAGCAGTGAGGCCTGGGTCCGCACTGTCTGCACTCTCTCTCCCTTTCACTGTCTCTCTCTCTCCCTCTCTTTCTCTCTCTCCCTCTTTCTCTCTCTCTCTCTCCCTCTCTTTCTTTCTCTCTCTTTCTCTCGTTCCCTCTCTCTTCCTTTCTTTCTCTCTCTCTCCCCCCTCTTACTGTATCTCTCCCTTTCTTTCTCTCTCTCCGTCTTGTTCTCTCTCTCTCCCCCTTGCTCTCTCTCTCGTTCCCTCTCTTTCTCTCTCTCTTTCTCTTCCTCTCTCTCTCTCTTCCCCCTCTCTTTCTCTCTCTCTCTACCTCTCTTTCTCTCTCTCTCCCTCTCTTTCTCTCTCTCTCCCCCTCTTACTCTATCTCTCCCTTTCTTTTTCTCTCTCTATCTCTTTCTCTCTTTCTCTCTCTCTCTCTTTATCTCTCTCTCTCTCCCTCTTGTTCTCTCTCTCCCCCTTGCTCTCTCTCTCTCTCTCCCCCCCTCTCTTTCTCTCTCTCTCTTTCTCTCTCTCTCTCTCCCTCTCTTTCTATCCCTTTTTTCCCCCTCTCTTTCTCTCTCTCTACCTCTCTTTCTCTCGCTCTCCCTCTCTTTCTCTCTCTCTCCCTCTCTTTTTCTCTCTCTCCCTCTCTTTTTCTCTCTCGCTCTCTCTCTCTCTCTCCCTCTCTTTCTCTCTCTCTCCTTCTCTTCTCTATTTCTCTTTCTATCTCTCTGTTCTTTGATGAGCACAGGACACACATTCTCATCTAGAGTTTTGTCTTGCAGGCTGTGAGCTTCAGATTGTCCTGAGAAGACCCGCCATGACTCTTCAAAATTGTTGTTTTGATTGATTTTTTAATAAAATGTTTTGTTTGGTAATTCTATGATGAATGAATGAGTGATTCTCCTTTTCTGAAGACACATGCTTGTTGATTGTTGTAATTGTGCGACATCAGGCGAATTGTTTTGTGCATGATTATGTGAAGTTGATGTTACATATCTTTGTCTGAGGGAGAGGGAGGGTACCCAAGGTAGGGCCCCAGGGTGTGGTGGCTGTGGGTGTTTTGGCCCTCTTGGGGATCAGGCTGCAGGATCAGTAGCTCCTTGGGATCTGTTGTTCTTCAGCTGTGGCTCTGGTCTGGCTCCCTTTTCTGGTGCAGGTTGTCGTCTGACTTTACACCAGGTCAGAGCAGGTGTTAAACTCCTGCTGCTAACGCGCCTTATCGCCTGTTTTGGGATCTTATTGCTGAACTCGCGAGTGGTGTTGTTGCGTCTTTTTGCAAGGGAACGCCTACTCTGCATCTCATTAGCGATAGTTGCTGGGGTCATCTGTGGCGATGTATTTTGCGGCTGCTATAGCTGGTAAACTGGTGATATCGGCTGTTAGCACCAGCTTGTGAATGGGGCGATACATTTATTGCCACTTTGGCTGCAATAAATCTTTGAGAAAATGCCCCTTTGTCGATTATTGGAGAGGCAAAAAGATCCAGGTGTAGATGACCTCCCCCCAAGCCCCCCTTATTAAGTCAGAAGACTGAAAATGTCTGGATGGTGAGAAAGATTCTGGGGAAAAAGGAATATGTGTACTGAGATCTTCTGCCCTGTTTTGGTATTTTCACTAAATGTGAATTGCTGTCATTGAAATCAAAAACCTCTGATCCCATAGACAATATATGCAAGCAAACTTTGTCAAGGATAGAGACTTTGTCCCCCCACCCCCCGGTCTGTTTATATAGAGCTTGGTTGTCGTATTGTCACTGTGAATCAGTATTGCATTGCCACTGATACAATGTGGGACAAACTTGGGGATTAGCTCTGATGTTCTGCAAACCAAGAACCCCTGCCTGACAGGCTAGCACCCATTTTTATGACTATAGGAGTTAGAGGAGCCCGTAATACTACTTTTTAAGATGTGACAATTCTTCATTCACCAAACCAGACCCTTCTGCCTTCGAGATAAGATGGAACTGATGTTGTAAAGTATAGAGGTTCTAGGGACCCATTTTGGAGGATCCATATTACCAGACCATTCAGTTGAAACCTTTCACACAGGACCAAAAATACTGTGAAGGCTAAATCTCCCTGTATACCTTCAACAAAGAGGGAACTCAAGGCTCCTCCCGAGTTAGAAGACCACTGATGCGAGCTTGTATAATTTGGACCTTTCTTTGCGTTAAGGGAACCAAACCTAAGTCTGTACAAAAGAAGCCCCTTTTGAAGTACAAATCCTGAGAGAGCACCAAATTTGACTTACCCGCCTCTTACCCTCCATAGGTACACCAAAGGCAAGCTTTATTGCACCAGTTTGTGGCTGGACAATGCCTAGCACCAGGAACCCTGGTCCTCCTCCTCTCACTGCTACCCTGCTGTGATCCTCCTAACCCTAAACCCCAGTTGCTGCTCCATATGGTACTGCTCCATCTCACCCAAGAACAATGAAGGAATATTCTCCTGTGCGTCCTACAAATTTTCATGCACCTATCCACACCCAACAATCACCGCACCCACACTGACAGCATACAGCACCCAATTCTCACACAGCCCTGGAACCACCCACACAACATTTCTCACACAAATGCTCCTCAACACCCGCTCACTCACCAAACAGGACTCAGAGATATGGGACTTGCTGCACAACAAAGCCACACAAACATGGCTGAACCGTGCATCAGCACCTGATATCGGTAAAGCCATCCTGCGGCTACAAGAGCGCAAGCTAGACAGACCTCACAAACCCTGAGGCAGAATTTCCATCATCCACAAGAACACTATTCGTTAATACACCCCCACAGATATGTCATCCTCCAACATGGAAACCCTATAGTTCAAGCTCCACATCACAGTCAACTTCACTCTAAGCAGCACTCTTATGTACAGACCACATGGGACACTCACCAACTTCACCAACACCATCACGGATTCAGTCACACCACTCATCCTCAGTGCTAGCAATTACATAATACTTGGAATAAATCTGGAAAGGACTACACCATCCCCAACTTAAGGGCACTCAGTTAAGACCTTGCTGGCCTGGGCCTCACCCAATGAGTAAAGGGATCTACCCACATCACCAGACACCTCTTGGACTCTATTTTCACCACCTTCTACAACATTAGAGTTGATGAGCACACACCAGCCCCCTGGACAGACCACAACCTGATCAAATACAGCATTCCTATCTCAGTCCAGCAGACATGCGCCCCTGCCAGATCAGCCCACTGAGCCTGGAACAGAATCATTGACAAAGACTGGAACACTGTTCTAAACACCCACCAACCTGAACACATCAACAGACTCCCCAAAGAGTTTCAACAGTTGGATCACCACCTGCACTGACTCCCTTGTTATCCTCCAACACAGAAAGACAACAAGATCTAGTTCCCATACCTGTAGGTACATGGAGGACCTCAGACTGATGAAATGGGACTGCAAACACCTGGAGGAGTAATAGAGAATTGGCCAGGACAATACATACAGGGACATGTACAAATCTGCCCTGAGACACAACCACCAGATGATCTGGACACCCAAATGCCCTGCTCTGGTGTACCACATAGATGTCAGCACTAATTGAAGCAAAGAAATCTTGTCCCATGTGAAGGATTTCACTTCACAATCAGCTGCCTCCAACTCGATCACCCTCTCACAGAACCTCTGCAACAATCTCTCTCATTTTGCCTGCAACAAAATGACTGCCATTTACAGGAACTTTAACCCTCAGTTGGACCTGACACAGTTCACCAAATGCCTCTCGAGCTCATCCAAGGAATCACCGATACCTGCATGGCTCACTATCACACCAAAGGAAACTGCCGCCATCAGAAAGTCCATTGACTCAGGGGTTCCATCAGATCTCTACTTGCACAACACCTACTCCAGAGGACTGCCACCCATCAAAGTCACGCTCACACCCATTCTCAATGCCGCCATCTCTTCCATGATCATCCCAGATGCTTGAAAACAAACACTTGTCCTACAATTGCTGACAAAACCCTCCATAGACCTTCAACAAATGGCAACTATAGTCTTATCTTCGTACTACCATTCCCAGCCAAGGTCTTAGAGGAAATCATCAGCAGACACCTCACCTTATATCTCAACGACCACCAATTCCTCAACACCACTAATTCTAGTTTCAGACCCCACAATAGCATAAAACTGCCCTCATCAATGCCACAGATGATATCCGCATGACTCTGGACAGAAGAGACATGGCAGCCCTCATCATTCCTGACCTCTCCGTAGCATTTGACACAGTCTCATACCCCATCCTGATTTAGCGTCTTTATGACATTGTAATGCAAGGACACGCACTAATATGTCGGACTAGAAGGACCCATTCAGTAAGCTTGGTATCATACATCTCAATCTCATCCGTTAAGTTCCTCAAAGATCATCACTGAGCCCGACCCTCTTCAACACATGCATTATCCATCTAGCCAGCATTATTCGCTCTCACCACATCAACAACCTCTCCTACAACGACACTCAACTCATTCTCTCCCTCACTGACAAGACACCCAATACCCGGGCCACGTTCGATGCCTGCATGACTGAATTTTGCACTTGATGAAGACCAACTGTCTAAAGCTGAACACTGTCAAGACCAAAATCCTGATCTTCGGGAACAGCATTTAAGGGTGGGACTCTTATGGTGGCCAACAGAGCCAAGATTGTCATGAACAGCAAACTCAACATGAATGCAGAAGTCATAATGTCACTGCCTCAATGAAGATGCTGAGGAAGGTTTCAAATGGCTCCTAATTAGCATCTAGAAAACTGTCACTGCAGACCATTTTAAAATTGGCAGCCAGAATAACTCTCAACCTCCACACCGCGCTCCAACCACACCATACCTGAAGTAGCATCACTGGCTCCCCATACACAAACAAGCACATTTCAAACTCCTGACCCACACTTTTAAGGCACTAAATAACACTGGCCTGTATACCTCAACAATCATATCTGCTTTCAAAAGCCTTCCAGACACCTCTGTTCGTTCGGACTTCACCATGTACACATACGGAAAACCAGATCCAGCAGTGGAGCTTTTCCTACATCATTCCACATAAGAGCCTCCTCACTTCTTACATTCCACAAGAAGCAGACGACCTGGTTTTTCTAATAGGACCTCGGTTTGACAAGGCTCACACCTGCTCAGTGCCAGGATTCCCTCCCGGTGATAATGCGCTCTACAAATCTGTATAACATGACATAGCGTAACAGTTGATTCTACATGGTATCACTTGTGACAAGCACATTTAAATTATTTGCTACTACTGGGCTGCAGCACTCATTTTGCCACCCATTGAAGAAGCACTTTGAACATTACTTCAGGCCTGTCACTGCATCCTGGGTGTGCAGTTCTTAACTGCCATTTCAACCTGGCAAAACAAAATGGTAGAACTGAATTGTCCAGCGGGTTTATACCCAGAATGTTTTTGCTTTTTGGCCTTCTGTTTCTGACTTGTTTTTGTTTGTTTTATGACTCTGGGCAGTTTACCACTGCTGATCAGTGCTAAAATGATATGCTGTCCCTGTAAATTGCTATGATGGATTGGTGTTTCCATGACTGGTTATTTGATGTATTACTAATTCCCTAGTACAGTGCACTGTGTGTGCCCAGGGCCTGTACGTCAAATGCTACTTGTGGGCCTGCAGCACTGATTGTGCCATCCACACAGGCAGCCTTTTAAAGATAACTCAGACCTGCCACTGCAGTGTCTGTGCGCAGTTGTGACTGCCATGTCGACTTGGAAAGTGCACCCCCTTGCCAATGCCTAACCTTTACTTATCTTACATGTGAGTCGCCCCTAAGGTAGGCCCAATGTACCCCTGTTGACAGGGTGCAGTGTAGGTGAAAGGTAGGACATGTCCTGAGGTGTGTGACATGTCCTGATAGTAAATTACTGCCTATTTCATTTTTCACGATTGAAAGGCTGTCTGTCCCATAGGATAGAATGGGAGCTTATTTATAACATCTTATAAATATAACTTCCCATTGGGACAAGATAGAAAGATAATGTGTAGTATGCCTGAACTCAGAATTAAAAATAGATCTTTTAGTGAAGATGATTTTTAAATTGTATGTTTGAAAATACCACTTTTAGAAAGTGGGCATTTTCTTGCTTAGCCATCCTGTGTGCCTCTGCTGGTTTGTTGATTGGCTGTCTGGGTTTGGAGTGACAGGGGCTGGGGAGCCGCATTCTTTCAGACAGCCAACAGGTTGGGGTGTTTGATGTGTGTCCCGCCTTTTCTTAACAAGTCAGGGCTGGGCTGAATAGACCTGCGCTGCTTTCAGAGTAGGGGGAAGGAGTTCTAACTAGCACCTGAATAGGCCCAGTCTGCATTTAGAGTGGTGTCAGGAGATTTCCCTTCCACTTGAAAAGGCTCTGTCTGCCTTATAAAATGCTGTCTCTACCTCCTGCCAAGAAGCGGCATCAGAGAGGACAGATCTGGTTTTGGCTAGGCAAAGAGCTTTTTTGCCACCAGAGAACAAAGGATGTGCTATAAAAAGTGGGACCGAGACCCCTGAACTTTAGATTACTGCTAAACTAATGAAGGTGCCAGGAAGAAGAACCGGGAAAGCTGGAGGAGGAGTACTGCTCCTGTGCTGTGTGCTGTTGAGGTTGGCCTTTTCCGATGCATTGCCGCCGCCAAAGAATCAACTCAGGCCTCTGAGATAAGTCTGTATGCTTGTGCCAAGCTACCAAGGGGGTGAGAAGGGGTTATTTTAGAAGTATATCCCCTTTACCCAGACTAGGAAGAAGCGCCCCTACTTGGACAATGGTGCAAACCATGGCCAACTAGTAACCCCAATTTCCATTTCTAGCACAAACCTATTGCCAGGCCTAAACCTTCCTTTTTAAAACCTGTTAGTCACCCCTCGGGTAGGCCCTGAATGCCCAGTGTGCATGCTGTTTAAAAAGTAGGGCATGTATATCTAATGTTGGCAGTGAAAAACCTCCAAAGTCGTTGTTCGCTGTGGCAAGGCTGGCTCTCCCAAAGCAAAACAACTTATTGTGCTTGATTTCAGTTTGGGAGCAGCTGGAAAATGTATTCAAGGACTAATTTTAATAGTAGTTAATGGCTAGGTCAGATTTTATATTACTGTTTTGTAGGTGACACTTTCAGGAAGTTGTCATTTTCCTGCCTTAAACTGAAAGGCTTTCCTGACAGTTTCAAGCTGTCATCTGACCTCTGAATGCTCCCGTGGTGAGATGTGTATAGCACCCAGACAGTGAACAAAGGGCCATGGATGTGGACAGGAGAACTTCTCACTCGGCAGGATGGCCTGGGGGATGTACCCAGCCCCTTCCAGAGCTTTAAAGGATGCCTACCTTGCAGATGAAACTCACACCTCAGCCTGCCTCCCTTCTGTTTCTCTAGTTAGGCTGGTGCCAAACCCAGTAGGAGGGGAGGAACTGACCAGAACTGGTTTAGGGGGTGGACAAAAATGTGCCCTCTACTCACAGGCTGGCACTGGTCATAATAGTGGACCCCACAGATCTTTCATCATAACACTCCTGGACCTCTGAAGAATAAGGAACAGGACTGCCATGCTGTCTGATAACACGAAAGAAAACCTGACCTGCTTGCCCTGAACTGAGGACCACAGAAGTGACTTCAAGTGCTAGTTGGCAGACCGCATGTTTGGGCTACAGGAACACAGCAGGTTTCCAGAGGCCTCTCTTCCATCAACTTCCCAGCTGAGCAGTTTCAACTTGACCTGCCCTGGACCCTTATGATGGCCTCTGATGAAGTGAGTCCTAACACCAAAGAGGTTCCCCCAGTTTCTGGAAACTTACCTGGTATTACATTATTATGTTTCATAGGATACCCCAATATAGGCTTGAGTAGTCCCCTACCGCTTCACCTACATTTAACATGTAAAAACATTACATGTTGGGATTTGATATTGACCTTTTACCTAGTTAAGTGCTGCATACAATGTTGTGTGGTTTTCCCTGAAAAATAGCCTCTTTAAATATGCATGAACATTCTCAGAATCACAACAGGATTACCATCTTCTGCATAATAACTATGTATAACGGTCATTCCTTCTTTCATCCTCGGCCAACATGACACAGCAAGGTAGAGACCCCTGAGGGTATTTTTGGGTAGATATACACCCTATCCTTGCCGAAGGCAGGCAGAGGAGAAAGACTCCAATGCTGACACACTGACGCGAGACACTGAGGTTCCTGCACGTAGACACTCCAGCTCGCAGTGGTCTGACATCCCTCGCAGGATGTCCCTCTCGAGACCAAGATGGGGTCCCACAGTCTCTCACTTCAGGTAATGGGGTTGGCTTCAGCCTAGGGGGATTCTTGGCTGTACACCCACATACATCCTAGGTACACTTCGGTACATCTAGTTAGGAGGAGTACGAATTACTATTTTTTTTTATGTCCTCATTAGCCACATGTTCGTTCGAAGGGCGCTCTAGCCACGAGACCCAATCTCCTCTGTAACGCCGGGGGGGGCGATAAATGATCGCCTTGTATACCAGAGGGCAGACAGGGTATCTCATGAAATAAAAAAGAGCCCTGCACGAGTACTCTCCATTCGAGCCATTTGTAGGCAGATAGTCCGACAACTGTGCGGCGTGGGCTGCCTCCCATCGGACAAGGAGATTTTGGCCTAATCATTGTTACTTTGTCCAACCATTCGGAACTTTCCTCAGAGTTAGCATCAGTCACTTCGGTGTAGATGTTTTGAAAAAAATCACTGAAGGCTTCGCCAATGTCGAGGTCAGTTGTCCTATTGGTCCTTTCTCCTGTCACTCTCACTTCTTTGATGTAGTTTCTAGTCTGGTCCGTTTTTATTTTCCAGGCTAGGAGTTTCCCAGCAGATTCGCCGTATTCAAAGTGCGAAAGCTTACTTGCCTGCCATTGTTTATTCAATCTCTCTTGAAGTAGCTTGTCTAATTTATCTTTTAAATCTTTTTTCTCCTCTTGGTTAGCTGAGGGGGCTTGGTCTGCCAAGTCCAATTGAGTCAGTTCTTGCTCTATTTTTAAAATCGCATTTCTATATTTCTTTTTCCTATAAGAAGCCCTGTTGGTAATGCAACCCCTTATATAGGCTTTCCAGGCCTCCCATACATTTACCAAAGAGGCAGAGCCAATGTTCCACTCCAAAAAGGAGGCAGTTTCGCATATGAGATGCTCTCTTTCCTCTTCCTCTAATAGTATAGTCCGATCAAAGGACCATGATGTATGGACCGGTCTCTGCTCTAATTTTAATGTGAAAAGGATGGCTGAGTGATCTGACAGGTGCAAAGGTAAGTATGTCAAGTTTTTAATCTGATCTTTAAGAGAGAGGCTAAACAGGGCATAATCGATTCGCGATTTGTGCCTGTACTTATAATTATGGAAGGAAAACCCCATGGTTTTCCCAGCTCTTAGTCTCCAGAGATCATTTAGCTCCAGGTTTGACATGCAGCTCCGGAGCGTATCTCTCATGTTGCTTTGCACTACGGCCCTAGAGCTGGGAGACTTATCCAACTTTGGATTTAATACTAGATTGAAGTCTCCCATCCATATTATAGGGTCTGGGCAAGTAATCAGATGGTTCTGTATTGTATTTAAGTATGAAGAATCGTCTTGATTAGGGCCATAGTAGTTAACAATAGTGAGAGGCCTCGAGTGCAGTTGGACGTTGACTATCAGCCATCTGCCACTAGCGTCTGATTTCCAGTCCGTGATATTAGCCCTTGCTCCTTTCTTGAAGATGATAGCAGTCCCTCGAATGCTGGCGTTGTGGTCAGTGCTTACGAATTTATCTACCCATTTCAATTTTTTGAAAATGTCCGTGATCTCATGTTTGTTTAGATGTGTCTCCTGGATCGCCATGATCTGCGCAGGTGAGTCTTTAAGGTACTGAAAAAAAATGTGTCTTCTAGCCCTTACTCGCAGACCATTGACGTTCCAGGATAAGATTCCTATATCCGTCATCTAGGTGTATCCTCCCACTGTCCTACTGCTTTTTTGCATGTTTCCTGCCCACCATTTCCTGTTTTCACTGAACATTCATTATTTCGCGCCTTCGAAACCATGTTTTGTAAGATTTTAGCATTTGGCATATGAGAACTTTTTGCTTTTTGTACTCTCTCCCCCCTCCCACCCCTGGAAACCCCCCCCCCACTTACTCTGGCTGGGTGTCTTGCCAGATTGTCGTCCTCCGACGTGCTCCTATCCGTTGCCCTTGTTGTCGCCTTTATCGGTCGATAAACTTAATGTTTTATGTGTAGTGAGGTTTTGTTTATTTGGTGTTAGCTATAGTGAGTATATTATTTCTATTAGTCTCCATTAGGTTACTGAAGAAGAGTTGAGCTTGTATAAATTTTCTTATCAGAAGTTGGCTTAACGGAAGAATGGAAGAGGGTATTCTAATACTAAGATTGTCTTTCTCTTTTTTTTTTTTTTTTTCCTTTTCCTCTCCACCCCATCCCTTTCCCCCCCCTTTTTTTTAAGTAGCTTCTCTCTCGTTAACAATTTGCTTTCGAAATTTTTGTTTTTTATTTTTTATCCGCCTTTTATGTCTATTTTTGGCTTGTTTATTTTATTTTATTTTATTTTCCCAGATAGTCTTTACTCCCTTTTTTATTTAATGGCTGCTGATGGATGTACTGGGATCTTTGCGGATTGGCTAATAGAGGCTATTAGCTCATCAGCCTCGAGAGGTGTCTTGATATTGTACATCTTATTATTGTACATTATCTTCAAGAAGGCAGGGAATCTCATCTGTGCAGTAGCTCCCAGCTCTCTAAACTTCTCCATTCTCTGACCTAGTTCCCACTGCCTATCCAATGTAGTCTTGGATAGGTCTGATCTAACTTCGAAGTGGAAGTCTGCAGTTTTCAGGGTCTTGTTTTTAAGTGCTAGGTTCAGAATCTTTTCTTTTAATGCATACGTTAAGAAGTTTACCAGGATCTTTCTCGGTTTAGTTCTGTTTGGGTTGAGGCGAAAGGGGTCGCGGTGTACCCTCTGTATGTCTGATGCCAACTCTGTCACGGATTCTTCCAGGTTGAGGGAGTCTTTAAGTATGGTTGCCACGAAGTTCTTGATCTCCCCTCCCTCTTTTCCCTCCGGGATTTTTAGCAGCCTCAGGTTGTTCCTTCTTGAGAAATTTTCAAGGGATTCTACCCTCTCTTTAACTACATCCCGCTCTCTTCGCAAAGTCTGAATTTTAGTTTCAGCGTAGTCCAGTTTAGCTTGGAGTTCACCGACGGTGTCTTCTAGGCTCCCCGTTCTCAGAGAAAGCCCGTCTACTTTGCTCTCCAGATTCTCACACATCATGCGGATCTCTGATTGATTTATCCTCGACTCTTCAAAGCATCTTTTCGACTCCTCAAACCCATTCCTGATCTCCTTTCTCATGCTGAGAAGTATGTGTTGGAGGGTGTCACCTCCATCCTTTTCCTCCACCCCTCCTGCACATATATCAAGGTCTTCCACTGTCCTTTCTATCCCGACTGGGGTGACTACTTGGTGGTTGCCAGGAGGCGCCGTGTTTGTCATAGTTGTAACCTGCTTTGCTGTGTCACCCATATTCACGTCGCCTGCCGGCTCTCCCGTGCCCACTACCTCGGCCATCACCCCAAGCTTGCCAAATGTAGGTGCAGGTGTGGGGCAAAAAGCGTCAATTGGGGTAAGTGCGTTTTGCGTTTTATTCGGCTCTAGGGGTTCTTGAGATATATTAAGGACCTGAGGCAAGACCTTGAAATAAGACTTTAGAGAGGGTGTAATCCGGGGAGCCTTGATATTTTTGGAGCTAACCTTATTGTGGCTCTCCTTATGAGGTAGTTCCTTCGGGCTGATGTACAGCAGCTGATGTCGCTTGCTCCTTCCTGATGTTTTTTGGGTCTGGGGTTGTGTTGTTTCTAGCACAACTTCTGTCTCTGACCCTATGGCAGTTTGTTCTTCTGGGCTTCTGGCGGGTGCTAACAGCTGTTCAATGTCCCCGAGATTAGTAGGGGCTCCTAAGTCTTTGGTTTTATTACACCCCTTCCCTTTCCCCTTTGCCTTACGTTTCCCCAGGGTTCCAGCGGTGATTCCCTTCTTCTCTCCCAGGTTCTCCCCCTGTGGCAATACTTTAATGTTAGTCTGAGCTGGGGTTGCGTGGGGGGAAACTTGCAAGTTGCCCTTAAAGCAAAACAAATTTGGTTGATAAACTGATTGAAACCCTATTTCAGAGTTAGAGTCCTGAGAAACTGGAAAGCAGGTTTTTAAAGTGTGTTTTTTCTCACCTCTCGACAAACATTCTCCCAGCAGATACCCCTTACCGCCCTGTATAGTCACTGCTGGCGAGGTCGCTCTCCTCGAAAAAACGCTCCGGCTTCTTCGCAGCTCCTCGGCTGCGTCTTTCCAGCGGTAGGGCGCAGGAAGGAGGTCCCGCCCCAAACACATCGGCTGCCTCGGCTGTAGCCGCTCTGATGCTCTGCTCTGACGCTCCGGTGTAAACACGCGCCATGCAGCCACCCGCCTCCCGACCCGTTTTGCCACACAGGGACCGCTGCAGACACTCGCAAGCTGCCAGGTGCCTGCTCAAGGTAGGTAAGCACGACCGATATGCTTAATTACTCTTTGGGGGCATCTCGGCTGGAGACTCCGTCCGGGACGAGCGCGCCGCGTTAGCTAGCGGCCGCCATGTTTTCCTCTCAGTACGAATTACTATTGTCATGTATTTTTATACCTGCCCATATTCATTGTTTTAGCACAATGGTAGGAATCTACCATCCATTTACTCTATTGGTGCTTATAATCATTCATATATGTTTCTGTCTTATGGTTGTTTTAGCACACCTATTTTACACTTGAATGATGCTGGTTCAATAAATGCTTATTGAAAAACATCCTCACAGAGTATTCTGTGTATCTCTCTGAGACAAAGTGAGCACAAGTGACTGAGCGAAAGGTACTGTACTGTTTCCATGATCCTTGATGGGGCAGGGTTGTCATGTTCGATAGTTGCTAAGAACTATTCTCACCTTGGTAAGAGGAGTTTACAGTGGCACTGTGAGCTAGCTGGTTTACAGGCAAACATACCTGGTGGGGGTGTCTGAAATCAGTCGGGACACCAATCCCACAGTCTATGTTGTTTGCAGCCTTCCCTGCCGACAACTCATTGACAACCACTTTTTCCCATGAAGGTCAGAAAGTAAATTTTCCACAGGGATGAACATGCTCCTTGTGTTCAACCTGCACTCTATCCTGGTCGCCCTTAACTTTTGGCCCAGTCTAGTTTGACCAGATTACCACGGTTGTTGCTTTTTGCTTTTTGTCACTATTTCTAATTCAAAATGTAATAAATACATCTCCTGTTCTACTTGTTGAATTTCTGCAGTTTTTGTCACTTTCTTTTAATTATAATATTCTCTATTTTTCTAAATTGATGTGGAATTTTTCCTATATTGTGTTTTTAATCTATTACTGTTTGTGTGATGGATAAATACGTTACACATTGCCTCTAAGTTAAGCCTGACTGCTTTGTGCTTAGATATCAGAGGGTTAAGCAGAAGTTTATTTAGTTATTTTAGTGATTCACCCTTCCAAAGACTGTGAATATTATTTGAGATGGGTCCTCACCACCCTCAACTAATACTCCAGTATCTTACAATAACTGACACTTCCAGCACATAATGACTGCTCTTTTGATTTATGAAAAATGTGAATGACACTTCCAATATGCGATGGCAGAAGAACATTGATCCACTGCATACCTACACTGCCCTATGGGAAAAGATGAAATGGGAATGACACTTCTAACAGGCAATTGTTAAAGGGGGCTGGCCCAAAACCACTCTATATAGTGTTTATTTTTATTTATGACATAACATCTGGCAGGCAGCTAAATCTGCCGTTCTACCAGACAGAGCAGGCATTTGCAAAGTCAATAGGTTTTATATGTGTATGGGGAATGCCAGCAAATGGATAAACAAGTGAGTGCTGGAGGAACAAATGCTTGAATACATAGATGGGTGGATGAGTAAATGAACTCATGGAAGGTGGATTAGATTATTGAGTGTGCCCATGAGTGGATGACCCTATGGCCAGAAGAGTGAGTAAAAGATGGTTGTGGAACTGTACTATCACTTGACCGGGATCTGCAGAAAAGACTCAAAACACAGAACTCTGTGGGGCACAAACACAGTTTCATAGGGCCAGCATATTTTCCATTCCACATAGGCACCTAAAGGTTAACTGGATTTCAAAGTGCCTGTCACAAGAACCCATCAATGAACCTAAAGCATTAATGAGTGGGTGGTGTGAAATAATGACTTCACAGTATAAAGTTTCTTCACATCTCTGCAGCAGAGGGGAGTTAATACTTTCTTAGATCAGCAGAAATGTGTTCCGACATTGTTTGACTTTTCTTACCTGGAGACAGTAAACCAGCGGGTAGGTTTGGGTGTCAAAAATACATATAACCTCAAAGATAGATGAACAGAGATAATTATTTCTAAAGTGGCATCTGCATCTGCATCTGAAGTTGCTGGTGCTCTCTCTGGATCATTGCCCCAGAAGAGAAAACTTATATCCCAAGATGAACAGAGGAAAAAAAAGAAACAACAGAGTCACAAATGCATCTGACAAGAATTGGCAATGCCGATAAGTCTGGCTTATAAATGAAAGTGCTTCTTCACTCATTGATGATATAACATGAATATATGAACTTCCACTAATATGCCGCAGAAGTGCATTTCACCTTGCACCACACGTTCATCTAAATTGTGCCCTTTGGTTTGTCTTACGTGTTTCTGTGCTGCACATTAGGCCTCACAGTTCGGAAACATGACCCTTTTTTCAAACTTGACTAGCTGCCTACTGCCCCGTGTTTTGACACATCTCAAGGACACAGAGCTGCAGAAAAAGCAGCACTATACCTGAGATACGCAAAACTGTATAGTTTTCAATCACACGTTCTGCTTCCATTTAGTCCAATGTAATAAAAACCAATAAAAAGCTATGTGAAATGTATATTTATTAGCATATATACTCATACGATTACCTTAATGACTACGCTGGGGGTCCATTCTAATCACATTGTATTGCTGTGTTGTTTTTGCTATTAAGCTGTGTTCAGGCTTTCACCGGCTTCCCAGCTAATTTCAGTTTTATTTCTCAGGTTGTGCGTTGGCTGACGGAATAACACCTCCCTGGGACGTACCGTGGGACGGCGGACCGAACTCCAAACAAGGATCCATGTGCATCACACTCAAAAGGGAGGTCTTCGCGGTTGCACTAGAGGGAGCGTGACTGGTGTGACAACCCGAGCGCATTCTGGAGAGGTGAGCGTACAGATTTAGAAAGTGAAGTCTGGACACTTTTTAACCTGTGTTTAATTCTTCGCTAAGAGATTGAATAATTACTGCCAAATGTGCATTCTTATTGCTGTCAGACTATTAACAAATGCAAATATAATGTCCTCTGTGCCCCAAGTTATTGTCTGACAGGAGCCAGCAGTTTCAGTATTGGTTGGATAAAGGAGTTCAAGGTTGTGCGAATTTCTTCCACAGTTTGGAGCAGTTCAGAGTCTAGAAACAGTGCAGAAAGGCGAAGATAGGCAGAAGCATTAGGGCTCTGAGCAGAGACCCTTAAGGATGAATGTGTGTGTGCTCAGCCACATTGATTGCTTCTGAGTACACCAAGATAGTTGAAATGCAAGGGTGGCTTAAATCCCGAGATACCTTCCACCCTTCCCCCATGGTTACCAGTTAGAAAAAAACTTGAGGAATTATACCAAGATAGTTGAGATGCAAGGCTGTCTTAAAGCCTGAGTGTAAGATACATTCCTCCATGGTTACCAGTTAGAACAAAACTTGAGTAATTATTCCCTGCATTTTGTTTCATTTTCTCCCTCCATGGGCATGAGTGGCGACATAAGATCCTAGAGATAGGATGGGGACCATGAACTGTAAATATCAAGGGCCCTCTCCAAAAGGGATCCTGCTCAATCTATGTATAAACAGTATGTTAAAAGCACATGCAAGTTCTTGAAACCATGGTTTGGACTCACAAGTGATGATGGTAAGAAGAGGTTTCCGAAAAATGGTACCTATGATCTTGAACATTTAACTAATTTGAGGAAGAAATTGAAGACTCCTCAATGCAATTTGAGGCTGAGCAGTGGCTAGCCTTTTAACACTGGTTTGAAGCAGGTAATAGGCAGAAACATGAGTCTCAAACTCACAACATTCAGCAGACTTCACAGAGATTCGCATTTCAGATTAGCTACTTGAGGGATTGAGTTGGAGTTTGCAATTCTAATGCTCCGCTGCTTCCTTATTTGTTCACAACCATATGAACAAGAGATTGAAGAAACACATGAGGAGGGTTTATTGGGTGTCAATACTAAACATCAAAGTCAGCATATCAATGGTACTAAATATCGAGAACAAACTATCGAAAATAATATCAAAGGGTAAGTCTAGATTTTCTATGCCTAAGTGGTACATATATCAGCATCGTACGTAGATGTTTAGGCACTTACCTCTACCTTTCAATATTTTGTCCCTTGATATTCTCTTCTCAATATTCTTGTATGTTGATATTCTTCATGTTGATATTCAGTAGTTCAATCCTACATCGGGCATGTCTGGAAATGGTCCAATGGACCCGCATGTGGCAGGACCACAAGGTAACACACAAGCGTTGGTGCAGGCAGTAGCACAAGTGACTGTAAGAAAAGCGGACTCCAAGCATGCTGCAAATTTAAAGCCCAGCTGGCTGGCTGTCTCCCTTAAGGTGGGAAAATGCAGCTTCGCCATAACCAAAAGAAGCCTTAGAATGATCCCCTGCCAACATGTGAGAGAAGCAACGCACAGCAATCGCAGAGAGGCAACCCCCCATCTCAACAGAGAAGCGGGGGAGTGGGAAGACCAATCAGAAAAGATTCACCTGTCCACATCCAAGTGCTATTGCCATTGAAACAATACCCTGACTCCTGGGGGCAGATTTATGGTGCATGTTCCCTGATCCCCCGGAGACTTAATGAATATGGAGAAACAATTTCCAAATATTTGAGAAAAAAATGCTACGTTTCATTAAGAATTGCAAATGGAGTTTGAAGTATATATAAAAAATTGGGATGATGTAAATCAATTCTTGAGACATGTTGTACCAAATGAAGTAATAGATCGATTGAAAGAAAAGGCGGGCTGGATACTCTCTGACCCACAGGATGATGATTCAATGAACACCACTAAAGATACTTTGTTGAATCATATGATGGAGGTTTGCCTGTTAAAACAGATTGGACAAAGATATTAAATTGGAAGCTAAATAAAGGTGAAGCACCAGCTGATTATTTAAACAGGTTGAAGGATGTGTTCAAACATTAGCAAACACAAGGAGATGATGGACAAAGCTCTGAAACTTTTTAGACATTCACCCCCAGTCACTATTAGGTATGGATTAAGTCCATCATCATTCTTTAGCTCACTCGCCACCCCAGTTCAGACCAAGCTATCTGCAAATCTGTCTTGACCCAGTTATTAATATGAACAGTCCAGCCCGAACTGCCAAGCCAGGTCTTCCCTGTACCGGAGCGGTACAAAAGGGGGTGGTGATGGACGGAGCATCTGAACCAATCAAACACTCACACCCAGTCAAAAGATCTGGGTTTAATCCATCACCGTTCTTTAGCCCACTCTGCCACCCCAGTTCAGACATGGCCATATGCAAATCAGTCTGACCCTGTGCCTCATGGGAACAGTCCAGTCCGAACTGCCAAGCCATGCCTTCCCTGGACCGGAAACAAGCTTCCTAGGACCGGTTTCTGGCATTTCAGCCGTATTCAGCCAGGCTTGTTTGAATCCAGTGGCAAAGTGAGCAAGGGACTCACGTCTGAGCATACCCTGCCAACTTATGGCGAACAAAGCGGTACAAAAAGGGGTGGTGATGGACAGAGCATCTGAACCAATCATACACTCACACCCAGTCAAAAGATCTGGGTTTAATCCATCACCGTTCTTTAGCCCACTCTGCCACCCCAGTTCAGACATGGCCATATGCAAATCAGTCTGACCATGTGCCTCATGGGAACAGTCCAGCCCGAACTGCCAAGCCATGCCTTCCCCCGACCGGAAACAAGCTTCCTAGGACCGGTTTCTGGCATTTCAGCCGTCTTCAGCCAGGCTTGCTTGAATCCAGTGACAAAGTGAGCAAGGGACTCACGTCTGAGCATACCCTGCCAACTTATCACGAACAAAGCGGTACAATAGGGGGTGATGATGGACGGAGCATCAGAACCAATCAAACACTCACACCCAGTCGAAAGATCTGGGTTTAATCCATCACCGTTCTTTAGCCCACTCTGCCACCCCCGTTCAGACATGGCCATATGCAAATCAGTCTGACCCTGTGCCTCATGGGAACAGTCCAGCCCGAATTGCCAAGCCATGCCTTCCCTGGACCGGAAACAAGCTTCCTAGGACCGGATTCTGGCATTTCAGCCGTCTTCAGCCAGGCTTGTTTGAATCCAGTGGCAAAGTGAGCAAGGGACTCACGTCTGAGCATACCCTGCCAACTTATGGCGAACAAAGCGGTACAAAAGGGGGTGGTGATGGACAGAGCATCTGAACCAATCAAACACTCACACCCAGTCAAAAGATCTGGGTTTAATCCATCACCGTTCTTTAGCCCACTCTGCCACCCCAGTTCAGACATGGCCATATGCAAATCAGAAAAGGGGGTGGTGATGAACAGAGTGTCTGAATTAAGCAGACCACTCTTACCCAGTCCAAAGATCAGGGCTTGATCCATCACCGTTATTTAGCTCACTGCCCCATCCCAGCTCAGAACCTGGCTATATGCAAATTAGTCTGTCCCTGGCCCAGTGCATCATGGGAACAGGGCAGACCAAACTACCAAGCCAATTCTTCACCAGAAAGGAGACAAGCTTCCGGGGACCGGTTTCTGCCATTTCAGGCGTCGTCGGCCCGGCTTGCTTGAATCCTGATGGAGCAGTGAGCAAGGGACTCATGTCTGAGTATACCCTGCCACACCTATAGTGGCCAAAAACGATTCAGAAAAGGGGGTGGTGATGAACAGAGTGTCTGAATTAAGCAGACCACTCTTACCCAGTCCAAAGATCAGGGCTTGATCCATCACCGTTATTTAGCTCACTGCCCCATCCCAGCTCAGAACCTGGCTATATGCAAATTAGTCTGTCCCTGGCCCAGTGCATCATGGGAACAGGGCAGACCAAACTACCAAGCCAATTCTTCATCACCACCCCCTTTTCTGAATCATTTTGTCCACCATAAGCGTGGAAGGGTATACTCAGATGTGAGTCCCTTGCTCATTGCAC
This sequence comes from Lissotriton helveticus, assembly GCF_964261635.1. Lineage (NCBI taxonomy): Eukaryota > Metazoa > Chordata > Amphibia > Caudata > Salamandridae > Lissotriton > Lissotriton helveticus. The sequence goes on from NC_136065.1 coordinate 1,155,588,041, forward strand.
CATCAGGATTCAAGCAAGCCGGGCCGACGAGGCTGAAATGCCAGAAACCGGTCCCCGGTAGCTTGTTTCCTTCCCAGTATAAGAATTGGCTTGGTAGTTTGGTTTGCCCTGTTCCCATCATGCACTGGGACAGGAACAGACTAATTTGCATATAGCCAAGTTCTGAGCTGGGATGGTGCAGTGAGCTAAAAAACGGTGATGGATCAAGCCCTGATCTTTGGACTGGGTAAGAGTGGTCTGCTTAATTCAGGCACTCTGTTCATCACCACCCCCTTTTCTGAATCATATGCAAATCAGTCTGACCCTGTGCCTCATGGGAACAGTCCAGCCCGAACTGCCAAGCCATGCCTTCCCTGGACCGGAAACAAGCTTCCTAGGACCGGATTCTGGCATTTCAGCCGTCTTCAGCCAGGCTTGCTTGAATCCAGTGACAAAGTGAGCAAGGGACTCACGTCTGAGCATACCCTGCCAACTTATCACGAACAAAGCGGTACAAAAGGGGGTGGTGATGGACGGAGCATCTGAACCAATCAAACACTCACACCCAGTCAAAAGATCTGGGTTTAATCCATCACCGTTCTTTAGCCCACTCTGCCACCCCAGTTCCAACATGGCCATATGCAAATCAGTCAGACCCTGTGCCTCATGGGAACAGTCCAGCCCGAACTGCCAAGCCATGCCTTCCCTGGGCCGGAAACAAGCTTCCTAGAACCGGTTTCTGGCATTTCAGCCGTCTTCAGCCAGGCTTGCTTGAATCCAGTGGCAAAGTGAGCAAGGGACTGACGTCTGAGCATACCCTGCCAACTTATGGGGAACAAAGCGGTACAAAAGGGGTGGTGATGGATGGAGCATCTGAACCAATCAAACACTCACACCGAGTCAAAAGATCAGGGTTTAATCCATCACCGTTCTTTAGTCCACTCTGCCACCCCAGTACAGACATGGCCATATGCAAATCAGTCTGACCCTGTGCCTCATGGGAACAGTCCAGCCCGAACTGCCAAGCCATGCCTTCCCTGGACCGGAAACAAGCTTCCTAGGACCAGTGTCTGGCATTTCAGCCGTCTTCAACCAGGCTTGCTTGAATCCAGTGGCAAAGTGAGCAAGGGACTCACGTCTGAGCATACCCTGCCAACTTATGGCGAACAAGGCATTACAAAAGGGGGTGGTGATGGACGGAGCATCTGAACCAATCAAACACTCACACCCAGTCCCTGGACCGGAAGCAAGTGTCCTGGGACCGGTTCTTGGGATACACCCCTCATCAGCCAGGCTAGCTTAAATCCAGTGGCAAAGTGAGCAAGGGAGCCACCTTTGGGTATCCCTTGCCAACTTAGGGCAAACAGAGCAAACACAAGGAGTTGATGGACGGAGCGCTGAAACTCTTCAGACACTCACCCCTAGTCAATATTAGATCTAGGTTAAACCCATCTTCATTCTTTACCTCACTTCACCACCCCTGTTCAGCCCAACCATATGCAAATCAGTCTTGACCATGTTTCTCATGGGAACAGTCCAGCCCGAAATGCTAAGCCAGGTCTTCCCTGGACCGGAAACAAGCATCCTGGGACTGGTTTCGGGGTAACACCCCTCATCAGTCAGGCTAGCTTGAATCCAGTGGCAAAGTGAGTAAGGGAGCCAAGTCTGGCCATACCCTGACAATTTAGGGTGAAGAAAGCAAACAGAAGGAGATGCTGGACAGAGCGCTGACATTTTTTAGACACTCAGCCCCAGTCATGGATTAAACCCAGATTTGTGACTGGGGTGAGTGGTTGAAAATGTTCAGCACTCCTTCCATCATCCTGTTGTGTGTGCTGTGTTCAAGCATTAGTCAGGTATCGCTTGCCCTAAACAATTCTATCAAGCGGCTGGGGGGTGGGGGGGGGCTGCTTTTGTATATGGTCCACTAATCCATGAATACTTGGATTGGCCGGCAGATCAAGAAGTTAGCTGTAGTTGATACCTTTCCAAAATCGCTGGGGCTGATTCACAGAACTAATCTGAGATAAAATCCTGATCTTACTACTTTTGGTATACACAGAAGGCATTTAGTAGTAGTAAAATTAGGACTCCTAACTTTACTACTACTAAACTGGGATAAAATATTGTAAACTTACTACTTTTGGTATTCACAGAAGGCATTTAGTAGTTGTAAAGTTAGGACTCCTAAATTTACTACTACTAAATGCCTTCTGTGAATACCAAAAGTAGTAAGTTTAGGATTGTATCTCAGATTAGTTCTATGAATCGACCCCACTGTGTCTTAACACCAGAACGCAACAAGGATATGACAGCTTTTAGAAATGGGGGTCTCTAGTTGGCAGAGGTAGGTATCTTTGTCCAAATACGGACCCTTGCTTCTAGTCAGGGTAAGGGGGATACACACTTTAGATAACCCCTGCTCACCCCCTGGGTAGCTTGGCACAAGCAGACTGACTTATCACAAAGGCAATGTGTAAAATATGTGTACTCAAAATAAACAGTAATACAGTGATACCACCACAAATGGGCACCACACCAGTTTAGGAAAATAAAGTATCTTTATCTAATCTCAACAAGACCAAAACAACAAAAATCCAACATGCAAGTATTAAGAATATGACTTTAAAAAGGCTTTAAGCAACTGCGTCCATAGAACACTATGGATGTGTGATTTCTCTCAAAGTACCTGTAGTTGGACAAAATTAACTCGGCCAAACAGACGCAGAAATGGGAAGCGTCCAAAAACAAAGATGCGTCAGTTCCTGAGACCATGGGAAGGCGATACAACAATTCTGCTGTACGCAGGAGAAGTGATGCATCGAATCCGGTCTGTAGGCGGAAGTGATGCGTCGATTCTGAGACGATTTCTGGTCCGCGGGTGATGCATTGCGAAAAATTGCGGCACAGGTACAATGTGTGGAAATCTGGGATGCGTCAGTGATTGGTGCAGCAGCGTCAAGCGGTGCTGCATCGGTGTCTTCAGGTGCGATCCCTCGATGCATCGGTTCTTGCAACGGCAACAGGTGTTGGGTCGGTTATGGCAGTGGCGTGGCAATGAATGGAGATTCTTCTCACACAGCCCCAAGAAGATTTTCTTGTAGTTGCGTTGCTTTTCCAGTTCCCAACAGCAGGAACAACCTTCAGAGGCCCAACACAGTCACAGGCACCTCTTGGCAGGTTGGAACTCCCAGCAAAGAAGTTCAGGGAAGCTTGGGGTGAAGACTTTGTGTCCTTGAGACCTCAGAACAGGAAGCAAGCTCTACTCAAGCCCTTGGTGATCTTCCTCAAGCAGGGGGAAACAGCACACAGCAAAGTCCTTGTCCTTTCGTTGGCAGGAAACAGCTACTGCAGGCCCACCCCAGACAGCACACAGAAAAGGGGCAGTACTCCTCCTCCAGTATCTCCAACTCTTCTCCTTGGAAAAGGTTCCTCTTGATTCCAGAAGTAGTCTAATGTTCTGGGGTTTTAGGTCTAATACTTATACCCCAAAATGTATTTTTTCTCTTTGTGCAAGGGTCTCTGAGCCCAGTCCAAACCAGTTCTGCCCTCACTGGTGTAGTATGACACAGGAGGTGGAGACAACATTGTGCAAGGGAGACAGGCCCTATTCAGGTTCAAAGAAATCTCCTCCCACTTCTCTAAATTCAGCCAGGGTCTATTCAGCTCAGCTCTGAGTCATCCAGGGAGGGTCATGCACACCTCAACCCCTCCCAGTGGCTGTCCACAGTGAATGCACATCCCCAGCCTTCGTCACTCCAAAACCAGACAGTTAATACACAAACAGGCAGAGGCACACAGAATGGTTAAACAAGAAAATGCCTTTCTAAAAGTGGCATTTTCAAACACACAATTCAAAAACCATCTTTACTAAAAAATGTGTTATTAAATCCTGAGTAGTTCACAGAGCCTAAAATGTATTTCTCTATTTTGTCCCAATGGGAAGTTATACTTGAAAGATGTTACAAAGCATTTCCCATTCTATCCTATTGGGCAAGAGAGCCTTTGGATTGTGAAAAACAAAATTGGCAGTATTTCACTAGCAGGACATGTCACACACAACAGTACATGTCCTACCTTTCACATACACTGCACTCTGCCCAGCGGGTACCTTGGGCCTACCATAGAGGTGCCTTACATATAAGAAAAGGGATGGTTAGGGTTTGGCAGGGGGGAACTTGCAAAGTTTACATGGCAGTTAACAACTGTGCACAGACACTGCAGTGGCAGGTCTGATATACCTTTTCAGGCCTACTCATGTGGGTGGCACAACCAGTGCTGCAGTCCCACTAGTAGCATTTGATTTACATGCCCTGGTACACTTCTGTGCACTTTACTAGGGACTTACCAGTAAATCAAATATGCCAATCAGGGAGAACCAATTGTAACAACAATTTACACAGGAAGCACTTGCATTTTGACACTGATCAGCAGTACCAAAGTGCCCAAAGCATCTAAGCCAGCAAGAACTAAATCCAGCACAGCATCAAAAAATACAGGAGGTAGAGGCAAAAAGTCAGGGGAAACCACGCCAAAGATGCCAAGTCTAACAACGGCTCAGATGGTGATGTACCTGAAAAATTTAAAAAAGAGTGGATGAAGAAATATGCACAGGAGAGGAGGGGAAGAAAGCCACAAACGATCTTTTGGAGGTGGGGCTGTTGACCAGCAAGCAGCTAAGGGCTGTTTTTGTTTTGGGTGTTTTGCACGGTTTGGTGGACAATTACCTCCTGTATTTGAGAATATCAGAATGGGTCCTTTAAGCAATGAAAGGGCTACTTGCCCAGTATTGGCTGGATATTTGCCACATCTGGTAGGCAGCAAATCCACCTGCACCACATTTAAGACATTTGCTTAGACTGTTATTGGCCGGTTGTAGGCAACTTTGATAATATGTTTTAGAGTCAACGAGGATTGAGCAATAGATCCTGGCGCTGCATAACAAGTGCATCTTAAAGTGCAGGGAAACAGTCCACAGACTAATAATGCAAATCCCCCACAAAGTGAGAAGAGATTCCATTTTAGATTGCTCATAGAACCAATCAACTAGAAGCTGTCTATCTTCACATAGCATCCCCAACATAAACATAGAATACTAACTATGTGTGTTCCACTTGGTATGGTACTGCCTATAGATGAATGCACTACATGAGAAACAATCGTTGCTAGTGTTTATACTACTATGTGTGCCACACTTTCATTAGCAGTGTTAAGGAAGATGTTAAAATAAATATAGAATGAACATGGATCTGTACATTAATTGGAAATTTTGGAAGAGTATCTTCAATAGTTCTTAGTAACATTCGAAGGAAAGCAGTGCATTGTCAGTGGGACAACAATTGGCTGCAGCTCCTGTTCAAGATCATGATTGTGAAAGGGAGGTTCCAAAAATACCCAACTCTGGCATAGATGCATCAAGCATCCATTCTGCGAATCCTAAATAGCGAAAAATAACGAATCGCTATTGAGAAATCGCAGAATGAGATGCATCATCCCATTCTGTGCCCTGAGACCTCCTTTGGTGAATTGTGCGCTATACAAAAGCATCTGACTTATGACTTGAGCCTCAAAACCACAACTAAAAGAAAAAAAATGAGTCAGAAGTTTCTGGTAAAGAAAAAGCTGCCCCGGAAACAAATAAAAAGCAGTATGCCAAACAAAAAAACAGAACATTAATCACCACGACAGAAGGATTCCAGTCATGGTGGATATAATTTCAGGGACCATTATAAAATAAAAAAGATGGATTGGTACCAGTATTTGAAAGGTGAGAGGTTTGGCCATTCATGGAAAGTTGGGTGCCAGGCAATTTCTAGACAGATAAACCCCCCAGTGGACATGGGTAACGGCCGTACACAGTGGGGGACTGGCTGGCCAATGGGTGTTGGCTGGCTGTGCGTGGTTGTACACAGAGTCTAGTCATAGGACAGGTTCTGCTGCCAACCCCTCATTGCACATGTGGACTCTCGTGAGATTCTTGTCGATACGCAGCATCAATAAACAGAGTGAGCCTTCAAGACTCCTGGCTACACCTGAAACAAACAAATAAAGTAGTAGGGAAAAAAGTCCAGCAGAATTCCAATCGTGGTGGACGAGATTTGAGCATAGAGCTCCAGCCAGGAGTGGTTTAAAAAACTTTGGTAAGTTTTTCTGGTGTGAGGCATTGATTTAATTTCCCCGGAGGCTTACTGTTTTTTTAAAAATATTGCCTGGGGTGGTGTAGAGACAGTGGCCGTGCATAATGCGGTGCACCGCAGATTAAATCAGTGGCAAGCAAGCAGCTCATTAGCACTTTCTGTGGAGTTGTAGTATGCTTTAAATATGAAAAGAAAACGAAAAGGAAAGAAATAACAGTTGCTCTATAAGGAGAACATGGAAAACTGGCATACTGAAACATCAGCCCTGGCACTGAAACACCCTCATTTTCAGACCCACATGCACATCTGATCAGACAAATAGTGTCACAGAAACTCCAATGCTGATGTGGGCCGACCTAATGCCCCATGCTATATGCACCGTGGATGGAAGGAAAGTATATATGACTCAGCGCAAATCAATGGCAGGAGAGAGTGAACCAAAGCCCCTCTATGAAATACAAGATCATGGCAGACAATTTAACCTTAGAATTAATACAAGAATTAATACACTGCTAATCTTCTACCCATTGGGTTTGTCAAAGGAGGTAGGTAGTCAATATCAAAATTCTAGTTTACAAATGTAATCTGTGAGATTCAATGTAACAAAATACGTTTGCAGACTTTAACATGTTGCAATAACAATCCACTAAAGCCTACTGGCCTTTAACATAAGCGTTTCATAATGAATAAAGAAGGCCTACTGTGTCTGTTGGAACTTCTCATGATAAACAGGTCACCACTTATGGCATCCAAAACAACTTTTTCCAATGAACCAATCAGGTCTATAGGCTTCTCAGTTTAACCAACTCAACACTTCTGTATTAAGCGTAACCTTTTTCACAAAGGCAACTATCAGGTGTTCTGTAATAAAATAACAAACAAAAACAAAAGTACAGTGCTCAAAACAATGAAAATTCCCTCTAAAGAGGACCTAATAAGGATTTTCCTAGTGCAATCTTTTTTCCTGCAGTTTGTTCTAGTGGGTTACACATCAGAAAACAATTGCCTACTGTGGTAATCGGCGAGATTCCATCTAAAAATACCTGCCCTGCATCCATTAGCAGAGTGTGTTAACAATCCACTGTTAAAGGCCTGTTGGCTTTAACAAATGGTTCTCGGTATAAATATGCACGCTCTTTGACTTTTTCATAATAATGGCATTTTGAAGCAACCTGTAAGAAGCATGACAAATCAATTCGGAAACATACAGCTAGATTCATGAAAGGGCCGTTTTGCGAGTCTTTAATAGCGATTCGTAAGGAATCGCTATTAAGGACTTGCAAAACGGGATTCATGTAGGAATTGCTAAATAAATTGCGATTCCTACACATTCCTTATTTGCGATTAGCAAATTGCTAATCGCAAATAAGGATGCGATTTCAAGGGTGCAGGGGTGTCCAAAGGACACCCTGTAGCACCCCTGAAATGTGAATTTACACTGATGTTGTGCACACACATGTCCAAATGACATGTGTGTGTGTAACATGCAACTTTGAAAAATGCATTTGTGAGAAGTTGGCCTGATATATGATGTTTCCAATTCTGGAACCACCTTGTATCAGTCCAAATAACCCCTTATGGTGTCTGGTTGTAAGTCAACCTTGTAGACAAGCTATCTTAATGGTAGCATAGACTAAGCAGCCTTAAAGGCTTAACTCAAGAGGTCGTGTTAAGCGAGCTGTTTTACCAATCACAGTCCTGTAATATCAAATGAAAGGACACCACACAAGTATATATTATAAAAATATATGTGTTTATTACTCAAAATAATCCCCAGTACTCTTTATGAATAAAGGGGCACAAGCGTTAAATCAAAAGCACAGTATAACATACAAAGTTGCACAAATATGGATGAGGGCGGGGGGCCACTCAGACCATATACTAAACAAGTGGTATAAGAGATACCAATCGAACAGTGGTTAGGCCTAGGGCCTAGGGAATCGCTGGGAGCAGTCGGGACAAGCAATGCTGAAGTCGGGAAAAGCCCGCGGGATTCGGGTGCAGCGCTGAAAGCGCACGCATGCACCAATGTTAGTCAATGGTGCGTAAAAGTTACACAAATAGAGTTTAAGGACACTTCTGCTGAACCTAGAGGGACAAAACTTAAGACACAGACCCTAGAGGTGTGTACCAGTGTGGGAACACCGGCGTTGCAATGTTACCTCACCCACAGGAAGCGGGTGCACAGGGTCGAAGTAGTGTCGGGTTTCGTCACGCTGGTTCTTGGTGCTTGAAGCTGAAGAGGCTGCAGGCGCTGTGAAGGAGAAGTGTCCGGTGGGATCCAAGGGTGGATCGAAGTGGAAAAGTACCTGAAAGCAGAGGGGACAGAGTCTGGGTCACTCAGCAGTGACCAGGGTGGAACCAGGACGGAACCAGGCAATGTCGGGCGCAATCAGGTGGTTGTCAAAGAGCTTCTCTCCGCTGTCACGTGGGCTCTGGGGCATCTGCGAAGTCCAGGAGCAGGTCACGATCTGTCCCACGTAGGCTCTTGCAGTCGGCGCTGTCGGCTTCAAGATTGGTGCAAACAACACTTGGCAAAAGCAATCCACGCGGATCGGGAAGATTGCTTCTCACTCGGACAAGGAGGGTCAGAGTGGAGGCTCCTTTTCAGGGGAGCTGGTGCAAATCTGGAGCAACCAGAATCACAAGTCGTATTTCAAGTTTCATCAGCACAGGGGCCACAAACCGGCTGGCAAGTGACCGGGCCAACGCATTGAGCCAAAAGAAGCAGAAGGGCCCCACGCAGCACTCGTCAAGTGTAGAGGGGTGAACTTCGGTGCAAGAGTGGCTCAGGGTTGGGGCTTCTCAAACCCCGGTGTACAGCTTCGAGGGTTACTCGTGGGCTGCACGGTCAGCGTCTCGTGGTCTTTCCAAGATGGCGTGCCCCACGCTTCCGGTCGCTTCCACGGGTCTCAGCTCTGCAGGGACTGTGGATCGGGCTGTTAGAAGGCAGGCAAGCTTGATCTCGTCGATCTCTGTCGCTCGAGTTCCGGCGGGAACTGCAACAAAGTAGGATGTGCTGGATGGTGACTGTTTGCACAGGGGGGTCACTCCTTGACCACAAGGGAGATTCTTCAGTCTTCTACGTTGAGTAGGATGTCGAAGGGTCCAGAGTTCCATTTCTTATGTTTCATCAGGATAATCTGAAGTGCATTGGCACTGCTCCCACTCTTATTCGAATCTGGGGGGCTGGATTACCTGCTAGGTCCCCTCCTATGGGTGGGACCCAGGAAGGGGGGGATACACCCCTTTCCTTTGATCCAGGCCGCGCTGGGTCTGGGGCTGGTGTGCCCCAGAACCGGTTTGACCGGATTATGCAAGGGGCAGCCTTGTGCTCCCCATGCAGTGTCTGGTTTCTTTCAAACCTCCCTGCTAAAATCCACTATCTCCTGTCTGGGGGGGTGTGACACCTCCCTGCGACAGGAAACCCTTTGTCCAGGCCCCTTGGGCTGAGTTTCGGTCAGCTTCAGGGGGTCAGACTTGTGTCTGTGGCAGAAGCATCCATTTTGTGGATCTGAGGCACTTTTAGAAATTAACCGCATTTCAGTAAAGTAACATGTCTTCTCCCTCTAGAGGGGTGGAATGCTATCCCCGTTGCCAGAACTGGTGAGGGGATAGTATTCCAAATCGTATGACACCTTACACGACATGTTTTGATAAAGCCAAACCAAAGTTGCTATATAACCGCGAGGATTATAATGCACTTAATAGTATATGGTATGGCATTATCCTGAAACAGCTTAGGGATTGGTTCCCGACGGCTGCAGATAGGCTCAGCTCATGCTAGAGCTCCATCTCACATTAAACCACGCACTCTGCCTCCAGGATTGATGAGGCCTTCCATAGGAGTGGCTCACAGATTTATATGTGTCCAGATATAGGTTTAGATATAGATATACTATACCTAAGCAAGGGATGATTACACCAACTTACCCCAGCTGAGTGATCAGCCAGTTGTGTCAATTTAAGAACCAGCCAGGGGTGGCAAAAGATATGCTGCAGCCCCTGGTAGGCCTTGGTGGCACCTATGCCCTGAGCACCTATAGTGCATGGTACAGGGGCTGACAAGGATTCCATTTCCAATTGTGGTATGTACCTATAGCACATGTATCATTAATTTAGAGAGAGAACAGCAGGCTGGGGGTCTGATTAGCAGGCCCACAGCCTCAGTAGTCGAAAACCAGTGAAGCAAAAAGCAAAAATTTGGGGTGACCATAGGATAGCAGACCCTACTCTCCTACACAACCCCCCCCCCCAAACGCAGGGACATTAAACTAACCTTGACCAGATAAGTCTTCATGTTCTAAGTGGAAGTACCTGGAGAGACCATCTGCATTACCATGGTCAGTCCCTGGGCGGTGCTCCACTGTAAAGTCCATCCCCTGTAGGGAAATGGACCACCTGAGCAGTTTGGGATTTTCACCCTTCTTCTGATTTAGCCACAAGAGGGGCTTATGGTCTGTCTGAACTAGGAAGTGAGTTCCAAACAAGTAGGACCTCAACTTCTTCAGGGCCCAAACCACAGCAAAGGCCTCCCTCTCAATGGCTGACCAACGTTTCTCCCTGGGGGTCAGCCTTCTGCTAATGAAAGCAATGGGCTGGTCTTGACCATCTTGATTAAGTTGTGAGAGCACAGCTCCCACCCCCAACTCAGAAGCATCTGTCTGTACAATGAACTGTTTGGAGTAGTCAGGTCTCTTCAGGATAGGTGCAGAGCACATGGCCTTCTTCAGGTCATCAAATGCCTTTTGACAGCTAACTGTCCACTGAACCTTTTTTGGCATCTTCTTGGATGTCAAGTCATTTAATGGTGTCACAATGGACCCATAGTTTTTCACAAACTTTCTGTAATACCCAGTCAGGCCCAAGAAGGCTCTGACTTGTGTCTGGGTAACTGGAGGAGCCCAGTCCTGTATGGTCTGGATCTTGCTCTCCAGTGGCTGAACTTGACCCCACCTACTAGGTGGCCCAGGTATACAACCTTACTCTGCCCTTTCTGGCACTTGGTAGCCTTGATAGTCAGGCCTGCCTTTTGCAGGGCCTCTAGAACTTTCTTCAGGTGGAGAAGGTGATCCTCCCAGGTGGAGCTAAAGACAGCAATATCATCTAGATATGCTGCACAAAAGTCATCCAACCAAGCAAGGACTTGGTTCACCAACCTTTGGAAAGTGGCAGGTGCATTCTTCAAACCAAAGGGCATTACCACAAATTGATAATGTCCACTAGGGGTAGAGAATGCTGTCTTGGCTTTTGACTCTTCAGCTAGTCTGATCTGCCAGTAGCCAGCTGTCAAATCAAATGTGCTCAGAAACTTGGCAGAAGCCAATTTATCAATGAGCTCATCTGCTCTTGGAATGGGATGTGCATCTGTTCTAGTGACAGCATTGAGACCTCTGTAGTCCACACAAAATCTCATTTCTCTCTTTCCATCTTGGGTATGAGGTTTTGGCACAAGGACCACTGGGCTAGCCCATGGGCTCTCTGATGGCTCAATCACTCCAAGTTCCAACATCTTTTGCACCTCAGCCTTTATACAATCCCTGACATGGTCAGGTTGCCTGTAGATTTTATTCTTGACAGGCAGACTGTCACCAGTGTCCACCTCATGGGTGCCCCAGTTAGTTTGACTGGGTGTGAGTGAAAACAAGTGTCCGTGGGCTTGCAAAACCTATCTGCAGTCCATCTGTTGCTGGTCAGTGAGGCTGCCTGCCAAGGCTACTCCATCAACTGAACTATCATCAGGGTTCTGGGAAAGTAGGTCTGGGAGAGGGTCACTCTCTTCCTCCTGTTCCCCATCTGTGGCCATGAGCAAGCTCATGTCCTCCCTGTCCACAAATGCTTTCAAACGATTTACATGGAGCACCCTGTGGGGGCTCCTAGGGGTTCCAAGGTCAACCAGATAGGTGACTTCTCCCCTTTTCTCAATGATAGGGTAGGGTCCAGTCCATTTGTCCCGGAGTGCTGCTGGGGCCACTGGCTCCAACACCCACACCTTCTGCCCTGACTGGAACTCAACCAGAACAGCCTTTTGGTCATGCCAAGCTTTCTGCAGTTCTTGACTTGCCTCCAGGTTTTTGGATTCTCTCTCCATATATTCAGCCATCCGGGAGCGGAGACCAAGTACATAGTCCACCACATCTAGCTTAGGCTTTTTGAGAGGTAACTCCCATCCTTCCTTCACCAAACATAGTGGACCCCTCACAGGGTGGCCAAACAAAAGTTCAAAAGGGCTGTAGCCAACCCCCTTCTGTGGGACCTCTCTGTAAGCAAAGAGCAAGCAGGGTAAAAGGATGTCCCATTTCCGCCTAAGCTTCTCTGGTAACCCTTTTATCATTCCCTTGAGGGTCTTGTTGAATCTCTCCACAAGCCCATTGCACTGTGGGTGATAGGGTGTGGTAAACTTGTAGTTTACTCCACATTCCTTCCACATTGCCTTTAAGTAACCAGACATGAAGTTTGTACCTCTGTCTGATAGTACCTCCTTTGGAAAGCCCACTCTTGAGAAAACTGCAATGAGGGCTTTTGCCACCACAGGTGCTGTGGTGGTCCTTAGGGGAATTGCCTCTGGGTACCTGGTGGCATGATCCACTACCACCAGTATAAATCTGTGCCCAGATGCTGTTTGAGGATCCATGGGACCCACAATATCTATTCCAACTCTTTCAAAGGGTACCCCCACCACAGGTAGTGGTATCAGGGGGGCCTTTGTTGTGCCACCTGACTTACCACTGGCTTGGCAAGTGACACAGGAGCGACAAAACTCCTTGACATTTTCTGACATATGAGGCCAGTGAAAGTGTGGAACAAGTCTTTCCCAGGTCTTGTTCTGGCCTAAGTGTCCTGCAAGGGGAATATAATGGGCCCAGGTGAGAAGGAAACCCCTAAACGGCAAAGGTATGACCAACCTCCTGGTTGTACCAGGCTTGGGGTCTCTAGCCTCTGAGTAAAGGAGTCCATCATCCCAATAAACTTTATGGGCACCTTGAGCATTCCCTGCGGCCTCAGCAGCAGCTTGCTGTCTGAGGGGTTTAAGTGAAGGGCAATCTAATTGAGCCTGCCCCTGGTCTGCCCTTGAGGGTCCCCCTGTCCCCAGAAACTCAACCTGATCCGGTTCAAGTTCCTCAGAGACAGTCTCCTCTTGGACTGCAGAATCAGTTTCCTGTGAAATCTGATCCTCAACCTGGGGCAAGGGGGAAGACATAGCCTTTACCCTCTTGCCCCTTCTCTTGGGTTGTGGTTGGTCTATTGTTCCAAGATCCACCACTGGTTCAGGAAGGCACTTCTTAGCCTGAGTCCTTGTCACTGCAAGGACATGTGCTGAAATCCCTAGCATTTCTGCATGAGTCCTGTACTCCACTTCTGACCAAACTGAGCTTTCAAGATCATTGCCTAACAGACAGTCTACTGGGAGGTCTGCACTCACAACAACTTTCTTTAGGCCATCTACCCCTCCCCAGGAGAAGTTCACAACAGCCACACTATGTGAAGTAGAGGAGTTGCTTGCATTGGTCACTAGGTAACTTTCACCTAGTACAATCTGTCCAGGTTCCACAAAGTCAGGTGTCACCATAGTGACACTGGCACATGTGTCCCTGTAGGCCTGAGCCAGTTTCTCATTTATCAAAGGTGTCTGCCTATATTTGCCCAGGTTACTGTTACTCACTGTAGTGGACAAGGCTAAGTCCACATCATATAGGAGAACTGCCTGAGTAGGAATTCTGACTAGGCCAGATTCCATCTCAGTACCCAAGGTTAACCCTACTATACCCTTTGGTTGTGTACCACCACTGTTAACTGTACTAGGGGGTGCAGGTGCTTTAGGAGCTACAGTGGTGGGTACTGGATTTTTCTTGGTGCATTCACTGCCCCAGTGTGAAACTGATTTGCAGGTATTACACCAAGGTTTCTTTGGGCCATCGTTCTTCTTTTTCTTGTTTCCATTTTGGGAACCACCCTCCTTATTACTATTTTGGGGGCCTGAAGACTTCTGGTCTTTTTCTTTATCTTTCTGATTCCCACCCTTCTGGTCTGTTTTCTTCTGGTCACCACCTTGGTTCTGGGGTTTCTGCTTAATCCTTGTTCTGACCCATTTGTCTGCCTTCTTTCCCAATTCTTGGGGAGAGGTCAGATCAGAGTCAATAAGGTATTGATGCAACAGCTGGTTCTGACAGTTATTAAGGATCTGCTCTCTCATGATAAGATTGTACAATCCTGTATAGTCTGAGACTTTACTTCCCTGCAGCCAACCCTCCAGAGCCTTAGTGGCACAATCAACAAAATCAGTCCAGTCCTGAGTCTGTGCTTTTTGGGTGTCTCTGAACAACAACCTGTATTGCTCAGTGGTTAGGCCAAACCCTTCAATAAGAGCACTCTTCAGGACAGAGTAGTTTTTGGCATCCTCAGGTCTAACTGTGAGGAGCCTATCCCTCCCTTTCTCAGAAAAAGAGTACCATAAAATTGCAGCCCACTGATCCTGAGGAACCTGCTGTACCATGCAGGCTCTCTCAGGAGCAGTCATCCATTTGTGGATGTCATCCCCTTCCTTGTAGGGGGGCACAATTTTTGTCAGGTTTCTATTATCATAGCTCCTGTCTTTCTCTCTAGGAATTGTGCTGCCACCAGTGGCATCTAAGCCACACAACTTTCGTTCTCTTGCCAAGGCAAGTCTAGCTTGAGCCAGGGCTACCTCCTCCCTCTCTATCTGGAGTTTGACAGCCCTCATCCTGGCCCTATGCTCTATCTTCTGAGAGGAAGTCATTCCTCTCTGAGATTCTCTTGAGGCACTAGAAATATGAGAGTCCCCTGATGGAGATCTCACCCTTCTGTTGCCTGGGAGAATGATATTATGGGATCTGGGGAGGTGCTGGCCCTCTCCATTCCCAAGTAGGTTTAAGTTGGCCTGGTTAAGCCTGGCAACTATAACCTGGCTACCCCTCTGATCCTGATTTTCTGGGTCCTCTACATCTGAGTCCTACTCCTCCTCCTCTTCCTCCTCTTCTTCTTCCTCTGTAGTGGTATCAGTTACAGGGGGGTTCACTCCATCTCCTGAATCTAGGGGAGCTGCACTCGCCTTAGCTAAGTCATCCTGTTCTAGAATGGCTAGCAGGGTTGGAATGGTTGGACCTCTGCCCCTTTTTAGCCCTCTTGATATGCACAAGGCACGCAAGTCTTTGTGGCTAAGTTTGTCATAGCTGGAAGTTGCCTGGGTAAGGTCAACTGTCACAGGCAGAGAGCTTGGACCTTCACCTGTGCCAGACATGACTGCTAGTGAGGTGTAAGTGGAGCACTTACCTACACTAAGTGTTTTCCTACTGTACCTTGCTAGTGAGTTGTAGTCAGGGTGTGCTAATCCCTTTAATCTACAACTACTAAGTTCAGTAGAACTTAATATGCTAAGCTTTTGATTTATATGTACCTAAGGTACTTGATGTGATCTTTCAATTTGATAAAAAGATTGCAATGGTAAAACAACAGCAAGCTCAAATCCGCACCGCTGCGCACCAATGTGAGAAGTTGGCCTGATATATGATGTTTCCAATTCTGGAACCACCTTGTATCAGTCCAAATAACGCCTTATGGTGTCTGGTTGTAAATCAACCTTGTAGACAAGCTATCTTAATGGTAGCATAGACTAAGCAGCCTTAAAGGCTTAACTCAAGAGGTCGTGTTAAGCGAGCTGTTTTACCAATCACAGTCCTGTAATATCAAATGAAAGGACACCACACAAGTATATATTATAAAAATATATGTGTTTATTACTCAAAATAATCCCCAGTACTCTTTATGAATAAAGGGGCACACGCGTTAAATCAGAAGCACAGTATAACATACAAAGTTGCACAAATATGGATGAGGGCGGGGGGCCACTCAGACCATATACTAAACAAGTGGTATAAGAGATACCAATCGAACAGTGGTTAGGCCTAGGGCCTAGGGAATCGCTGGGAGCAGTCGGGACAAGCAATGCTGAAGTCGGGAAAAGCCCGCGGGATTCGGGCGCAGCGCTGAAAGCGCACGCATGCACCAATGTTAGTCAATGGTGCGTAAAAGTTACACAAATAGAGTTTAAGGACACTTCCCCTGAACCTAGAGGGACAAAACTTAAGACACAGACCCTAGAGGTGTGTACCAGTGTGGGAACACCGGCGTTGCAATGTTACCTCACCCACAGGAAGCGGGTGCATAGGGTCGAAGTAGTGTCAGGTTTCGTCACGCTGGTTCTTGGTGCTTGAAGCTGAAGAGGATGCAGGCGCTGTGAAGGAGAAGTGTCCGGTGGGATCCAAGGGTGGATCGAAGTCGAAAAGTACCTGAAAGCAGAGGGGACAGAGTCTGGGTCACTCAGCAGTGACCAGGGTGGAACCAGGACGGAACCAGGCAATGTCGGGCGCAATCAGGTGGTTGTCGAGGAGCTTCTCTCCGCTGTCACGTGGGCTCTGGGGCATCTGCGACGTCCAGGAGCAGGTCACGATCTGTCCCACGTAGGCTCTCGCCGTCGGCGCTGTCGGCTTCAAGATTGGAGCAAACAACACTTGGCAAAAGCAATCCACGCAGAACAGGAAGATTGCTTCTCACTCAGACCAGGAGGGTCAGAGTGGGGCTCCTTTTCAGGGGAGCTGGTGCAAATCTGGAGCAACCAGAATCACAAGTCGTATTTCAAGTTTCGTCGGCACAGGGGCCACAAGCTGGCTGGCAAGTGACCGGGCCAACACGTTGAGCCAAAAGAAGCAGAAGGGCCCCACGCAGCACTCGTCGAGTGTAGAGGGGTGAACTTTGGTGCAAGAGTGGCTCAGGGATGGGGCTTTTCAACCCCCGGTGTACAGCTTTGAGGGTCACTCGTGGGCTGCACGGTCAGCGTCTCGTGGTCTTTCCAAGATGGCGTGCCCCACGCTTCCGGTCGCCTCCACGGACGGGTCTCAGCTCTGCAGGGACTGTGGATCGGGCTGTTAGAAGGCAGGCAAGCTTGATCTCGTTGATCTCTGTCGCTCGAGTTCCGGCTGGAACTGCAACAAAGCAGACGTCGAGGTGCTGGATGGTGCCTGTTTGCACAGGGTGGTCACTCCTTGACCACAAGGGAGATTCTTCAGTCTTCTACGTTGAGTGGGATGTCGAAGGGTCCAGAGTTCCGTTTATTATGTTTCATCAGGATAATCTGAAGTGCATTGGCACTGCTCCCACTCTTATTCGAATCTGGGGGGCTGGATTACCTGCTAGGTCCCCTCCTATGGGTGGGACCCAGGAAGGGGGGGATACACCCCTTTCCTTTGATCCAGGCCGCGCTGGGTCTGGGGCTGGTGTGCCCCAGAACCGGTTTGACCGGATTATGCAAGGGGCAGCCTTGTGCTCCCCATGCAGTGTCTGGTTTCTTTCAAACCTCCCTGCTACAATCCACTATCTCCTGTCTGGGGGGGTGTGACACCTCCCTGCGACTGGAAACCCTTTGTCCAGGCCCCTTGGGCTGAGTTTCGGTCAGCTTCAGGGGGTCAGACTTGTGTCTGTGGCAGAAGCATCCATTTTGTGGATCTGAGGCACTTTTAGAAATTAACCGCATTTCAGTAAAGTAACATGTCTTCTCCCTCTAGAGGGGTGGAATGCTATCCCCGTCGCCAGAACTGGCGAGGGGATAGTATTCCAAATCGTATGACACCTTACACGACATGTTTTGATAAAGCCAAACCAAAGTTGCTATATAACCGCGAGGATTATAATGCACTTAATAGTATATGGTATGGCATTATCCTGAAACAGCTTAGGGATTGGTTCCCGACGGCTGCAGATAGGCTCAGCTCATGCTAGAGCTCCATCTCACATTAAACCACGCACTCTGCCTCCAAGATTGATGAGACCTTCCATAGGAGTGGCTCACAGGTTTATATGTGTCCAGATATAGGTTTAGATATAGATATACTATACCTAAGCAAGGGGTGATTACACCACCTTACCCCAGCTGGGTGATCAGCCAGTTGTGTCAATTTAAGAACCAGCCAGGGGCGGCAAAAGATATGCTGCAGCCCCTGGTAGGCCTTGGTGGCACCTATGCCCTGAGCACCTATTGTGCATGGTACTGGGGCTGACAAGGAGTCCATTTCCAATTGTGGTATGTACCTATAGCACATGTATCATTAATTTAGAGAGAGAACAGCAGGCTGGGGGTCTGATTAGCAGGCCCACAGCCTCAGTAGTCGAAAACCAGTGAAGCAAAAAGCAAAAATTTGGGGTGACCATAGGATAGAAGACCCTACTCTCCAACAGCATTTAAATGCATTTTTCCAAGTTTTAGCTATTTACCACGAGGTTTGACTTCGTGGTAAATAGCGGTCCTAAATTGCGATTTCGCAATTTAAAAATGGTTCATGAATTGCATTTAAGGAATCTCAAATTCTTTATTAGCGAATTTTGCATTTGGGATGATGAATCCCAAATGCAAAAATTGTACTCGCAAAGGGCCAGCGGCCACATGCTTCATTGTAGGATTTTGCATTTCCTAAATTGCGAAAATTAAGGAATCGCAATTTAGGAATTGCAAAATCCTATGCATCAACAAATCAAATTTTTTTTTAGGATTTCTTAATTTTCGGAATTTGCGATTCCTTAATTGCGAATCGCAATTAAGGAATGGCATTACATTGATTCCTATGGGCCTAGAGGCCTATAGGAATCAATGCCGTTTTGCATTGTTTTTTTTGCAATTCGCAATTTGTTGATGCATTGCAAGGGTGCTGAGGGGGGTCCAAAGGACCCCCCCCCCTGCACCCTTGAAATGTTTTTAAGTGCAAGTTTCAGACACACATGTCCAAAGGACATGTGTGTGTGTAACATGACACTTTCAAAAATGCATTTTTGAGCATTTTTGAAAGATTTTGCAAATTAACACGAGGGTCAACCTCGTGTTAATTTGCACCTTCTATTTCCAAATTCGCAATTAAAAAAAAAATCATGCATTGCATTTAAGGAATCGCACAAATGCGATTCCTTAAATGCAATCACATTTTGGGGAAATGCAAAAAATTGCGGTTCCTTAAAAATTGTTTCATGCATACCAAAAAGTGAATTTGGAATCGCAAACGGCCGATTTTTCCGATTCACACCGTTTGCGACTCCAAATTCACTTGATGCATGTGGCCGCAGATTCCCAGAATCTGGCCCTTTGCGAGCGCAGTTAAGCTTGATGAATCTAGCTGATAGTGATCTAAGGTGCTGCGGATTAAAGCTGGAAATACCATATCAACAAGCACATAATTTAAATTCACATTAAACCGTCTCCTTCTGCAAGTCGGAGTGCATCGTCAAGGACCTTGGATTCAAACCATGCGATCCAAATTGTGCAAGAGCCCAATTTATTTAATAGATGACTAATACATATTTTTCAGTAATATCTTAATGGGCCACTGCTCGTGGTACAGCATGTATTTCTGTAGAAAACGAGAGACTGCCTTACAGACAAAAGATGAAGGGAGTCACAGAACACAAAGATTCTGTTCACAGAAGTAGAAGGACAAGAAGCAATTATCGTAATCCACCAGGAGAAATGTATGTAGATATTAATTCATAGAATAGTTGGCCTTTTGCTCTGTATGTTTTTCTGACTGTGTAGTGTAATACATTCACTCGCTGAAAAGGTCAATATCATGTACTTAAAGAAAGGTTCACGCAGGCTAAGCATGAGTTGTAGATGTTTCAGTATTGTGTATGGCCCCCTACATCGTGATTTCTCTCTGTCCTTGCTCTAATGAACAACCCCCCATCCCTTCCCCCTTCCCACCCCGGTGTGGGGTACGCATGCATTTTTGCCTATGTCACTGTTTTTGTTTTTGTGATGAACGACAAATACAGATCATGGCATGTGTAATTTGAATGTTCTAACCTCGATGAATTAACTCGCAATAAATAGGAAATGCTCCCACAGTGAAGGTAAAGATCAGGAACCGAGACATTGATCAGAAAATACACATTGTGGGGCAGATTTACAAGCCCCTTGCGCTACTTTTGTGTTATTGTTAACATGGGAAAAGTGACGCAAAAGTGGCGCAAGGGGCTTGTAAATAAGCCCCTGTGTTCTATGTGATGAGATGAACTATTTTAGATAGGGTCACAAACCCAGGCAACTATCAGTTTGAGCTGGACTGATCCTGACACTTGAGCTTTCTAAAGTGACAGTCGCCAACTTACTTCCGATGTGGGCGAGGGTCATCGGCCGTGTTTAATTTGAGCTGGTGGTTTCCGGTGCTCGGCACGGTACTAAATAGTAGTGTAGAGCAATTTTGACCATCCGTTACATGTCAAAATGACATCACAATTTCAGAAATGATACATGATATAAACGTGCATTTAGCACATGTTTCTCGTGTGGGCTAGCGTTATTAAAGTAAGTGTTGCACTTGACATTATTTCTAAAGTGCATATACTGTATGATTAGTGAATTTACTCATAATGTGTGTCTTAACCATACCAGTTGATGTATTCTGTGAAGTCTTGCTGAATAAACCATCCTTACTTAGTAGACATGTACTCACAATAGAAACAAATTGCTTTTTCTTGATCTCCTGTGGTACTGAATCCAGTTGTGATTTTGTTTCAGAGTGGTTCTCTGTCACTGATTTGTGCCAAGCCTTCTTTTCTATCCCATTGCATGAGGATAGCCGGCTCCTTTTCGCTTTCCATTTCGACAGCTGTGTTTTGGCATGGTTCAGAGTCCCACAAGAGTATACGGGGAGCCCATCAATCTTCAGCGGGATACTCAAAAAGAACCTGGAGTCCCTGGTGATGCCCTATTACTCAGTCCTAGTCCAGTACATTGACAATCTACTGGTGGCGGCCTACTGGTGATGTCAAATATGCAGGAGGCTTGCAGAAGAGACACAATTGCTCTGTTAAACCACTTAGCTACGAATGTACATAGAGTGTCCTTCTACCAAATTCCATTACTGTAACAAAGAACTGTTGTACCTAGGACATCACACTGAAAAAGGAGTGAGGAAGGTGTCACAAGAGAGAATCTGGGCGAGTCTGAAAATGTATCCCATAGCAGCCCAGAAAGAAGTTAGAATGTTCTTGGGTGGTGGGCTACTAGAAACAGTGGATTCCCAACTTTTCCCTAAAGGCCAAACCTTTACAGAGGCTGACAAACAAAGACTTGTCAGATCCGGTACCATGGGATGAAAGCTGCATACCTGCCATTTCAGAGCTGAGAAAATGTCTCTGCCATGCCCCGGCACTGGGAATGCCTGATTGTAATAAATGTTTTGCTTTGTTTTGCAGTGAGAAGGAGAGCTTTGCTCTCTCAGTGCAAACCCAGATGCACAGGATTGCTCGCAGACTTGTCACATACTTTTCTGCCACTCTTGATCCTGGACCTGATGTTTATCCTGGCTGTCTTAAAGCTGTTGCTTCCACAGGTGTCAGCATAGAACAGTGCAAGAGCATTGTAATGAGTCATCCTTTAAAAGTTTTTGTCCCTTTTTCTGTGGAGGTTTTGTTAATTTGAACCAGAACTCAGAATTTGACCAATAGTCGCCTCACCTAGTATGAGCAAATCATACTTAACGCTGAAAATGTCACATTGAGGAGATGTACGGTACTAAATACTGCTACCCTTTTGCCAATACCTGGATATGAATCTGTTGAAGGTGAAGTTGAGCATGACTGTCTTGATGTTACTGAACTATGAACCAAGTCGAGACTTGACACATTAGAGGTGACACTACTTGAATCAGATTATGTGATGTTTGATGATGGCTCCTGCTTACGACACCATGATGGAAACCCAAGAGCTACGTACCTAGTTTGTACTGTCTAGCTGCGAAGCCCCTGGCTTCAAGAAGAATTTTCAGCTCAAGTGGCAGAATTGATTACCTTTACTAGAGCATGCTGTTTTTCATATCACCTGAAAGTGAACATTTTCTTTTCCCTGCTAGTCAGTATGGCTTTGGTGTTGTTCAATAATTTGGACAGTTATGGTCACAACGTGGGTTTATGACCTCTTCAGGGTTGCCCATTAGGAATATCCATAAACTTTCGCAGGCTTTGCAGTTACCTTTGCAGATTGCAGTTGTGAAATGGGCCGCATATCGAAACGGCACTGATATTGTGACTGTGAGCAGTAGGTATGCTGATGAAACAGAGAGAAACTGGGCTCAGAATACTTTTGCCTCTAATGAGGAGCACAACAATGGAAAATCAGATGCCACAATTAAAATCTACTGTTAACTGCAGTTGATTCATGGAAGGAAGTTCAAAAGTTACAGGAAAAAATGTCAGAAGCAGAAAATCAAGGCAAGATTATAGTGGGTTGTGTCATAAGAGATGAAAATGACATTTGGGTTTCAGGAGATGGAAGACCTGTCTTACTAGATAACTTGCTACCTCCCATGGTGAGACATTATCATGGACCTGCATATGTAGGAAGAGATGCCACGGTGTGCTTGTTTAAGCAACCGTGGTTCAACCCAAGATTTAGACTGATGGCTGATTGTGTCACAGATATGTTGTGTGCCAACAGCAGAATGTAGGCAGAAGCACAGCTGTAACACTGAGTCACTTAGGGAGATCAGGAGGTCCCTTCAACAGGATACAACTGGACTTTATCAAGATGCCTGTGTGCAATGGGTTGTGATATGTCTTAGTGATTGTGTGCATCGTTTCACATTAGGTTGAAACTTACCCCATTAGGAGATAGTCTCACAGTGGCTAATTTGCTGTTAATGCGGTGCTTCAGTTTCCTGACTTCTCTGAAGTCAGACAAAGGAACTCATTTTAATAATGAGTGACTGAAGATGTTATGTGCATCATTACAATTTGAGCAGAGGCTACAATGCAGTTCTGACCAGAGGCTTCTTGAATTATGGAGCAGGGCAATGGCACTTCAAAATCCAGATTGGCTAAAGTTTGTGCTTTGACAGCCCTGAAATGGCCTGATGTTTTGCCTCTTGTGTTGATGAGTCTACGCAGTACTCCAGACAGGAGGAGAGAATTAACATCCCACTAGATCATCGTGGAAGGAACATGCGACTGCCAGCTGTGGCTGTGAACATTACAGATGACATGATTCTTGATTACTGCAAAGGACTGGGTGATGTGGTGCTTTCTGTGTCTCAGCAGGTTGGAGAGCCTACAGACTCGCCTTAACAAGATCAGTGCCATGATCTCAGTCCTGGGAATTGATTTATGGTGAAGAAGCATGGTCAAAGTCGGGCTCTTCTATAAATCCCTGCCCGGCACGAGCCTTAGCTGGGGTAGCTGAGGAGGTTTGTTCGGAGGTAGTGGCAATTGTTAATCTTTCTCTTCGGACCGCCTTGGTTCCTGTGTGCTGGAAACAGGCCAAACTGTTACCCCTTCTTAAGAAACCTTCTCTAGACCCTTTGGTTCCAGCGAATTACTGGCCTATTTCTCTCTTACCATCTCTGGACAAAGTCTGCGAGAAGGTGGTGTTTCGGCAGCTTGAGGCCTTTGTTGAAGCATCGGGTGCCCTACACCCTGCCCAATCCGGGTTTAGAACAGCCTATAGCATGGAGACTGCACTGGTGGAGATGTCGGAGGCGATCAGGGAGTGCCTGGATGGGGGTGGCATTGCGGCCTTGATTTTACTAGACCTCTCTGCCACCTTCAATATGATGCCCCACCTGCTACTCCTTGCCCGGCTGTCATCTATAGGCATTGCCGGCCCGGCATGGGATTGGATTAAATCCTTCCTGGATGAACGCGCTGAGCTGGTCTGGATGTCCCCTTTCTCATCCACGGTCAGGAAACTCTCCACGGGGGTCCCTCAGGGTTCTACACTGAGCCCTCTGCTCTTTAATATATATCTGACCCCTTTGATTTTGCTGGCGTAAGAGTTGGGAGCAGAAAGTATAGCGTATGTGGATGACACCCAGCTGCTATTCACCTGGAAGGGGGAAGGGCTCTGACTTGGACACTAATATCGCCCAGACGTCAGCCGTGGCCGGTAGTGGGAGTACCGGCCGGGCGGTGATGTGGGGAGGGGGAGCGGCAGGGTGGGGGGCAGTAATGTATGGATTACGGACTTTAAAAGGTAAGTAAACATAAAAATAAATAAAAGGAATTTCGTTGCACACACTGCGTCGCATTTGGTGATGCAGTGTGTGCAACGAAATTCGTTTTATTTATTTTTATGTTTACTTACCTTTTAAAGTCCGTAATCCATACATTACTACCCCCACCCTCCCCCTCCCCCTCCCCATGTCACCGCCCGGCCGTTACTCCCACTACCGGCCGCGGCTGCCAGACGTGTCTTGCGTCCGTATTTTGCTGGCTTGCACAGGCCCACTTGAAGTGCAATGAGGACAAGTCAGAGGGTCTCTTGTATGGCCAGTTCCCCCCGGCCTTCAGAGAATCTCTGTGGCCTCCAAATTTCCCTTGTCCTAATTCTGAGGGAGGCCCGACAAAGAACTTAGTGGTGTGGTTTAGTGAAGACCTCCGGTTCTCAGATCATGTTAAAAAACTCACGGAGTCTGCTTTGGCATCCTTAAGGCCTTTAGAAGGTTTTTTCCCTTGCTCCAAAGAGAGGCCAAAGAGACGGTAGCCCGTGCTCTTATCCTTTCCCGCCTCGATTATGTCAATGCTTTGTTCATTGGCATTCCTGGGTATTTGCTGAAAAAACTTCAAATTATACATAATGCCGTAGCCAGACTTTTGTTCAACATCTCCAGGAGATCCAGTGTTCGGCAGCATTTGTGGGATCTGCACTGGCTGCCTGTGGCTCAGCGGGTGCAATTCAAAACCCTTACCCTATAGCATAGGGCCCTCCATGGCCAAGGACCTGTGTATCTTTGGAGGTGCTTTGCTCTGTATGTGCCCAATTGATCCCTGCGTTCTGCGTCTCTACGTCGGATGGTCATTATGCGGTTTCGCAGATCACGCCTGGGGTGGCAGTCTCTTTCTGTCAAAACAGCAGCTGCCTGAATGCTCTCCCCACGGATCTACAGCATACTCATGACTTTCAACTTTTTAAAAAACGGTAGAAAATGCACTTGTTTAGTCAGCGCATTTAAATGGTTCTCGCTCGCTCCACCTCAGCTCACTTACGCACCAAGACACTCTAGAGTATTTGTGCGTGACATAATCTCTTTATAACATAACAAAGTTGTCCTTGGAGCCTTGGTGGCATGGCCCCAAGTGATTCTGGTCACCACAACAGCTGTGCGGAGGTCTCCCCAACTGGATACATGCTGCTCATACTTGCAGTGTCCCTTGTCCCCTTGATGATATAACATCGCCTGTTCCTGATGTGCTGGTGGTTACAGTGAGACAGAGGGAGCAGGTTAGTCAAGGTGCTGGAGATGTGCAAAAAGCTTGGAGCCTGAGGGGGGGTCTGAGAGAGTCAACAGTTGAACTTGGTACAGAGGGGTCCCATCCAGTAGTTTTGACTGCACTAAATTCAGACCCTGGTGAAGGGCCTAATGCAGTAGTTATGCAAGTTGCACCTGGAGACCAGTGGCCAAGAAGACTGGAGAGAGGGAGAAGTGCATATACCACACACTGTCCCACAATATACTGAAGGATCTAGCCTAAGTAACAGTGATGAAGAAGAGCCAACAGTAAGGAGATCAAAGAGAGCTAGAGTACCTTGTCAGAGGTATTCTTCACTGGAATGGACATACCAAGCTGTCAGTGACTAGGAGAGAGAATTGTGCACATTTTGCTATAACAATTTGCATCCAATTGAGCCTCCTTGAATCAAACTTTGTGGCTGAACTGAGTTTTGAAATTGAATTGCCACTAAACAGATTCAGTTTATCATGAAAGTGATCATTAGTGAGTTTGAACTGAGCATTTATTAGAGAAAGACTTAATAGATTTGCTCAAACTACAAAGATGAGTATCAAAGTCCGTGTTTGCTGAAGGAGCATAAGGCTGTCCCTTAGAAGAACACGGAGTAGGGCTAAAGAAGTCTCACCATGATCATTCTACATATTTTACTGGAAAAGACATTTGATCTTTGCTTTGCTGTTTGCGTATGAGGAAATTAACTGAAACCACTGCACAGCAATCTTCAAATTAAAAGGTCTATCATCAAAGAACTCATGGAGCCTAACTCAAACACTAGTAGGCGTAGACACTTATATGTAGTAGTATTTGTCATTGTGACATTGGTAATAATTGCTTTACTTGTAATTTTGAGTTTACCCCATTCTTCAGTTAGAGAAGCTTAGGTCTAGACATACCCCTCAAACACCACTTCCTAATCACAACAGTGTACCTGCAATAGATGAGAAAGACTTACATGTAGATGCTTCTAGAGGAAATTGTTTAGTAAATGTTTATTCAAAATTGTTTCATGAATATGTTGACACTATGGATACTAGGGATTGCTGCAAGCAATTACATGTGTCATTTGGTGATGAATAACATATCATCATCTCCCCATGACATTTGGAGCATTATTGCTGAGCTTATTCGATGGAAAGGGTAACCTTAAATATTATTACTTGAATTATGATTTGGGTTTTTCAGACGTTCCTGTGCTGAAACACTTGAATCAATAGCCTGATGTTAAAAACATTGAGATAGTGGGACATTTATTTAGACCCACTATGGCCTTGGAAACAGTTTATACACATAGACATAACTTCACTTGTTTATTAGCATGTGTAGAAAAGAAATTAATAGATTCAGTAGAAGACATATGAAGAGAGATATCAGCTAAAGCAACTGATCATTCAAAAGTGTCACAATGGGCTGAAGACAAAAGAAAGCATAGGCTAGTGGGAAATTTGGCAGCATTAGCTTTAGATTGGCAACCCAAAATGAAAGTATGCATATTCATTAGAAAATCCACAACTTTTGTAGGGAATAGTGAATGTGATCATACTTTTGAAGTGCAGGTAAATTTGGTATTCTACTTAGATGAAGTAGATCCTCTTTTCCCTAGAGTTTATTACATTTGGAGGGAAAAGGCATTTTACAGGTTACCTAAGAGATGGAATGGAACATGTTACATGGTGATAGTTTTTCCAAAGATTTATCATTTGGGGCAACTCTGTTAAAGATTGCAGGAATCGCTATTAGCATGAGCTGAAAGCCATTTTGTACTTGGCAGCCAACTTAGTTAGCCATGTGCTTGCCATGTGCTTTCTCCCTCTTCCAGAGCATTGCACATGCTCAGAAAGGCCTAGCTGATAGAATGCACCTGCTCCTAGTATAGAACTGTCATGCTATTCTTGCTGATATAAGGAGAAATATATCTCCTCCCACTTTGTTGAGCAAGCAAATTTTGTATAGCCATATTAGTCAGTAAGCATGCTTGCATGTGCTAGGACCTCCCCTCGATTTTATGCTGACTAATGTAACCTATGCATATATAAGGCCCCTGTTCTCTGTACTCCTTAGACTGGCTCCTACAGTGGCCTGTCTATGATGCAGTCTCCCTCATGTGAGGTTATTAAAAATGTTATTGTTATATTAAAGCTTCCATGCCAATTTCTTCTTTGTTGGTTAAAAGGACCAGGTGTATCAGTGAACCCCTTAGGAGGATTATATGTCTTCAACTTGTGATCCAAGAGCGGAACACCATGTGAGAACAAAAAGTAATGCCAGTGCAAGTGAAATTGTAGGAGACGTTTTTGGTGCTCTGGTACCATCTATAGGAGTGATACTCAACTTACATAAGATTAGAAAGCCTTCTACTGTAGTTGATAAGTTATCCAGTAGCGCAACTGGAGGATTTTTAGTTCTAGATGCTGAAATGGTTGCCAAAAGATCAATAGTTTTGTAGAATCAATTTGCACTAGACGTCCTTCTCGCAAAAGAGGGCGGAGTCGGCCAGGTGTTGAAAGATCAACAATGTTGCACTTACATTTGAAACAAAAGTAAGGATTTGAAGAAATAGATAAAGAACATTACTGAATTAAAGAAAGATTTTAAAGGGTTAACAGCAAGTGGTGCTTCGGAAGCAATAGGGAATAGACTTTCTGCTATAGGCATGTGGTTTGGAAACCTAGGCAGTGGAATTCTTGGATGCATTTTGAAACCCTTAGTCACAATTGCTCTTAGTGTAATATTCTTGTTTGTAATTTGTAAAGGATACAAACGTTTACAGGTCCAAGAGGGAGTACAGAGAAAAAGAGCAGATGATAGAAGAAAGACGGAGCAAATACTATGATGACATGGAATTTCTGGAGGATTCCAGGAGAAAGATGATGAAAACAACCAGATTGTGATATGTCAACCTGGTAAGACATTGATGTGATGACTTTATTCACCATGAGAGTGAGAATCAGTGCAGCGCAATTTTGCCCTTCCTTTACATGTCATAACCACGTCACAATTTCATAATTAATACATGACATAAATGTGCACTTAGCACGTTTCTCGTGTGGTCTACGGTTATTAAAATAAGTAAGGGATTTAACATTATTTCTGAAGTGCATTTAATATAGGATTAGTGAATGTACTCATATTGTGTGCCTTAACCATACCAATTGATATATTCTCTAAAGTCTTGATGAATAAACCATCCTTACTTAGTAGACATATACTCACTATAGAAACACATTTTATTTGCAATATGTGTGCCTTAAATGCATTGATTGACATTTACCATTTAGATGTTTGAGTAGAAACAAAACCATCCTCACGTTATAAAATCTTATTTAAAATAGAATCAACTTAGGTTTATGTAATGTGTGTACTAATGTTTCATATATATTGCATTAAATGTAGTTCTTAGACATTCTGGCACATATACATACATGATTTTACTGTATGCCTAATTTAATATGAATCTAATGAACTGACCATTCATATTAATTTGTGTTTAAATGTGCACATGCATATTAGAAGTGCATCATTGAGTTAATACTTCAAGTTGTCTTTAGTAGGCCTGTTTAAATGGTTGCATAAAAAATAGTTTTCCATATTCTGCTAACATGACAAGTCTTGCAGGTATTCCCACGTATTGTTAGTTGAAGAATAGATACATTACAGTATTAGTGATAGACAGAGGGAGTCTGAGAAGAAGACCTTGACAAAATAACGTGGAGAGCCAGAGCATTAACTGAAAGGCCTATTCAGCAATGTTGCAACCTGGCTTGTGTGTGAGAAGACAATGTTGTTCCAATGTCCAGTGGTGGATGCATTGTGAGTGTTGCAGTCTACAACGTGGGAATGGAGAATGACAATGGAACCCTGAAGATGCGTACAGAGGGGTGTTGCTCTCAGGATCCTGATGGAAATAACTGTTTTTCACACCGTCTGGGTTTAGACTACTTTCCTTTACACTTCGCCAGGTTCAGACCTCCATGCTTCCCTTTGACTCTTACTGAGTGTGGCTCAGGCTAACATTTTTTTCCTGACCCAAGAAGACTCTTGACCGAGCTTCTGAAATCTGGAACCTACCTACTTATTATTTCTTTGCCTTGATCTAATTTGCTTCATGAGAATCCCCTGATTTTTTTTATTCTTTTAGATTTTAAGTGTCATCCTCTTAGCTTAGATCCTGATTTAGAAGATTTAGATTTACTGATGAATAGGCAAGAAAACCTGAGACTCTTCTCTGATCATCAGATTTTATTGTTAATCTTTTATATTGCTGTGACTGAACTTCTTGTTTGTCCAATATTGGTCTACATCAACATCTTCCAGAGGTTGGGCTTTCCCATTGCTGTCATGTACCTTTATAGTATGGTGCTAAGAGTCGTATAGCTTAATTTGATTGCTATTGTGTAATAAACCTTTTTAATCATAGCTACTGATTCCTGGCCCTTATTGTGCAGTCAAATGGGTTGCAATGTTAATTGAAATTGATTGATGTAATTGACTCCCATCACCTCTCAGGTGGAAAATAAAAGGCCCATCGTAGGACCGATGGCAAAAGGGTAGTATCAAATCATCAACACTGACTTTTAAGACAGTGAGCCACATGGTGACGCTGTTTGTCTAATTTTAGATGAGCACACCAACAGTTATTCACTATATATTAAATGTGACTAATACCTGTCTCCCAAGACATTCTCATAGCTTTTGGGTTGCGAAATAGTCTGATTTGTCACATTTGTAGGAAGGAGTGTGAAGGATTGTAGTTGTGTTGTAACTGTAATTGGCAGTGCTCCCAGGGGCAGTGGGTGCTGCAAGGTGCAGTGGCCTCCTGATGAGGGCTCTGGCACTTATTATTTTACAATTTAAGCACTGGGATCAGAAATTGAACATACATAGTAAAACTGTTGGTGGGAAAATATCATACAGCAAATCTTGCTGCACTGCTCTATGTCAAACCAAAAGGGCAGGAATGCTTTGTATCTAATAGATATGCAGCATTCCTGTCCTTTTTCCCTACGCCGGCCCACAATGGGCTGCCGTGCGCCAATGCAGGCACCTTTGCACCATAGTGCAAGGGTGCCTGCGATGCAGACATGATTATGCCTTGTGGTGCTGCCCCACGTCAAAACCTCATGATGCCTTAAAATCTTATGATACTGCCTTTTTTCTTGCCTTACCACTTCTTAAAAAAGAAATACTCATTCCTGCGCAGAGGTATCATTGTGGAGACCGGAATATAAAAAGGCCATAAGCGCAGGGACATCTTCAATTAGGATGGAGGTGTGGGAAAGGTCAGAGATAGAGTGTACTAGAAAAGACTGTGGGGCTTTTTGGGGAGTAGCTAACACTCACTTTTTTGAGGGATAGTAATGTTCAGACATCTGGGGCAATAATGTTTCCAAAATATATCTGCTAACTTGTCAGCCCCGCACCTGGATTTTAACTTTCATCTTATGGTTCCTTCTCAATCACTTTTGTTTTTATGGAAGCGATAAAGGCCATTCAGAAGGTACTCTGGGGCATATTAGCAAGGGCAATATCGCCGCTTTAGCAGGACTTTTTCCCGCTAAAGAGGCGATATTTTTATTGCAATATTAGCAAGCTGTCGCTAACAGCAGTTAGCGACAGCTTTTAGGAGATAACTACAGGTTTGGGGCCCGCTTTGCATGTCAGCAATATTTATCGCTTATGACATGCAAAGTGGGCATACCCAAACTGCTATCGCCTATTAGCAAGGCAGGCGAAGCGCTCCAAAAAATCGGGCTAAGAGCGATTATCACTATAATCTAATGCCTGCTAAAAAGTTGACTTACCTGTATAGTAAATGGGGGGTGGATTATCAGATTAAGCCCCCATTGGTGTTAATGCGAAAATATCGCTGGATTTCCAGCGATATTCTCGCATTTTGCCGCTATCGCTGGATATTTTAGCACAATGGAGAAAAACGTTGCTAATAGCATGTTTTCTCCGCTAAAATATCCAGAGATAGGCAGCGATAACAAAAGTCCCTACGCGAATTTAGCGATAAATATCGCTATTTCTTGCTAATAGGCCCCTCAGTCCAGAAGAGGTACCTCTGGATGTATAAAAGCACAATCCAGATCTATGAGCTCCAGTCCTTAGGAATACTTTAAACTGCTGTGAAATCTAAACTTCCCTCTTCTTGGTCGCAGTCATGGATTGTCCCGGTTGTTAAACAGGATATCGAAGGGGATTAAAGTTGCTATGGACCAATGTCTTTGACAGACTCTTTAGTTAAAATTGCAGGTCGTATTCTTTTGAATAGACTGACTACATGAAGAAATGCTAATAATGTTATTTCTGATTTCCAGTGTCTCATCATTAATAAGTGCACAGTTGGCAAATCATGGACTTTTTTATTCGGCATTTATGGATCTTAGTCCAACATGTGACTGTGTTACGCTCAAGATGTTTGTCTGTCTGGATGTCAATAGTGGTTGCCGTTGACATTGTCAGTTTTCTTTGTGAACTACATATTAATCTTACAGATGAAGTTAGATTTGGACAGGGGGAATGTGCAGACTTCATCTAAGTAGTGGGGTTTTATTAGGCTATGCACTTGCCCCATTTCTTATTATTTTAAATTTTAAACAATTGAAGGCTACTTTGGTTTGTACAAACGCAGACATGTCTTTATCTGGCTCTGGTCCTAGCATGCCTTAAAGTATGCAGATTTCGATGTCTTGCTTGCTAGGATGGGTAATGGTTTAAACAAAATTATTAGATTATATTGTTACTCTTAGGGACAGCTATGAGCTCAGCAATTACTATGCTAAAATCTACATCATGAGGGTTGGTCTAAATTTCCCAAAAATTGGATAATTCGAAATTAGGGACAAGCTTAAAATAAGGTCAATTACTTCTCTTATTTAAGCTTCCGATTTGACTGCCTAAACAAATGGCGCCATTTGAAGACTGTTAAAATGCAATTATTCTCTAACTTTACGGGTCCGGTCTATGATGTTGCCTTGCGGTTGGCTAACAAACACCTTCCTGACATGTTAAGTATATATCAGGCTAATTCTGTGCCCATTATCTCCCATGCTGCAGCTATTTAGAGACACCTACATGTCCCTAAACAGCAAAAAGAGGAAACAAGGGGCATATTACCAAGCAATAGCGATAATTATCGCTATTGCTTGGTTAGAGACAAAAATTTACCGCTGAGCTGCGGCGATTTTTATTGCAGATAAACCTTGGTATTACCAAGGTTTATCGCAAATGCGATAAAAAACGGCCGCAATGCATGAATATCGCTGAAAAGTCAGCGATATTCATGCATTACCGAGCTAATGCTCTTAGCCATGTTATCCACCTCCCATTGGATAACATGGCTAAGAACTGCTCAGGGCAGGTGTTAGCTTTTGGAGATATTCGTGCTTAGCGCGAATATCTCCAAAAGTTGGTAATAGGAGATAGCGATGTTAGCGACTGTTTCCAGTCGCTAACATCTTGGCACGCCCACTTTGCATGTCATTAGTGATAAATATCACTGACATGCAAAGTGGCGCCCAAGATGGTCGCTATCTCCTACTAGCTGTCACTAACTGGTGTTAGCGACAGCTATGTAATAGGGAGATAATTTTATCTCTGCTTTCTTGGCTATTAAAGCCAAAAAAGCGGGGATAAACCCCCTTGATAATATGCCCCCTAGTTTTTTTTAGATACCTCCTCGGTCTGCTACCAATCACCCTTTCATTTATTTGTCATAAAGGATTGGGCCAGGGCTAGATGTAGGATACTATAAAATTGCAACAACTGATGTTATGGCTTTCTATGTGGATTAAATCTGAGAATGAGCATCCAATTAATAAAGACTGCCTGACTTTGGTCATAGCCATGAAGATCCCCTGGTTAAAAATTTGTGAAAAATAAATGTTCCAGCCTGAGTCGGGGGATTTGTTTTTTAATCCGCATTTAATATTACAAAATTTGCCTTTTAAATTTTAGAGGCAAAATTGGAGAAATAATTGACAAAATGTACAGCTAGATCATATGCCCTGTTTAAACCCATTTCTACTACTGAATCTTATCTTTTTATACTTGATAATGCCTGACATAGATTTATATTGACTTGATTCAGACAGAATGTAGTCTATTTTCCTTTGAGTTTTCACAAAGGCTGGGCGCTTGTAGGGCCATGGCTAGGGAGGGGCGGGGTGGGGGTCAGCCCCAGTCGGCACTATTTTTGGGGCAGCGGTCGCGTTGGCACTGGTGGCCCTTTGCGGCGGCCTTTATAATTTATTTGGGGACACTGACACTAGTGCACCGCCACCTGCTGCTTGCAACTGCTGCCTGCAGGCACAGCGTGCAGCGCACGCACGCCACCACCACCTAGCATAGGGCTGTGACGTTGCACGAGCTTCTGCAAGTTTGACTGCACGCCGGGAGATGGCGTCCCGTGGTGGCAGACCGACGGAGCTGCAGGCAGAGAGAAGTTAATTCTATTACAGGACTGGAGGCTCCAGATTATGCTTCTCATTCTTTACTGCAAACATCACAGCAGCCAATGAAAAGATGTATTTTTCATTAAATAACAGTAAACAACTACATTTCCCATCATGACTTGTACATAGGCACGCCCCCGTAGTCCATAAGAACCGATTACGTGCGGCCATCTTCCTCTTTCTTTGCTGCTCACAGCGAGATAAGTGCACTTGTTCCCTCTATCTGCTGTTTGGCATATAGGTTTTGTTCACTGCTTATTATTGATTTATGCATGTTTATAGCGTACTTATAAGGGTATACATCCACTTTACCTATCGTTGAGGGATTGTGCTTAGCGGGCGAGCGCGGGCCTTAGGGCATGTCGCTTTGGGATCGCTGTAATTGCTTCATTGTTGACTTCTTACTTTGCTCAGGACTTGCATTCCTTGTGGCTCAGATTCGCGCTGTACCGCGTGTAGTGATAGTGGTCGCTGACCGGGGGCAGACCGAGGACGTTACGTTAATGAGCCTGTTTTCCCGGTGTCTCAGAGTTCCCCTCACTTCAGCGCGCTCCACGCGCATGCGCAAGGGCTCCCCTGATCGCCCGATGACACTACACTGACCGGGTGGCTCTCGGCGCACACGCGCTACCCATAGCACTGAATTGGGCTGCTTTTTGGGCGCTTTTTCAGGCGCGATTGGGCGGCGCGTGTAACGTGCGATTTCCAAGTAGTTGTACACGCAGTAAGGGACGGTCTTCGCTCTGCCCTGGATATCGCCTGTTCAAGGTAGTAAAATACAGGCCTGAATTGAGTGTGCACACGCTCAGAGGATCATTGTTTTGTCCAGGGTCTGACCCATCTGAGTACAGCTTTGCTGAGGGGGGTATTATAAGACTAAGACTTAGTGTGCAGATAGGCTGACCCCCCCATTACCCTCCTTGTGGCTTAATAGGGGCTTATCAGGACCCCCTTTGTTTATTGTGTTTCATTAATATCAGATTTTTCACGCCACCCCTGATCATGGCTGAGTGGGAGCAGTACCCAGAGGAGTACGCTGAGGAGGAGACGTATGAAGGGCAGTAGGAGGCTGTCTTGGAGGACAATTTAGTAAATGCTTTGGACGCTTCGGTCCAGTCCTCAGTGAACAGGGCTATGGAGACCACGGTCCCACAAATGGATTAACAAGCCCTAGCAGCAGCCCTATGCCCTATCAGGAAGCAACTGGAGGGCTTCGCTAAGAGACACGGCTATGACAAGCCGCAGAAGAAAAAAGCAGAGGCATCTACATCTGGACAAAGCTTGTCTGACACTGTGGCCACAAGCACAAGCATTCGCGGAGTTGCCAGCCAGCGAGGCAGCTGACCATTCATATTCAGAGGGCAAGGCTAATGCAAAGCGTAAGACCCATGCCGATACAGATACCGACACTAACACCACAAACACGGACACCAATACGGATACATCGGAGGACCCTCCTCCACCAAAGAAGGCGAAGACACCTCAGCCAACTGGGGCGACATCTGTCAATACCCCATTCACCTTCGACCCTTCTGATATCATGCACCCCAGATCCTCTGAATGGGTGCATCCCACCGCAGTCACAGCATATCTGCATGAGAACCTTAGGAAGAGCTTCCCTAGAGAGGTGCGCAATCGCCTAAAATCGGAGTGTCCACGGCCGGAACTCCCGGACAAAGTGGCGGAAACGCCTGAGATAGATGCTAGCCTCTTGACCTTCCTCCGCAAATTTTCTAAGGACCCTGAACGCAGGCTTGACCGAGCATGGAGAGGATGCCAGGACAAAATGCTGGATGTGGTGGGCCCCTTGGGCAAGATTCTGGAGATGGCCTTAGCGGCCAAGGAATCCTCTACCCCAGTAGATCCGGATATATTGGCAGGATGGACCCAGAGGGCCATATGCCTCATTGGCAACGCCAACTGCGCCATATCTTCCGAGAGACGGAAATCTCTCCTGATTAAGATGGATAGTAACCTGACCGAATTGGCAGATGCGGAACCGGGACCCCTAGAAGCGGGTCAACTAATTGGCGACAAGTTCGTAAAAGACGTCTCTAAATACGTCGGAACTTTCACGGCCTTAGAAAAGGCGCAGACAGGGATCAAGAGAGCCCTTAGCCAGGGTGTTTTTAACAGGGCCGGACGAGGCGGGGGTCGCTCGTCAGGCCGTGGAGGTCCCCAAGGCTCCCAGAGAGGCGATTATGGTCGTGGAGGAAGTGACTACGACTCCACCAGAGGCAGGACCTTCTACCCCTCCCACAGGAGGTTCAACAGGGGACGCTACCAGTCGAATAACAACAGAGCGAGCGTCAAGGTTCAGCAAAACACAGGTGAGCGTTTCAGAACTTTCTCTTCTTCCGTTGGGGGGTCGGATTCAACACTGCCTGTGACAGTGGCAGGACTTAACACAGGACGCCTGGGTGTTACAAACAGTGCAGGGTTTTCACTTACAGTTTTATTCTTGTCCTGTTCAATCAGGTATGCCTGCAGATCTCCATTTTACCCAACAAGATCGCAGTTTTATAGAGGCGGAGATTGTTGGTTTGCTGCAAAAGCGGGCAATAGCACGAGTCACCCAAGGGCCTCGCGGCTTCAGCAGCAACATCTTCATTGTACAAAAGAAGGGAGGTGGAAACAGACTGGTTCTGAACCTCAAGGATTTCAATCAATTTCTAACGTACAATCACTTCAAAATGGAAGGCATCCATCTGCTAACGGATTTGCTACAGGAAGGGGACTGGTTGGTCAAGTTAGACCTCAAAGACGCTTTTCTCTCAGTTCCCATCTTCCCTCCGCATCGCAGGTACCTACAGTTCAGGTGGAACGGCCAATGGTACGAATATTTGGCTCTGCCTTTCGGGCTCTCCTCAGCTCCTTGGTGCTTCACCAAAATAATGAAGCCGGTGGTGGCTCACCTTCGAGAGAGGGGGATACGTCTCATAATTTACCTGGACGACATCCTGATAATTGCAAAAAACACAGTTGATGGACAGAATGTAGAACAATGTCATACATTCACCCCAGTACAAGGATCTGGGCCTAAATCCATCGTTTATTTGCACTCCACACCACCCTGGGTTAGACACTGGCTATATGCAAATCAGCTCTGACCCTGTGCCTCATGGTAACAGTCCAGTCCGAACTACCAAGCCATGTCTTTCCCAGACCGGAATCAAGCATCCAAGGACCGGTTTCTGGCTATCAGCCTTCATCAGCCTGGATAGCTTGACTCCAGTGGTGTGGAGAGCCTGGGACTCACGTCTGAGCATACCCAGCCCACTCGGGGTGAAAATTGCAAAAAACACAGTTGATGGACAGAATGTAGAACAATGTCATACATTCACCCCAGTACAAGGATCTGGGCCTAAATCCATCATTTGTTTGCTTTCCACACCACCCTGGGTTAGACACTGGCTATATGCAAATCAGCTCTGACCCTGTGCCTCATGGGAACAGTCCAGTCCGAACTACCAAGCCATGTCTTTCCCAGACCGGAATCAAACATCCAAGGACCGGTTTCTGGCTATCAGCCTTCATCAGCCTGGATAGCTTGACTCCAGTGGTGTGGAGAGCCTGGGACTCACGTCTGAGCATACCCAGGCCACTCGGGGTGAAAATTGCAAAAAACACCGTTGATGGACAGAATGTAGAACAATGTCATACATTCACCCCAGTACAAGGATCTGGGCCTAAATTCATCGTTTGTTTGCACTCCACACCACCCTGGGTTAGACACTGGCTATATGCAAGTCAGCTCTGACCTTGTGCCTCATGGGAACAGTCCAGTCCGAACTACCAAGCCATGTCTTTCCCAGACCGGAATCAAGCATCCAAGGACCGGTTTCTGGCTATCAGCCTTCATCAGCCTGGATAGCTTGACTCCAGTGGTGTGGAGAGCCTGGGACTCACGTCTGAGCCTACCCAGCCCACTCGGGGTGAAAATTGCAAAAAACACAGTTGATGGACAGAATGTAGAACAATGTCATACATTCACCCCAGTACAAGGATCTGGGCCTAAATCCATCGTTTTTTGCACTCCACACCACCCTGGGTTAGACACTGGCTATATGCAAATCAGCTCTGACCCTGTTCCTCATGGGAACAGTCCAGTCCGAACTACCAAGCCATGTCTTTCCCAGACCGTAATCAAGCATCCAAGGACCGGTTTCTGGCTATCAGCCTTCATCAGCCTGGATAGCTTGACTCCAGTGGTGTGGAGAGCCTGGGACTCACTTCTGAGCATACCCAGCCCACTCAGGGGGAAAATTGCAAAAAACACAGTTGATGGACAGAATGTAGAACAATGTCATACCTTCACCCCAGTACAAGGAGCTGGGCCTAAATCCATAGTTTTTTTGCACTCCACACCACCCTGGGTTAGACACTGGTTAATGCAAATCAGCTCTGACCCTGTACCTGATGGGAACAGTCCAGTCCGAACTACCAAGCCATGTCTTTCCCAGACCGGAATCAAGCATCCAAGGACCGGTTTCTGGCTATCAGCCTTCCTCAGCCTGGATAGCTTGACTCCAGTGGTGTGGAGAGCCTGGGACTCACGTCTGAGCATACCCAGCCCACTCGGGGTGAAAATTGCAAAAAACACAGTTGTTGGACAGAATGTAGAACAATGTCATACATTCACCCCAGTACAAGGATCTGGGCCTAAATCCATCGTTTTTTTGCACTCCACACCACCCTGGGTTAGACACTGGCTATATGCAAATCAGCTCTGACCCTGTGCCTCATGGGAACAGTCCGGTCCGAACTACCAAGCCATGTCTTTCCCAGACCGGAATCAAGCATCCAAGGACCGGTTTCTGGCTATCAGCCTTCATCAGCCTGGATAGCTTGACTCCAGTGGTGTGGAGAGCCTGGGACTCACGTCTGAGCATACCCAGCACACTCGGGTGAAAATTGCAAAAAACACAGTTGATGGACAGAATGTAGAACAATGTCATACATTCACCCCAGTACAAGGATCTGGGCCTAAGTCAACAGGTTCTTCTGCAGCACCTCGCCCTTACGACGACGCTGCTTCAAACCTTAGGGTTTGTCATCAATTCAAAGAAATCTGTGATAGTTCCCACTCAAGTAATAGATTTCCTGAGTTTCACGATAGACTCGTTGTCGGCTCAGCTGTGCCTTCCAAAGGCGAAACTGAAAGATCTCAAGAAAGAAATCCGGAAGTTGTTGAGCAATCAGACAGTAACTCTTAGGGTGATTGCCAGAGTAGTAGGGATTTTGGCCTCATCTGATTTTGGCCTCATCCCAAGCGATATTCCCGGGCCCTCTTCACTAAAGGGCCCTACAAAGTCTAAAGATCAGACATCTTCAGAAGGGACTGTCCTATTCGGAGATCATCCCTCTATCAGAGGAAGTACGGACCGAGCTACAATGGTGGCTAGGCCATGTAGATGCCTGGAATGGCAGGGCGATTTTCGGTTCCCAACCAGAAGTCATAATCGAGTCCGACGTCAGCCGGTGGGGCTGGGGGGCGCGCTGCGGAGACATCTCCACAGGTGGCAGATGGTCTCCACAGGAGCTTGCTTTGCATATAAATTGCTTGGAACTTCTCGCAGGGTCGTTCGCAGTGCGGACGTTATCCCCGAGGCAGACCTCTTGTTGTATCCTCCTGCGCATGGACAATGTGTCAGCAGTGAGGTACATGAACAAGTTGGGCGGCACGAGGTTGTCGCTTCTTGTGCAGATAGTCAAGGATTTTTGGCATTATTGCCTGACGAATCAGATATCGATAGTGGCAGAATATCTTCCAGGCCAGTCCAATCAGGTGGCGGATTGGAATTCGAGGTATCAGAGACTACAGCGACTGGAAGCTGTTTCCGGAGGTATTTCAGTGGATACAGACCATTTGGGGTCCGTTCCAGACGGACCTCTTTGCCTCCAGACTAACATGCCAACTTCCGCAGTTCTTCAGTTGGAGGCCGGATCCATTAGCGAAAGCGACCAATGCCTTTCTCCAGGATTGGTCGAAGGCGACCCAATATGCCTTTCCCCCCTTCATGTTGATCCCCAGGGTGATGTCACAGGTGATCAGACAACGGGCGGAGATAGTCATGGTGACGCCGTGGTGGACGTCCCAGTCGTGGTTCCCCAAGTTATTACAGTGGAGTTGCGGTCTCCCCAGACTCCTTCCGGAGTCGGAGTTGCTATTGCTGGGCCCTCATCAGGAGCGGCACCCACTGATAGTGGAAGGCAGGCTCCAGCTGATGGCCTGGAGGCTTTCCGGGAGCAGTGGCAACTGACAGGTGTTTCGGACAAGACTTCAGAGTTTATCAGGCAAGCCTGGGCACCATCCACAAGAAAACGGTATTCCTCGGCCTGGAAAAACTGGGTGGATTGGTGCGTGGAACGACATTTGGATCTCGTGAGGGCAGAGTTACCCCACATGTTGAATTTTTTATCGGATAAAGCAGCGGAAGGATTGGCTTATAGATCGGTGAACAATTTCAGGTCCGCAATTTCAGCGGGGCATGCCCAGATGGACGGGAAACCGGTAGGCATGCACTCAGTGGTGTGCAAGTTGCTTAAAGGAATTCGGGTGGCTAATCCACCTAAACCTAAATATACAGGTTTGTGGGATGTTTCACTAGTTCTCGCCTTGTTTAACAAATGGCCTGTCAACACTCTCTTAAATAGGAAACAATTATCGGCCAAATTGGCCATGCTACTTTGCCTTTCTGCATGCAGACGTTCGTCGGACGTGCGAGCTCTCGACGTTGCAGGTAGAGTATTTACTCCGGAAGGAGTTTCATTTACCATTATACGACGCACAAAGACAATGTCACGTCATATTAGTTATAATGCACTTCATGATAATGAGAAATTATGTGTAGTACAATGTTTGAAGACATATGAGGAATGCACAAAGGACATCAGGCCTCAGGGCTATTCACAATTGTTGATTGCATTGCAAAGACCTTTTAAAGCTGTGGCGGCCGCCACCATTGTCAGATGGCTTCGTTATATTATGATAGAAGCTGGCATTGACATCACCATTTTCAGTGCTCATTCTGTAAGAGGAGCTATGGCGTCAAAATCATTTATGTTGGGTTCCAGCATTCAGGACATTATGCGTAGCGCAAATTGGTCCTCAGAGTCTACTTTTAAGACGTACTATTATAAGCCGGTGGGGGATATTACCTCTGTTGTTTTCAATGAGCATTAAACTAGCATAATCTGAAGCCTCCGGTCCTGTAATAGAATCAAAAATTAGCTAGCATTCGCGCCAAGAATTTTCAATTCTATTAAGGACACGGAGGCAAGGATTATCCCACTCGGCTTGGTTATGTGTAGCAGCTTACCAACCCAGTTATTTTCGGTGGTTACGGTTTCATCTCCTTTGTTTCAGGTTCAGACAAGAAATCTGATTAAACGCAGAAGACTGCCAGGATATTCAACCTGAGGAGGACGTTCTTTCTTCCATGATGGAGGAGTTATGATGTTATTCAAGTTATTTTGGACTTGTTCGTTACAAAGAAAGAGGAAGATGGCCGCACGCAAGGGGTTCTTATGGACTATGGGGGCGTGCCTATGTACAAGTCATGATGGGAAATGTAGTTGTTTACTGTTATTTAATGAAAGATACATATTTTCATTGGCTGCTGTGATGTTTGCAGTAAAGAATGAGAATCATAATCCTCGCCTCCGTGTCCTTAATAGAATTGAAAATTCTTGGCGCCAATGCTAGCTAATTTTTGATTGTTTATCTCACCCCCTCTGCAGCCAGGCATTGCTAATGCCAGAGCCCAGCTATGGAGCGCTGCTCCGTGATGTACCTCACTTTGTGAAATGGAAGACGGAAGTTTAGTAAAAAAATACCATAATTAGCTGTTATTGAGAAGCAGTCACCTCAGTGCAGTCCTCTCAGGTGAGCAAAAGACGGGTTCAGCCAGTGATTCAGTCACGGAGAAGGTTACAACTTCTTTTGCGAGGGGGATTAATTTATGCAAAAGAGGGTAATTTATGTCAGAAGAGGCTAGTGACGTCAATGAGCTCTAAAGATCTCGAAAGGTCAAGATCTAAGCGAGTGCAGCATCTTTTCCGGGTGGAGACAAACTGGTGACAAGAATATCCAAAGCACCTACGAGAAATGCTACCAGTCATGTCTTTTAGCCAACACCACTTTATCTGCTGGGAATTTTAAACACACAATTACAATGTTTTCAAGTAAAACTACGACTCCCAAAATGCAACATGCAGTTGGCTTGAAAAACACAACCAACAAGCGGAAAGTGTCATATCAGGCACGAGAACATTCTTAGCTATGCCAACCTTTGGTACATGAATAACTATGCAGGTGTGAAGCTGCAGTCGGAGCATGGGAT
Source organism: Lissotriton helveticus (assembly GCF_964261635.1). Taxonomy (NCBI): domain Eukaryota; kingdom Metazoa; phylum Chordata; class Amphibia; order Caudata; family Salamandridae; genus Lissotriton; species Lissotriton helveticus. The sequence continues at coordinate 1,155,630,239 of NC_136065.1, forward strand.
CACCAGCTCGCTCAGGGGCCTCTATTCGCATAAATAAACGGTTGACCTGCCCATCTAATGCATTGTTATTTCCAAGCTGTGCTGTGTGCTACAAAAAAGGCACTCAGGATTCTTGCCCTACCTGGTCATCGCTGACCACATGGAAGGTGGAGGTAGTGCGGTTCTGCTCTTCTGCGGCCGAGCACTTTAGCGCTGGTGACGCCCGGTCATAATTACTAGAGGGGCGGCATGTGCACTTTGTACCCGACATTGCGCTGCTCTTATGTAACTATGAAAAGGAAATTTATAATAAAAAAATCTTCACGTACAATCATATGTTAAATATTACACATGAACGTGTCTACAAACTGTTGGCTTCATAATGTGCGGTAAATGTCACAACATTCCCTTAATTCTTTCTGAACTGAAAACAAAAACTCTTGCTCGTTTACCAATTAGTACGGCAGAATATTAGCCCCAAGCGAGTGCACTAACCCTCGAGTTGCTAATTTAAAGATATAAATAACCATTACATTGAATAAATGTGTACAATTGCCACACACACGTACTGTGGGAATGCATACATTTTGTGCATCACAAAAGCATGTTGAAGAAGCCGTGCCTACCTACTACCTGCACAAACATTTTGACTTACATCTCAACTAGCACTGGCAGTGCCAATAGTTCTGACTTTTGAATGAAGGAGCCTTTTGTGTCATTGATGAGTTTAGGCACTCAAGTCATCATACATGTACTCAGTTACACATCTTACCACTCATGCATCTATTCATCCATCCATTGACTCATTCAGGGGCGTAGCTATGGGGAGGTGGTGGGGGCTGTCTGCCCCAGGCGGCGCTATTTTTGGGGCAGCCGCCGCAAAGGGCCACCAGTGCCGCGCGCGCGGTCCTGTTTGAAGTGCCAGCGCACCGCCACCTGCTGCTTGCAACTGCTGCATAAGCCTGTGACGTCGCACAAGCTTCTGCAAGGTTGACTGTGTGCCTGGCGGAGGCATCCGGGTTCATTGCGTGAGCCGCCTGGGGTCTGGTCCGGGTCGGGACACAAAGTAGTGCTTGCGCTTCCTGTGGACAGCGCTGTGCAGCGGAGCTTGGGGTGCCTTGGCTTGGGGTCTCCTGGTGCTTGGGAGGACGGGACATTGAAACCCGGAGCACTTTTGTGGAATGCAGCGTGAGGGGAGCTTCATTCAAACAGGTAAGCTCCAGTGCAGTTCTTGTCTATTAAGCTTCCTTTTGTGAGAGAAATGGGGACAGAGACAGGAAACGTTTATCCTTGCACACAAAGGCTATCTTCGTTACTTTTTATAACATAGCAGCCAAGGTTCCAGGTTGCAATATGTGACATTTTCATAATTTCAGTGTAATTATGAGTGATATTTCAACCACTAGGAGTGACACTTTCTTGCTAGAAAAATTAAGCAAGCAATGAAGAAGAGGGAAACATTTAAAATCAGAAATTGCACCCATTTGAGTCTTGGCTTTGCGGCTCGGACTAGAGGCCCAAAAAAACTGTGGTGAAAGCGTGCCTAGTGTTGCACTGGACAGGCCAGCAGAAAAACAAAAACAGATTGCCAGTCAATGTGCCCCCCCCTCATATGTTTTACGATTGCCCACGTCTAACCTCTTACTGGCAATCAATAGGCATCAGATTAACATCCTCAACAGGTTCCATTGTGAGTATAGATCTCCGCCTGGTAATTTTTCGAGTAGTGGACACAAAACGTAATGCTAATAACAATCTTTTGTTCTACTCATTGCTGGCGGCGCGATGAGAGATTTGCAGGCCCTGGAAAGAGGCTACTCCCCCGACCTTCTACGACTGGTGTTCCTCCATGCTACAAATATCTAAAATGGATCTTTCCAGGGCTGGAAAACCGGATAAAAGAGCTTTTTGGTCAAACTTGATTGGTCCCAATAACTTGAGCTGGGTTTTTTTTTTTTTTTTACCCCAGTTCCAATGATTACGTAGCCATGACACACTCTCTTCGCTATATTACTGTTGTCCTTGTTTTAAGGCGAATCAGTGGTAACAGTAATAGTGGAATCTGGTTAATGGCATTCACCTGTCGATAGGTGCACAGGGGCCAGAGATTGGGTGAGAAAATGACATAGCTGTAGGGTCTTGTCGTATTCGCATTACGATCCCACCCCAACCAGTCCTGCACTGAGACAGCATGTCTACTTTCCCCATCTCTTTTTCCCTGTCCACGGTACTGACGGGCTAGCCATGGTTAAGATGAGGAACAACAAAAAAAAAAAAATGTGCCCCCCCGCCCCACTCCCTGCAAAATCAATCTAGAGAGCACCATCTTAGGACTCGGGCGTCTCTCTGTGATGTACCCCGGCCCAATAGCATGGATGAGAGAGGCCCCAAAAATTTCACGCACAGTTTAATTATCACGGATGATCCACCTATGCCTAATTGACCCGTGACCACAGCTAGTGCACCCACCAAGCCAGACTACAGGCTGAGGCAGCTGCTCATCACGCGCTGCCATTGAAAATATTTTGTGTTATAATTATTAGCACAGTGACACACAGGTGGCAGTACCTGATAACTAGTACTTACTTCAACTTTTGCAACACTGCAGGCAGCGTGACTCTGGCAGGCAGCAGGCTCAGGCTGGGAGCCACCCCCCACTGGCAATCATTTTGGTTTGCCGCCCGGCATACCGCCGGCTGTCCTCAGTGAGTTCATGTGCTTCTACTGTAGATTAGCTATGCACGGAAATCCACCCGGCTACCTCTTTCAAATGACCAGGCCAAAACCCAGCTACTCCACAGCCAGAGGCAAGCAGAAAGATCCTCGAATAAAAGGCTCCACACCCTGCCAATATATGCTAGAGGGCGGCGGGCAGTAATTGGAAGAAGGGAGTGTGGGAAAAAGAAAACAGAGTCTAGGAAACAATTACAGGGCACAGCAATAGATGAACCCCTGTGGAGCATGTCTTTAGAAGGAGGCCAGTATTGACACTTCATAAACTGCTTGATTCGCTGCTCCTTCCACTCGCAGCCCTGGAAGTGAAATTACAACACCCGGCCCCTAAGCCTTGATGGAACTTATCGATTCGATGCTAATACGCCTATTCTTTGAGACAGCAGCCAGGTAAAGAATGGGCGCCAACAATTAGAGATATATACTGATCCAAGGCTGACCCGAGGACGGGGGTGGACGCGAAATAGGCTCTGAAGCGTTTCAAACATGATGCGTTGGCTGTCTTTCCCGGCGAACGGGGGGCCTGCAGCGGCACCGCACTCAGTGACTTCTTGATCCCTGATGCGCAGCCGAAACGTATGTCGCCCGCTTGCACCGCAGATGGTAGCTGAGCAGGTCAGAGCAAGGACAGACCTGTGACTATCCAGTGTCCGTTCAGTTCACCGGTGGTGGTCGTATTGACCTAGTCAACTCGCCAGATCTCCATTTTTAGATAATTTCCAGTGCCAGTTGAGTCCGATGCCGGCCCAGACCCGGCGCTTCTCACCGACCTCACTTTCTGAGACACAACCCCACAATACGGCACCACAGAACCTCTAACACAATGACCATGGGCTCCAGGCAGCAGAGGACAGATTGTAATATTGTAGCTTAGCACTCAGAGCTCTTTAACTGTTACTGAGCCAGTGCTGGCAAGTGAAGTCTGCTGTGGCCCGGGTCGGGCGCATGCGCAGGTGTCAGAGGTGCCAGCGCGTGCTAGTACGCGGTGTAGGCAGCAAGTTTCAGCGCTGTCAGCAGACAGAGTGGTCAGCAGACAGAGTGGGGTCAGTGGCGAAAATGTGTGACAATGCATTTCAGTGCAGTGGTGCGGGAACACCACACTGAAATGTGTTAGCATCACGCCTGATGCATGGTACTTGGCAGGCCTGTTATAATTATGTGAAATTGTGACAGGCTGTGCCCTTATCGCCCTAGTTGATGCGGACTTGATACATACAACAGTGTATTCCTGGTGTACCTACATAGAAGTTTGATTCAAACTGCTTGAACGTCAATATTCAAGCTTAATTTGGGAAATTTGATAACAAATAATGGAAACACAATTGTAAGCAGCTAAATATAAAAAAATATTGACAAGGACAGCCATTTTGATTTCTTTTTTTTTTGGAGTGATAACGGTCTCATAACGCTTCGCTAATTCACACACAGCATAGGGACAGTATGGACAGCTGGTTTGCAACGTTTCCAAACGCACAGAGAAGAGGTTTAGCATGTGTAGCAGCAGTTCTGTTATGTTGACCTGCCAGATATGGTTCAGAGTTAGCCAATTACTTGGCCCCGGCACTTTATGCAGACATCAGTCTGCGTTTGTGATTCATCCATGCAGAGGTTTTCCAGTAGGTGAACAGAATCACGTTAATGTGGGTGGCTGGCTTGCAAAACATTGGTTATCCTCATAGAGCTGTTCTATAAAGGGAGTTGGGGAGGAGGAGAGACTCTTGACACTTTCCAGCCTAACCTGTGCTAATGTTGAGTGTGTTTGGGGTTCTGCGTGGTGGTTCACAGTGTAGGTTAGGGTCTGAATCCTTTCCCCTAATTAGTGTCAGCTATGGTAGTGTTGTTGTTTGAAAGTAATGCCATGTGCCCTTCTAAATGACACAGGTGGTTAATGTAAGAGTCATTCTAGTGTAATATTTGTGGATTTTATGTTTCTCATTTGGTATGCATTGTTCCTCATCTAGGTTCCAATACAAACATTCCACCCTAGGTTCTTGTTTGCGGGTATCATTGGAGTTGGAACTGGCCTGTCTCTTGCTTGCATTGTCTCCGTTGTCTTGTTCTAGCCTTCCATTACTACTCTGTCCGATGTTTCCCAGCCTAAAGCCGCTCAATATTGAGGTCTCTCTGTCTCCAAGGCCTATCTATTTCGTCTCCTGGTTCATTTGTTTTACCTGTCCCGCTAAAGTATGAGAGGCTCTCTTTCTCCAAACACCATCCTGCAAGCATTAGTTCCCGAACCCCTCTTGTTCACTGGTTCCCTGTTCCCTAGTTGCTTAGACACAGTGCAGACAGATTGTCAGAAGGACAATCAACTATCCAGGGATAGCTCAGCTGCTATTAAGGCATAGCATTGCTCCCTGTAACTTGTTTGGGAATGCTCTGTTGTCTGGTGAGAGTAGCTCTGCTGTCAAAGACCTTAAAGGATAGATTTGCTGTTTGCCCTGAGTAAGAAATTAGCCAGAAGAGCAAGGGATTGATCAGATGAATGGTGCTAATCAGCTGCCTTTGATATGAGGTGATAGCTGGGGTCACTGTGGCACGTAAGTAGTACTTTTGCTATCTGTGACATGCGAGTGATGCTTGTGATATAAGCGCTGAGTGTGGAAAAAATCTGAGCTAGTGGTGGCTGTGCTGCTAGCGCCAGTTAGACATGTGGGCTCTTGCACCTGTCTCTGGGTAAATGTCAGTCTGTACCCTGCCCTTATGTTGATGTGTTCTTGTAATTCTGCTCAGGAAACAGCATGGATAAACTGGCCTCTCTGCTTCCATTCTCTCATTGATACATTTACCTGCAAGCACAGGCAAGCCTTTCTTCTCTCTCTTCCTGAATAATACATTTATCTGTAGAGCCTAGAGTTCTAGAGAGAGTTGAATGGCGTGTGAGCTATTTACCTTAAGAGTTTTGGCTTGTGAGAGGAAAGAAACACAAAAGATTGAGATTCAAGATACAAGAGAAGAACCTGGTATTCTCTGATCCTAGGGCCCCAGGGCCTTGGTTGCGAGAGCTCCAGTTGTGATCGTAGGTTGCCGGTGTGATTGCTCCAGTCAGTCAGCAGTTGTCTAGGCGCTTCCAGGTCTGTGTACCACTACGGTTATGACCCTTTTGAAATGCATAAGGGATTTTATGAAGGGCTTTATTCCCAGATGTCTGTGAGTAGAGTGATACCAGTAGTAGCTAGTTAGCTACTCACCAATGATTGAGTCGTGCACATACTGAAACACACATGCGTAAATGCACACATAACTTTCTTCGTATCGGGACATCTTTTAAGTAACTTTTTTTCTCCAGACCTTGGTTCGGCCATGCCTACATTCGGGTCTGGGAGGCAGCTTAAGACGTGTGTTACAGTGACGTGTGTTACAGAGCCTTGTTGTTCCATACTAGACACATTATTATGATTTTACTGTTTTTGCAGACTTTAAACACTGTTGGTTACCAGGAAAGTAATGTGAAAACAAAATCGCAGAAAAATGTAATGTTTCTTGTTTCTTCTGATTATTCACGGAGTGCTGCAGTGCCGTATCAGTTTATACTGGGCTTTGGATATGGTTAAACATGTTCCAATGGCCCCTACAGCTGTGTTTAAGGATTGTGATGATAGTGTCGTCCCTCCCAGTATTTTAGCTTTGGGCCCTCTGGGCAGGCTGTGCCCCATGTGTGTGCTGAGGCTGCTCTGAAGGAAAGATGCACTATTACAAGCTGGCTTTGGGTCCCAAGAGCACACATCTTTTCATTCCCAGGGAGTTGGTTGCTGCTGCTTAGAAGTCATGACAGGGCTCGATCCCTGGTTGTTGCCTTTGGGCCACCAGAGCGGGCTTTGTATCTAGTCTATGTTGGCAAGGTTGTGGAGCTGACTGACCCCTTTGTGCTGCGTTTAGTTCTAAGGGCACACAATGAGCCATTCCCTGTGAATAATTAATTTGCTGTTTTTGAAAGATAAAGAACAACAGGATTCGACACCGTTAAGTTGGGTTTTGGGTCCCCAGAGCACATCACGTTTGTGCACGTCCCCACTGCTTTAATGGGGGGACCATGGTGATGGGTCATTTAATGTCAGCTGTAGGTGACGGATCCCCGAACAGTGTCATGTATGTGCATGTTTGCATTGTGCTGATGTGATTACCAGGTAATTGTTCACGCAGCTCTCTGATGGATGTCACATGCAGTTTTTCTGAGTCCCCAGATAGATCATGCAGTCTGTGTGTTCTCCTTTGTACCACCGGTCACCAGTGTATTCAACTGTGTAGCCTTGGACCGTGTCATATATGTGCATGTAACTTGCATGATCAAGGTAACTATTAGCGGCGATACTACATGTCTCTCGGACCTCTTTCGAGTGCTCACCGTCCTTTTTCCCCAGCACCCCCAGACCCAGGGGCGGCAATCTGAGGGATAGCCCTGGGTGCCACAAGCTCTAGCTACGCCGATATGTCCGTGTGATTCATCCGCCTTCCAAAATAAAAATACATTTTATTATGTTTTGTATGTTTTTTAGGCATCTGCACCAGTGGTATTTAATTCCTGTGCTAAATATGTGCATTTTAGTCAATTAGACCTGACGTTATTTATTTTCAAATGTTACCGAATGTGTACACTTGTTTAGCCTTTGCTAGTATTCTTAACCATTCACGTCAGAATTCTTTACATCTTTAATTATATTGTCGTTGTTATTTCTCACTTGAATAATCTAACTGTATCTGATACTAAATAATGGATGTTTAAATTGAGACTTTCAACTGTGGTTTTATTGTTATTTGTATGTTTATGAACTTTTGTGTGTTTTATTCTTTCAAGCCATGAAAGACTAGTATTGTTGATTGCGAAGGGGGATATTTATGTTTATGATTGATACTTTTCTTAGCAATGTTTAATTTATGTTTGGGTTTGTATGGGTTTTTATCTTCTGTCATTGTAAACTGCCTATTTATTGTTTTATCTACACAGAAATATGAAGATTGATTGATTGTTTTTGATTAGTTGATTGATTGAGCAAAGTCAATTTCCAAAGGCGTTGCCATCACAGATGCAGCCGGTACAGTGGCACTGGGGCTAGAGGTTGGAAAGTCCCCTGCGAGCCTTGCATCAGCTGCTGTTACATATTGAGAACTAGCTTTATTTTAACTTGCAGCCCTGGCTCTGTGCACTCTCTCTTCAGTAGTGCTGGCAGCATAATGACTGTCATTTGTTCGCTTCATCTTCTACCTCCGCTTTCGCTTTTGTCGTGTACTAAGATCAAGTGCCACATCAGTTGATACCAGCTATGTGTGAGGGGTGTGCAGCATTGGCTGGGTGAAACTGGCTCATTCTGAGCACAGACAAAAGTGAGGGATAATTGTGGGTGATATTGGGCACTAGAGGGTCTTGTTGTCTGAATCACAGATCTAGGGGCTTCTGTCCTACTGGACAAAGATGGCTAAGAACTTGGAAACCAATTTAGATTGTGATTTACACAAGGGCACATATTTACAAGCCCCTTGCAATTCCCTATCACCACAGGAACGTCACTTTTAATGACATTCTTGTGGCGATAGGGGCTTCGCCATATTCGCAAGGTGGCGTTTAGCCACTTAACGTGGATGAATGCCGCCTTGTAAATGAGGCACCCTTTCACGCTATACTTAGCGTGAAAGGGGGGGTAATGGGCGTTGCAGTGGGAATTCTGCTGCAATATCCCTTGATTTTGACACTGCACCCTATTTACAAGGGTGGTGCAAATTGGAGGAAGTTCCAAAATTAAGACCAGGGAAAACATGGTCTTAACATGGCGAAGTGAGGAGAAATGCTTTATTTCTCCTGGTTTCTGCTGTTTCTATGTGTGCTGCATTGTGCGGCACACATACAAGTTTCACATCGCCATTCCTTCCTGTACATAACCAATCATTCCCTCAATGTGAGTACCTTAGCACTATGGCGTAAGGGTGCCTGCGTTGGCGCTAGGCAGCTTAATTTAATGCCAGATATCGGGAAAACACAGGGATCTGCCGTATCATTGTAAATACAGCTGATCCCAAAGTTTTCAGAATGGCGGAGCGTGGTGTTAGCATTTTGAGCTTAATTCCACCCTTCGCCATTCTCTTGGAAATATACCTCAAGGATCTCTATTTATCAACTGCATCAACAATCTTTGTTTACCATCTGAGACTTTTCAAATGGATTCAGACTGTACCTTTTCTTTTACTGTGTGGAGAAGCGTGGCTCAATGGTTAGAGCGGAGGACCCTGATGCAGAGGTTTGGCCCGGGACCAGGGTTCAATTCCCGCCTCGGCGGCCCTTGGAGTAAATTTCTCCGGACCTGATAATTCTCGCCTCGGTGCCTAGTCTAATCATGGGTCCCACTCTGTGACTCTGGGCAATAGCTTGCTTAATCTCTACAACGGCCCCAGCAGCGCTTGGATGCCTGGCTTCACCATGGGGGTGCCCAGGAGTGGACATCTCACAGGGAATCCCAGGAAGGGTTCCACAGCGGTATACGTACAGCGCCAGGAGACCCCCAAATGGGGTGACAGTTGCGCTTTACAAGTACACACACATTTACATTTACTGCAGCTAAAGAGTGGAACTAACTTCCAGAAAAATTATCTCTTATTTTGAACTCACATATAAAGAGTAAATGGGGGTATTTTTAGCTGAGATTTGACAGTCAAGCTGAATTGTTATGAATGTCTCCATTAGCAGGGCACACTTTTAAAGTAACAGTTACATTGTATTTTCTCTTTGTCCCTCACACTCTTTCCCCTCGTTCTCTTTCTCTCTTTATTCAATGCCACATGATGCACCGCAGTGCACAGTTCTCTTTGGAAGGCTGCAATATTGTTATGCATTCTACCTGTGACGGCGAAACTAACTCCTTCACTCACTTCTGGATGACTATAATACTGCTTTACATTGGGGGGCATATTATCAAGACTCGGCGATAATTTATCGCCGCTTTATCGGAAGGAAACTGCCGATAAAGTGGCAATAATGGGCTTGATAATATGCTCTATGGAATTCCAATCGAAGCTCATGTTAAATGTCCTTCACATCTAACATGAGCTTCGATTGGAATTCCATAGAGAAAAATATTATCAAGCCCATTATCGCCGCTTTATCCGCAGTCCTGCCGATAAAGCGGCGATAATTTTATCGCCGAGTCTTGATAATATGCCCCCTAGTCTGTTGTAGTCGGGACATTTGAACCTACTTCTCCTATCCCTTGCTCCCCCACTAGCTTTCTATCACTATTGGAATGCTGTTGTGTTGACCATCATGATCTTTTTGTCCTCTCCCATTTGTTACTGAGCTTCTATTGTACCATCAAGCTTTCCATGGCCAGTGCAGGCAGAGGAACAAAGAAGCATTAATAAAGTTGCTATTGCTAACACCCCCCACTAACCAGGACTCGAGGAAGCTCCATTAGGAAGCTCTACTCCTAAACCTCTCTGGGTAGAGGTGAGTGAGCAGGCAAGACCTAACTCAAGGGGGGTTGTGCAAAGGGAGCTGGGGCACGGTACAACACAATATTTGCAGGATGCACGTGTTCTTTTCAGAACAGAATTAGCTGTGAACACCAATAAAAACAGGAAATGAAACATGTTACAGTGATAACACCATGTCCCCTGGCATTAACACTATGCACTGTTCACAATACCTACATTTTGAACAAGTATAGCACAATGTTGTGGGTGAAAAGACACTCGTTGGCAATGCAATTACTAGAGCCTTCAAAGGGTACAACAATATTAAGAAACTCATACTGACTGAGATTATTCACTGATCGCGATCACAATGCCACGCAATGAAGAATCACAATCCTCCCACCAAAACCACGATACTTTGTAATAAGTTTGCAAACCTACATTATTTGTAAATCTAGCATTCAAGGACACTGCAAACAAACAAGCTGAAACATAGGAAATACAATAGCATACAATAATACAGCGTGCCACTGCCCTGAAAGCTTACGGGACAATGTCCTGGAGTTCGGGAAATACTGTGTTGAGCCCTTAAAATCTGGGTATTCATTTCTTAGTGACCCTGCTGGGGCTATCCATAAATCTTACTCTGACTAGCTGACAAGCCTACCTGGTTCTGGACCACCATCGAAGTACCAGGGCCATTTGAAGAAATGGGAAAAAAACATATTTTGGTGCGGGGACAGTGTGCTCACCAGGCAAGGTCACCACTCAGGTCACTCATACTTGAAGTATTTTAATAGATCTCTGGCCATATATATAAAGGGCTTCAAGGCACTATTGCTGCCACCCGGAAGTCTTTGAGCTGGCTCTTGGCCAGCGGGAATGAACGGTCAGCACCAGGGAAAGCTGGCAAATCTTCAGAGGCAGCCTTGTGGCATTTTCCTAGCCCAATGAAAAAGCGTGCAGCAAGAAGTGTCAGAGTTGGAGCGCTACTCTCTCCATTCTATGCACTAGTAATGGCAATGTCTCAGAGTGTACTCTGAACCATATTAGACAGTGTTCTGAATCATGAAGGATTGAGGATTTGTCATATATATGTGCCTGTAGTTAAACTCAAATAGTCCACAAACATCATATTTCATGTGAAAGCAGAAAACACTGGATTGACTAAAAGTTGTTTGCAAAAGAGATGTCACCTCCATTCAGTCTGTACAAAACTTTTATCTATATTCAGGAAACACTTCTTAGATTGGAACTCAAACCGTGACTTACCTGTTAGGTTGTCTCACTGAAACGATCACTTTCAAAACCCTCTCTTGTGACCTAAGGAACGACATCACTGCACATCTTATAGTAACACAAGGGACCATTTTGGTTCTGAACAACTCAGAAAAGATAACTAATTTCCGGTTTAGACTTTAGAAAGCCCTAGGTTGAAAACAGTGTGTTTCATCACACAACTAAGATAGTCACATTATACCCTCCATCTTTCTGAAGAAGTAGAAGGCGCTCTTGCATAACCTTTTGACCTCGTTAGTTTGGAGATGGGAAGTTCTGTGAATTCTTAACACCCACAGCCTACCCGTCCAGCACAAAATCCAAGTAGGTGAACCAAAGTCTTTCTTGTCAGATGAAAGCTCGGAGTGAACTCCTCCTGTTTTGATAAACCTGTGCTCCCCAGTGCATGGTTTCTGTGAGGCTATGTCAAGTCTCTTCCAAACACGATATATGGGAATTCATGGTCATCAATTGCACTCTCTCTATTTCAGTCTGCTCGAGTTTTTCCTGCCTATTGTGAGAATTTGGTATTTCACTGTGTCAATATCAGTTATATGTTACTCATTACTCCTCTATGATCCTAGTGTCTTGGGAAAAAAATGTTTTACCCCTCAAGTTCTTCTCTCAGTGATAAACAAACCAGTAACACAAATGCACGCCAATGCACACAGTTGGGGTTGTGCACAAGCACCACAGCACATCCGGGGCCCTATCAATGATAGGACACACTTTTCCCTGTTTGCGCCACGGTGCACCTTAAAGTAGGTGTGCTGGGTCCAAACATGAATAGTATGCCTAACTAGGAACAATGTGCTGCCCTGAGGGCAACTGCAAATTTACGCTGCCCCTAGGGCAGCATATTCAAGAGAAATAAAGCTGCTCCATGTATCTCTCTGCAGTCTGCATTTCAAAAGGGATTAGAAATCCCCTTGCAGGCTATTGGAGTTATTGACTGCGCGCACCTGCAGGGAGATTTTTGGGAGGTCATGGGATCACCTTTCATCCCTTGAGAGGGCTGCCCTCAGGGGACGCACTGGCAGTGCCCCACCTTTTTGTGGCACACTTTAAGTGTTCCTCCTAAGGGCATGTTTGCTCTGTGCATGGAATTACGGTATAAGTGCAAAGGCAAATTGATTCCTTCATTTGCATGGGGCCACACCCTCTCTCGATAGCACTGGCACTACATGTTCACCAGTGCTATCTGTTTTACAGAAGGTGCGGCACATGCGTCTGCGGCCCCCTTGTATATTAACAAGGTGCCTGGGGTGCACAAAGCATGCACAAATGGTGGAGAAGTGTGGCTCAATGGTTAGAGCGGCAGACCCTGATGCAGAAGTCTGGTCCGGGACCAGGGTTCAATTCCCGCCTCGGCGGCTCTTGGGCTTAATTTCCTCGAACCTGATAATTCTCACCTCGGTGCCTATTCTATTCATGAGTCCCACTCTGCAACTCTGGGCAATAGCTTGCTTAATCTCCACAATGGCCCCAACAACGCTAGGATGCCTGGCTTCACCTTGGGGGTGCCCAGGAGTGGGCGCCTCACAGGGAAAGGCCAGGAAGGGTTCCTCAGCGGTATTCGTACAAGCGCCGAGATGCCACCGGGTAGTCGTGCGCTATACAAGTGCGTAATTATCATTTATTAAATGCCCACTGTGCTCCCCGGGCATTTCTGTGATTCAGCCCCTGGCCTGTGCACCCACATGCATCATCTCTATATGAACTAACATATAGACTGGCAGAACTTCTCTAAAAGTTTTGGAAGCAGCAGCACTCACAAGGCTGGCCTGTGCCCATGAGCTGTTCAAAAAGCTTGCGTTTGTATCTTAAGGCTCAGGCAACTGACTATCTAAGTTACTTTAGTTCCAAAATCTGAAAGATCCACACAATTAGGCGACGATATGATGTGCCATCCTTACGGGGATTCTGGGAATGCTCTCATCCCAGAATGCCATGCAATGATCATGGCCTAGATGTACTTGACTCTAGATGTCTCTTTTCAGCACCTAGTCTTGTGGGACATCTTGTTGATGCACACTTTAGTGGCATTAGTTGATGAAAAGATAAAGAATTCTATGATAATAAGTACCAAGATGTATGGGCCAGATATCAATACCTTGAGAATAATGATTCCCAAATAGCATTTTTTTTCCAAATCGCTGTTTGGTAATCGGTATTCTAAATGTATGACATGTTAATTTCTTAATTTGCAATTCCTAGTGGGTGGCAAATTGCCCTACCCTATGAACATTAATGAGGTAGGTCACAACTTGCAACTCATTAGGAATTGCAGCCATCACAGGGATGGTGGCCTACTGAGGGCAACGTACCACCGTGTGTGATTGCATTTTAATAAAGCAAACTATTTTTTTTTAAATGAAAGGTTTTTCGTAGAGGAAAATGGGATGTGTTTAAAAAGAAAAAAATTTAATTGTAAAGTCCATGGGACCACTGTTACTCTTAAAAAATACTTTTTCAACATTCTCAAAGGAAAATCAGGTTGTTTGCGACCGGAATAATGCTATGTAGACCTGGCACTTTATACCTCTGCTGGGGTCCCACTCTGGCTTTGCTAGCAGAGAGTCTAGCAATTGTGGCCATACTAAGGGGCATATCAGCAAGGGCTTTATCTCCGCTTTTTTGGCTTTAAAAGCCAAAAAAGTGGAGATAGAAGTATCGCCCTATCAACAACAGGGTGCTAACATGCAACATCGCATGTTAACACCCTTGTTCACTATGCCTCCCTTTGCATCTCTAATGAGATGCAAAGTGGGCGTGCCTTCCGAAAATAAATGGAGAAATGTGGCTAACCGACATTTCTCCAATTATCAATCGGCACGCTAACAAGCATAGAGATAAGAAAAGTAGAGCTAACCAAGGTTATCGCTACTTTCCTTACGCCTGCTTTTATTTTGACTTAGCCATGATATCTAATGGAAGGTGGATATCATGGTTAAGTATGCCGTGCCCTATCAACAACTTAGCGCCAGACGTTGTGCTATTATCACTGGAATCCCAGCGATAATTGCACATTTTGCAGCTAACTCGGGTATTTTTATCGCTCTGGAGATAAGCGTCGCTGATAGCGCACTATCTCCGCGATAAAAACAAGCGATAGCTGACGATAATTATCCTAGCGCTAAGTGCGCTTAGCGATAATTATCGACCGTTGTTGATGATATGCCCCTAAGATTTACAAAACGTCAGTAGGGTACCGCTTTGGCCTAACACACTGAGGGAGATCTGTGACCCTAAGTAACTGTTGTCATGAGTGCCAAAAGTTTTTTCTATCAATATGGATAGGACAACGGCTTATTTGTCAATGGCATGCAACTGGCAACAAAAAAAGAGCACAACGAAATCAACAACAGGAGGCTTTAAACTGATGTTCTATATGCTTCGAATACCCTTTCACTATCGTGAACAGGGTTTTCCATAAGTGATACCTCATCCAGGTGCGCCACAATGGTGGTAAACAAAACTCATTAACTACACTGTGACATACTTCAGTTCAGCTGCATCAATAACTGGACTGTTGTCCACCAAAGAAGTAAGCCATCAAGGAATAAACAAACTGCCACCTTGCATGTTTCCTAACACTGCATTTGAAAGACAAACTGTGAACGAGTTGGCAGATTGTAACGTGTCTGCCCCAGACAACAACCAGATATGCAAAATACAATAATTAACAAAAGGAAATGGAACAAATTAAAAGGGCACACGTTTACTTTGCAACCTGCAATATATAAAGAAGGTACCAGAATAAAAAGCACCAAGGAAGCTGTTAATGTATTACTATTTAATAAAAAGAAAAAAAGTTTTTATATAAAAAATGGACATACCAAAAACATTTCATGATAGTGAAAGGGTATAGGAGTATACATAACATACAATTACAGATGGATAGCCATAAATTAAGTGGGTGTTTTACTCGTCTGTGTTCGGAGTGACATAGACAACTGGAGGTTCACTCCAGTGGCGTAATGAAACTTGAGGGGGGCCGCTGCAAAGTACATGGAAGGGGTCCCTCGCGCTCCGGACGCCAGGGACCTACGTACCTGCACAGGGGCGGAGGAGTCCGCTTGAGCGCGCCCCCAGCCCGCTCCGCAGTGGCTCTGGGGCTATTGTTGCGCTGTCTATAACGTCACTCAGAACCCCTTGGTGAAAAACATCCCCGTAATTCACTATTATCCAGTTGTAATTTTATATGTTATATTTCATTTAATTTATTGAATGTTATTATTGTTCCTGTGCTTTCGATACCATTCTAATTTTGCATACGAATCTCTTTCAATGAGTCCTCGCCGATTGCGTTACATCAAACGATTGCTTCCAGGCGAATGGAGGCACACTTTCCCCTTAACGTTGGTGGCAATTCCACTATCCATAGAGAATTCAAAGAAATACATTACCGGAGGATGCGTGAAAGGTGTAATTGTCTCATCCTCCACAGCCAATTGTTAATTCACAAGCCGTGCTTTATAGCTGCGGAGTTGCATCTATTTTGTGCTCGGCACATAATTATAAATATGTTTTCTTTGCTTTGGTATGTTTATCAGGTCTGTCTTTGCGCAACAAACATGTGAGGCAAAGAGTTATCTCTCTGTATGAGCGTCCCGGAGGTGATCTGCTCACCTGCATGTTCTGAGAGCGCCATCTTGTGGGTGCCAGTAACAGAGCAAGGGCATTCACTCTGTCAGCTCTCATTCGGTAGATGCTTTTCAGAGAAGACTTCCTGGAGGATGTTTGCAAGAAACTTCTTGGCTGGAAATTTTCTAACAGAATTGATGCTTCTGACAAAAGAAGAAAAGTACAGATCAGTTTTACTGTCAATCCATTACAGGGATGACATGTCTAATGTCCTGCCAGTCTAGCCTGACTTTCACCAAACTAGAACATATAGGCCCTCATTAGGAGTTGGTCATTAAAATCTGATCAACCTTGCAATGTTCTTTATCAGGCCCATTAGAGTTATAAGTTGTTGTGTTCTACAACGATATATTAGCTGCTTCTGTGATGTGATCCCGATACTTGGCCCACTGCTGGAATTATCGGGACCTCTGGTTACATTTATTACCTGCGCGTGAATATTATTTCAGGTCCCTCATAATATAGGCCATGGACTACTTTACTCGGCAGACTGAAAGATCTGTCTTCAACATGAGCAGCATCATTAATTGTGAATGGCATACATTAAAATGATACTTATTCAAAGGAATGTATTACATCTGCGGGCTATACCAAGGTGTACTAAGAGGTTATGGTAAAGACAGGTTTCTTTGCCCTGTATGGCAAGCCTTGTTACTGTGTCCCAGTTCTACTCTTTAAGGCTGACTCTTCAACTTGGTCCCTGAAGAGTCAACGCCTCGAGTCCATTAGCAGTGTTCCACATGTTTTTTTATTTTATGGCAGGGTGGAAGCTCCCAAAGCGCTCCTACTCTAGCCCCAGCCCCCAGTGGAGAGTGATTGCTGTCTGCTCGCCAGGCTAAGAGGAGATTAACATTTACTAGTGGCTGTTTGTTGAGGCCGTTTCATCTGTACCCTTTGGTGAGAGTCTACGGACTCCCTTGCCCATATAGTTCGTTGACCAACATGTGTAACTAATTGTTAAAGTATGTGTCTCTAGTTGGCAGAGGTATGCACCCTGTCCAAGTAGGGACCCACACTCTAGTCAGGGTATGTGTAGTACCACCTAAAAGTTTACCTGTGCTCACCCTCTAGAGCTTGATATAGAGCAGTCAGGCTAAACTAAAGAGGCAATATGTAAAGTATTTGTGCACACACACAGTAACACAGTGAAAACACTACAAAGGTACTCCACACCAGTTTAGAAAAATAGCCAATATTTATCTGAGCAAAACAAGACCAAAACACCAACAATCCAACATACACTAGTCAAGATATGAATTTTTCAAGACTAAATTGAAATGCAGTACTTAGAAGTCTATAGCTCCAGATGGGCTGTCTGGTCGTACTTGACCGGGACAAATCCATAAGTTCAGTCTGACCGGGACGGAGGGCGGGCCAGATACAGGAGTCACACAGACCCCCTTACTGTACCTTGGATGCATAGGAACTCCAAGATGATGTGGTGCGCATAGGAGGTGAGGTGCTGCGGATGAAGGCAAGCCTTTGGTTCCTGAAGGCGGCACAAGGTCATTGAAGCTTTTGACACTCCAGGATGATGCATTGCGCAGAGGAGGTGATGTGTCGTTGCAGGTACAAGACCTCAGTACCTAAAGGTGACCCAGTGTCGAGGATGAGTTGATGTCAAGAGCGCTGTGCATTGATTCCTTCCACTGCAAAGTCAAACTGCTGGGCTAAAGGCGATGCATGGGTTGAAAAACACGCAGGGCCAGGGATAAATGGATGAAGGTGGCGCGGTGTTGGACTCGTGCAGTGGCCGTTATTCGGAGGTGCTGCATTAAAGTCGGTGCTGAATTGAAAGTCAAGGTTGTTGCATTGCTTACTCTATGGGCGGTGCCCATGGCTTCAGTGCATGCAGCAGCAATGTGTCAATTTCACAGGGATGCACCAGTTCTAAAATTATGCTTTCGGTTGATGCATTGAAATCTTTGTTGCAGCACCGAATTAACCTCAAAGAGCACAGGACTACATTTGGCACCACTTAGCAGGGCAGGACTCACAGGAGAGGAGCCCAGGCGCTGGTTGCAAGATGCAGGAGAAGTCTTTGATGTCCCTGAGACTTCAGCAACAGCAGACAAGCTCAGTCAAGCCATTGGAGAACCTTAGAAAGCAGGATGTTGAGAGTAAAGTCCAGTCCTCTCACTCCTAGGCAAGAAGCACCAAGCAACAGGCAGACACAGCAATGCAAGCACCAAAGTGGCAGTCCCTCCTGGAAGCATAAGAGCTCTTCTTCCTGGCAGAATGTCCTCAGTCCAGAAATTTTCTGAGTATATGGTGTGATAGGTCCAACACTTATACCCATTTTAGCCTTTGAAGTAAGGAAACTTCAAAGAAAGGTCTTTGCAGTGTACAAGACCATGCCCTTCCTGTCCCTGGCCCCAGACACACTACAGGAGGTACGCAGCTCTTTATGTCGGGACAGACACAGCCCTGTTCAGCTGCAAGTGTCATCACCTCCTAACACTCTAACCCAAGAAGACCCATCAGCCTTGTGATGGGCCATCAGGATATAGAAGGCACAGGGCCATCAGGATATAGAAGGCACATCTTAGCTCCCTTTGTGTGCGACTGTCTAGAGTGAATTCAAAAAGCCCAGTTGTCATCCTGACCCAGATGTGTATTCCAGGGACAGGCAAAGGCACAGAATGGTTAAAGAAAGAAAATGCCAACTTTCTCAAAGTGAAATTCTCTGATCTGCAGTTTAAAAACCAACTTCTCACACAAAGTCCAGAGTCACCAAGCTCCAATGTTCTATCTGCTCCCAATTACAAGTTACACTGTTACACTGTAGCTCCACTGCTAACCTACTGGAGAGATACACCTTTCTGTAGTGAAAAATTAATTTAGAAGTGTTCCACTACCAGGACATGTAAAACTCAAAAGTGCACTTCCTACATTTCAAACACTGCACTCTGCCCAGGAAGGGTACCTAGGGCCTATCTTAGTGGTGCTGTACATATAATAAAAAGGAGAGTTTGGGTCTGGCATGTAGGGGAACTTGACAGGTTGAAATGGCAGTTTAATGCTGCCCATATAGGCTTTGCAATGGCAGGCCTGAGACATGTTTGAGGGGCCACTCATGTGTGTGGCACAATCAGTGCTGCAGGCCCATTAGTTCTTTCCCCTCCCCTTTTTTCTACCCCTCGCTTTTTTTTCTCTTGTTCTCTTCTTTTTTTCTCTTCCCTACTTTCTTCTTGAACAGGCATTTTTTGTTTCAGGCATACTTATTAAAGTCCTGATGATGGTCCCCAGATCTTAAAAAGGAATTGAAACATCATCGGCAAAGGGTGCCATGATTATTGTAATTGTTCTTTATTTTATTGAGGAAAGCATTGGTACCTTAGAAAATATATGTGCAACTAACTATTTATTATTTGTGGAGTTACTTTGCTAATCTCTGAGCTGTGTTAGTCTAATTGTTTGCTGTCTGTTTGTTTCCCACTCTTTTATGTTTTTTTAATTTTTTCAACATTTTCTAAATCCATGTATTACTTTATCTTATTTGAGTTGCCATAGAAAATATTTGACTTCTATGTGCATTGTTGTAAAATATTTCTTTGGAACGGACCGTTTTTTCTCTAAAAATAAGCATGCCCACTAGTAGTATTTGATTTACAGGACCTGAGCACATGTAATGCACTGTAAAAGGTACTTTCTGGTAGATCAAATATGCAACTCATGGAGAAACCAAATGTCATTATATTTTAGAAACAGAGCACATGCACTTTAACACTGGTCAGCAGTGGTAAAGTGCTGAGAATACTAAAAACAGAAAAAAATGAAGTTCAGCACACAGTCAAAAACATGAGGTCAGAAGCAAAAAGACAGGGGAAACCATGCCATAAGATGCCAGGTCTAACACTAATCATTGTATACATTTGATGTGGTGCAATATTTATGGTTTTCCACTGGAATACAGGAAAGCTTGTTTGAATGATCAGAGCAACTATTTGTGAGAGAGAAGGGCCCACCGGAACACAGAGACAGGTGTAAATCATACAGGCAGCGCGGTTGAAACACAATACACATCCCTGTGAAGGTATTTTGCAGGTGCAGAGTAATTTCTAATCATTATATGTAATAAAAGGGATTGAGGTTTTGAACAAGAGGACAATTTTGTAATCTTGCATGTCAATGTGGGTGATACAAAGATGGTTCCAGCATAGAAGGATCTCTCCTGAAGGTAAGAATATATGTGCCACTAACTGGTTATTATTTGTGGGGTTACTTTGCAAATCTCTGAGCTGTGTTAATCTAATTGTTTGCTGTCTGTTTATTTCCCACTCTTTTTTTTTTTTTTTTTTATTCAACATTCATTAAATCCATGTATTATGTTATCTTATTTGAGTTGCCATAGAAAGTATGTGACATCTATGTGCATTGTTGTAAAATATTTCTTTGGAAGCGACAGTTTTTTTCCTCTAAAAAAAGGCATGCCCACTATAGGCATTTGATTTACAGGCCCTGAGCCCATGTAGTGCACTCTACTAGGGACTTTCTGGTAGATCAAATATGCCACTCGTGGAGAAACAAAATGTCATTATATTTTAGATACAGAGCACATGCACTTTAACACTGGTCAGCAGTGGTAAAGTGCTGAAAGTCCTAAAAACAGAAAAAAATAAGTTCAGCACACCGTCGAAAACATGAGGTCATAAGCAAAAATACAGGGAAAATCATGCCAAAAGATGCCAGGTCTAACACTAATCATTGGATACATTTGATGGGGTGCAATATTTATGGTTTTCCTCTGGAATACTGGAAAGCTTGTTTGAATGATCAGAGCAACTATTTGTGTGAGAGAAAGGCCCACAGGAACTCAGAGACAGGTGTAAGTCATACAGGCAGAGCGGTTGAAACACAATGCACATCCCTGGCAAGGTATTTTGCAGGTGCAGAGTAATTTCTAATCATTAAATGTAATAAAAGGGATTGAGGTTTTGAACAAGAGGACAATTTTGTAATCTTGCATGCCCATGTGGGTGATACAAGATGGTTCCAGCATAGAAGGATTACTCCTGAAGGTATGAGATTGACAATGATTGCTTGGTGTTTGATTTAAGAGTAATCTCCACAAAGTACTATCAGCCTGATTCATGAAGCTAAATTGCACTCGCAAAGGGCAAGATTCTCAGAATCTTGCCTTTTGCGAGTGCAATTTTGGCATTTGGGATTCACAATCCCAAATGCAAAAATCGCTAATAAAGAATTAGCAAATATGCGAGGATTAGCATTTAAGGAATCTCTATTAGAGATTCCTTAAATGCTATTCATGACACTTTTAAAAATTGCGAATTAGCAATTTTGGGCCGCTATTTACCGAGAGGTCACACCTCTCGGTAAATAGCAAAAACTTAGAAAAATGATTTTAAAAGCATTTTTCTAAGTTGCATGTTGCACACACACATGTCCTTTGGACATGTGTGTGCGCAACACCTGTTCAAATGTGCATTTAAGGGGTGCTACAGGGTGTCCTTTGGACACCCCTGGCACCCTTAAAATCGCTATCTTATTTGCGAGTAGCAAATTGCTACTCGCAAATAAGGGATACACCCCATTCATTCCTATGGGCCTTTTGGCCCATAGGAATGAATGGGGAGTTATTCCTTATTTGCGAGTAGCAATTTGCTACTCGCAAATAAGGAATGTGTAGGAATCGCTATTTATTTAGCAATTCCTACATGAATACCGTTTTGCGAGTCCTCAATAGCGATTCGCTATGAATCGCTATTAGGGGCTCGCAAAACGGCCCGTTCATGAATCAGGCTGTAAGACATTTCGCTGTGTTTCTGGAGTTGTTGCAGATATTAAAGACTAATACATTTCATGCATTTTTTAATGCAGTTTGTGGTGATTTTCTTTAAAATAAGGCAAAAGTAAAGCTAAGGGATATTAGTTATTATTAAACTTGTAATATTGAAAAAGCCTGGAGAACTATCATGAGGGTGGGAAAGCAATGTATGCGATGTAATGCTCAATTGGGGAATGTAATGATAGATGTTTATATAAATTAGTAATCTTTTGGCTGCATAAATAATTAGTAAAGTTTAAACTTAAAATATCAACAAAAAACTAAAGTTTGATTTAGAAATAGAAAGTAAAATAGGTATAATTTCATGTAGTTACTCAAAATGTTATAGAATGTTATTGCATGAATTCTTGTAATGCAATCGGCATAGAATGCTGAGTGAAAGACCATCAAGCATCAGCTATCGAGGACAGAAATGATGTTCTTCAGTTATATATATATATATATATCCAAAGTAAAACACTCCTTCTGGATCCCTCCGACCCATGGAAGGTGGCGTGCACGCCGGCGGAGTAAACCGGTGGGACAATATATATATATATATATATATATATATATATATATATATATATATATATATATATAAATATCTATATATAAATATCTATATATATATAAATATATATGTGTGTGTGTGTATGGATATACACATATATATATGTGTGTGTGTATGTGTATATATATATATATATATATGTATGAAGAAACGGGGGCCACGAGACTCGCTATCCAAGGAGTCTCGTATGTGGAGCTGCGCGATGGATGAGGACAGGAGTGATGTTTGGGGCTCATGGTAGAGCCTTGGAACGAGCAGTAATTTGAAAGTGCATCCATCCAGGATATATGGACTACATCTCCCACAAGCACAATATGTGTTTTCATACAGGGAGATGGTAGACGTCGTGCACTTTACTGCTGGCCCCTGATGAGGAAAATAAATTTCCGAAACGCGTCGGGCCTATTTCAAACACGCAACTGCCCATACCAACTAACGCTTTGGGGAAGGCGCACGCAGGCTCGGGTGCTACCCGCTACTTGGACAACCCCATGGAGCGTAATATATGTATGTATATATATATATATATATATATATATATATATATATATATATAATATATATATATATATATATATATATATATATATATATATATATATATATATATATATATATATATATATATATTGTCACCACAGGGTACTTTTATTCAGTGGCCAAAGTGAGCAGGATCTGAGAAGTGTGATGCGCCCATACTTTTTTAATTTAAGGAAAACGGTTCCCTTACTTTTTGTGAAAAGATAACCATCTTGGGATGGTTAATTCAGAGAGTTGAAATGCTTTAGCTGAAGTTTAAGACGGGAGTCTTGTGTGCTACGAAGCAGAGGGAGGGGTAGACAGCTAAACATGCCTTCTTGCCCGGGAGTCTGTTTGCCTGAAAGAAATATGAATGTGCACAACTGTTCAATCTGCAAATGCAAAAGGTGCTGGGCAGCCTGCATTTGTTTTAATTGAAGGAGACACTTAAACATCCTTATGACACATATTTGTTCTTTTTGATTGGTATTGCAAGTGAGATACCAGCTGAGCTTTGAAGTGTGTGGTTTTAAATGACACATAGAAAATGCGATATGTACCTTGTGGGTATTACTAACAATCTGTATTTTGAGAGCAGGTTTTTCTATACTAAACCTATTGGTACATTTTGTAGCAGCCTTTCCAATACTGTTTGTATTGAAAGTTTAAAATAATGATTTACATATTCACAGTGCGTTCTATCACAGACTGGGACCTCAAAGCACTAAACATGCACAAGTCACTATTCTCCACTGTGCCAGCCAGGTTTTGAGTCTGTGGCTCTCTACATACAGGCACAGACTTCTGCAGTTCATTAACTAATAGAGGTTTCCTAATGCACTATAGCTAATTTCTCACTGATTAACTTAGCTTGCATTTATTTGTCATTTCATTTACTTTATTTTATTTGTAGTTGCCTGAGACCGAAATTAGTTAAAGAATATTTTGTTTATAACCACACCTTTGGCCCTGCCCCATGTGCACTCCGTGACCAAGGCAAACAGCATCACATTTTCCATAATTATTTTAATACACTTTGACTGCTGGTTATAGTTAGAAATACCTTTTTTGTTTGCTAATACATTTGGCACCATTAAACGAATCTACATCAAACTTTACAAAAAATTCTAAGGCCAATAAAAAGAAAACAGCAAAAAGTGGAGGTAAGTAGGCAAAAAATGTAGAAGATTACCATAAGGCTGTCAGATCTAACACGTGTCCCCCCCACCTGAAAGTGGAAGAGCCACCCAACCTCTAGAAAGTTGTCATCACTGAATCAATCAATCAATCAATCAATCATAGCATTTATATAGCGCACTACTCACCCGGAGGGTCTCAAGGCGCTGGGGGCGGGGGGGGTCCGCTACTGCTCGAACAGCCAGGTCTTGAGCTGCTTCCTGAAGGCGAGGTGGTCCTGGGTTAGGCGGAGGTGGGTCGGAAGGGAGTTCCAAGTCTTGGCAGCCAGGTAGGAGAAGGACCTTCCTCCAGTGGTGGCTCTTCGGATGCGGGGGACGGCGGCGAGGGCGTGGCTGGTCGATCGAAGCTGGCGTTTGGGAGCGTAGAAGATGAGGCGGCTGTTGAGGTATCCTGGTCCTTGGTTGTGTAGGGCTTTGTGTGCGTGGGTGAGGAGCCGGAAGGTGATTCTCTTGTTGACCGGGAGCCAGTGCAGGTCTCTCAGGTGTCCGGAGATGTGGCTGCGGCGGGGGATGTCCAGGATGAGTCGTGCTGAGGTGTTCTGGATCCGCTGGAGTCTCTTCTGGAGTTTGGCGGTGGTTCCAGCGTAGAGGGAGTTGCCGTAGTCCAGACGGCTGGTGACGAGGGCCTGGGTGACCATCTTCCTGGTCTCGGTGGGGATCCACCGGAAGATCTTACGTAGCATGCGCAGGATGTTGAAGCATGACGAGGAGACGGCGTTGACTTGTCTGGTCATGGAGAGGGAGGAGTCCAGGATGAAGCCCAGGTTGCGTGCGTGGTCTGTTGGTTTGGGTGCGCTGCCCAGGGCGGGGGGCCACCAGGTATGTCCCAGGCGGAGGGTGAGGATCCCAGGATGAGGACTTCCGTCTTGTCTGAGTTCAGTTTCAGGCGACTGTTCGACATCCATTTGGCTACGTCTGTCATCCCTTCGTGCAGGTTGGCTCTGGCGGTGGCGGGGTCGTTGGTGAGGGAGAGGATCAGCTGGGTGTCGTCGGCGTAGGAGATGATGTTCAGGTTGTGCTGGCGTGCGATGGCTGCGAGGGGGCTCATGTAGACGTTGAAGAGTGTTGGGCTGAGCGAGGAGCCTTGAGGAACGCCGCAGATGACTTCGGTGGCTTCCGATCTGAACGGGGGGAGGCGGACTCTCTGTGTCCTTCCGGCGAGGAAGGAGGTGATCCACTCCAGTGCCTTCTCCTGGATTCTGACGTTGCTGAGGCGCTGTACTAGGGTACGGTGGCAGACAGTGTCGAAGGCCGCGGAGAGGTCCAGGAGGATGAGGGCCGCTGTTTCTCCGTTGTCGAGCAGGGCTTGGATGTCATCGGTGGCTGCGATCAGGGCGGTCTCGGTGCTGTGGTTGGCCCGGAAGCCAGACTGCGAGAGGTCGAGGGAGCCGTTCGTCTCGAGGAAGGCGGCCAGTTGCTTGTTGACGGTCTTCTCGATGACTTTGGCCGGAAACGGGAGCAGCGAGATGGGGCGGTAGTTCTTGAGGTCGGTTGGGTCTGCTGATGGTTTCTTGAGTAGAGCGCTGAGTTCGGCGTGCTTCCAGCTCTCCGGGAAGGTTGCGATGTCGAAGGAGGTGTTGATGATGTCCCGCAGGTGGGGTGCGATGACAGCGTCGGCCTTGTTGAAGACGTGGTGAGGGCAGGGGTCTGTCGGAGATCCGGAGTGGATGGAGTTCATCGTGTGGATGGTGTCTTCGGTGCTGATCGGGGTCCAGGCGCGGAGGGTGGTGGTGGGGGGCGGTGGTTCAGACGTGGCGTGCGTCGGTTGAGTGCTGAAGCTGTTGTGTATGTCCGCGATCTTGTTGTGGAAGTAGGAGGCGAGGGAGTTGCAGAGGTCTTGTGAAGGGGTGATGTCGTTGTTTCCGGCGTTGGGGTTGGAGAGCTCTTTCACGATGTTGAAGAGTTCCTTGCTGTTGTGTGCGTTGTTGTCCAGTCGTTCCTTGAATGCGGTTTTCTTGGTGGCGTGGATCAGCTGGTGGTGTTTTCGGGTGGCGAGCTTGAGGGCAGTCATGTTGTCCGGTGTTGGGTCTCCGCGCCAGGTTTTCTCGAGTGCTCTGCAGTTCTTCTTGGAGCTCTTGAGTTCGTCGTTAAACCATGGGGCTTTCTTGCTGCCGGGTCTGTTCGGCGGGGTCTTCAGCGGGGCGAGGTCGTCTGCGCAGTCGCTGATCCATTTCGTGAGGTTGGTGGCCGCTTGGCTGGGGTTCGTTGTGCTGGTGGGAGGGTTCTTGCTCAGGGAAGTAGCGAGCTGGTCTGCAGTGATCTTGTTCCAGCTTCTGCGGGGAGCCTGTTGCTGGTGATGGTGGCGCGTGCTCCTTCTGAAGCTGAAGTGTACGCAGCTGTGGTCCGTCCAGTGGAGTCCCGTGGCGTGGCTGAAGGCGATGTCCTTGCTGGAAGAGAAGACCGGGTCGAGCGTGTGTCCGGCGTAGTGGGTGGGGGTGGTCACCAGCTGCTTGAGTCCGAGGTTGGCGAGGTTGTCCAGCAGGGTGGTGGTGTTGCGGTCGTTGTTGTTCTCCAGGTGGAAGTTGAGGTCCCCGAGGAGGGTGTAGTCAGCGGAGAGGAGGGCGTGCGGGCTGATGAAGTCGGCGATGTCTTCGCTGAATTGTGTGCGTGGTCCTGGGGGTCTGTAGATGAGGGTGCCTCTGAGGGTGGTCTTGGGGTTGACGTGGATCTGGAAGTGCAGGTGTTCGACGGGTGCGAGGGTGTCGTCGGTGTTGGTCGTGATGGGGATGGTGTTCCTGTGGATGATGGCGATGCCTCCTCCTGTCTGGTTGGCGCGGTCTCTCCGGGTGATCTTGTAGCCCTCTGGGATGGCGATGGCGATGTCGGGCGCTGAGGAGGCGTTCATCCAGGTTTCCGTGAGGAAGGCGACGTCTGGGTCTGTGGTGTCGAGCAGGTTCCAGAGCTTGACGGCGTGTCTGTGGACGGAGCGGGTGTTGAGCAGGATGCACTTCAGGTGGGTGTTGCTGGTGGTCGGCTTGATGGGTGCTGGTGTGGTGTGGGTCCAGTTGCAGGTGAACTTGCAGGAGTGGCAGCTGAAGGGTCCGTGGGTGCGTCTCGGTGTGGCTCGGTAGCAGCCCGGGGTTCGGCCGGTGTTGAGTGCGTTGAGTTCGGTGGCGTCGTAGGTCCGTCGGGTCGGCTTCCGGCGGTGGGGGCCAGGGGTCCTGGCACTGGGCGCGGGCCAGGCGCGGACGGGCGCAGACGGGCTTACCTTTGGCGCACCTTCGGCGCTCAATCGGTGCTCCCGCTGCGCGCGTCCGCTGCGCGGTCGCTCCGGGGGTGTCATAACAAGGGAGCCGGTAGGGAGGGTCTGCGGGGAGGCGGGAGCGGGCCGACCAATCGGCTGGCGGGGGGGCGGGGCCGCGGGCTGGCAGCGGCGGGAAAATGAAGTCGGGCTTGGAGGGCGGCCCTGCGGCGTCTGGGGCAGCGGCGGGAAAAACATGAGGCAGAGGCTTGGAGGGCGGCCCTGCGGCGTCTGGGGCAGCGGCGGGAAAAACAGGAGGCAGAGGCTTGGAGGGCGGCCCTGCGGCGTCTGGGGCAGCGGCAGAGAAAGCAGGTAGGCAGCGGGCAGCAGGTAGGCAGAGGGGGCGACCAGGCCAGAGGCGCAGTGGTCGCTAAGGCTGAAGAACCTGAAAAGACCATTAGCATTGGCGTAATCTACCCCAGGTCTGTGTGCCACCATAAAGTACATTCCCTGTAGGGATATGGAGCAATTCAGCAATTTTGGATTCTCACTCCTCATTTGCATAAGCCACCTGAGTGGCCTGTGGTCTGTCTGAATCAGGAAGTGAGTCCCAAACAGGTATGGTCTCAACTTCTTCAGTGCTCAGGCCACAGTAAAGGTTTCCATTTCAATAGCACTCCACCTCTGTTCCCTGGGAAGTAATGTCCTAGAAATGAAGGCTACAGGTTGGCCTAGGCAAGTTGCGAAAGTATTGCCTTATGTTATGTTCTGAGGCATCATTCTGAACAATTAATTCCCTGGAAAAGTCAGGAGCCTTGTGCACTTGGGCTGCGCACATGGCCTGCTTTGGAGAGTTAAATGCCTTTTGGCATGCCTCCGTCCAAATCACATTTCTAGGCTGTTTCTCCAACAATGATACCATATCCCTTGGCAAACCTCCTGCAGTATGCTGTGAGGCCTAAGAAGGCTCTTATCTTAGTATGGGTTTTGTACGGTTCCCAGGCCATGAAAGTCTCAATATTGGCCTGAAGGGGCTTCACCTTACCCTGTCCATCATGTGTCCTAAGTACACCACAAACCCTTCTATCTGGCACCTACTTGCCATGCCAGTCAGTCCTGCCCTTTGCAGGACCTGTAGCACTTCCTGTGGGTGAAACAGATGAACCTTTCAGCTGCTACTGAATACAGCTATGTCATCCATGTAGCTGCACTGAAGGCCTCCATTCCAGGCAAAACTGGTGTTATCATCCTCTGAAATTTTAAGTCCAAAGGGCATCGCTCTAAACTGATAGTTTCCCTCTGGTGTGGATAAAGCTGACCTCTCCTTGCAGCCTTCAGTTAAGGCCATCTGCCAGTACCCTGAAATAAAATCAAAAGTGGTCAGGAACTGGGAAGCCCCTAACCGATCAATCAGCTCATCATCCCAAGGAATGGGATGATCATCAGTCTGTTGACTGAATTAAGCCCCCTGTAATCCCCAATGAACTTGAGTTCTGGTGTGGTGCCTGATGCGGCAGCCTTTGGTACCAGCACCACAGGCTAGACCAGGGGCTACTAGAGGGTTTAATCACCCCAACTCCAGCATCTTAGAAGCCTCATATTTGATGCTGGCCCTCACCTTATCAGACAGACTGTAAGGTTTATTTGTGACAAGGAGGCTGTCTCCTGTGTCCACATCATGGGTACACAGGTGGGTAGTCCCTGGAATGGGGAAAGCAGAGAGGAATACTGCCCCAACAACTGGTGGCAGTCCATCTGCTATTCAGAAGTCAGAGCAGGGGAAGGATTCAAACGGTCCACTGACCTATCCTTCTCCTTAGAGACCAAGATATCAGGAAGTGATTCATTTTCCTCTTCACCCCCTCCATCTGTCACCAACAGAATGGTGAGCTTAGACCTCTTAAAGTGTTGTTTGAGACTATTGATATGGAGCTCCCTGTGGGGATTCCTAAGTGTCTTGAGGTCTACCAGGTGGGTGCCCTTACATTCCTCTCAACTATCTCATAGGGCCCACCCAGACCATCGGTCTTGGAGGGCCCCGGGCACCATGGGCTCCATCACCTACACTTTCTGCCTATGTTGTAATTCCACAGGGCTAGCCTTCATGTCATATCACTGCTTAATTACTTCCTGGCAGGTTTCTAATTTGTCAGAAGCTTGCTTCCTAAACTTGTCCCTTTGGCTTCTGAAGGCCAGCAAGTAGCTAATTACATCTTGGGGAGTTTTCCTGGTAGCTTGCTCTCACCATTCCTTCACCAAACTGAGAGGTGCCCATATAGAAGCTCAAAGGGGCTGAATCCAACCCCCTTCTGTGCCACCTCTCTATAAGCAAATGAAAGGCATGGCAAGAGGACATCCCACTTACACCTCAAGGCCTCAGGCAAGCCCTTCAGTGTCTTGTTGAACCTTCCAACAACCCCATTGGTTTGTGGGGAGTAAGGGTTGGAGAACTTATAAGACACTCCAAACTTCTTCCACATTGACTGCATATAAGCAGACATGAAGTTGGTGCCCCTGTCAGACACCACTTCCTTAGTGAATGAATGAATTAAATTGTTTTGTAAAGTGCATGATTGCCCTTAGGTGTCTTAGTGCTAAAGGCAGGACAACAGAACCAGTCAGACACTAAAACGCAATTGCCTCTAACAGCGGCTTATTCTAAGGCTTCGGTAACCAGCCAATACTTCAGCTGCTTCCTAAATTGCATCATGGAAGGCTGACAATGCAGCATGATTGGTAATGAATTCTACCATTTTCCTGCGCAAAAGAAAAATTTCCTACCTCCCCATCATGCTTTGTTTGATCCAGGAATGATGACGAAACGTGAGGAGATGGATCTATAATTCCTGCTCGGCTTGTACCAGGATAACCGATCTTGTAAGTACTTATGGCCAGTCAGACGGAGGGCCTTGTAGACCATGCACATAGCCCTAAAAACAATTCTTTTTCTCACTGGGAGCCAGCGAAGACACTACAGTGATTGAGATACAGAAATAAACTTAGGGATTTTGAGATGCAGTCTTGCCGCTGCATTTTGCAAAGCCTGCAGTTTCTTTACCACACATTTATGGGCACCTAAATACAGAGCATTACAGTAATCTAGCTTCGAGAAAATGTGAGCTGTAATCACTGTTTTCTGCAGGTCAGGGGGAATAAATGCAAACATATTTTTCAGGAACTTTAGCACAAAAAAAACAGAATAAGTAGTTAAATTTATTTGCTCCAAAAAGGATAATTCTGTGTCAAAAATCACTCCTAGATTTCTTACTTTCTGGACCAGAACTGGTAATGTGCCTCAGCGCGACATGAGACATTCCAGAAAGTAGTCTCTTTTCTGAAAAGCAGCACCTCGGTTTTATCTGTATTAAATTTCAGACAATTATTCTGCATCCAAAGTGCAACTTGGGCCATGCAATACCAGAAGTTTCTTGCCTCCTTATTTATTTCCGATAGGATAGAAACCACTATCTGAGTGTCATTAGCGTAGGAGAACACAGCTAAGCCATGTCTGTGAATAAACTTAATGAGGAGGCTAACATAAACATTAAACAGCGAAGAACTCGTACCCCCCATCTCCACCCGCTGCTGTTTATCACTCAGAAATGAGCTCATCAAGGTCAAAGACGAATGGCTGAAACCTAGCAGATGGAACCACTTTATGAGAAGTGAATGGTAAACCGTATTGAAAGTGGAGGAAAGATCCAATAGATTCAATGCTGTTTTTCCACAATTGTCAATTGCCATTCTTAATTCCTCAGAAGTTGCTACCAAGGCTGATTCAGTGCAATGATTTACTCTGAAGCCGTACTGTGAGGAGTCAAGCAACAAGTTAGCATCCAAAAAAGCTGGCATCTCCTCATTCAATGCTTTCTCAAGTATTTTAGCAGGAACAGGTAGGCGAGAAATGGGCCTAGAGTTTTCCACCTTCATTGGATCTGAAAAGGGTTTCTTTACCAATGGAAGGATGGGTGCATTTTTCCATATATTTTGGAATTGCCCTGTAATCAATATTTCATTCAATAGTTCCATAAGTGGACCGCCAACTACACAGGCAACCTGCTTAAAAACCTGTGGTGGACAAGGATCCGATGGAGCTTTAACAAGGTTAATGAAACTGATTCTTTTTTCCTTAGTAAAAGGAGAAAAACATTCAAATTGTGGATTATCTAGGTGGCTAAAGGTTTGCTGTACTGTGGTGAAAATCCCCCTTAGGGCCTTAGCCATTGCAGGTGCAGATGCAGTCCTCAGAGGTATGGTCTCTGGGTATCTTGTAGCATGGTTCACCAGTACCAGAACAAACCTGTTGCCAGAGGCTGTCTGGGAATCCATACACCCTACAATGTCAATGCCATCCCTCTCAAAGTGGTGCCAATGAAAGGCCAGGGATCAAGGGAGGCTTTCAGCCTCTGCCCTGTCTTCCCACTGGCGTTGCAGGTGAATCAAGTCCTAAAGAACGCATGTAAGACAATAACCCGGGGCTAATAAAAGTGGGGGCAAGTCTGGCACAGGTTTTGTACTGCCCCAGATGTCATGCCAGGGGTATCTCATGAGCCAGTCCCAGCAAGAAGGCCCTGCAGCATTGGCAAATGGCAAGTGCCTTTGTTGCCCTATGCTCAGCTGCTTTAGGCTCACTATACAGGATGTTTTCATCCCAGTAGATGTGGTGCTTCCCAGAGGCATAACCTGGTGCTTGGGTTTCAGCCGGTTGCCTCATGCTCTTCAGGGTTGGGCACTCTTTCTGTGCCTTACAGAACTCCTCCTCCAAGGGTCCCTTGGCCAACCCGCAAGCTCTGGCAGGTCACCAAGAGACCAGCTTCATCACCGTTATCGTCTTTATTGAGCACTTCCAACATGTCTGCCGTGTTGTGATTATTAGCCTGTCTTTTATTTCAGTTGTTTAGCAACCTTCACTATGGTTACATAACCATCAGCGTACAAACCGACCGTCGTCTCGGTTTCCCCAAACGAGTCCTTCGTTTAGCTGTACAACTTAAATTCCAAAACAAGCGAGAGATTCTCATCAGGAATCTAGTCTAACAGAGGTTACACGGAATACTATCACGGAGCTTGTTACTCTGATGCATGTAAGTGCCTCTTAAACGTCCACTTGCCTATCGTACCAACGTAACATTGAATTGGAGGGAAACTGACGTGAAGCTCTTTTTATGCATTTCTCGTTACAGCTTACACGACGCGCTTTAAATTAAACGAGTTTTGTGAGACTCGTAAGTATACAGGTTCTGATATTCGGGCACTACCATGAGTTTTGACAATAATCGTTCATCTTTTTGAACACAGTGTGATACATAACACGAGTTCACATACTGCCATATTTTCCTTAACACTTGGTGCAATTTACAGACAATGTGAGCATATAATGTCTGTATTGAGTAACGAAGTGTATATATACATTATAAAATGATGTGCAATAATTCTGTTCACAGAATAGTTCCCTGATGAAGAGCAATTATGCTCGAAATGCATTGGAGCAAGGAGCATTATGAAAATCAATAATTTTTCATAAATCATGAGTCAACAAAATATTTGAGGCATAAAGAAGAAAATTATCTGAAGATTTCATTAAAAAAGAAAGAGAAAAAGTTATCAAAATCGGTTGGAATTATCTCAACATCCCTACAGGATGACCTAAAAGGAGAGTGCATACAGGGGGATGCAACCAATGATATTGGGAGTACAATTTATGAGGTCACCAAGAGAGGCAATGTCCTCCTCACTCGACTCCAAGGTGGCCTCCTCTTGTAACCCATCCACCTCAGCAGGGACATTCAGGGACTGGTTTTCCATGCTCCTTGCCCTTCCCTTATTTGGCATCTATCTGGGATATTCTTCCATGCTCCAGCCCTCCTTTACTCCCTTTCAGGGCAGCCATGGACCTGGCGGTAGCACATATCCCCTCAGGCAACCTTAGCATTTCCAGATGCTCCTTAAGCTCCACTCCCTTCCAGTCAGTGTGCTCAATGTATTTTCCTAACAAGCAGTCCACAGGCATGGTAGGGCTCACTGCAACTTTCAGAAGATCTGAGACCCCCCACACTCAAATGAAACAAGGGCCACTGGATAGTGATCCTCACAGATGTCAGTCACCACATCCTTGTGGAATGCATTGGGTATAACTTGCTCTGGGGCAACCAGCTAGCTCCTTACCAAAGTCATGCTGGATCCTGTGTCCCTCAGAGCCTTAACACCGTGCCCATTGATGGTAACCCATTACCTATATGTTGCAGTATTTTAGGGCACATGCAGTTTAGGAACTATCTCACTGTCACCAATGGACCCTAGGGAAACCTCACTGAACTCTCCCCCACCTACTGGGACACACTTCTCCCCAAACACTATGCTAGCCACCCATGGTGTCTTACCCCCAGTGGGAAGCTGTGCTATTTTAGGGCCCTTGGGATACCCCTTGTAGTGCCCATAATCAAAACACTCATGGCGTTTGGGATTCTTTGACTGACTCTTGTCAGGGAAGCTCTTCTTCTGGTGGTGAGATTTGTAATGGGACCCTTTCCCCCAGTGAGTTGTTTTGGGGGCCTTGAGAAAATGTTTTCTTTTTCTATCCCCCCTCTTCTGGTGGGAACCCTTACCATCCTTTCAGGAGTCCCCTAAGATGCCTAATTGGACACTCTGGTGCTGACCTATATGTCCGATTCCTGAGCAAGCTTTCTGGTGTCAATCAGCTTGCTCGCCACTAGGTGTTGGCACAGATCTAGAAAACAACAACTACTTAGCATGTGCTCATTCAAAATTAAGTTGTACAGCCCAGAACAATCATCAACCTTGCTGCCATTTGCCCGGCCATTCAGTAACCTGTTTGCATAATCAAGGGAGTCTACCCATGTGTGTGAGGAAGTGTTGTGGCTGCCCCAGAACTCCTGCCTACCTATCAGGGGTCAGCCCAAACTTACTGAGCAAAATGGCCTTCATGGGGTTGTACTGGGACTGATACTCCACCTCCATTGTAAGGAGTGTGTCCCACTCCACTATTGGCATGTATCTCCACAGACCACCTCTCTATGACTCCTCAAGAACTCATATGCGGAGAACCGTTTATCTATGCCATCCCCACAACGAAACTGGGTACCAAATCCTTTGGGATGCAAACTCTCCCTTCTGCAGCAGACACTGTATGTACACTGCCACCACTATTGTTTGACTCTAATTGCATGAGTCTGATGTCCAGCTCTCTCAGGCTCAGCCCATGGGCCATACTCCTCTCCTCCATGGTTAGCCTATTCTCCTCTAGAGCCTTCTCTTTTTCTCCATCTTCAATTTGGCAAGTTCTAGCTTTAGCTTTCTTTCCTTCCTTATGTCCTGCAGATCTGATGGGGACAGGTTTCTAGATGACACACTGCTGTCTGGTGTTGGATGAACTTCCGGTCCTGGGAAGATGTTTGCCCCTACTCAACAGGTCGCATGTCAAGACCCTTAGATAGGTCCTGCTCCAATTCCTCCTCAAACTCTGACCCTTCCACTTCATTATTTGGATTGGTCTAGTGGGCTTCTGCCCGTGCTCTTAAGGGTGCCCTACCTTCCTGGCACTCCCAGTAGTGAACAACCTCTTCTCCTGGTAGACTCCCTGGAGGTGGGCCACTGTGTTGATCTCCAAATCATCCAGCTCAAATTCCATCTTGTTAGGTTATGACACAGACATAACAGAAAAAAATGGGAACTGGGAAAATAGACTGGGAAAATCTAAAATGTCAGTTAGGGAGAATTGGTTTGAATTGGTCTAAATATGGAGAAGTAGTGTACACGAAGTCACTGTATGGCTCTGCACACACTGCACACACACAAGTCCTATCCTCAGCACTGATCACCAATGTTGGAAATTGGTTTTCTGATTGGCAGAGGTACACACCCTGTCCAAGCAGGAACCACAATCCTAGTCAGGGTAAATCAGATAAACACCATGTATTAACCTGTGATCACCCTCTGGTAACTTGGCACAGAGCAGGCAGGCTTAACTTAAGAGGCATTGGGGAGAGGATGTGGCCCAATGGCTAGAGTGGTCTACCTCAAAGCTGCAAAACCGTGTTTAAGTCTCAGCAATGATGCTCAACAACCATGTGATTCTGGGCAAGTCACTTAATCTCCCCATGCCTAACAAAATGAACGTGTCTGTTTGTAATGCAACTGGTACTCATGTAAAGCGCTCTGATACCTGCCACCTTTGTGTCAAATTTGGGCTATATAAAACTCCCAAACAAATGTGTAAAGTATTTGTGCAACACTTCAAACAGTAAGACTGTGAAAACACCACAAAAACACTCCACATTCATATTTAAATATAGCTTTTATTTTTATCAACTGCACAAGACCAAAACAACAAAAATCCAATAAGTATAACCGAAGTTATGAATTTTTAAAGAATAAATGAAAATATAGTGCTTAAAAGCTTAATGAGCTGATCTGGAAGCTTGCCCGGGGTGAATCCAAATGTTTAGGCTCACAACGATGGAGCACGGGTCTAATACAGGGATGAGACGTGGCACGCTAAAAAGTACCTTGTTGTGTCGTCAACAAAGCAGAGATGCAGGCAGGAAAAGGGGTGATGCACCATCATTGAGCTTCCAGCTGAAGCCGATGCATCGGTTCCGAGCTGCCCAAGGTCGGGATGCATCGGAAAATCAGATGATGTGTTGCACTGATGGCGAATCAATGTCTTCGGTTCTCACAGTTGCAACAATGTGCTGTCATCGAGGGAGATGCACCAGTTCCGATCGGCGCAACAACGGCGATGTATGGATTCTGGCATTTGCAGCCCTTTATACCCACTTCCAAAAGCCCAGGACAGGATTGACGCCACTTGGCAGGAAAATACTTGCAGCAAGCAAAGTCCAGGTGTTTTTGCATGTGAAAAGAAGACATATTTGCTGTCCCTGAGATTTTAGATCAGGGGCAAGCCAACATGCCCTTGAAATCACTCTGGGTTCAAGTGAGATGGTTCAGTCCTTTCTCAGCAGGGAAGAGGGTACCAGGCAGCACTGCAGCACATCAGAGAAGAAAAGCAGTTCTTCCAGAGCAGCAGTCCAGCAAAGTGGCAGTCCTTGTAGCAGCACAGCAGTCCTTCCTCCTGGCAGAGTTCTTCATATGTCCAGTGGTGTCTGATTTGATGGGATCAGAGACCCAGTACTTATATCCGGTTGTGCCTTTGAAGTGAAGATGACTTCAAAGAGGGGATTTTTAAGTACACAAAAGGCCTCCCTTCCCAGCCCTGCCTGCAGACTCACTACAAAAGTATCCCACCCTTTTTGTGGGGACAGAACACTAACCATTCAGGTGAAAGTGTCAGCTCCTCCTGTCCATCCTGCCCAGGATGGCGCATCAGGATGCAGATGGCAGCTCAGTCACACTACCCTTCCTTTGTGTGTGGCTGTCAAGAGTGAATGCACAAAGTCCAGCTGTCACCCACCGCAGACGTGTACTGAAGACAGGCTGCAGCAGGCACACAGAGCTTTAATAGCAGAGAAATGTTATCTTTTTAAAAGTGGCATTTCTAAAATAGTAAAGTTAAATCCAACTTTGCCGACAAAGAGTATTTATCATTAGTATTTCACCAATATTGAACATGACAGAGCTACTCCGTCATGCATTTACCACACCACCAGGGTGTATATCTGTCCTTCCATCAGCGGAATGCGCATTTTAGATGTGAGCGGTTCATTTGCAGCAAGGAGTACGGTAGTCTCCCACTGTATTCTAGATACAGAGACATGTAAGCACCTGTGGAATATCGACATTTCCCTGAATATTCCCCAGAATACATTGATGGAAGAACCGATCTACACCCTGGTGGTGTGGTAGTTGGATGACGGTGTCCTGATGAGACCTCTCAAAGATATTTCGTTCAAAACATCCTCAAAAAGTTCCGGAACTGTTGACACCTGTAATTAACAGAAAGGCCTTGCTGACTTTGTGAAATCTCCCCTAGATGTTTAAGGACTTGAAAGTATATGTAACCATTGGGGAATATACAGTGTTGTGTGTTGTAACTGTTGTCTATATTTATATTATTTGAGCACTGCGTTGTCTGCAGTACTGAATTACTTTTTCACACTAGGCCTATATTTGTTTGTGTATGTAGGTGTATAGTAAACATATGACAGATATTCTGTTTATCAGGCACATTATTTATTGATTTTTCATGTATGATTACTAATTATTCAATACTTGCGATTCATTATGTCCTCCATGTTGAATTGCGTTTGTACTGAAGGTGGTCAAGTAGATTACAGAGCCTTCATACCTCTGGATGAATACCCTCGTTCTGAATAAGTCTCACATGAATTTTTTTGTACAGATTGATGAAAGTCTGAGACTGGCGCAGCTGATCAAGTCTACTACTCTCAGTTTGTGAATTCCAAAAAGTAATACATTTGCATCCATTTAAAGAGTATGCCTGTGGGTACAGATTTGGTACTTTTTTGGTAAACCAGTGACTATATAGATCCAAAAACGAACCAGTTAAATCCTTTGAGTGAAATCAGGGCACCGAGAAAAACGAACCCAAACATAGCAGATTCTTCTCATGGCCCTGAAAACCCAAATGCTATGCAAGGAAACCATTTACTTGGAGTGTGTCACACCCCAAACACCACCTCAAACTCCTTACAAAGCTAGGCACCTGCAGATATTGTGAAATGTAGTACTTATTAGGTGTAGTACTGAAGCACGAGTACATGTTTTGACCCCCTTAATGAGGAAATACATTGCTGAGAATCGGCATTGAAGCACCGATTTGTACATTTTTTCACCATAATCTGTGCATTTTGTTGTCAGATAAATGACACCTAATTTAGCAGGCAAAACTTGAAAACTGTCTAGGTGAAGGTTTTCATACACAGCTTGTAATTACGAGTCACTCAACCAACCACCTTTCAGGCTAAATCAGGGTTAATTCCAAACTGGTATTGAGCACCCTAGTCATTGTTGTGCCTTTGCCCAACAGTTCTTAGCTCTTTGTTTCAACTTTGGAGCAGACTCGGTGCTGTAATTATTCTATCACAGTTTGCAATAATATGGAGAGCAGTAGTTAGTGGGTATGCAATTTCCGCACCATTCCAAGTTTCAGCCCTTTTAATAGGATAACAAACAAGAAACAGCAAAAACCTGGCTCCATAACTTGAACCTTGACGGCTTCGAGACCCAACTTTTACTGAAAACCACATCACTTGGATTCACCATGAACACCAACCTTACCCTCAATGAACACATTGCCAAAAACAAAGATGACCTTGTACCAGCTCTCTCCTCAAAAGCAAGTGAAAACATTTCTTCCAGAAAGGGACTTCAGACCTGCTACTGAAGCCCTCGTTCTCCAGCATCTATAGGGTGGTGACGCCCTGCAACATGGTCTCCCAAACTCCTCGTGTAGCTTTGCATATATACATACAGATGTTTTGTTCGAATGGTAAGATCTAATTGAGTTACTACAAATTTGCTTTTAGTTAAGCAGGTAGTGCTGCAAATGTATATGCCTGAGCACTGTTAACAGTACATGTTGACATTACACAATGCA
Source organism: Lissotriton helveticus (assembly GCF_964261635.1). Lineage (NCBI taxonomy): Eukaryota > Metazoa > Chordata > Amphibia > Caudata > Salamandridae > Lissotriton > Lissotriton helveticus. The sequence continues at coordinate 1,155,669,071 of NC_136065.1, forward strand.
TTAGTATTCGATGTATTATGCTCAAAATGATTGACAAGTAATTATGACTGTCCTGGCACTGAAACTAATGAACTACTAATCTACTCAAATGTCAGCATTCAGCTCACTGAGCCATTTTGTAATCAGAGTGCACTGTGTTGTCGATAAACACTCACGTCACACAGCATGAGTCGTGTTGAGAAAAGATGGTGCTTGAAGCGTACCTCGTGGCTAATGAAGTTATTTCTTACAGGAAGCAATAATGCAGTGAAAGAAAATTATTAAACTTTTCTAAATAAAATTGGAAAATTAAAGACGGCACCCAAAATTAGAGGAAGCTTGGGCGATATACTCTGCCCCTCTCTCCCCCCCCCCCCCACAAGCTCTGATCATTAGCATGACACCCCTAAGCAAAGCCCACGACTGTTTGCTTCATTATAACGACTTTTGTTTTCTTAATAATGGCACAGCAAAAAAAATAGTAATACAACGATTATATCTATTCATATTAGTATTAATGTATACATGTATTCATTTATAAACCCAAGATTTTCAAGCACTTTCCAACTTGGCTGTGAATATAGCAAAAATATCATAGATGTTTTTTTTAGGAATTTGTCAGGTTTTTAGGTTGTGTTTTTTAGAATTACAAAGAGTTTGTCCTTTCCTTCGGAACTCTGAAAGCTTCTGTAGTTTTCTCCATTAACATTCCTGTTAATTTCAAGACTCTGGGGGGGGGGGGGGGCGGGGTGGGCATTTTTTGAGATACAATGCTTATGGTTTTTTTTAGCTGCTGCTTCAAATATAGATGCAAGCTCGCCACGTTAAAGCAACTTGGCTTTTCTTCCTTTAGTCTGTTGAGTGCTCTGCTCTGAATCCCACATCAACTGTGTAACCCAAAGAAAGAAATTGTCAAGTACCAGGAAGAAGCTTAACACATTCATCACATTTAATAACCCGCAGACAACACATTAAAAAGTACTTTAAGCGAATGAACCCTGTGACCACTGACTTAACATGTCCTCATTATGACAAATAGTCACGCAGGTTTGCACTCTGAGATTCCTGCATACATTGACTTTAGTAGTTGCATCGGTACCCTTGCCCCACAACCCTCCACCCAAATAATACACAGACAAGTATGTTTGGGAATAAAAAGTTGCAGGTTTATTTGTGATACAAATAACAGAGCGGGTTAACTGACAGGCGACCCCTCCACCCCGCAACCCCTTGTTGCAGGGCGCCTGAAGTAGAGCCAATGAAGCAGACACTAGTGGCCCTGGCCACGTGTCGACCGGGGAGGCAAGCCTCCCCCCGGTGGACCTATCGTCCACCTGCCCCGCCCACCTCTGAACAAGGGAGAGTCAACTCACACCTTGCCCAGCTAGGAGGGGCGTTATTAGCAAACCCCCGGTTGCTCAGGTTACAACCGCCCTAAGGACTAACGGGGTGCCGTTGAACCAAGTCCCCAAGAAGGGCCCCTTGGCTATGTATGACTCAGTATGGTGCCTCTCGCACTGTGGCTTCAGGTCCTGTTCCTGCGCCTGTCCTGTATGGGGGTCGCCTTGTAACTCCTCCTGCAACCTGGAAGACAAAGACATCATTACTATTCCCCCCTCCCCACTTCCCCCCTTCCATCGGGTGAGCGGTAGGGAGGGGAGTGAATTTGCGGGCCTCGCGTCCGGCGTCGTGGGGGGGAAGTGAGGGAGCGGAGGGGGCTCGGGGCCTGAGACTGGGCTGGCGAGGGCAGCCGGGAGCGACCGACGGGGGCAAGGAGCAGCGGCAAAGAGGGCGCCAAGGAGGAAGTGCGCCCCGTATAGTCAGCAAGGAAAAGGGGGGTGGCCTGATGTCCTGCCCCGCCCACCCACCCTCCCCAAGGCGGGCCCGCGGTTCCCTGCGCACTACTACGGGGTTTGCCCTCCTATGGGGTCCCCTGCAGGGACCGCGGGCCTCCCGCATAGTAGTTGCATCTGTACCCTTGCCCCACAACCCTCCACCCAAATAATACACAGACAAGTATGTTTGGGAATAAAAAGTTGCAGGTTTATTTGTGATACAAATAACAGAGCGGGTTAACTGACAGGCGACCCCTCCACCCCGCAACCCCTTGTTGCAGGGCGCCTGAAGTAGAGCCAATGAAGCAGACACTAGTGGCCCTGGCCACGTGTCGACCGGGGAGGCAAGCCTCCCCCCGGTGGACCTATCGTCCACCTGCCCCGCCCACCTCTGAACAAGGGAGAGTCAACTCACACCTTGCCCAGCTAGGAGGGGCGTTATTAGCAAACCCCCGGTTGCTCAGGTTACAACCGCCCTAAGGACTAACGGGGTGCCGTTGAACCAAGTCCCCAAGAAGGGCCCCTTGGCTATGTATGACTCAGTATGGTGCCTCTCGCACTGTGGCTTCAGGTCCTGTTCCTGCGCCTGTCCTGTATGGGGGTCGCCTTCTTTTCCACAGCCCTGGGCGTGGCATCCGCTGCGCCCAGAGCCCCCACTACCTAGCCTCTAGTTCCCTCTCTATCTGCATCCGGCTCTTTCTGGCACTTCCCCCAAGTCTAAGAGGAAATCGCCATCCCCACTTTGGACTTTTAGTTAGCTTTTTATCCGTATCCGGATGTTTCTTGTGCTTCCCAGTTGCGCATGGCTGCGTGTACGCGCATGCGGCAACCTCCCGTGTTCCTGGTGGCTCGCCCCTTTCCATATGGGGCCAGGAGTCATTCCAGACCATCAGAGGCACGTGGTCCCAGTTCACTGCTCAGTGCGCAGAGTCCGGTGCGCGGCAGCGGTCTACCCTCTGTCACCGGCATGCCTCAACTTAAATTTGAAAGGGGCTGAAACTAAGACAAGGGCATTGGGGCGGGGGGGGGGGGTGGGGCACCCCGCCTGTCCAGTTATAACTGGCCTTGGTATGTTTCCTAACCCAAAGCCCTTGAAACATGAAAAACGGCCTTCTAAATTGCTGACACTCATGTCAAGACTAAAACTCTCCAAATTGAAAAACGGCCTTCTAATTTGCTGACACCTATGTCAAGACTAAAACTCTCCAAGTTGCATGGGGCCTCGCTGTATCATCTCACCTCTGCTGCGGATAACCATCCGTGCTAAGAGCCTTGATGATTGGATATCAAGGAATTCGCCTCAATTATCGCATGGAAGCTGTCTGGGTGCCGGGGTGGTTCTATGTGAACCGGGGGATGTGCTTTCTGTTGTATTGACCCGGACCGTGTCCTGCTTCTAGCATTCTGGGTAATTTTATAATAAATCTGTTATCCGTCAGCGCGCCCAGTGATAGGACCTTCCTGTGCGAATTACTAGAGGAAACTGAATCTGTTGTGTCTTTTACGTCGCTTTCGCTTTAACGGAAGTTTACCCCAGATCATATAGATGTTTTCTGGTCTATATTGTTTGCAGATCAGGGCACCGTGAGGTGTGCCCGCAAAATCTCGCATGACTACCGCGGCTCTGTTAGGCTGTTAATACTGCGTCGCTCTTAGTAACGGACCTACCAGGATCCCTGCCATTCGGCCCGGTACCCGGAGATCTTTACATTCCCAGACATAACGTTGGGAGTGCCTTAATTCACCCAAGTTCACTGTTGATAACCGTTTGGCAGAGAAAGAGTCGAGCATGTCTACATCAACGCTCACGAATAGAGTCAGTATACGTGGACCCTTGCATGGACGGAATAACTTATATACCATGCCGGCTGCTGATGCCCATTATAATGCCTCACAACATATGACCGAAAGCGGAAACACCATTATATATAACTTAGCTAAAGCAAGTGTAGAAGTATACACAGCATAAAGGGATGATCACTTATTCTAAAATAAATTGCTTATAAACCCGCCCTTGTCAATTTACCACTGCACAGCACTACAACTAACAGATGCAACTGTTAAACGGCCCGGTGAACTCAGTTCATCAGCATCGCTATGATGAAGGTACAGGCAGGTGCTGCAGGGATTCCAACTGTACGGTGATACTGCCTACCTGGGAGCCGAAGATGGTCATTATGTAATGTAACTTACTGACTGCATCCGAGGCAAAGTAACGTGCGACAGGAAGGGAAGTTCCGAAGTGTTCAATTACTTAATTCAATAGGAATAACATTAGGCAATGCGCACGTGTGATGACACGGCAGCCCTAAGTCTAATACGAGGACCAGGGAAGAAATGTAGATTGTGGGGGGATCCACCACCCAGTTTGAGTCACAAAGATATACCCCTCAATGTCGGTGGTGGAGTCTAACTCCTCGAGGTGCAGAGGAGTACACATCTCCGGCCTGTGGCGGCGTCTCCGCAAAGGCATGGGAGCGCTCCCCCCATGGCTGGCAGTCACTGACAATAACCCAATGACATCACCTGCTGCTGCAGCTTGGCAGGCAGGCGGGGCAGGGCAGCTCACAGATGCGATGAGGAGAAGTCATTCGCCCCTCCCCGGGGTGGGGAACCCACCCGGCTCCTACTGCGTGTTCGAGCCCCGAATAAGCACAAAGGTATTGTAGCATTGCGAGTGGCGATGAGGTACCAGGTGCTTCCTGTTCGGGCTAAGACAGATGACAGAGGAAGACGCGAGGGAGACGCGGCTATAAGGATAGTTTGCTGTTCACAGCAGTGCAAGGACTTCCATGTGCAAGCCCTTGAGCGAGAATGGAGGGCGCACCTCGTGCCAGCCCCAATCCCATCTCAAGTCCACGCGCTATCTCATGCAGTAAACTATGGCGTCGCGACTGGGGAGCAGCCTGGAGCAGCCGCATCACTGCTGTTAGGGAAAATTTAGAAACATTTCTCATATATTGGAAGTGTGCCACCGTCAGTTGTGAAGCGCCAATATTACTTTAACTAACAAGATGTGCATTAAAACCCAAAGGCACCCGCACATTAATCGGTACTCTTCCCCAGCCCGTTCGACGTTATGATATTTGAAAATTGGCCTAAACGGCCCGAAAGTGCATTACCGCATTCTTATTTGCCACTGTAGACCCCCTATGGAGACCTAACGCCTAAACGGCTTCAAGGTCATTGCATTTCTTGAAGCCCGTGCGTCCCACCCAGGGGGTTTCCGACTGGGTGCATGCCATTCAAGCAGCGGACCTCGTCCACCGCGAGAATCAAAGCACCGCTCAAGTTCCGCTGTGGGTCCTCCGAGGACACGTGGAAACTACTGAGATAAATTATGCGTTCATTCCAATCTGTAATGAGATTCCATCTTGTCTATGGGCGGGATGTGCAGGTATAGTTAAATACAATCTTTATAGCTAGCAAAGTCCAGAGTGGATTCCTACTCTGACGGGCCTAATTAAAAGTATCTGTTTTGAGGAGCTCGTTCCATAACGTCTCCCTCTGCCAACATGAATGGCCGCACCAGCCGATCCCTTGATACATTATGTAATATTGTACATCTTGCAGCCCGAAGCAGTCGAGGGGTGCTTCCCAGGACGAACGTGTGTTGAATGGCAAACTTTCCGGCTTAAAGAGGAACACTCAATTACAACTGCACTTTCTTTGCATAATATATGCCCTCTTGAGTTCTGTGAAAATGTACGTATCATGTCGCCATAAGCACTGTAATTTCCGTGTGCATGGCTTGCAGTGGCAGTAGTTGCCCATGAATATGTAAGGCCAGATGAAGTAATGTATGCATGCTACAAACTTCTTTAAAAGCAATTTCGCCAATCTTGAGGACCAACAACACATTCCCATTGGGTAAATGAGAAACCACTCCAGTCTCGCTCACTCATACACCGACATTTGAGCCTGAGTTTACCAACTGGAGTTGGCTGTGCTCGAACTCCCAACCTTTCAGTTAGTAGCCGACGCTGAAAGGACGGCGTCACAGAGGCTGAAAATTACGCCAATAGAAATTAATCTCCTTTCTCAATCCCTTTTCTCGTGTGAGTTCACGCGGGCCCTGCAATTGACGCCTCTAAAAGTGAAACTCCGGGGTTTTGGTCGCATGTTTGCCATGAACCTTTGCCACTTCCACTGTAAGCGTTAAAAGTTGATTCACTGTCTATGTTGCAACCGAAATTTTTATCATGTAAATCCCCCTCTTATTCCCGTGTCCTCTTGATGCGCAACCTAAGTTGATCGTCGCAAGGCTAATAACAGCTCCCGAAACTTCTTGCCCCCTCGTGACCGCGAAGGGTGCAACGACCTGAACTAATCCGAGGCTAAATGGGGAAGGAGGCTCGGTCCCCCGGTACAGTCGCAGCCAGGACCGGGGGGTGGCACCAAAGGGGGGCCTTATCTTTAAATGCGCGTTGGTGGCCCAGCCAGCTCAGCGCTCTTCCACGTCTTCAAGTAAACCTGGATCCTTAGCCTGCCGCACAGGCATGTTGGGGGGGGTCGCCGAGCCCACGAGGAAGGGCTACGGCATGGATGCCAGGGAATGCGGGCACCGTGCTGTCAGGATGTAAGCAGCCGCTGCCTGCGGTCCCCAACCTTGCCCTCCCCCACCCTTGTCCTGCTCCTCTACCTCTAACAGACACACCCTCCAGTAGCAGGCATGTGCAAAGCAAAATTGCACGCCCACTGCTTGCGGCGTGTTGATGTTAAACAGCTGCATGTGTATAGTTACCACGGAATCGTTGTCAGTTTATCGACCTCAGGAGGATGAAAGTGAATTGGCCCTGCCGCAATTCGAAGCGGTGAACCAAATTCGTGGAGTGGAGGTAGAAGCAGTCCAGGGAGAACTAGGGGGTGGCGGTCATCTACGGGGCTGGGACTCGTATCTGGCTTGTCCGGAGCGAGGCTGTGCTACCTGGAGCCTGATGCCCTTTGACCAGATGGCGCCCCTGACCAGATGACCACCGTCAGACCAGCGCGGTCCCATCTCCAGCCCCACGCTGATTTGCTGACCACCGCGAATCCACAGAGACGCACACAGCTGCCCATCTGACCCCCACGCCCCCGGCACACCGAGGGTGCCATTGCGACGTGCCGAGACGCCCCGCCCCTCCCCCTGAGTGGGAGCAGAGACTGCGGCCACCCCACGAGGAGCAGCAGTAGCCGGAGCTGTCCCAGCAGTGAGAGTCAGGACACGGACCTCACCAACGTTTGGCTTTACTTTTGCTGCCTTTCCCCCGGCACACCGAGGGTGCCATTTGCTAAGCGCCGGCACACCGAGGGTGCCATTTGCGAAGCGCCGAGACGCCCCGCCCCTCCTACTGAGTGGGAGCAGAGACTGAGGCAACATCAGCGAGGAGCAGCAGCAGCAGGGGCCGCACCAGGCCATGCACACAACCCCCGCTTGGCCAGGCGCACCGCAGCGCCGCTGTTTGCCCCGACCACGCTGCTAAAAAAGGGGAGGGTTGCCTCACCGCCCGTGACTCCCCGACGCTGCTGGCCCTTCAAATGCGGCCGGCGGACCCCACGCGGAGATCAGCGCATATGTAAATCGCCCCCGTTGATCAAGTTGACAAATTTGGCGGCGGTTTGCGACCCATGTATTTGCAGCCAGTGGCGGGTAATTCATCGAGGCCACTCTACCCTTATTTATGTTGATGGCTTGATGGCGGCGGCGAGACCCAGACGGTAAAATCAGCCAATTTGGCGGCCGTTTGCAAGACCATTGTATTTGCAGCCAGTGGCGGGTAATTCATCGAGGCCACTCTACCCTTCTCGTCGCGCGCATAACCCCCACCATATTTATGTTGATGGCTTGATGGTGGCGGCGAGACCCAGACGGTAAAATCAGCCAATTTGGCGGCCGTTTGCAAGGCCATTGTATATGCAGCCAGTGGCGGGTAATTCATCGAGGCCACTTTACCCTTCTCGACGCGCGCAAACCACCACCATATTTTCGTTGATGGCTTGCTGGCGGCGGCGGGACCCAGACGGCAGATAACCCCTCCATCGCGCGCATCACCACGACCCAGGCCGCAGAGAACTCCCACAAACAATGGCGATCGGCCATCATTGAAATTGATGACGGCGGCGGAGCACATACGGCGAGCAGCGTGAGGCCCGCTTGATCTAACTGCAGTTCTGCCCTGTACTGTTGCAGCGGGGCAAACCTTTCCGTTATTGTACATGCGCCTCACCAACACCAATCTGATTTCGGTGACGGAGGCGGGCCCCACGCGGTGATTTTGGTGGCGGGCCCCACGCGGCGGAGCATATGGCCCCCCCGCGACGACCCTCCGCCACTTAGAACTCGCAACAACAAATGCGACCGGCCACAAAGTGGGATCTGAACCCTCGCCTTCAAGTAAACCATGCCCCGAACGCAACGCCTTAGACCACTCGGCCAAGTCCAGCGCTTGTGCCTTGAGCGGCACCCGTGCACTGCTGCAATACATTAATGGGAGAGAGCCGGCACCTTTAAGGATCAAAATGTACTCTAAATAGGGATTACCTGCACTTCTATAGGTCCATTTAAAGCAATAGTCTCCGGCACAGAATGAAATCGAACCAGCCGCCTACCAACGGCCTTTAGAGACAAATTGGCTTTGCCATAATGTGGGAAACCCCGTAAAAACACACATTAACGCCGGGAGGAGAATTAAACTGACGTAAAAAGAGTTGGCCCCCCGGGGCACCGCTCGGTAGTGCTTCTAGGTAATGCTCGTCAAGCTTTGATAACAGTAATTGCGGCTCAGCGCCACTCCTGAAAACCTGTTGCTTTTGTGCACCGCCTCTTGAACCCGAAAAGGGCACGTGAAGCACAGGGTGCGGCCTATGCTCGTCAAGCTTTGATAACAGTAATTGCGGCTCAGCGCCACTCCTGAAAACCTGTTTCTTTTGTGCACCGCCTCTTGAACCCGAAAAGGGCGCGTGAAGCACAGGGTGCGGCCTATGCTCGTCAAGCTTTGATAACAGTAATTGCGGCTCAGCGCCACTCCTGAAAACCTGTTTATTTTGTGCACCGCCTCTTGAACCCGAAAAGGGGCGCGTGAAGCACAGGGTGCGGCCTGGGGGGGGTGGCGGGGTAGCTGGCCCAGAGAGCGGCGCCTTTACCCGGCCCGGGGGGGGGATGTGGTACTGGCGCGCATTACAGGAGCTCCCCAGGCCAAGCCTGGTTCCTACAGTCAGCACCCATAAACCGCCCGGCCTGGGGGGGGAGGTGCGACGAACTGCCAGGCCCCCAATAATTATACCTTTAATATCACTTTAGACTAAGCGCATCACAAATCATACATTACGACGCCATGTCATTACCCGCCCCGCCGCTGGAGCCCGTTGCCTTAGGCCTTATTACCCCACGTGTCTTCTTTACCGCGGGGTGGTAAAAGGACCATTATCCGCGCATATTGGAGCGCTGCCCCACATTACATTACCGCCTTAAATTACTCAAATAAAGCGTCACGTAATGGCCAGTGGCGGCGGACCCACACGCCGATCCCCGCCACAGCCCCCGTCTTCCGGATGAACACACCACACTTAGCAGCGCCACCATTTATTTCCCCCGTATAACACCCTGCGCCTTCCCTCCCCTTCCAAAGCATTCAAGACGCCGACTCGGCACACACAACAACTTGGATCCTGGGCTCCCCCGTGGTACAACCACGCAGCCCGTCGACCCGGATATTCCGGGGACTGGGCTCGGGGGGGAGACCTAAAATGATCCCTTACCTCCCAACGGAGTGAAGAGTGAATTTGCGGGCCTCGCGTCCGGCGTCGTGGGGGGGAAGTGAGGGAGCGGAGGGGGCTCGGGGCCTGAGACTGGGCTGGCGAGGGCAGCCGGGAGCGACCGACGGGGGCAAGGAGCAGCGGCAAAGAGGGCGCCAAGGAGGAAGTGCGCCCCGTATAGTCAGCAAGGAAAAGGGGGGTGGCCTGATGTCCTGCCCCGCCCACCCACCCTCCCCAAGGCGGGCCCGCGGTTCCCTGCGCACTACTACGGGGTTTGCCCTCCTATGGGGTCCCCTGCAGGGACCGCGGGCCTCCCGCAGAGTGTCAGGACTTGGATTCCCCCTCCCCCATAGCGCTGCGGTTCACTTGGACCTGTGCCCTGGCAACGGCATTTGCTTTATTTTCAAGAATTCTGGTTGCCGACGGGCAGATGTGTTATTTATAAATATGCTTGTCCGTGTGCGGTACAAGGAGAATACGAGGACTGGTCGTGGTTTCCAGAGGGATGAGCGTTTTACATTGGCCACCTGATAGCCACGCTTAGAGTTGGGTGCGACTGTGAAATTCAGTGCAAGTGGACACAGCGCACGAAGGATGCTGCGGTTATAGAAATGTGAGCAGTATCAGCATGGTGTGGGAGCTCGTGCTGGACTTTTGTAGAATAAGGGGCCTGATTTATGACTACGCGGTAAATTCTGCTCCAGTACAAATTGCAGTTGGTGCATGAAACAGGATTCCAAGTCACCACCACCATAGCAAAATTAAGCACAGCAAATATAGGCAACAGTCTTGTAACAAATGAGCCCCACTAGAATTATTTGTACTAGTGTTGTAAGAGGTGTTTGCACCGAGCACTACGTTACTTATCGACGAGGACACCGGATACCGCAATTTAACTCTTTTTGTGATACGTCTTTCATGCTGGAGCTCCAGACACTTCAATCTGCTGAAACGGAATTCAGTGTAAGCATTAGAAATGATAGTGTCACCTATGTGGTAGTGGGGAATTAGGTACAGCACTCGAAAAACATCCATTTGTTGTTGTGAAAAGAGACAGAGGGGTGTATTTACATAAAAATGTCGGAGCAGGAGCCTGCAGATGCGCCAACTTCAGCAGCGCTGCCCTCCGACAGTTTTAAAACGCAGGGATGCACCGTATTTGCAAGAATACATTATATCCCTGTGTTTCCCCTTGTACTGCTGGGGGAAAAAACTGCCTAGCGCCAGCGCAGGCACCCTGCCGCCATTCGGCAGGGTGCCTGAGCTGTAGGGGCGATTGTTTGTGTGCAGGAAGGGGTAACTTCCTGCACACAAACAATCATTCATGGCAATTTTCTCTTTCTATGTGTGGTGCAGAACGCAGCACATATGGTAAGAGCAAAAAATGAAGAAAAATGTATAGTTTCTCCTCATATCGCCATTCTAACGCCTAGTGAGCCATGACATTAGAATGGCACTGTTTCTGGTGCTGCCTCAGCCTTTTAAATCTGGGGCAACGTATAAAAGCAATCAGTGTTGCAGTGGAGTTCCCACAGCAACAACCATTACACTTCCCTTTGCTACAGAGGACTGCGGCGGAAAGGGGCATATTTACAAGGTGCGTTAAGCCACGGGAAGTGGCTTAGCGCCACCTTGTAAATATGAGAAATGGCGCTAAACCACCAGAGCGTCAAAAGAAGTGATGTTCCGGTAGCAAATATGGCTCGTAAATATGCCCCATGGTCTTCTCGCGCAAGCTTACATTTGTTTAGCTTACTTGGAATATGTTTGTCAAATTATACTTGTAGTAAAAATAAAAAAGTGACGTGTGTGACACACTGTTGTTTCCATGGAGGAAGGCATTGACACTGACACACAAAATGGGGAGAGTATTGAACATCAAGTGTCTTTTGCTTTCTTCCTCCCTGGTGACATTACAGGACGTTGTGCACCACATCATCAAGGGAGAGGATGTCACTTGAATGCTGAACTTAATGACATCACAGGAAGTGACTCTAGTGAAATACAACAATGTTTAAATTAAATGAAAGTCTATTTTACTTACCATTTGAGTAGTAAGTAGGGCGCTGGAATGAAATGTCAAGCTTAAAGCTATGACAGTCCAGAGCCCACTATCACGTACCAGGTACAGACTTCATATCCCGGATACAGTGATCAATGTCTCAATTAGAGCCTTTAGACCCAGTTACACACAGCCTTAAATTCCAATCTGCAGCAAAAAATGTGTGCCTTGCGGCCAGGTTTTACTGGTGACATTGCAGATGAACCAATAGCAACATTTGGAGATGATGTAAAGCTTTGGCTAATGAGGCTACTAACAAGAGCTTATCAACTGAGCACTGAAAAAAGCTGAAAGCGGCCAAAAGCCCACATGCTAAGGCCCGCTATAGAAAATACAAGACAAATTTGAATTTGCACCAGCATTCTCCACAAAATGCACCGGTGACATCTACAACATGAGGAGCGACTAAACAATATCTGCCATTGCCCATGACACCCACTATTTCATGGAAAAAATCCGCACTTTCAACATATGTGGTAAAAGCTGAATCTACAGCCATCATACACAAGGGCGGTTAACACTATGATTGATTGGTATTAATTGATATTTTGTGACTGGTGGCCATGTTTTATTACAGCCAAGCACAGCAAAACAAATCAATTTGGCAGCTGGTGCCAAGACAATTAATTAGTGGATTGCTTCTTTAAGCACCAAAATCTGCATAAGAGTCCCCCAAAACCCATGATAGGTAATACTCATTGCACTCGAAAAAACCCTTGTTGTCAGTTTTTGTCGGATGAGGTAGTGGCCAGCTCCTGGTGAGGACCCATGAGTAATATTTTGCAGTTGTTAATGTTTCACTCCAGAATTACAGTGCAGCACAACACTGAAAACAAAGAGGCCTCGTTCTAAAATAAGGGCCACTGGAAGACTAGTAAGTTCGGCGTTGCTTGTGTCGATCTATGGCACGAATGGACTTATTATCTCTCTCTTTAGCTTTCTTGCCCCCTCTTCTTAAAGTCACTTTTGATGGAGCGAATGTCACATTCTCCGAGGCCCAACTTAACGATTTCAAATGGGCGACGTGAATGTCATTGTCTTGGCAACGGAGTGCCTGGATTGCTTCTGAATGCTGGTGGTAGATAAAAGAGACCCAATAATGAACATGGCCGCTCTGCTCGCACAGCGCGGCCCTCGCTGACGCATAGCGAACAAAAACAACAAAAAACGCACCGCGATCGAGGGATGCTGCAGCCATATAAAGAGGCGAAGCGACTTCACACCTCCAACAGAACAAGAGAGATCCACAGATGAAAGTGCGAGGGAAGAGGAAGACAGGCAACCAATCTGCTGGAGGTGTTGTTGTGTGGAACCGATACGAATGGCTTTAACGGGAGTAAAACAGCCTTCCCTCACTGTGATCCCTTCTAGCGCAATTTAATAGATCTTTTACCCTGTACTTGGAAATCTCATTTTTAATGAACTTTCTACAGGAGGTATTGCAGTTTCTGTAAAAAGTGCCCAGTGCGTAAATTTGTAAAATTATAAGCTCAGGTGCCCCAAGTTTTTCTCAGAACCCCGTGGCCAGCGCTGATTAATGTCAGAGTTGCCAAATACCAAAGTTGTCTAGTCTTGATTCCATCTCGTACCTCTCTGATCTACCACCATACCGCCCTTGTGCCTGTATCTCCCTCCTGCAGGTTCTTTGTCATACCTCCTTTCTTCTTTTTTCACAATTCTTCTGAAATTGTCTTCCTCCTTTTTGTCCCTTTTATGCCTTTCTCTCTCTTGTTCAGGGTCAAAATACGATGAATGCGTAATAAGTCCTGGCCCTCAAAAATAAGTGCTGGTGGGCCCACCTACAACCACTGGCTCAAACTAAGCACAGGATTAATAGGTTATTTATATCCATATTCCTTGGGCCAATAATGCCTTGCGATCATTTCCATTCATAAATATTCAGACGTACAGGACAGGGATTGGGCATACCATCACTTGAGGCAGACAAGAACTATTTTGTGGTGAATTATTGCCACCATCCTGGTGCTGTGAGAGGGGTACATAAGGTGGGCTATTTCTTTAAAGGGAGCGTGGGGCATCTCTAAAAGGGCTGTGGCCTACTAAGCACTCATTAGAAAGATGGATATGTACCATAGGGTATTACTAATGGCATAGCTAATACTTGGATACTTGAGTCCTGTCCTCAACAACTTGCTAAATTGAGCCTTTCTGTGTGAGAGTCTAACAGAACCTAGCAAACCACTTCATATTTATTTTACAGTTGACATTCGCCATTCATCTGATATTCTATTTCCACAAGCTTTAATTTTCAGGAACTAGGACAACATATGATCTTTTGGAAATCACTGTAATAAGTGAATCCTAGTAAGAAAAGCTGGAAGGAACGTAATGATTACTGCATCGTGTGTTATGTCACTGTAGTAAATACCTGCTGTGTAAACCTACTCATTGCTCTCCTGAGGGTCTACATTGCCAAGACTCACATCTCTTCCTCTCTTTCTTTCTCTCTCTCATGGGGCGGCAGGAGAGCATGCTGCTTCCTGAGGGTGTGATGCGTAGTTTGCCATGATACCAATGCCAACAATTGTTAGGGGATTTTTGAAGCATAAAACAGTGTGAAGTACTTTTTAATCATTACTAATACCTTAATCGCTAAGGTATGTGTAAACTAGTGCATTGCAAAAGTTACTTTAACGCAGGTGCAGGTGTTCCTTTTCCTTCCTTCTGCTCTCACACACTCAGGCCCCAATTTAGGTTTAGGGCTTGATTACTGTTTAGCAGTCCATCGGCCTGCCAAACTCGTGGTGGAGGTGTGGTGGTAGTCGAGTACCTTTGCACCAGCAGTCCTACCACCATTTTATGAGTATAGCAGTCGGAGTACTTTGGGACTGCCGCCACCGCCAGGGATCTGTGATTCCTGGTGGTGGCATGGTGGTTTGGGGAAGCAATATGCATGGTGGTGCCGCTGAGGCACTACCATGCATATTGCGAGTTTCCCCACTGCCAGCCTTTTCATGGAGGTAAGCCTGCCATGAAAGGCTGATGGTGGGGAAACAAAGGGGGCTCGTGTTGCCCCTGTATATAGGGGTGCACCCATGTTCCTGCAGACCATGCCGTGCTGGAACGTCCAGTGGCAGTCCCTCGGCTGTGCAGTTATAAGGCTCATTATGAGCCTTTAAAATGCACCACCGCATGTCGGCCATGCCGCCTGCCCACCCGCTAGACAACACAATTACTTGTAATCTGGTGGGTAGGCGGTGGTTGGGTTTGGCGGTGTGCCAAACTCGTAATCAGGCCCTTAGTAGTTTAGTTTTATGATCCAATTTTTTACTAATGTTTATTATGTTTTAGTTAAGAATAGAAGTGTACATGCAATAGCAAATATACCAATTCACAAATAATTATTGTCAAATGAAATATGGAATAAAAACAGTAGAATTCCAAAAAGGTGTTGTCTGCCTAAAACATTCTAATTTTGGAATAACATCTAAAAAAAGCATGAATAGAGAATAGAGAAGAAAACAAGGAGAAAGACAGAAAGAGTAAGAAGGAAAGGGAAAGAAACAGAAATAAAAAAGTGTCTTAGAAGAAACCTTCATATAACATCATCTATAAAAGTACAGTATGCAAAATCATCAATACCAGAAGAATACAAAATGCTTTAGTAATATACTACATATGAGAGAAGATTCAAAATGAATTTCTCGTCTCACACACAGTTGAAAGGAATGTAAATTATATCTATCAAGTCTATGGTTATTGTATGCTAAATTCCACCATTATTTAATAGATATATTGACTGTAGATTGCCAGTGAGATGTAATACCCTGTATTAGAACTGGGGGTCTCTAGTTGGCAATGGTAATACCTTTGACCAAATAGGGACCCTTCCTTCTAAAACAGGGAAAGGGGATTACACTACTGGATAACCCCTGCTCACCCCCTTGGTAGCTTGGCATGAGCAAACAGGCTTATTTCAGAGGCAGTGTGTTAAGCATGTGTGAACACATACAGTAATACAGTGAACACACTACAGATGGACACAACACAGGTTTTATAAAAAGAAGTATTCTTTATATAGACTTATCACAAAAACATACAAAACAAAAATCCACAATACTGTAATCAATAATAATTCTTCAAGATGGTAGAAATAGTTAAAAAATAGGTTATTCACTTAAAAGCAGTCTTTAGAACAGATAACCCCAACTGGAGCTATCACGACGTCAAGGTCAAAGAAATTCCAAAGTACGGCGCTAACCGCAAAGTGCGCGGCGTCGGGCCCGGAGTCAAACCAGACCCACAGAGAACAGTACCTGAGAAACGTGAAAACAAAGACGGCTCACGGCGTCAGGAAGGTGCGGCGTCATTGGCGCGTTGCGGTGTCAGTTCCTTGCTTCGGGGAGATGCTTGCCCAGGCAGGGGAGGCATCGGTTCCTGACCGGAGAGGAGATGACGTCACGATGGCAACAAAACCACAGTTCGGTACGATGTCACGATGCCGATGGATTCTTGACCACCCACATCGACGATAGGCTCCGCGACGATGTTGGCTTCAGAGTCGATGCGGCACGGCGGCAAGCACCGGGTTACGTTGCAAGTCGGAGCAGCGCTCACGGCTTCGATGCTGATGACGGCGTCCCTCGCCGGCATCGGTGTTGCAGAATTCCTTTTGTAGTGGCTAGATTAGCAAGTGCCAGATGCAGGTAAACAGAAGGGGTGAAGTCTGGTATCCCTGAGTCAGGAGGCAAGCTCAAATCAAGCCCTTGGGGTAATAATCTGCAAGATGAAGAAAGTTCTTAAGAAGTTCCTTCTCCTCTCCTTGGCACTGAAGACACCACTGTGGGCCAACCCAGCAATACAGCATACTGGCAGGGGGTCAGTATAACTCCTACAGCTTCCTTGGTTCTTTTCCTTGGCAGAGGTTTTTCTTGTTGTTCCAGGAGTGATCTAAAGTCTTGGGGTCTGGGTCCCCATATTTATACTAGCAAATCCTTCGTCCTCTGTAGGCAGAGGGTCCTGTATCCAGTCCAAACCAGTTCTGTGTAGTCCTGGAGCACTTTGTTTACATGACTCCTGCTTTCCTTTGGCAGAGTGGGCCAGGGTCATCAGACACACCACAAGAGGTGGGGCCAGCATTGTGGAAGGCATTCTTTGTCATAAACTCCTACTTATTCAGACCCAGGTGCTACTCCTCCCACCCATCTACATGCGGATAGGTCTATTCAGCCTTGTGCTGACTAAACCGGTCTCCTGGAATCCCCCAGCCCCTGGCACTCACAAAACCAGACACACAATACACAAGCTAGCAGAGGCAGGCTAGATGGTTAGGCAAGCAAAATACCTACTTTCTCAAAGTGATATTTTAAAACACAGAATGTTAAAACCAACTTCACTAAAATATGTATTTTATCATTCTGAGTTCAGGCATACTAAATTCAAATTTCCACCATGTTCCCTGGGTCATTTAGGATTATAAGATGTTAAAATCAAACTGCCCATTCTGGCCTATGGGAACTGGTAGCCTTGCAATAGTGAAAAACAAAAATGGCTGTAATTCACTATTCGGACATGCCACACACAACAGGGCATGTCATACCTTATACTTACAATGACCCTGCCCTTGGGCCTACATTAGCGGTGTCTGATATCAAGAAAAGGGAAGGTCTAGGGACTGGTAAGTGGGTGCACCTACCAAGTCGACATGGCAGTACTAGACTGCACACAGGCTCTGAAATAGCAGACCTGAGACACACTTTACAAGCTGCTTCTGTGGGTGGCACAACCAGTGTTGCAAGCAAACCAGCAGCATTTGATTTACAAGCCCTGGGCACACATGGTGCACTGTATTAGGGTCTGACAAGTAAATCAAATAACCCGATCATGGAGTCACTAATCAATACGTCAATTTAACATAGAAAGCATATGCACTTTAGCACTGATCAGCAGTGGTAAAGTGCCCAGAGTAAAAAAAACAACAAAAACAGGTCCGAGAAAATACAGGAGGAAGGCAAAAAGTTCAGGGATGACCCTGCAAAAAGGGCCAAGTCCAACAACCTGTAAACCAGTTGTTAGCAATTGTAAGCAGTCTGATATTGTAAGCAATCTAATATGTAACCAAACAAATGTAATCCACCAAGGAATATTTTATCTAATGAAAATGGTGCTGAGACTCCAGCAATATCAACAATTCTAGCCCATAGCTGATCCCAGAAAATAAAAACACTTGGGCACTGAAAAAACATATTTATATATGGACTGCAATGGGAATTACAACGGCAACAGGTATTTTGTTTGAAAAGCTTAAGTTTGTACAGAGGAGAAGGAGTGTAAAATAGTTTGTTATAGAAAAGGTGTAATTAAGTTTGCTAGTCGAGCAGTGGAGTGAAGTTTTGTCCATATTTTATTTCAACTAGATAGAGGCCAACTATGGTGTTAGTCACTTTCCTGCTTGGTCTTAGGTCTGTTGTCGATGGGTGTAATGATTTTTTTCTAAATGGGTAAGGCTGTAGATGATATGTTAAATGAAATAGAAGTAGACTACAATCCAGCGCCTTGACCATAATAATGTGGGAAGAGTTGGAGTGCCTTTTGAAGAGCATTTGGAGTAGCTTATATTGTCTTAGGACAGTAGAGGATCTATAATAAGAATGTGTAAGGGATTCATAAGAAAAAACGGAAATTGTCATATATTAATTGTGGGATAGTAAAAAGACCCTTATCAATCCAACTTCTCCACGTGAAGGGCTTCCCATTGATTTCAATTGCCTTTATTGCTCCAGATGGGGCTTTGGAGAAAATTATCATATAGGACATATTGCAGATGAAAAGTGGTTTAAGCAATGAACAATATTTGGGACATTAGTGATGGCAAACAAAACCTGGGAGGATGGGGCATGAATATGATATGTTTGTGGGAGAAGAGAGGAATCAATGAAGATTTTAGTAATAACCATACATTGGAATGATTATCACTAGAGTCAGAAAAGGCATGTTGTAGTTTCTTGATTCCAAATGCTTTATGGTAAAGCAAGATATCGGGAAAATTAACATCACTTGGGAAGTTTTAGTCTGTCTAGAGAAATCCGGGAAGCTTTCACGTTCCATAGAAAACAAGATAAAAATGTATCCAGAGGAGGGGGAGCTACGCTACGATCCAAGATGGCTGCTTAAGCTCCCGGCTCCGTCGACCTCCGCCGGCAGCTCGCATATCCTGTCATTTATCCTTTACCTACGCCGGACTCCCGTGTGTATGAAGCTCGCCTGATACCGATGGTGCAATCCCTGACTCCCTAACATACTGGGTGGTGGAGTTATGTCGTGTTCCGTTTTCGGCCTACTCCAGGGCTGAAGCCGGGACCTCGATTTCTAGCCCATCCGGGCTGGCATTGATCAACAGCGGCTGTGGAACCAGTGTTTCGTCCGGTCTTCCGTACTCGGATCTTTTTCTGCATCTCCGATCTGCAATCCAGTTACCAGCTGGCACTGAGGACTCGGTCTCGTGACACAGGGTGTGCATCGTGCGCCGCGGTCGGGGGCGCTCGCCCGGAGACCCTGCTGGGGACGGCGGTGTTGAAGGGGGGGCCCCCGCGGCCGGCGAAGGTGTCGTGATCACCAGCTGAGGGAGCGCCTGCTGTTGCCATCGGCTTCGTGTGTGCCTGGAGCCTCGGAAGTGAGTCTGGGGCTCGAGTCCTGCTTCGTCTCTTTGGGGGGGGAGATGGAGAGGACAGATGGCGCACCATCGTTGAGGTCCGTGATGGCCGCCATTGGGGCGCTCCATTCTCAATTCACAGTCACGTATGACCGAGTGTCAGAAACGCTGGGAAATATCTGCTTGCGACCGGACGATGATGCTGCGACACACGATCGGCATTCTGTGGTTCCAGTGGAAGATTTGGCCTACTGTTCTGAGGTTCCCACGCGGCAGCCTGATTCAGCTCACGTCGATGATTTTGGCCTCGTGAATGTTGCACCTAGGACCGTAGTTAGCTTTCCCGGTATGACTCCTGCTCGGCGAAACATCGTTGCCGAAGGTTTTGATCGCCAAGAACAGCTCTTTAGTGACCATCGGAGAGGTCTGCTTATCTCCTTCATCTTTCCCCGTTGGTCCTGTGGATGCCGCCATCTTGTATCCTGTCCTCGGTCCGATTCAGCTGCTTCGAACTGCTATGGACGTTTCGATTACCACATGAATACTGTGGCTTGGGTGGCATGGGTTTTCATAAAGAATCGCACTGGTCAGGGCTGACTTCATCTTGTATCCTGCCCTAGATCCGATGCCACTGCTTTGTACTATCTGGGACGCTTCGTTTTCTGCGAGATTGCTGGCTTTGGCGACGTAGATTATCGTGAAGAACCGAACTGTCATGGCTGTCTTTGACTTTTGGGGTTAGCTCCGCTTTGTGATCTATGCCGGGATTGTACTGTGTATCTCACTGGGAGTCGGGTGGTTTTGGTTGAGGTCATCCTCATATTGGTGCTTAATACTTGCTTTTATTATTGGACAATATGTTTTGGGGAGGTCGCTAATGGCGGGGGGTATAGGTGGCCGGGAGTATGTTTGTTCTTCTCCTCCTCCGCTTCCTTTATTTCCCTTCTTTGGGGTGTTCCGGGGCGACAGGCACGCTGTTAGTGGGGTAGGCCATAGCCATTACAGGGGTGCAGGGTGGCGGGTGTTGGGGGGGTTTGTTATTTTAGTTTGTTTTGTTCTATGGTCCCCTTTCTTTCTTTCCTCTTTCTTTGGGTAGGGTTTTTCCTCCCTTACAGTAGGGTTGGCTGTCTCTCTCCTTATCTTTTTTCTTTCTCTGTTTGGCGTCTATACTTGCCTATACCTTACTGTCTCCGGAGGGTGGGTTTTCGGGAGGGTGTGCTCGCTAATCGCTTGCTATTACATTGTCTTTTATTCCTCGTCAGCCTCGGCGGGCATAGTGTGCCCAAGGTTCATATTGCTCATCACCTGGACTTGTTTGCACTGCGGGGTACCTCCCCCCCATCTCTTCTTAACTTAATGTTATGGTGTGACGCCACTGATAGTACAGCCACTTCTGCTTCATTATAACTTTAAAATTAAACCTTTGATATCCTTCTGCGTTGAGGCATATACAATCACATGCTGTATCTGTATTGTCGATATTGTTTGGTCGTATATACGTGCATTACTCCTGATCTGATTCCTGTGTTTGCGGCCGGCCTCTGTGGTTGTAGGCCTGCGCTTGTCATTCTTTGATTGACTCAATAAAGGTTTTAAAAAAAAAAAAACGTATCCAGAATATTGAAATACTTCATAGGGATCTATATTGGTAACATTTGGAGAAATAATTTTACTATTGGAAGTAGCATCGTCTTGATGGTGTCCAGACAACCCCACCAGGACAGTAATAGAGGTGACAACCCCTGTATGAGATGAGTGATCTCGGAAATCATGCTTTTCCAAACTTTAATGTGTCTCTAATGTTGTTAGTATTAAAAAATCCCAGTCACTTAATCTTAACAGGATTTCATGATAAACCCACATCAAGAAAAATATAATTTAAGAAATATTTATTTAGGGTCAAAACATCTGATTTATCTATGTTAAGCCTATTACCTGAGACTTGTGAATACAGGTGCAACTGAATAAAAAAAGTGAGGCATGAGGTGTCAGATTTTGACATGTAGAGAAGAATGTCATCAGCATAGGCAGTATAGTTAACTAGTGTTTTCTTAAGTTGAAAGACAAAGAGAGTGTCTGAAGTTTTAAACTGATGTAGAAAGGGTTCTAACGTGAGGATAAATAAAAGTGGAGATAAGGGACACTCTTGTCTAGTGCCTATATTGAGAGGGGAGTAAGGAGATTGCATACCATTAACCATGACTGTAGAGTGAGGGGATGAAAAAAGTAAGGAATTTTGTTGTAAAAGTCCTGGATCGAAACTGTGCCATTTTAGGGCCTTCACAAGAAACTGCCAATTTACAGTATCAAAAGTGTTTTATCCGCATCAAAGTGCAATGCAGCACGAGAAGAGGTAAGCTAATTTGCTTTATTAATAATATGTAGGAAGGTACGCACATTATGTGCTCTAGTCCTGTTTTTAACCAAGCAATGAGATCCGGAATGAAATTGGGTAACCTAAGGGCAATTGACTTAGCAAAATCATTGCCTCAGAAAATGAACCAATGGATTTTTTTAAGGAAAGAAAATGGTTGATTCATTTTGATAGTTTGGGGAGCAGTAAATAGAAAATAAAATTTGACAGAGAGGGCATCGGGCCCAGGAACTTTACCGCTTTGGCAGACACTTAACCGCTGAGTGTAGTTCATCAAGCGTTAAGGGAAAGTCAAGGGGAGAACTTTCTATAGTAGCACTTTGCTGAGGTTTAAGAGTCACAAAATAGAAATGAATACTTTTTCAGAGGGATTGGCTTCTGAAGTTTATCATTGTTGGTGGTAATATGCAAAGCAAGCAGCAATGTCTGCATCGTGAAGCAGTTGGGCTCCTGAAACATTAGTTATGGATTTAATATACATTTTTCCTGTCTACATATTAAGTAGTTAGCTATTAGGGTACCAGCACTGTTCTTTCCACTAAAGTATCAGGTGTTAACCCTAAGGTGAGTACCACAAGCTTTTTCAGTAGATACATTATTGAACTGTTTCCTAGCCGTAATCAGCAAATACAAAGATGCCATGCTATTTTTGGACGCGTAATAAATATTTTCTGGATGCTTGCTATTGGCCAAAACAGTAGGTGATTCTTTTTCTTAAAGTTTCTTTTTAGAGGAGACACAATTGAATCTGCTTCAAAAGCACCCCAAACAAAATGAAAGGGTATGTCTCCCATTTCATTGTGTACAAAGAATTCAGATATAAAGGTTTCAAATGCGGTAAGGAAACATTTATCAGAAAGTGATGAATTATTAAATCTCCACTACGATTTGTGAATATGATCACAGAGGATTTCAAGTTCTGTCCAAACAAGGGCATGATCCGAAATCAGATTCAAACCAATCTCCGAATTGTTGAGTTGTTGTAGTAGGTTTTTACTTAAGAAAATGTAATCAATTCTACTTTAACATTTGTGAGGCAGAGAAGAAAAAATACTCCTTATGGTCTGGATTAAAGCGTCTCTAAGAATCAGGTAAGGAGTGTTAAGAAATAGTGCATTGGAAGGCTTTGTGGGCTTTATTAGAGAAAAACATGATAGGAGAGTGTTGATCAAGAAAGGGGTCTAAACCCTGATTGCAGTCTCCTCCTAATATAAAATTGACAGGATAATGCTCTGTGATTTTTTGGGAGATCAGTGTCCAAAATCAGGATGTGTGGGACCATATATATTTAATAGTGTGAAGGGAATATCATCTGTCTTGAGCTTAACTAAGATCCACCATCTTCTTGGGATACAAGTGAAATGTATAAGTGTTTATGACAAATCACTTTTTATGGAGAACATATGAGGAAAAGAACAGTTCACCCACCCAATATTTTTTCAACATAACAATTTCCTTTTTAGTCAGATTAATTTTTTGAAGTAAAGCTAGTTGAAGTTTCAGGCTGGATAAATGTGACAGTACAAGTTGGCATTTAACAGGGTTTTTCAAGCCCCTGACATTCCATATTATATTTCTAAGATTTACTCTTGAGGATGACATGAGGAGATCATAAATGAAGGTAGACAGATTGGATATGAGAATAGGAGAAAAAAGGAAAAGGAAGGCAAGGAAGAAATGAAGAACGAAAAAGGAAGGAAAATAAGAAAAAGAAAAAGCAATGTGGAATTAAACCACAATAAAATAATTAGGGGGAAAAAGGCAAAACAGAAACAGATTCCTTAATTGCTAATGAAACAAAATAAAAACACAGAAGAACATCCCAAAGGATAAAGGGGAAATGGGAAGCCTTATGAAAAGGTGCTTTCCTGGCTCCAACAAACTAGAATGAACACACAGCTATTGAAAAGAAAATAATGGAAGGGTGGCATGTAAACTTAGAGGAAGAACTACAACATCAGAGCAAACTAGAACATAATAAAATAACAGAAAAAATAAAGAACTGGACAAACGACTTACCACTGATGACAAAAGTAAGATTGGTGGGCATGGGCAACATTGAGGCAAAGATAGTGAGGACATATGTAGAAGCCAAACGCACCTGCCATTACTAAAACAGATTAAGGAAAAAAGACAAATGTTCAGTAAAGAAACAAGAGGCACACAACCTAGAATTAATAAAATATGTTTATTAAGTAGACAATAGACAAAAG
Organism: Lissotriton helveticus; assembly: GCF_964261635.1. Classification (NCBI taxonomy): domain Eukaryota; kingdom Metazoa; phylum Chordata; class Amphibia; order Caudata; family Salamandridae; genus Lissotriton; species Lissotriton helveticus. Next base: position 1,155,692,883 of record NC_136065.1, read on the forward strand.
TTAAAGAAAACAGAATCAAGTTTTACCGTTGCCTGCAGCCTCCATACCCTCCATACCCTCTTGACTAGGTTGATTAAATAAATCTAGTTAATATTCCTGGTCAAAGGAATAGTATTTACCTTTGTGGGTGATTTCAAAGAAGCACGGATGTACCAACCCAAATCTAATGTTCATAGACTTCAACTGTGGAAAGTGTATTCTTCTTGCTGCGGTCACATTGGAGACATCCAGTGAAAAGAGATTCCTGTGTCCAGACCAATGTAAAATACTTTGTTGTTTGGCTGCTGACAATATTTGCATGCGGTAAGTACAGTGTACAAAAAAGAATACTGATTCCCCCAGGTCATAAACGAGGGGATGATGGAGATTTGGGTCCTATACGATGTGCTCTTTGGATACTGATGGGCCCTCATTCCTGTAACTGAACACTTGAGGGAATGGCCTTTTGTAGAATGGAACATATAGGAGCCTTTGTATTTTCCGTTATACAATAAAGTCTGAGGTTATTTCTCCAATTTATGTTCTCTAGATCCTCTGTGAGTTTTTTAAGTCGTGTGATTACTCTGAACACATTGTTCAATCTCAGAGATGTGTTGCTCATGAGAAGATCACATGAAAACGGGTTGCACACCAATAATTTCACCCAGATTTTTCCTAAATTCTTATTGTCTGTTTCTTCGTATTGCGTGCTCACTGTTTGACATGTCTAGCCCACACTACACGTAATGAACTTGAACACCAAAATTATGAGGCTTCTTTTTAGCCCCAATCCAGTGGCGACAGCATTTTTTAATCTGCATTTGCATCATTTTACTTCATCTGTACTTTTCTTTACTCCATTTTTAAAATCTAGTTTTCAAACGCAAGTTTTCATCCTTTCCATTACATTTCTTTTTTTATGGTTTAAGATATTTTTATTTACCACAACATACATGAGAAACATACAAAGGTATGATGCATCGTGTCAATACGGACAAAGCTGCCCCAGCGCGTCAATATCTGTGCAAATCGTCCATGGGCCCGTCCGTTGCAGCATTAAATGGCAAGCATCGATGTGATAGAAATTAACATTCCCATTTCAAACCCCTTCCCAACACCCCAGCAACCCGCCCCCCCAAAACCCCCGTCCCCCCTCCCCCCTCCCCTCGTCCAGTGCACAGGCCCTCCCCAAAATCTCCACTTCGTGTGTCTCATGCGGGGGGTGTATGTCCCCAATCTAGTCAGGACCAGAGGTCGATGTTGCTGGGCCCGTGAGCCGCAGAAGACGGAGAGACCTGGGACATGTGAGTTCTCTGAATTCCGTGAGCAATAGGGAGTGGAAAGGCTGCCAGATATCAGTAAATTGCTCTATGTCCCCCGCCACTGTGAGCGACAGTTTCTCCATGCCAAGCACATGCCATAATCTGTGGAGCCAACCCGTGATAGAAGGTACTGTGGCCGTGCGCCAATGCATCAGGATATTCTGAACCGCCTACCCCAGAGCAATGGCTATTTGTCTACCCCTGCGTGACCTAAGTGGGTACATCAGTCTATTCGGGAGTCCCAACAGTGTGTATGCAGGAAAACGTGGCAATTCTATGCCAAAGTGGGTGTCAATTTCTTCCAGCACCTCCTTCCAATATGGTTCTAAAAGAGGACAGTCCCATAATATGTGTGTCAGCGTGCCCTTGTGCCCACACCCCCTCCAACAGGTGTCTTCTTTGCTACGATCAAATTTGTGAACCCGTTCCGGTGTGTAGTACCAGTAGGTAGAAACCTTTGTCAGCGTCTCAGTGAGACCCATGTGGTATGCCGAGTGCCTTGCCCTGTAGGATATCTGCTCCCATTCCTTATGGCTCAATGACCTACCCAGCTCCCGTTCCCAACGTTCCCTCCCTGGGTTGTAGAAGTGCGAGGAGGGTGGCTGCAGCATTTTATAGAGGTCAGTGATCAATTTCGAGTCTGACGTTCGTGTCATAAGCCATTGCTCGAACTGGAGAAATTGTCTGTCGGCCGTGTCCCGCACCTGTGGCTGAAGTGCCCAGTGACGAGCTTGCAGATAGCGATGCCTCTCGGCCTCAGGGAGTGAGAATCCCTGCCAAAATTGCTGGAAGGGGATGATCCCCTCTGGACTATACAGGTGACAGAGGGTGCGACACCCCGCCGGTCTCCAATGCGCGAAGGCTCCCTTCTCCATCCCCGGGGTAAAGTCCGGGTTATCCACCAATGGTGTGAGCGGTGACGGGAACGTGGTGAGATTGAACGCAAGGTTGGTAGTGTCCCAGACCCGTAGGGGTACTCTCGTGACAAAGGAGGCATACAGATTCCTGGGCCGGTGGGGTGGCGTAGAAATGGGATTTCCTGGAGGGGGCGGCCCGCCACTGCCTGGTCCTGGAAAAGCCAGTGTTTATCAGACTCCCATCTGCTCCATTCCACTAAATAGCGTAACTGAGCTGCTTGGAAGTACTTATGGAGGTCCGGTATTCCCAGTCCTCCCGCCTCTGGGGCTAACATAGAGAGGGCCCTGCGCATTCTGGGTTTTTTGCCATGCCAGATGAAGCGCGAGAGGTCCGCTTGTAATTGTGGGATCCACCCGACTGGAGGCTGGAGTGTCAATGCCCGGAACAAGTAAAGCACCTGGGGCAAGACCGTCATCTTGATCGCGGCTATCCTGCCTAACCAAGAGAGAGTGCCGCGATTCCAGCGCCCCAGTTCCTCTCGCACCTTTGCGCCAAGCGCCATGTAGTTAGCCTTCACCATGGCTGGTAAGGTGGGGGCCAGCTGAATCCCTAGGTAGGGCACCGCCTCTGACGACCAAAGCATGGGGAATTGGTCTTGTAAGTGAGGGAGACATCTAGAGCCACCGATTTCCCCATATTCATTTTAAAACCGGCAACCGCACCAAAGGAGGTAAGCTCCTCAATGCATGCCGGTAGGGCCGACCGAGGTTCGGCAAGTGACAATATGACATCATCCGCGTATAGGCTTATAGCGTGCATGAAGCCTCCAAACCGCACCCCCGTCACCATAGGGTTGTCACGAACCCGTTGGGCAAAGGGCTCCATGTATAGGGCAAAGTGCAGGGGCGAGAGTGGACACCCCCTGTCTGGTGCCCCCTTTCAACGTTAAAGCTCTTCGAGTTATAACCGTTCACGTGAACCACCGCAGTCGGTAGCCTGTAACAATTAAGAATCATGGCGCGGAATTTGTCTCCTATACCCGCCTTCATCAGGACCTGTTCAAGATAGATGCCTTCTCGGCATCCACCAACAGCATTCTCTCCCCTGGGATCCGGGATGCCTTCTCCAAGAGATGGACAATTCTCTTGGTGTTGTCCACCGTCTGCCTCCCCGGGACAAAACCGGCCTGATCTGGGTCAATGAGACAGGGCAAGTGAGGAGCTAGGCGGGCTGCCAGGATCCCCGTATACAGTTTCAAATCCACGTTCAAAAGGGATATCGGCCTGTATGATCCGCAACATTTCCGGTCCTTCCCCGGTTTGGGTATAACCGTTATGGAAGCCCGCAGAAGGTTGGGCGGAATGGCTCCTGGAGCAGCGAAGGAGTTAAAAAGGCGAGTGAGAATCGGGGCCAGCGTAGTGCAGAATGTTTTGTAGAAAAGCGAGGTATACCCATCCGGGCCCGGCGCTTTGCCGTGCTTAAGCCTAGCGATGGCCGAAATCACCTCCTCTATACGGATATCCCTATCCAAGTGTTCCGCTTGTGGGGGAGTCAGGGAGGAAAGAGTGACCGAAGCCAAATATGCGGACGTCGCCACATCATCCGGGGAGTCACCAGCGTAGAGGTCAGCATAAAACCTTGTGGAAAAGTAAATTTTGCCATGTTCTGTGTCCCTACGCGTCCTCCATCATATGTTATGTGTGCATGATTAATATGCATATGTATTCCCCATGTTCGATTAAAGACGCAATTACAGTTGTGTCCATCTCTAGTATGTCAGTTTCCAGTTCTCGTGAATACTACGAATATCAGGCCTATGTAAAGCTACGTTGCCACGTTTCTCAGTGTGCACGTTATTCCATTGTAAAGTTCCCGTTTCTAGGCCTCAAAAGGGCCTGGACACCAGATTCAGCTTCTGTCTCCTGAGCCTCGCTGAGGAGCGATACAGCCCCCACCTGTGTTCCTGACCCTTCACTTACTTCCTGCCTTGCAGTGCCCGGTTCAGCCTGGCTCTGCCTCTGAGTCTGCCAAGAGTATGTTATGATTCCAGTTATCAGTTAGTCCTCCTTCTCTGCATTCCTAAAGCTACTGAACTGCATCAATAGTTACCATCATAGTCTAGCCTTTGCGTCTCCATGTTGGAGAAATACTGTATTAATGATCATTTAATATTCTTCATCACGCACTACATGTAGAATAATGCATGCTCCAGTCTTAGAGTCTGTTCGCCTTTACCCCGATAACTTTTGGATTCTATCAACATGTTCTCTAAACATCAGATACTAGATACTGCTTAGGTACATGTCGCCCTGACTCTCCAGACTTCAGTCTCTGCTCCTAGCACAGAGTTCGTAGCCCCCAGCTTCTTCTAGTAACACGTCATTGCCAGTTTGCGCGCACCATTAGGTCAGAGGTCCCGGCTCCTTAGGTAGCCCCCTCCATGTTTCCGCCCCATTCATGACATATTCTGTTACGTTTGCATCACATGTCTATGTATACGCCTCTGTTACACCTACTTTCACCCTTATCTTTCGTGACTACTACGCGTCACACCCTTTGCTCCACCCACTGCTCCGCCTATCGTATGTATTGTAATGCAACTGTTTTAGTATATATGATCGTGTATTGTTATTAAATGTTAGCGCGCTCATCCCAGATCCAGCCCCGGCAGCTGCCGGGCCCTGCCATCCTATTCCTGTGCAGGTTGTCCTGTTCCTGTCCTTTATGCTGTAATAAACCTGCAAACTCCTACTACCTCGAATCTTGACTCTTATTTATTGAGCTATCTGTTATTGCTATGCCTAGTCAAACCTAGATCCGGTATTATTTATTTATATACCACATAATGGCGCCCGAATAGGGACCTGCCCTTTCCCCACGCGCCGGTGAAGCCACGCCGGCCCCCTGACCCTCTGCAGCCGTGACGGAACCATACCGTGCACGTGCAGATATTTCTGCTTCAAGTATCCCTCAGGCCCACGGAGGAGACGGAGGTGGCGGTCCAGCATCCAGACGAGGCGGTGGAGGAACGCGGCGAGTCCCGACCAGAGCCCAAGCCGAGAGTCCAAGGTCCGAGGTATCCGGAGGCCCACCCGTAACAGAAGTTCGAAGTTCGTCCGTCCGGCGTCGAAGCAGTCCAGTCCAGTCCGAGGCCTTCCGTTCTTGCTGCCCGGTGAGTACCGTTGCTGGGGTAGTATCTAGACAGGGTCAATCTAATTGACTCTGGTCCGTGGGTTGGTGGTACACAGACCCACAAAACGAAGTGTCCACTTCTGTGGATGCGGGTCCTGACGTGTCTCTGTATGAGACCGGTAAGTTTCGTACTGTTTCAGCAGTGCATCTAGTTTCTGTTCTAGTCAGTTCTGTTCTCGAGAAAATTCATGTATTCTGTTTTCAGTATTCCAGGTAGTATTCTGTTCGAACTGTTATTTTAAATATTCTTCATGTATTTTAATGTCGTGGTATGAATGTGAAGTAATTATCGTGTTCATTGTGTATTGTATTGTGTCTAGATTACAGTTCAGTCATGCCCTTATTCTCGAAATTACGTCAGTTAAAAACCAGAAAAGGTCTGCTAGAAGCAGCAGTTCCTGTCCCGCCTAGGGACAGTCCAGGTCATTTTATGTATCAAAAGCATGGCATAAGTGCCATATTATATCTAGATTTATGGGTAGAGTATACCAAACAGTTAGAAGAAAAGTATAGATGGCCTGTATCAGGCACATGGGATGCCGAGTGCATCATGCGAGTAGAAGAAGCATTATGGAAAAAGAAAGCCAGACAGTCACAGAAAGATGCCATCGAGTTATGGCGCAAAGAATCTCATAAAAGAACCGAAAAAGAAATCAGAAAGTCAGAATTAAGTAGAGAATCCTTAGAACGGGCCCAAGAAAGGGAATTAATCGAGATTGGTGAACGAGTTAAAACCGAACAGTCAGACAGACAGAGGCATGCTCTTATTAAGGGTATGTATCCTCTTCTTGCCGAGGGCTTGCCAAAAGCGACCCCAGAGGCATCCAGTAGTTTCCCGCCACCACTAGTTCCGACCAAGCTACGTCACAAACCGACCGCAGCTGATATTTTCATTTCGTCCTATTTGGACGACACAGTCCCAGAATATGCAAATCCTGTTCCTGCTCCGCCAGTTCCTGTAAATCAGGCACTTCCCGCTCCTCCAGACACCGGAGTACCTGTTACGGTACCCCCGGTCCAGCCCGCCATACAAGTCCAGCCTGCATTTCCATTTCCCACTCTGCCAGGACGAAGAGCATCAGTAGACGACTCTAGTTTAGGGGCCGCAGGGGGAGGTCCTCCAGGAACCCCGCCGCCACACAAGCGTTTAACGTTAGCCGAATTACATGCACAAGCGTTACAGCGTACGCCCAGATATCAGTCTGTTGCAGAAATAAGAAAAGCCCTTACCGAATGTGGCTATGATCCAGTCCCAGGCGAGGATAATATGGTTTTATATTCATTACGCGTGAGAAAGGTGACCGAGTATCTAGTCACCCTACCAGATATGAAAGAAGATCTAGACAGAATATATCGTTTCATCCGTACAGGGGATGATCCAGAAAGTATTAGTGAAGTCATGTCTCAAAGGAAAGCTGAGATCCAGCTCATGTTATTAAAGTTTCTGATTAATTGTTTAATACGAGAACAAGATTATCCGACCAAAGATCGAGCCGAAATGAAAGTCCTGACAAGGTGGAGTGATAATATAGCCGAGGGTAAGCATAAGACCATCAGTAGTATAGAGAGTATGTACAAGAAGATTCGTAAAGAAATAATAAGGATACATGAACAACGCAAAGAAACACGAGTAAGCGAGAAAGAAAGTAACTCTGATACTGAAGAGGTAGAGGACGAGAATCCCGACAGAATAGCGTATGTAGGAAAATCTAGATTTCCAGATCGCCATTCACGTCTAGAATACAAGCCAGTTTTTCACCATCCAGCATCAGAACAAGGTTCTCTAGAACAAGTATTTCCAGCTACCGATCACATTCTGAAATCACGAATCGGTTATAGCGAGTTAAGTACTATGCATGAACAAGAACTAGTCCGATCAGCAGTCCGATGGATTACTGATTCTACCACTTTTCCAGACGAAATAGTGGCACAAATGTTTCTGAAAATGCCCCCAGCCGAGCAACGACTGGCGGGTATGTATATGATCCAGCACCTCATTACATTGTATGAGGATCAACATTCTGATCCAGGTCCGTTACATGATGTCCTGAACGAGTTACTCCAGTATAAATGGAAAGGTTTAGGTACTGATTTAATTAGTGTCATTCTAGAACAGCGCCACAAATATAGTATGTTTCTGAACCCGCATTTTGTTCATGTCTCACCCCCAGAAAGTAAACCCTTTTACATAGACAGACAGAATCCGTTACGAGAAGTACATCCAATTAAGACAGACGGTGGTGAGATGCAACGAGTGTTTGTTTACACCCCGATCACAAAGATGGAACTCTTAGAGATGAAAAAATTAATTCCCTGTCATGATAAAGATCCAGCAGGGTTCCACCGAGAATTAAAAGACATGCTCCGTATGGGTGAATACACGTATCCAGATATCATTAAAATGTTAAAAGTCTTGTTGCCCGCAGGGGTATATGAGAAACTCAAAGAAAAAGAATGGGAGGTGGGAGAGAAAAAGATCGATTGGGCAGTTCTAGAAGCCGAAGATAAGGCACGAGTACCAGGTACCGGTCTTGGAGATAAATGTAAAGAATTACCAGAATTATTAATACAAGTTTTGCCTAGGTTATTGACAACTAGAAAAGAAGACTGGGATGCAATCTCAGCCTGTAAACAGAAACAAGATGAAGATATTAGTGATTATTATTCCAGATTTGAGAAATGTTTTACCATAAACAGTGGCCTCAAGACAAGTAGCGAGTCATACCCTCATCTTTTTGTTACTAAATTAGTCGAGAATTCAAGTCCACAAATTAAAAACCAAGTTTTGAAAGTCGAAAGTACCTGGCAAGCTAATACCCCGTCCCAGATGTTACAGATGCTTCAATACCACCAGAATAGAATCAGAGAAGAACAAGAACATGAAAGGAAACGTATGAAAGACACGAAAATGAAAGTACTAGTTGCACAATCCGTTCCTCAAGACAGTCAGAAAAGGGGTCCGAATCAAGCCAGTCATCCTGCAGCTCCCGTTAAAGGAAACTGCAATTATTGTAAACAGCCGGGTCATTTTATAAACGAGTGTGCAGTTCTGAAACACAACATAGCTACCGGTAAGACTAAAGAAAGACCACGTCCGCCTAGACAAGAACAAGTTACACAGACTCCTCAGTCACAGAATGCACCACAGACAGTTCCAGTACCGCAGCCTATTGCTGCAACACAGCATGTTACACAGCAGATGTACCAGTATGCACAGTCTGAGTATCCAGAGTATCAGCCATATTCATGAAACAGCCTAGAGAGGGAGGTAGGCTTGCCTCTCATCGAGATACCTGTAGATCAAGAAGGTCCCTATGTTCATAGTCAAGTATTAGGGAAAGATAGAAAGTTTCTGATTGATACAGGGGCAAGTAGGACCACTATAAGTCACGCCGAAGTTCCAGGGGCTCCGCTCTCAGGCTCTAGAAATGTTTCCCTTGGATTTTCAGGAAAACCTATTGTAAATGAAATATCAAAGCCAGTTACTCTAGAAGTAGGTCCATTGTCCCGCACTACTGACCTGTTACTTACTAAGTCATGTCCAGAAAATCTATTAGGCATTAAGACACTGAAAGAGTTAGGTGCAGTTATATGCTGTTCCCCAGAGGGAATACGATTGTTCCTACGTGACTTCAAGGGTCACTATGTATTACGAGATTTTGATCCGAGATTGTCCAATGTTCCGCAGCATCTATGGGCGCAAGGTCCAACTGATGTTGGCTTTATGCAAATCACACCCCATCGTGTGACTCTCAAGCCAGGTGTAGTCCTGCCACGAATAAGACAGTACAGATTGCCATCTGAGGCTGTAGCAGCCTTATCCAAAATTATTGACGAGCTCATGGCTCAAGGAGTAGTTGTAGAAACTGACTCCAATGTATGCAATTCTCCGATCATTCCTGTTATGAAACGTACTGATCCAAATGCACCTCCAGTATATCGTTTAGTGATTGACCTTCGAGAACTTAATAAATGTATTATTCCCCAGTACCCAGTTGTCCCAGATATCTCTTCCCTATTGACAGTCATTGATTCCGAAGCTTCATTTTTCACTGTCATAGACCTCAAGAATGCGTTTTTCAGTGTCCCCATTCATCCAGACAGCCAGTTTCTTTTCGGATTTTGTTTAAATGGAAGGAGCTATATGTTCACACGCGCTCCTCAAGGTTTCACAGAAAGTCCTAGTATTTACAGTCAAGCACTCAAGAGACAACTAGACAACATTCACATGCCAACTGACACTGCCCTGCTCCAGTATGTCGATGATCTACTGATCACAGCCCGTTCTGAACGTGCTTGCGAGCGAGCCTCACTTACAGTCTTGTATTTCCTAGCCGAGATGGGACACAAGGTGTCCCCTTCGAAGCTTCAATTCTGTGTCCAGCAAGTGGTCTACTTAGGACACTTACTGTCCAAGAGGGGTAGGCAGTTGACACCAGACCGTATCCAGTTAATAGCGAGTCTTCCTCAGCCAAGGACCCAGAAGGAGGTACGTGCTTTTATTGGCCTTACTTCTTATTGCAGACAATGGATTCCTCAGTATGCATTTCTAGCTAAACCACTGATACAGTTAATGACACAGGAGGCAGCCGTATCGACTGTCCTCCCTTGGACATCTGAACATGCACTTAGTTTCAATGAGTTAAAGAAAGCCCTATGTCAAGCTCCAGTTCTAGCAACACCGAACTACAGTAAGTCTTTTACACTTTTCGTCACAGAACGCGAAGGTACAGCATTATCTGTCCTCACACAAGATCAAGCAGGACAATACAAGCCTTGTGCTTATTTTTCGAGCACATTAGATCCTGTAGCCCAGGCTCTACCTGCGTGCCTTAAGTCAGTTGCAGCCACAGCACTTGCTATCAGACAAAGTGATTCCATAGTATTAGGACACTCCCTGACAGTACAAGTTCCACACTCCGTGGAAGTTCTTTTAAACCGAATACAGACTCAGCACTTGACTATTGCACGATTGACAGGTTATGAACTGACACTGTTCCAGCCACACATAGAAATCAGACGCTGCAACGTTTTAAATCCTGCTACATTGTTACCATCAGTTACTTCGAATTCTGCCACACACGACTGTGTGGAAGTAGTTAACATCATGACAAAGCCAAGACAAGATCTGACAGATATTCCATTACCAGATCCCGACCTGACACTTTATGTGGATGGTTCATGTATGAGAACAAGTACAGGAGAACTAGTAGCCGCGTATGCAGTGACTACCGACACTGAAGTTATTGAAACACACCGTATTGACACCCTGTCTGCTCAAGCAGCAGAGCTAGTTGCTCTGACTCAAGCCTGCATTCACGCCAAGAACCTGAAAGTTAATGTTTACACCGATTCACGTTACGCATTTGGAGTTGTACACGACTTCGGAGTGCTCTGGCAGGAGAGAGGTTTCATGACTTCTCATGGAACCAAGATTCAGCATGGTCTCCTTATTCAAGCTCTGTTAGATGCAATACATTTACCGACATCCATTGCTATCATGAAGTGCAAAGCACATACGAAAGTTACTGACACTATTTCTCAAGGTAATGATCTAGCAGATCGCACAGCCAAACTTACAGCTCAGACACCAGACATTTCAGTTAATAAGACACCGACACACACTCCAGATCCGATTACATGTATGACAGTTAAAGACCCTACTCAAGATGTCATAGATATCCAGTTACATGCTACTCCCGATGAAATCAAGAAATGGTCCGAACAAGGAGGGGTCCAGACAGATCAGGGATGGGTAACAAAGGGTAAAGCCACATGGTTTCTCCCCGACTCCATGGTTCAAGTCATTATCAATACCGCACATAGTCCAGCACATTTAGGAGAAAAAGCTATGTTAGACAGTATCCAGAATATTTGGTTCAACAAGCATTTACGAGCTGCAGCCAAGCAGAAAGTCCGTACCTGTATGATATGTTGTCAGTTTAATCCAGGTAAAAGTGTCCCGGTGAAACAAGGTGGATTCCAGCCCCCTGACCACCCTTTTGAAGTCCTCCAGATGGATTACATTCAGATGGAGCGATGTCGAGGTTTCAAGTATGTCCTTGTAGTTGTATGCGCTTTGTCCAGGTGGACGGAGGCATATCCAGTTCCAGACTACACAGCCGCGACCACTGCCAAGCAGTTGGTTCGTGAGTTCTTCCCCCGTTACGGACTCCCTAGGGTCGTATATTCTGACAACGGCCAGCCATTCTCATCTGAACTCATGAAACACGTGTCCCTTTTGTTAGGGTACCAGTGGAAGTTCCATTGTGTACGCCATCCTGAAGCAGCCGGTCTCGTAGAGAGACATAATCAGACCCTGAAAATTCGAATTGCAAAAGTTTGTCAAGAGAAAGGTGTGGACTGGCTAGTAGCTCTGCCGGTCGCCCTGTTCTATATGCGCATGGTCGCACATTCCAGATCAGGTCTGTCCCCGTATGAGGTCGTTTTCGGCCACCCCCCTAACATGTGGGGTACTCCTAGACCCCGAAGTATTACCGATGTTTCAAGTAATATGCTGACAGATTACCTAGCTTCCTTGATGTCTGCCCTCAACTCTTGTCGTTCACAGGTTGCCGCCGCATTTCCAGACAATACCGAGGTGGCACCGCATGAAATCGTTCCCGGATCCATGGTCCTAGTGCGAAATTTCGATCGTTCAAGTCCGCTGGAGCCTCGCTGGAAGGAGCCCCGACAGGTCCTCCTGGCCACCCGCACAGCCGTGAAGTTGGAGGGACGCAAAGGCTGGGTGCATCTTTCGCATATCAAAAGGTTTTATGGATTGAAACCAGTTTCAAAGAACATTTCCGAGGATTTAAAGGACTGCCAAAGTACTATTCTTAAGGACTGTCCCGCAAAAGACACTGATACTGCACCCTCCCTGTTAGAGACAACTCCGCAACAGGAGTATAAGAAAAAGTTAAGGTCTAGTAAAATAAGTCAGCCAGTTTGATTGTCTAAGTCCTCCCCTAGGTGAAACGGTTAGACCGGTTTCTGACATGTATAAAATAGACCCCCATAGTGAGAGAGTTAGTCAAAACTCAATCCGATGTATCGTTTTTCTAAGTTTCATATTATTTCTCAGTGTTATGATTTCCTGCACCAGTTATGCATTTTATCTGTATTTTCCAGTTTCTCATGTAAATAAGTCTGCTAATGTTACAGTAGAGCACACGTTTAGTGATCTACCTCCTCATGAACTCTCTTACCGCCTCGCTATGCGTAACAATTCTTTTATCCGCATGTTACATTATTCACACCAGACCAGCAATGCCACTAATTGTTGGGTGTGTGGTCGACTCCCCCCTTTCCAGACACCGAAGGGAGTCCTGCCACTCTTTCCTTATCCATTTTCACATAATGGTTCGTGTGGAGCATGGTCCACGTTAACGTCATCCTCAACAGATATGTCTTTTCTTAACAGTACATGTTTCCCAGACAAGCAAGGTCCTCCCCACAGAACAGGGTTAGATCTAGAAAACGAAGTTTACAATTTAGGTAATTATTCTTCGAATTTCATGGTCCTGAATGTTCAGTCTGATTCCACTCCAGACTTACCTGCTATTTCAGTACTACCAGTCAAAGGCGAATTATGTGTTAGAAATAATGGTTCCGTACATGTAGGACATAGCGATTGTACTACTATTGTCAAATATAGTGACAGTGGGAAATCTATTTTCAAAGCTTCACGTCATTCTTATTTTATTTGTGGTCAGACCGCATATGTTCGTCTGCCCCTCGATTGGGAGGGAACCTGTTACATTGCCTTCCTACTGCCACCTGTTTTCCTAGCCCCATCTGATTATCACAGAAACACACATCTAGTACACATTAGACATAAAAGGGAGATCGAGTCCCCGATTGTCGATTATACTGAAACTGCTCTAGAACAGTATACAGATTTCAATAGAGGTTTCTTCTTCTTTATAGGACCTATCCAGAATAGTAAGCTAATTCGTAGGTTAACCAGAACCCTTGAAGCAGTAGTCAATGAGACTGCCTCTGCTCTAGGTAACTTAACTGAAGAGCAATCTGCTATGAGATTTGTCGTTTTACAGAATCGTCTCGTCCTTGACGTCATATTGGCCGATAGGGGCGGGGCCTGTAGAGTCATCGGATCTAGTTGCTGCATTTTCATTCCAAATAACGCACCGTCTGTTTATTCAGCTATAACCAGACTCCATAAAATTGCCCATCTGTTACACCAAGATCCAGGCACCTGGACATGGTCCGGTTGGTTCTGGAATATAATTTCCGCTTGGGGATGGAAAGTCTTGTCCTTTCTAGGTATTGCAGTAGCGATCATATTCAGCTGCTGCCTCTGTATACAATGTGGCCCTGCGATTTGCGGCATTTGTGCTACCTCTTGTATTCCTAGTCCCAAGTCCCGTTCTAAATCCCGTTCCAAGAAAATTCGAGACGAGCAAATGATACTGTATGAAATGATAGATGGTATCATGAATATTGATGTTTCCTGATGGAAACGTAGTGACAAGGAGGGAATGTGGAAAAGTAAATTTTGCCATGTTCTGTGTCCCTACGCGTCCTCCATCATATGTTATGTGTGCATGATTAATATGCATATGTATTCCCCATGTTCGATTAAAGACGCAATTACAGTTGTGTCCATCTCTAGTATGTCAGTTTCCAGTTCTCGTGAATACTACGAATATCAGGCCTATGTAAAGCTACGTTGCCACGTTTCTCAGTGTGCACGTTATTCCATTGTAAAGTTCCCGTTTCTAGGCCTCAAAAGGGCCTGGACACCAGATTCAGCTTCTGTCTCCTGAGCCTCGCTGAGGAGCGATACAGCCCCCACCTGTGTTCCTGACCCTTCACTTACTTCCTGCCTTGCAGTGCCCGGTTCAGCCTGGCTCTGCCTCTGAGTCTGCCAAGAGTATGTTATGATTCCAGTTATCAGTTAGTCCTCCTTCTCTGCATTCCTAAAGCTACTGAACTGCATCAATAGTTACCATCATAGTCTAGCCTTTGCGTCTCCATGTTGGAGAAATACTGTATTAATGATCATTTAATATTCTTCATCACGCACTACATGTAGAATAATGCATGCTCCAGTCTTAGAGTCTGTTCGCCTTTACCCCGATAACTTTTGGATTCTATCAACATGTTCTCTAAACATCAGATACTAGATACTGCTTAGGTACATGTCGCCCTGACTCTCCAGACTTCAGTCTCTGCTCCTAGCACAGAGTTCGTAGCCCCCAGCTTCTTCTAGTAACACGTCATTGCCAGTTTGCGCGCACCATTAGGTCAGAGGTCCCGGCTCCTTAGGTAGCCCCCTCCATGTTTCCGCCCCATTCATGACATATTCTGTTACGTTTGCATCACATGTCTATGTATACGCCTCTGTTACACCTACTTTCACCCTTATCTTTCGTGACTACTACGCGTCACACCCTTTGCTCCACCCACTGCTCCGCCTATCGTATGTATTGTAATGCAACTGTTTTAGTATATATGATCGTGTATTGTTATTAAATGTTAGCGCGCTCATCCCAGATCCAGCCCCGGCAGCTGCCGGGCCCTGCCATCCTATTCCTGTGCAGGTTGTCCTGTTCCTGTCCTTTATGCTGTAATAAACCTGCAAACTCCTACTACCTCGAATCTTGACTCTTATTTATTGAGCTATCTGTTATTGCTATGCCTAGTCAAACCTAGATCCGGTATTATTTATTTATATACCACAACCTCCGGAACTCATCCGCTATGTGGGCATCCTCCGTCACCAATGCACCCGAGGGGTCGGAGAGCCCCTTCACCAGTTGACTTTGGTGTGCCACTCTGAGTCGGTTGGCCAGCAGCTTGCCACAACGGTCACCACCGGTATAATAGGTATGCCGCAAGCGAATTGCCGCATACTCCGCGCGATACAAATCAAGGGCCGCTAAGAGTTTCCTCTCTTCCTTGAGCTGCTGCCAGATTCTAGGGGCCCCTGTCCTTTGATGCATCTGCTCAAGCTCGCGGACCCTCTGGGTAAGCTCCTCCCTCTTCGCCCGCCGTTCTTTGTTTTCGGCCGAGGAGACAGCTAAGAATTCTCCCCTGAGTACCGCCTTCAAGGCCGCCCATTGCGTTGCGCGGGTGGTGTCGGCGTTATCGTTGTGGGCCAGATACTCCCGGATCGCGCCCTCAATTCGGTCCGTCACCACCTTGCTGTGAAGCATGGTATCACGGAGGCGCCAGATTCTAGGTGGCGGGGCCGCCGGGGCCAGGCGTAGAACGGCCGACACCGGGGCATGGTCCAACAGAGACAGCACACCAGCCTCGCATACGTCTTGTGTTAATGACTAAGGACGGAGAGTAAGAATCGATTGAAAGTGATATATATGTTAGTAAATGGTGGGAGACATGAGGTACGAGCAGTGTAAATCTATAGAACATAGGTGAAAGTTGAATGAGTTGATGTGTATAGATTCAGTAAATGATGGTTAAATAATGTCCTATTGTTATTTACAGTTTACCCCTGACGAAGGACCCCATGGGTTCGAAATGCATTGGGTAATAAATAAAACTGCTTGAAAAGAATCTTGTTTCAGTACGTGTTCTTGGGAAGAGAGGTTCGGATGGCCCACCAGAACATGAGAAACATGGGAAATTTGCAGCTCCTTGCATGAGGACGTGTTTAAAAAGAGAAATGCAATGGAAAGGATGAAAACTTGCGTTTGAAAACTAGATTTTAAAGATGGAGTAAAGAAAAGTACAGATGAAGTAAAATGTTGCTCATGAGAAGACCATTTATCTTCGATATGCTGAGAGAGGCATTGGTTTCAACAACGAAAGGCTTTAACCCCTTGGCCGCGGCGGTAATTCTGCCGCGGTGCTAGGGGGGAGGCGGGGCCACGTGGTGCCGCCATGCTCGTGACGGAACCACTCCGTCACGAGCCACGGGCGTGCTGTGCTTGTGACGGAGTGGTTCCGTCATGGCCCTGCCCGCTCAATAGAACGCGCCGCGCAGGCGTGGAATTAATGCCGAGCAGGTGCGGCGGCCATGCCGTGACGGAACCATTCCGTCACCAGCACAGCGCCACCGTGGCTCGTGACGGAATGGTCCCGTCATGAGCATGGAAAGGGTTAAAGCTCTGATTTCTTCCATTACATCCTCCAAAGTAAAAAGTGAGGGTCACTTTGAAGGAGAGTTGAGTCCCTTTTTGGCTCATTTGACTGACCCAGAAGATTTATTTGAGATAGCTTCTAAAGCAGAGGTTGAGGATGACCCACTGTAGTCACTGTCAACCTCAATGATAGTCAAGAAATAATCAGGAACAAGGACTGTTTGGTGGCAAGGTTGACAGGATTGGTAGTGAAGGAGGATGGCTTGGGAACAATCCTTATGCTGCCACACTTACCCATATGAAACCACACAACTTTGAAACATTTCCATTTAATAATAAATGGTAAGTAACAAGCAATTGAGTATCACAAAACTTAAGCCAGCTTGCTGTTCCATGAGGAAGGATATAGCCATGGCCATCCAAAGTCTCCTCCAGGAAGTTAATGGTAAACAGCCCCTACACGACAGCGTTGAGCCAGCGTTCAAAGAAAAAAATGTGCATGTTCAATATTGTGTTAGAGTGAATTACCCCTATCCACCAAATTAATGAGGAAAAAGTGTTCATGGTGAACTGCAGACTTGACTTGATAATGACAAAATAGTCAGTCAGGCGCCCAAGAAATATATTCTAGGTGATGGCTATGGCTGCACAGCATGAAGATTAACTCAGTGGTAAGGACCTTTTCAACTGCTAGACTCATGCTACCGGAATGCCGAAATAATGTAACCAAGGCACAAAAGTGCCAGAAAAGAGGCTCTATATATGGTGTCTGCTCTCAAGTCATGAATTCTGGTGTTGGTGATGCAGATTTCCATTGGAATGAGCTGTGTCTCCATCCGTCTGCCAGAATTGCTCACGAGCTTCAGATGGCGGTGGCCATCTTGCGTGGCATTTGCTCATGCCCCACTTACAATCCTATTTTTTGCTCAACAATATTTTGACCCAAGCATTCCGCAAATTCAAGTCTAGTCATATCGATGCTGAAGAGGCATCGTATGCAGGTTGTAATAATTTGCTGTATAACCACTTCAAATCACATGTTTTTGGTACTACATTCTAGTATTGTAGTAATTTTCTGACATAACTAATTTTCTCACAAAGACATCCAAAAGAGTTAAAATCTCAGGGCTTGCGCTCACTTTCCATTTGCGTGTGCATTGCCAAAAGAGGGCTGTATGCACTGCGTACTGTGGATTACTGGATGCAGAAGAAGAGGTTCTACCATCATATGCTATGAAAATTAAAGTGGTGACTTTTTTTCCAACAATTGTATGAAAATGTGACAGTATCTTGCTCAAAGATAACAAGAGTATGCCACACCCACCCTTTTGCAGCAGAGCGGGTGGAGCTAGGTATTTCAAATAAGAACCTGCCAAAGGCAACGTCGTGTGGCTCCCTACTCTAAGAACTGAATCATGGATTGAGGAAATGTCCTCTTAGCACCACTCCTTGACACTTTAACAATCTGTACCACCTATAAGGAGGTACATTCTTAAAAACACTTCTGTTAGACCTGTCAGCCTTAGAGTGGTCTGACACCAAACATTTTGCTTTCCTCCTCCATCTTTGCTTATTTAGGCCTTAGGACGCTGCACACATTACCACTTCTAGCAAATGCTAAAGTGCATGTGCTCACTTCTTAAAACATGGTAACATTGGCATATGCCCAATTGCCATGTTTAATTTACTTGTAAATCCTTAGTAAAGCGGCACTACAAGTGGCCATGGTCTGTAAATAAATGCTACTAGTGGGCCTACAGCTCTGATTGTGCCAGACACTTAAGAAGCCCTTTAAGCATGCACAGGCCTGCCATTGTAGCCTATGTGTACAGCTTTAAAACTGTCATTTAGACATGACAAAATAAAACCTTTTGCTAGGCACAAACATTCATTTTTAATGCATATAAATCACCCCTAGAGTAGGCTGTGGTCAGCCCAGAGGGCATGGTGCAGTGTATTTCAAATGTGGACATGTACTTTTAAGTTTTACGTGTCCTGGGAGTAAAAAACTCTTAAAGTCGTTTTTTACTACTGCAAGGCCTACCTTTCCCATAGACTAACAATTGGAGTTATATTATTACATTAATAAGCTCTACTTTCCAAATGGGAGCAGGTGACCAGGTCTTGTTTGGTGTCTTTCGAATTGCAAAGAAAACCCCTACCTTATGGTGAAGTTGGATTTTAAATTAGAATTTCAAAACTGCGGCATTTAGTAAGTTAAAGACACACAAATGATGGACAGAATGCAGATTAAATCAAACATTCACCCCCAGTCAAGGGATCTGGGTTAAAACCATTGTTCTTTTGCTCACCATGCCACCCCAGTTTAGACCAAGCCGTATGCAAATCAGGCTTGACTCTTGACCCTGCTCCTGATAGAAGCAGTCCAGCTCGAACTGCCTAACTAGGTCCACCCTGAACCGGAAACAAGCATCCTGGGACCGGTTTTGGGGAATCACCCCCATCAGCCAGGCTAGCTTGAATCCAGTGGCACAGTGAGCCCAGGACCCACGTCTGGCATACCTGCCGCACTTAGGGCAAGAAAGCAAAAGACACACAAATGATGGACGGAATGCCGAATAAATCAAACATTCACCCCAAGTCAAGAGATCTGGGTTAAATCCATTGTACTTTTGCTCACTATGTCTTCCCAGTTTAGACCCAGCCACATGCAAATCAGTCTTGACCCTGCTCCTCATGGGAACAGTCCAGCCCGAACTGCCAAGCCAGGTCCTCCCTGGACTGAAAACAAGCATCCTGGGACCGGTTTTGGGGTATCACCCCTCATCAGCCAGCCTAGCTTTTATCCAGTGGCACAGTGCTCCCAGGACCCACGTCTTAGGGCGAGGAAGCAAAAGAGACACAAACATTCACCCTTAGTCAATAGATCTGGGTTAAATCCATCATTCTTTCGCTCACCCCTATCTTATGGTGAAGTCGGATTTTAAATGAGTATTTTGGAAATGCCTCATTTAGGAAGTTGGCATTATCCTGCCTTAGCCCTTTTGTGCTTGTAGCCTGTACCTGGGTCACATGACTGGGTGTACCCGACAGATGAGCTTTGTGTATTCCTCCTAGACAGCCACACACAAAAGGAAGCTTAGTTGTGCGTGGATGTCCCATCATTGGCAGGATGGGGGAGAAGCTTAGGACAACCATGGTGTACAGTCATAATATCGAGTCTTTTATTTCGACTGGACAGAATATCGAGTAAAAAATATAGAATGGACATAATATCGACTAGACATAATATAGACAACAAAAATATCGACTAGAGAAAATTAATATCGAATAGAATGGACATAATATCGAATCAAAAATATAGAATGGACATAATATCGACTAGACATAATATAGACAACAAAAATATCGAATTTAAGGTAAGTTAATAATAATTTTAATTTTTTGTGTAATATAAGTCTGTAGCGGGTTGTGGGTTTATAGGGGAATAGGGTGGGAAGTAATTTAATTCTAATTAATTAAATATGTTAATTTATTTATTAATATCTATTTAGAATTAATTGTTAATTAATTATTAATTGGTAATTAATTAAAATATAATTGGTAATTAATTATAATTGATTAATTGATAAATATTTTAATTTTAGTAATTTATTTTCTGTAGCGGGTTGTGGGTTTATAGGGGAATGGGGTGGGAAGTAATTTAATTATAATTAATTAAATATGTTAATTTATGTATTGATATTTATTTAGAATTAATTGTTAATTAATTATTAATTGGTAATTAATTAAAATATAATTGGTAATTAATTATAATTGATTAATTGATATATATTTGAATTTTAGTAATTTATTTTCTGTAGCGGGTTGTGGGTTTATAGGGAAATAGGGTGGGAAGTAATTCAATTATAATTAATTAAATATGTTAATTTATTTATTGATATTTATTTAGAATTAATTGTTAATTAATTATTAATTGGTAATTAATTAAAATATAATTGGTAATTAATTATAATTGATTAATTGATAAATATTTTAATTTTAGTAATTTATTTTCTGTAGCGGGTTGTGTGTTTATAGGGGAATAGGGTGGGAAGTAATTTAATTATAATTTATTAAATATGTTAATTTATTTATTGATATTTATTTAGAATTAATTGTTAATTAATTATTAATTGGTAATTAATTAAAATATAATTGGTAATTGAAAATAATTTATTAATTTTTCAATTGTAAATTAATTTATTGTTAATAGGTAATTAATTAGTATGAGTAGGCAATTTTTATAATTAAATAATTTTATTTTGTATTTATAAATAAATATTTAATATTTGTATACACTTTTTTAATATTTTAATTATTTGTAATTGGTATTACTATTTATGTTATTTATATATATTTGTGAAGTATTTACTTTCCCTACTATTGCACTCTCTGAAGTTGGAATAGTAATTTTAACCCCTACGCTATCCAACACTTTCCCTACTGTTGCACCCACTGGAGTGGGTATGCAACGTTTACAACGCTACTTTTACTATGCACTACCATTACAACAAAACTTTTAAATTGCAAAAACTTTTACAACGCATACATTTACAAAGCATGTTTTTAAAACGCAGATACCGTTACAACGCATACTATTACAATGTAAGTATTAGTAAGTATATAATTATTTTTAAAAGGTTATATGTTTGGGATTTTGGGTAAAGGGGTATTTTTAGGGTTCAGGGTCAGTTTTCAGTTTTTGGGTAAAGGGGTATTTTTAGGGTTCAGGGTCAGTTTTCAGTTTTTGGGTAAAGGGGTATTTTTAGGGTTCAGGGTCAGTTTTCAGTTTTTGGGTAAAGGGGTATTTTTAGGGTTCAGGGTCAGTTTTCAGTTTTTGGGTAAAGGGGTATTTTTAGGGTTCAGGGTCAGTTTTCAGTTTTTGGGGTAAAGGGGTATTTTTAGGGTTCAGGGTCAGTTTTCAGTTTTTGGGGTAAAGGGGTATTTTTAGGGATCAGGGTCAGTTTTCAGTTTTTAGGTAAAGGGGTATTTTTAGGGTTCAGGGTCAGTTTTCAGTTTTTGGGTAAAGGGGTATTTTTAGGGTTCAGGGTCAGTTTTCAGTTTTTGGGTAAAGGGGTATTTTTAGGGTTCAGGGTCAGTTTTCAGTTTTTGGGTAAAGGGGTATTTTTAGGGTTCAGGGTCAGTTTTCAGTTTTTGGGGTAAACGGGTATTTTAAGGGTTCAGGGTCAGTTTTCAGTTTTTGGGTAAAGGGGTATTTTTAGGGTTCAGGGTCAGTTTTCAGTTTTTGGGGTAAAGGGGTATTTTTAGGGTTCAGGGTCAGTTTTCAGTTTTTGGGGTAAAGGGGTATTTTTAGGGTTCAGGGTCAGTTTTCAGCTTTTGGGGTAAAGGGGTATTTTTAGGGTTCAGGGTCAGTTTTCAGTTTTTGGGTAAAGGGGTATTTTTAGCGTTCAGGGTCAGTTTTCAGTTTTTGGGGTAAAGAGGTTTTTTTAGGGTTCAGGGTCAGTTTTCGGGCAAAGGGGTATTTTTAGTGTTCAGGGTCAGTTTTCAGTTTATGGGTAAAGGGGTATTTTTAGGGTTCAGGGTCAGTTTTGGGTTTTTGGGGTACAGGGGTACTTTGTAAAAATAAAGTAAAATTACATTTAAATTAAATTTATTTAATAAAATTAAATTATATTAAATTATATTGTAATATTTTTTATTAATTTATATTCAAAAAATTATTATATACTTACCAATACTTAAGTTGTAATGGTATGCGTTGTAAAGGTATATGCGTTGTAAAATCTTGCGTTGTAAATGTATGCGTTGTAAAAGTTTTTGCGTTGTAAAAGTTTTGTTGTAATGGTAGGCGTTGTAAAAGTATGCGTTGTAACGTCATACATCCCTGGAGTGGGAATAGTAATTTTAACCTCTACGCTATCCAGCGCTTTCCCTACTGTTGCACCCACTGGAGTGGGAGTAGTAAATTTGACCTCTACGCTATCCAACACTTTTGCTAATGTTGAACTCACTATAGTTGTAACAATAAATTTTAAACATTTTCTAAAATGTTATATATGTTTATTTAATAATATGTTTATATATATATATATATATATATATATATATATATATATATATATATATATATATATATATATATGTGTGTGTAATTTTTGGTGATATAATTTTTTTAATTATATAAATTATTTATTAAAATTACATTTTTTTATTAATTATTTCTAAGTTTATATTAAATATATTTATTACTATATTAGTTTTAACTTAATTTTAAGACATTTAAAAAAATCGATATTTTGACAGTCTATATTTTTGTAAGTCGATATTTTGGAGTCGATATTTTGGTACTTACCTGTTTGAAGATAGGGAGTCGATATTTTGTCAATCGATATTTTTGACTCGATATTTGTGTATCTCGATATTTGTGTCGTCGATATTATGTCAGTGATCCGACAACCATACTTACACTTGAATAGGCTGTGTACTGCCTCCACAGAAAGGGCTGCATACCCGCTGTATTTAGTGTGGAGCCAGGGCAGGTGATGCAGGGTGCCTGAGGACTGCAAAGGGAAACCTCTAAAAGCTTCTCCCCCACTTCAAAGGCACAACTGGGTATAAATACTGGACATCAAACACCAACTTTTGAGTACATTTCTGGACCTGTGGATTCTCTGCCGGAAAGAAGGACCTCTGTGCTACTGAAGGACGGCCACTCTGCTGGACTGCTGCCCTGCTGGACTGCCACCCTGCTGGACTGCTGCCTTGCTGTGCTGACCTGTTGCCTTCTACCCTCTTGCCTCAGTGAGAATTAAGCACCTGTTTCTCTTGAACCTAGAATCCCACAGTGACTCCAAGGGCTAGTTGACTGGCCTCCTGACTTGAGCCTAAGGGACAGAAGGCTCTAACAACCTTGCTTCTCCACCTGGATTCTGCCATCTGTGAGTCTACCCTGCCATGTGGTGCCACCATAGTCCTGGACCCTTGGAAGTGGCCTAAATTACACCACCAGCCTCTGCGGATTAGTGGAACCAACAGATCTCTGCTGCCCAGCGCAACCCTGAGCAGAATGGATAAATCGCAGTTGCTGCGTGGATCCGAACTGCTGCAAAGACCCACATTTTATTGCAGCCCTTCACCCCATCAGCACCACCACTGTGCACCGCATCCTCAGTGCATTTCTCCTTGACTGCAGCCTAGACAATGATGCTAGACTCCGCATCGTAGCCTCGCAGCTTCTCAGAACCGCTGCATCACCCTGACTGCACAACGCATCCTCCATTCCGGACTTCTCAGCGCAAGCCCTCGTTGATGGGATCTTCGATGATGACGCAGCAAGATCTCCCACCACAGCCTTGCCACATCTTGAAACTGGCACATCCCTTCAGCGAAGAATCTTGGACACGGATCCTCGCAATGATCCACAAACCAGTATTTAAGGTACTCATTCAGTGGGCCTAACTGGGTCCCTGTAGCTGGCCCGTGCTCCCACCCAGTCGACCTGAACTTGTGACTTTGTCCTGGTCGAGCGCGACCAGATATCCACAGTTGGCACCTTTTGCCGCTATTTTTAGTAAAATCTTTAAAATGGAATATCTTCAGTTCTACTGATATTGTTGTTTTGGTCTTGTTATATTTATTGAAGAATACTCTATTTTTCTAACCCTGTTTGATTTATTAAAGATTACTATATTTCTCTAACCCTGTTGTAGGCTCCTTTTGTGGTGTGTTTTCACTGTGTTACTGTTTGAAGTGTTGCACAAATACTTTACCCATCGCCTCTGAGTAAGCCTGCCTGCTCCGGCCTTGCTACCCGAGGGATGAACACAGGTTAATTTAGGGTTTACTTGTGACTTCACCCTAAGAAGAATTGTGGTTACTGGTTGAGAAGGGAGTCACCACTCTCAACCAGTACCCTATTTTCTTACAACTTCTGTGGTGCTGAGAATGCTTATGAGCCCTTTAAGTCATCCGCTCTTACCACCACTCCTGGGGCACACATTCCTGGACTAGGCGGTTCCATGTAACAAGATATATCAATGTGAACATAATAGAAGATATGGAATACAGACACAGCACGGATGGGAGCCCATCCATTGACCTGGAGTCAGTAGGGTAAGCTGTGAAAGAAGAAGTAAGTGAAGAGGCATTGGCAGTCACTGATTTTGAGCAAAGCAGCAATGTTCAATATCCAAGTGATGAAGAAGCAGCATTTATCACAAAGGAAGGAAGAGGGTCAACAAATCAGCTCCACCACCCCGAACCCCCTAATCAACAATGTAAACACATAGATGGGTAGGGAGAAAGAAACCCGATGCAAACGAAGACAAGCGGCTGTGAAAAAATAAAGTATTTTGGAAAAACTGCCCTCACTTACACACAAATGTGTGTGACATGCTTCATCATCGGGTCTGCTTGCAATACGCCCCCGTGTAGCCACGCAGGGGGCGGAGCATAGGGAGGGGGGAACACAGAACACAAAACGGATAGAGATCAACACAAATGTGACAGACAGTGATCACAACAATAAGTGTTGTCCGTAAGGACTGGGTGAGTGATAGACAAAAAGTGCAGTTAGGTACTGCTCATTAAAAATGGTTCATGGATACCTGTTAACCTTTTATTCATAGGTTAAATGGTCAGGATTAAAAACGTGTGAAGGATGAAACTTTAAACATCGTGTACAATGAATATGTTTCTTTCGAACACAGGTTGTGTTCTTTGGAACTCCACCCGCCTGACACCAATTCGAGCCTTAAGAACCAATAGACTCGGTAAGCCATCTATGCCCCATGAACATCGGAGGGGCATAACTGTTTATTATTAGTGATGTTATATATACTAGGGAAGATTTTACCAAAGATATGGGACAGGGTAGTGTATCTTCCTGCCTGTATAACTATACTGGTTGTGTCACGTGTCTGGTTTTTAACAAAAACAGTCAGAAGTTGACTGGAGGCCATCGATATATAAACAACTAGTTTAATACAATGCCACTTGAACATCATTCTTGCCCATGGGCACTAGTGGAAGCCAGGGGTCTTAAGAACCATTTATGTATATAAAAGCTTGCTGTGGGATATTGCTCCCACTATACGATATTGTATGGCATTATATCGTATAATTGGGTTAATTGTTATTGTATTATTCTTGTCTTTTTTAGTAATGACAATCCACGTTGTGGAAGTACCCTCCACGTGGTTTTCCTCTAAAAATACCATACTGAGGTAAGAGGTAAACAGGGACTGGGACAGATAGACTGTCCTGAAGAAGACCGACGTGGCCCATTTAAGAGAGGGCACCTTAATACGTTCGAAACATGTTGACCATCGCAGTCTAAGGAGGAGTGTTTTAGGATCTTGACTTCCTGCCTAAACACTTTTTCATCCTTCACACGTTTTTAATCCTGACCATGGAACCTATGAATAAAAGGTTAACAGGTATCCATGAGCCAGTTTTAATGAGCACTATCTAACTGCACTTTTTGTCTATCACTCACCCAGTCCTTAGGGACAACACTTAATATTGTGATCACTGTCTGTCACATTTGTGTTGATCTCTGTCCGTTTTGTGTTCTTTGTTCCCCCCTCCCTTTGCTCCTCCCCCTGCGTGGCTACGCGGGGGCGTATGGTAAGCAGACCCGATGATGAAGCATGTCACACACATTTGTGTGTGAGTGAGGGCAGTTTTTCCAAAATTCTTTATTTTTCATAGCCTCTTGTCTTCGTTTGCATCGGGTTTCTTTCTCCCCACCCCTCTATGTGTTTACATGAAGAAGCAGCAAACATGCGCATTGAAGTACAACAGGGTGACACAGGCAACGACTCTCCCATCCTTTTTTCATCCTGTGTAAAACAAAACAACATTAAAGTGTCCAAAGATGGCAAGCCATGTCATTGCACCTGACACCACTTCTGATAGTGATATGAAACTCGTAGCAACTACTCAAAGACAGAGTGAACTCCTTTAGTCCTTGAATCGATGAATTGGTATATAGACACTCATGTCTCATAAATTCACATTTGATTTATGTGTAGAAGTAAGATATTTAATAAAAACTCTTTGTGACATGGCTCAGGTACTTGGAAAACACTTTCAGAAAACAGAGGCTCAGTGGAATTTGAAACCCACTAAAGATGGTGGAGTTTCCTTGAGCTCCGCTCAGAACTGTCCTCTTGCAGTCCAACAACACAGTGATATGGGCTGAGCATTAGTCCAAGGATAGTAAAATAGCCCCAGTTCCCCATGCACAACAGAATACCACTAATGTGGGACCCCAGCGAGCCCAGCGACCATTGTTTTTGATGCTGCCACCTGTTTATAAGGATAGCATAAATAGGTGGCAGCACCAAAATTAAGACCAGGAAAAACCTGGTCTTAAGTTGGCGAAACGAGGAGAAATGCTTTATTTCTCCTGGTTTTTACTTTTTCTATGTGTGCTGCCTTGTGCGGACTTTTATTTTTTGCGTGTTCGCTGTTTTTTTTGCGTGTTCACAGGTTTTTTTGCGTGTTCGCGGGGCTTTTTGCGTGTTCGCGGGCCGCTTGCATGGCGAAGTTACCCATGCGGTCGTGTATGGGCACAGCACCCTCTGGTTCACCACTGCCACCCTCTGGTTCATCACTGCCACCCGCTGGTTCAGAAGTGTGGCTCAATGGTTAGAGCGGCAGACCCTGATGCAGAGGTCTAGCCCGGGACCAGGGTTCAATTCCCCGCCTCCGCGGGTCTTGAGCTAAAAAATTCCACGGACCTGATAATTCTCGCCTCGGTGCCTATTCCAATCATGGAGTCCCACTCTGCAACTCTGGGCAATAGCTTGCTTAATCTCCACAACGGCCCCCACAACGCTAAGGATGCCTGGCCTCCACCTTGGGGGTGCCCAGGAGTGGACACCTCACAGGGAAAGCCAGGATGGGTTCCACAGCGGTATTTGTACAAGCGCCTTGAGACCCTTGCGGGTGAGTAGTGCGCTATACAAGTATCAATTTACATTTACACTGCAACCCTCTGGTTCACCCCTGCCACCCTCTGGTTCACCCCTGCCACCCTCTGGTTCACCACTGCCACCCTCTGGTTCAGCACTGCCACTCTCTGGTTCACCCCTGCCACCCTCTGGTTCACCACTGCCACCCTCTGGTTAACCACTGTCACCCTCTGGTTCAGCACTGCCACCCTCTGGTTCACCACTGCCACTCTCTGGTTCACCACAGCCACCCTCTGGTTCACCCATGCAACCCTCTGGTTCACCACTGCCACCCTCTGGTTCACCCCTGCCACCCTCTGGTTCAGCACTGCCACCCTCTGGTTCAGCACAGTCACCCTCTGGTTCACCCCTGCGACCCTCTGGTTCATCACTGTCACCCTCTGGTTCATCACTGCCAACCTCTGGTTCACCACTGCCACCCTCTACCGAGACCATTTGTGACGCAGCGGCAGCACAAAAGATGCGCCATGGTGCTGGGTATTAACAACGTGACGCATCGAAGAGATGCGTCACGTTGTAAAGCCCTGCGCCATCAGGAGGCGTTCCAGTGCAGGGGAGTGCGTTCCTGCGCAGGAACGCCTCCTAAAAGTGGCTGAGTGACATCTACAAGAATTCACTCAGTCACTTTTAGGCCAATGCTGCGTCAAAACCCTGCGCCTGCTTGAAGCAGGCGCAAGGCTTGATGCAGCATTGGGGACATAGGGCCCCCCAGAACATTGCTGGAGCTGCATTGCAAGCGCGACGCAGCTCCAGCAATGCGCTGCTTTTACGGCACAGATGCGTGACGCATCTGTGCCGTTTTTGCCACATGGTGCGCCGCATTGTGAATGCGGCGCACCATGGGTGGCGGAGCTGCGGCGCACAATACCTGGCGCATCCCTGGGGATGCGCCAGTTATTGTAAATCTGCCCCTATACATTTAGCCAACGAGGGAGCACTTACTGATTAGACAGTAGAAAGTACTCCAGTTGAGTAGAGGTATTGCACAAAAAGGTGGCATCTTTGTGGACAAACACGCAGGGCGGGATTCATTCTGCCCCCTGTTAGACTCGTTTTTTGTGCCCTTCTGCCCTCTGTTAGACTTGTTTTTCCCTTGTTTTTCTGCCCTTCTGCCCTCTGTTAGACTCATTTTCCCTTGTTTTTCTGCCCTTCTGCCCTCTGTTAGACTCGTTTTTTGTGCCCTTCTGCCCTCTGTTATTCCCTTGTTTTTGTGCCCTTCTGCCCTCTGGTAGACTCGTTTTTCCCTTGTTTTTCTGCCCTTCTGCCCTTTGTTAGACTGCTTTTTGTGCCTTTCTGCCCTCTGCATCACCGCATCATCACTCAGCGCTACCCCAGCATCACTCAGCACCACCACATTATCACTCAGCACCACCACATTATCACTCAGCACCACCACAGCACCACTCAGCGCCACCTCAGCATCACTCAGCTCCACCACAGCACCACTCAGCGCCACCACATTATCACTCAGCACCACCACAGCACCACTCAGCACCACCACAGCATCACTCAGCACCACCACAGCATCACTCAGCACCACCACAGCACCAATCAGCACCACCACAGCACCACTCAGCGCCACCACAGCATCACTCAGCACCACCACAGCATCACTCAGCACCACCACAGCATCACTCAGCACCACCACAGCACCACTCAGCACCACCCCAGCATCACTCAGCATCATCCCAGTATCACTCAGCACCACCACAGCACCACTCAGCATCACCACAGCACCACTCAGCACCACTACAGCACCACTCAGCGCCACCCCGCATCAATCTGCGCAACCATTCAACAACAACTGGTTCAAATATGTTCTCTCAATGTTTCAAACTTTATTACAAATGTCACAAAAAGATGTTAATATTTCACTTCTGTTCTTGGATTTTCGTCACAATAAAATTCACTGAACATAATCTTCACAAAAGTTATTTACAAAAGTTTAAGCTATTGCCATTATAAATTAAAATCACTTTTATTTAAATATTAATTATTTAAAAAAATTAAAAGCCATTGTAATTTGTAATATCAATACAGCTAAGTCACGTAAATACAAAACATGTTGCATTACAAATGCTATAGGTGTCACATTTGCGAAAGTTATAACTATTGGCATTGTAAATGACAAAGCTATTAATTTAGCTATTTTCAAAACCAACACATAAATAAAAAAAATTGTCATTTACAAGACCAATAGCTCAAACTTTCCTAATGCGGGACCTATTGCATTGCAAATGCTTGTTTTTATATCTGTCAGTGCTTCCTGTTGAGGTTTAATTTTCATGACAGGCGCCTCATTGCCTATTTGTAACTATTCTCTGACCCTGCTTCAAGGGTCAGAGAAGGGTCAGAGAATAGTTGCAAGTAGGCAACGAGGCGCCAGGAAGCACTTACAGGCTTACAGCAGCAGGTGCCCAAGTTGAAGTTAATTTCTTTGTAACCCTTTTGTAAAAGGTTACAAAAAATTAGCTTCAACTTTTGCACCTGCTGCTGTAACCCTGTAAGTGCTTGGCTGAAAATTCGTCCCCGCTGATTCGCGGATTTTACCGCGAATTCGCGAGATTCGCAAATTCCGCAAGCGGAACGAATTTTCAGCCCATACTTAATATTTTTGACTTCTATATTTTTGTACTACGATATTTTTTTTTCTCGATATTTTTGTACTTACCTTTATGTTGATAGAACTTCGATATTTTTCATGTTGATATTTTTGCTTCGATATTTTTGTATGTCAGTCGATATTATGTCATAGATTCGTTTATGACCCAGGTGTTGGTCCACTTTACGAAGATGTTTTTAACTAACCAGGCTAGAGTGGCTTTCCTGATCTCCTATCTGGGTGGTGAGTCAGCACAGTGGGCAGTCCCCATAGTCAGGGGAGACGACCCACGGCTTTACGATTGGGATAACTTTAGGAGTGAGTTTGAGAAAACATTTGATCGTCCGGCAGAGACTTCCTCAGCTGACAAGGATTTGCTGGAGCTCAGACAGGGTTCCTTGGACTTGGTCAGCTACCTAATCCACTTCAGAAGGCTGATAGGGGAAACAAACTGGCCTGAAGCTAAAAAATCAGTCATATTTTATCAAGGCCTCACCGATGAGCTGAAGGACGTCCTCTCTCAGATCGAACCTCAGCCCATTACTTGTGCGACCCTCATAGACCTGATGCTACGTTTGGACCACAGACTAAGAGAGCGGAAAGGGGAGCACAAAAGGAAAGAGAGACACGCCCCCCTAAGTGACCAAGCCTTTCCCACTGAGAAGACAGAAGCAAGAACCGAACCTATGGAAATCAGAATGGTGAGAGCCTCTTTAACGCTCAGCGAGAGGGACCATCGACGCAAACAGGGCTTATGTCTATATTGTGGTAAGAAGGGACACTACCTTAGGGAATGTCCTGTTAAGCCTTAATTTGGCTGGTCTTGACCTGGTCAGCTGGCTACAGTGGCAGCGGAAAAGGGGGAGGAAAACTGCAGCGCTTGAGAACATCAGAAGGGAACCCCTCAAGCGAAAGTACTATCCCTTCAGTTAACCTTGCTGTTTTTTGTGACTCAGAGCATTTTTATCTCTAAGGACATAGGGATAAACCAAGAGACAAAACCCATCAGAGCCATGGTGGATTCGGGGGCTACTGGCTGTTTTATGGACAGAGAAGAAGCCATTAAACTAGGGGTGTTACTCATCCGCAAGAACACACCGGAACAAGTGTATGCAGTTGATGGCAAATACCAGGAATCTGGACCGATTAGTCATAGCACCCCAGAATATGAACTCACCTATGTTTTTGTCTTACAACCCTAGTGTCATGAGGTGAACTTGCCGCTGCCCTCTGCTCTATTCTATGTTCTAGGCTCAACCTTTTTGGTTTTCAGGTGAGGGGTGGGAGACATTTAACACGGTATCTCTTATCATTTGCTTCTCTAATACCTTATTCTGTAGAAGCTGGGCTTATACTGTGTTCTTCTATCCTTCTCAGATCTCCCTCCCCGCAGTCCCTACCCTTTCCTTCCCCCGCTCGACTACCCCAAAAGTCTGTGTTTTCCTAATGCCAGACTTGGGGTTGTCCAGAGGTGGGACCCTTTAAAGCATCAACACAGTCCTGAGGATTCGGAACGGAGGAGCCTGACACAAAGACCAATATGATAAGTTGGAAGTGGTTTGTGGGGACTTTTTGACTGACCAGGATATTCAGTAATGCATCCTAGCTGCCTTCAAGCCAGCTCATCATGGTCGTGGATGAAATCAGGTACACTTTGATGAATATTATGGGACCTATTATGATGTTGGTTATAAGGCCTCCAACCTCAGGTCGGAGGCCTTACAACCAACATTGTCAGTTTCAATTGCCACTGGTTGATTTTGAGGTATGTTTGAGGGGTTTGGGAGGCAGCGTATATTAATACCCAGTTATTAATTTTAATGCCTGGGTATTAGGCAGTACTCATATTAATTTTAGTTTTTAGTAATTTAAAAATATTTTATATTAATGCTGATGAGGGTGTAACACTAATGCTCCGACATGGCATGCAAGGGAATTATGGGTATTGGGTGGGGGAGTATATTACTACCCAAGTATTAGTTTTAATACCTGGGAATTAGTCAGTATTCATTTTAATATTAATTGTTAGTCATTTAAAAATAATGTATAAAAACATTATGGATATGTTATACCCATCCTCTGGGATGGGATGCTTGGGAATTAGGGGGTTTGGGTGGGGGAGTGTATTAATACCCAGTTATTAATTGTAATACCTGGGTATTAAGTATTGATTTTAATTTTTAGCAATTAAGACAATATTCATGAGGGTGTAACACTAATCCTCTGACATGGGATACAAGGAAATTATTGGTTTTGGTTGGGGAAGAGTATTCATACCCAGGTATTAATGTTATACCTGTTTAATAATCGATAATTATTTTAATATTAATTTTTAGTAATTTAAAAATAATGTTAAAAAAATTCTTATGGGTATGTTATACCCATCCTCTGGGAGATGCTTGGGAATTATGGGTTTTGGGTGGGGGGTGTATTAATACACATGTATTAAT
The DNA here is from genome assembly GCF_964261635.1 of Lissotriton helveticus. NCBI lineage: Eukaryota > Metazoa > Chordata > Amphibia > Caudata > Salamandridae > Lissotriton > Lissotriton helveticus. Next base: position 1,155,725,298 of record NC_136065.1, read on the forward strand.
GTTAATACCCAGGTATTTAGCAGTATTAATTTTAATGTTATTTTTTAGTAATTTAAAAATATTTTATATTAATACTTATGAGGGGATAACACATAATCTGGCATGGGGTGCTAGGGAATTAGGGGCTTTGAGTGGGGAGTGTATTACTACCTAGTTATTAATTTTAACACCTGGGTATTATTCAGTATTGATTTCAATAATAATTTTTTTGTAATTTGAAAATTATTACAATGAATACTTATGAGGGTGTGACACCCTTTCTCTAGCGTGGGATACAAGGAAAGTAGGGCTTTTGAGTAGGGGAGTTTGTTAACATCCAGGTATTAATTTTGATACCTAGGAATTAATCAGCTTTGATGTTTATATGAATGTAGGTGATTTAAAAATAATTAATACTTTGGTAATGTAATACCCATCCTCTGGGATGGGATGTATGGGAATTAGGGGTTATGGATGGGGGAGTGTATTAATAACAAGGTATTTATGTTAATACCTGGAAATTAATTTAATAAAATTACTTTAATGTGTTTTATAATATCTAAAATCTATAGTTATGAGGGTTTACCACTTGCAATCTGGCATTGGATGTAAGAGAAATAGGGGTTTTGTGTAGGGGTTGCACTATGTTTAATATATTAATTATACATTTTAGTAAACATAAAATAAATTAATCAAACATTTAAAAATAGTTAAACATGGATATATGTACACTCATACAAATCTATAAAAAACACAGTAAATATTATAATATGAATAAAAAATTAAACAATTTCCATTTTTAATGAAATAATTAAATAGGACACATAAAAGTTATAAAAGTTAATAATAAAAAGATGTATTTATTTATTTAAAAAACATATAAAAGTGAATAAAAAAATTTAAAAAATAATATAAATAAGTTTCAAAATATGTTAATTATTAAAAATACTAACTTTTTTAAAGAAGTACATTTACATTTGTTTTCATTTTTTTTCCACACTTGTCCATTAATGTCAATGGGAGAAATGTTCCTTTTCTAATGTTTCCTTTTAGAGATGGCGTTCCCAGTTGTGCGTCAGTTTCTACAGTCGGTGGAGCTTTGTTGTCAAGATCTGAAGCTAGAAAGAGCTGCGTTCAGGTAAGACAAATGTAATTTATTAAAGAGAGATTGTGGGTGACATAGTTTATTGTAGGGAGAGAGAAGGGGTTAGTTAGATATATGTTAGTGTTTTGATATATGTTTTGAATGTTTTAAGCAACATTTTCATTCCTGTGCAGGTAGTGGTTGCTGGCACCTGATTACCTTTTTAACACATTTGGTTTAAAAAATATCTGTACAAAGTAAGGTTAAGATTTCTTTTGAAACAAAGTGGAAGGAGAGCAATATTTTTTTACTACTTTTTCGTGCGTTGTGTTTTTAAAACCAAAAATAGCATGTTTGTGGCTGTTTGACCAAGTGAAAGTTTGGAAAACACAGATGGCATGGATATCCGAATGGATGTTTTGGACAATTTGGAAGGCTTTCTTAAGGTTTTTTCCTTTATGCAGGAATTTTACTGTAAGTTAAAGTTCAGATTTTTTATTTTTGTAAATCTTTTGCAAGATTATGGATGGTTTAAAACATATGAACTGTGGATTGCAGCAAGGGATTTCTTGGTGCACTTTGTGCCCCAAAACTTATTTTTTCTAGATTTCTTTGGTTGAGTGTGTTTTTAAGTATTACATTTAAAAGAAAATATGTTTTGGAATCGATTTTCCCTCATGATTCAGAATCTGATAGAATGTATATTCAATATGTTGTGTGAATAATGTTGTTTTTTACATTCCGTTTCAGAATAGCAGCCCTTTTGAGTAGAGTGGCTGGGCTGTTGTAGTGGAAGAAGTGGAAAGACACCAATTTTTAATGCTTTGTATGTATTTGCTTGTTTTGCTAATTAATGCACATTGTTTTTTTTATAAAACATGAAGTACATCCCAGAAACGTTTATGTTTAAAAAACAAATTGTGAAATATTAATTTTGCATTTTTTTAAAACTCTTTTTCACCCGTGACATATGTCTATGTTTCAAATAATGTAATTATTATGCGTTATTGTGGTAATTATTGTATTTGTATGAGTTGTAATGGTATGCGTTCTAATTTGCACTGTTTATGAATCCCTATAAACATGCATTGTAATGGCTTGCATTGTGAAAACATGCATTGTAATGGTAGTACTGTTGTAAACTCTGCATTGTTAAACTATGCGTTGTAACGGTATGCATTGTAACATCATATATTCGAGAATCTGAGGTCATTTAACAACCTGCCTGACTATTTGTATCAGGAGCATGAAGCAACAAAAGGCTGAGGCATTATTATATGTGTTAGAACCAGCTGAATTGCTCCCTCACTGTGCTTTTGTAACCCAGTCCCTATTTACTGACTGCAAATGTAAGATTATTCTATGTTTCTTTTCTTGCAATCAAAAATGTTTTTTAAAAGAACCAGAGACTCTACAAACATCCATGACCTTATCGCCCTCCAAGGCACCTGGCCACTTCCGGACCCTGTCCGTAGACTCGTCGATTCATTGGGCCTTGCCCCCACCCTCCCTGCACTGCCGCACTCCCCGCCGCAATCTCCCCTCCCACCCTGCCTCCCCTGCCCTGACCCACCCCCCTCCACCCCAGCTCTGTCCGTTATTCTACTCAATACCAGGTCGGCGGTCAAGCATCACCACGAGCTGTTCGTCCTACTCGATACCGAGAAACCTGACCTACTGCTCTTGACCGAGACCTGGTATTGCGATACCTCCCTTCCCGCTCTCCTGGCCACCCTTCCACCGTCTTACGTGGCCCTACGTGCCGATCGACCGGCCGGCAGGGCGGGCGGTGGGGTCGCACTAATTACTAGGTCAGACCTGCACTTCCAGTTACTTCCCTCTCCCCCTATGGCCCCTGTCGACTTCCTGGTGGCCCGTTCCCTCCAGACCGCCCCTCCCATCACTTGTCTCCTCATGTACCGCCCCCCTCAGCCCTCGCCTTCATTTCTACCTGCCTTCCAAGACCTGCTGGCAAATCTGGCGGTCAACTTTGCCTCGGTTTTGGTGCTGGGGGATTTTAATTACTGGCCCTCAGACCCACACGAGTGCTCCGCCTCAAAAGAATTTACCGAATCTCTGTCTTCCCTCAACTTTGTCCCACACATTTCTGTCCCCACTCATTCTCACGGGCACACACTTGATCAGGTCTGGGCTCTTAACCTCCCTCTGGCTTCGGTGGCGGTCTCCCCTTGCCCTTGGTCCGATCATGCCCTCATCTCTTTCACCATCCCCCACAACTCATCCCCCAAAACCCCGCTTGCCAAAAACACCTGGGCGCGGAACTGGAACAGGCTGGATCTCCCCTCCCTGACCTCCCTGCTTCACAATTCCACCCCCCCCCTCTCTGGCTTATCATCGGCCTCACAGGCCAAGGCCATTAACACCTGGCTGGCTGGAGCCTGTGACTCAGAGGCCCCCTTACGACGCATCTCCATCCGCCGGCTTAAGGACTCTAACCGATGGTTTAACGACCATCTAAAAGAACTTAAGCTGAGCGTTCGGAGGGCGGAGAGGCAGTGGAGGAAGAACTACTGCCCGTTATTAAAAACCCACTTTCTGACACTGTTGGCTGATTACAAATCAGCAATTCTAGCTGCTAAGACCGACTACTTCTCTACGAGAATAATGTCGGCCGCCAACAAACCCAGGGCTATTTTTGACATCGTAAACGACCTGGCGTTCTCAGATCGAGCCTCGCCCCAAATCCCTCCTTCCCAGCTTCTCTGCGACCAATTAAACAACTACTTCGTGGATAAGATCACCAATATCAAGGCCAATATCCCTCTACCCTCGCCTACCTTCGTCGATCCCTCCCCCCCCCCAGTTCAAAATCATCTCACTGTCATCCCTCCCTTCACTCAGGAATCCTTTCTGTCGATCCTTCCCAAAGTTAAATCTGGGTCACCGGCGGATGTCTGCCCTGCTCGCATCCTACAGCAAATCTATTCTAGCTGCCCTGATCCCCCGATTGCCTTCCTCAACAGCGCCTTGGCACAGGGTGTGGTGCCCCCGGTACTAAAAGCAGCCACCATAGTACCCCTGCTGAAGAAACCCGGCTCGGACCCTTCTATCTCGTCCAACTTTCGCCCCATCTCCCTGCTGCCCTTTCTGGGCAAGGTGATGGAACGCCATGTTACCGCGGCTCTGAGCACCCACATTGAGGCGAATGGGGGGCTGGCTTCTCGTCAGGCAGGATTCCGCCCCAGGCACTCAACAGAATCGGTCGTAGTCGCCGTCCTAGACAACCTCAGAAAGGGCATGGATGACAACAACCACCAGGCACTGGTCCTCCTCGATCTTTCCGCCGCCTTTGACACGGTGGACCATACCATCCTACTCACCCGTGTCAAGGCGGCTGGCATCGGGGGATCAGCCCTTGTCTGGCTCTCCTCCTTTCTGAGGGACCGCACCCAGGCGGTCCGTCTAGGCGACTTCACCTCCACTCCCCTCCCTGTCACTTGTGGTGTTCCCCAGGGTTCCTCTCTCTCCCCTCTTCTCTTTAACCTTTATATCTTTCCTCTCATCTTTGCTCTCCAGCAGTTGGAGGTCACCGTCTTTAACTACGCGGATGACCTCCAGCTCATCTTTGATCTGTCCCCCTCTTCTCTCTCGGTCTCCAATTTCCAGTCTACTATGACATTCATCAGGGACTGGATGAATCACAACCACCTTAAACTGAACCCTGATAAAACTGAGCTGGTTCTCACTGGTGGTTCGTCCAGTCCCTGGAACTCTCTTTTCTGGCCCCCCTCTCTTGGCCCTGCACCCTCCCCCTCCACCACTGTCAAAACACTGGGTGTAAAAATGAACAATCAGCTCACTCTTCACTCTCACATCAGCTCCGTGGTCTCCTCCTGTTTCCTCACTCTTCGAACTATCCGCTCTGTCTCCCGCTTCTTCACCCCTCAGGCCCTCAAGACCATCATGGCCGCCCTGGTAATCTCGCGTTTGGACTACGCCAACGCTCTTTTCCATGGCATCCCTGCCTATAGTCTGCGTAGACTCCAAGCCATCCAGAACCAGGCGGCCAGACTGATATTTGGCCTCCCACGTTATCACCACTCCACCCCCCTCCTAAAGAAACTCCACTGGCTCCCCGTGAAACAACGTTCCCTCTTCAAAATCGGGTGCATGGTTTTCCAGGCCCGTCAGGGCACTGCCCCTGCTTTCATCACTTCACTTATCAAACCCTACGTCCCCGCAAGAAATCTCCGGTCCTCCTCCAAGTCCCTTCTCCTGATCCCCCGTTTCTCGCGCAAAAAATGGGGTGGATCCAATTTCTCTACTCTGGCCCCTTCCTTTTGGAACTCTCTCCCCGATAACCTCCGCTCCGCAACTCAGTACCTTTCTTTCCGTGGAGATTTGAAAACTTTCCTATTTAGCCAGGCTTTCCCCGCCTAAATTTTCTCCCCGGTCTTCCTTCCCCTCAGCCACTGAACCTTCAGCGCCAAGAAACCGCAAGGTGTATGCTGCGCTTTACAAGCATTTTAAATTAGAATTAAATTAAATTAGAATTAGACCAAGGACTGTATAGTCAATGCAGAGGCTTTCAGGGGCATCATGTGAGTAACGTGAAAGACACAGTGCCAAAGAAAAGGATGATGACGACTATGGTGCATTGTCCTGTAGTGCTTCTGGTTTCAGTGACTCAAACTGTGAGACACAAAAAGGTTTTATCAAGCTACAATCTCAGAATATTTCTGCCTTTTCCAAAAGGAGGAAAACTGTTTTGCATCTGCAACCAACAATTTGTTGATGTTTTCTTATATAATTTCTCATATGACAGGATACGTTTAGAATTGTATTCAGCACATGATTGTGAATATAATTTGACGGAGGCGTTTACATTTTTACTGAACAATTTAAAAAGCCACACATAAACAGTATACAAACATAAAAAGTTAATCTTACAATCTGCACTTTGATCAGTGATGGAACAGGCCTTAAAAATGAGCGTGAATTATCGAGAGTGACATCTCAAAACTCTTCAAACGAGTTAAAACAGAAAAAGCTCTACAGACTGTAGTGTCTTCTTGAATGTGTATTTACTGGCCTTGCTGTGCCAGTCAACCTTCATCCTCAACATCACTGCCAGCCTTGTTGTCATTATCTGTTAATGGTAGCTTATATTGGATGGGCGCATTGTGAAATGTGTTGTTCGCGATAATAATGTAGGAGGACATATGTAAAAAGAGCACTTTTGTAAAGTGTACACAATTATTCAAAGACACTAGCAAATAGGTCAACGAAATAAAGTCCCAACTAACCTATTAGCTAGTTTCCATCATATTGCAATGTTGTCATCACAGTAGATTTGTTACTCCTGCCCATTACGTGGGCGTCATGGGCCTAGTCTGGATAGTTTACATAGCAGCGGATGTGATGAGGTCTACTTTGCAGATCAACTGCACATTCAAACAAAACTTTTGGGTGGCAAAAAGCACACTTGTGTGCAGTCTAAGCGACTTATCACATGTAGGTTGTAAGTGCTCAGAACTCATTCAAACAGATTTCTAGGTGTTCTGTAAAATCTCCTGTTTCTCTTTTTCTCCGCGGTTCTCTGACTTCAGGATCATGTATCTGAGACACTAAGGGGCATAAAGTCCGCCCGCCATACCAGTGGGGAATGGGACCGTCCGCAATGCTAGCGGCGGTTCCGCACACACCATTATGATGCGCCCGCCACACTGGCGGGCGCATTCCCGTATTTTTAACATTGCGGCGGGCAGTGCTGAAAGCACCGCCCGCCGCAATGCTGAAAATGCATGTTGTGCCTTTCAAAGCACAACGTGGCAGGCACCGCGCAGTGCCTGCCACGTTGTTCTTTATGTGCACCCCCACCCCTCTGGAGTCCATGGGGGCCCGCAACGGGCCCCCCAAGCAGACTCCGCATGCCTGCCGCCACGGAAAGGCATTCAGAAATGCACATTCTAATATGGCTGGCGTTGTCTGGAAGACCATATTGAACCCTTTTCTGCCCGGTCGACATGTCAACCGGGCGGAAAAGCGGCGGACGGTCTTTCCGTCCACTGCGGACCCCCCAGCCATTGTAATATGGCGGAGGGTCTTTTCTACAGGGATGGCAGGTGGATTGCCCCGCCGGGCTGGCGGTGACTCCGATCGGTCCGGCGGGGGCAATCCGCCCGCCATCCTAATGGGGCCCTAAGTTGCTGCAGAGAAAGGCCTCTTCATGTTTTCAATTTCAGCAGCAATGCCACTGCAAGCATGATTCGTGTTTCTCCCTCACAGCAAAAGATAAGGGTTTTTTTTGTGTACACATCTTTTTCGACTGGAAAATGTTAACAGTTGCAATTTAAATACTATTTAAAAACTAATAAAACTGAAGTAAGTCCAATGTTGCCATTAGGATTGTGTGCAATTCAGGAAATCTGCTTTTTCATAACTATGCAAAAAATCTGAAAATGACGTAAAATTATGCAGTGGATTAAATGCAAAACCCACATTTAGCTCTATATTTTAGCATGTACAACATCCTCACATCCATTTTAGATGGAAGGACGTATTTGGTGCTAAGAAATATAGAGCAGAAAACACAAGCAGGACAAAAAGCAGCCGCTCGTTGTTGATGTTGTTCCCATGGCCTCAGTGTAAATGTTTGATATGAATGGCGTGTAATCACGCCGTTCGACATAATAATGTAATTTAGGGAATTTCACATAAGCATTCTAATGCAAAAATACCAAAATTATGCAAGATCACACCGGCATAATGGAAATTTTGCCCAGGCCTAGTTACCATGTCATTATATTGGTAAGACAAAGTACTGGTTAATATTTTGTGATTACCCTGTATTTCCTTTTTGCTCTGTCTCCCCATCACTTTGATGTGATGTTTTTGGTAATTTGAGAAAACAATAAAATAGATTTAACAAAAACAAATCTATGGTTGTGTTCTTAGACATATTGTAATTTACTACTCTACAGGTCATTTCAGTCACATTGCAAGTTGGGGGCATATTTTTGGGAACTGTGGCACAGGGAGGTGCAACAAGTTACTTTGCTGTGCTCCCCTGCGTCACAGGAAAAGGGCAGGTATCCTCTATATTTATCCAATATGGGGCATTCCTGACCTTTCCCTCTGCACTGGTGCCACTTCAGCAGTCTAACACCACTGCAGGTCCCCTTGCACCATGGTGTAAGGGTGCCTGTGTTGTAGGCAGATTTTGTGCAGGAAGGGTCTCCTTTCTGCACAAAAACAATCCATAGAGTTGTGTTACTCCTTCTATGTGTGCTGCAGAGTGCAGCACACATAGAAAGAGGAAAAAACAATGAGAAATGAAGATATTTCTCCTCGTTACTTCTCACCTGGGGCGGCGTATCTTCTTGCCGTCAAAAACCATAGGACTTACATGGAAACACCTACCTAAACTTCCATGGAACGCCTCCCTTGAGCAGAGTAACACAACGCAGTGATGTGGGCTGTATTGCACTGCTCCATATTTGTGTCATCATTCAAATCCACACAAAGTGGCTTTGAGTGGTTTCATAAATATGACTGAGAGGTTTGCGTTGTGCATGTTCCACGTTGTGTGGTGTAAGCATGATGCAAATCACTCATAAATATGCACCTGGACAGGCACCCCCAACAAATAGAAAAGGGGCACCATTAGTCACTCCACGGGCAGGAGCCAAGGTGAAGAGTTCCTCATCTTTGTTGTCCAAAGGATTGTGGCCAGTGAAGTCATCGGGTGGTGCCTGGAGCTGCAGCATACAAGGCTTCGCAAGGCGAAAGATCGATCTTGTTTCTCTTCACTGCACACCGGATTTCATCATACCGCATTCGCACATGCCCCAGAGTTTGTGAGGTTTGCAGGATGCGGCATAATGGTATGTAAAACTTAGGCAATGACAATAAATAAGCACATTCCATTTTAATGAAAGTTTGCCTTTTTAGGAATCAACAGAAAATTGTCAACCACATCAGGTACGGCAAAACTAAAATAGATCCACAGCCCGACTGTAACTTCACCTCATTCCAGTGTTCCTTAGCGCATACATTCCTCTATTGCAAAATCCCCAAGTCCTACTTTGCTCATCTATGCTGTGTCATAGCTCCAAGATTTGAGTTGTTCACCGGTGCTCATAAACACTATATTCCACCAAATGTTGTTATTTATTACTCTGACTCAACGTGGACAGTCTGGGATGCTAAGTGGTGCAAGGAAGTGAAAAACAGTACAAATATCAGCGGTGATAATTTTTTCAGTCAAAAGCCATTTTGATGCAAAAACAACACTACAACACTTTGCGCTACATAGGGCCCCATTACGATATCAGACGGACCGGAGTACTTCCGACATAGGGGCCGATTAGGATCGCGGTGAATCCGCATCCTCCGGGCCGGCGGAAGCCACCGCCGGCCCGGAGGATGCTGATTCACCGCTCGGTGCCTCCAAAGACCCCCCGCCAGATTAGGATGGCTGGGGGGTCATCGGCGGACGGCAAGACCGTCCGCCGCTTTTCCGCCGCGGTCGCCTTCCGACTGTGGCGGAAAAGCTCTAATATGGTGGCGGTGTCTATCAGACACAGGCAGCCATATTAGGATGGGGCAGAACACATGCCTTTCCGTGGCGGCTTTTCCACCGTGGAAAGGCATATGGTCTTTTCTTTGGGGTCCCGTTGTGGGCCCCCAGGGTGAAGGGGGGGTGGGGGGTGCACATGGGGGGTACCTATGGTACCCCCCTGCATTTGTATACACAAAGCGGCAGGCACCGCGCGGTGCCTGCCGCTTTGTACATGCAAATGCAAAGCATGCATATTTAACATTGCGGCGGGTGCTGCTTAAATATAGAGGATGTGACCGCAAGGGTGGCGGTCACATCCTAATTGCACTGGAGGGAACGCCGCAGCCCCTGCGGACGTTCCCTCCACCTCGGGGGTGGCGGACGGACGCAGGTCCGTCCGCCATCCTAATAGGCCCCATAGTTTGGGAACTAGAACCGAACGACCTCCTGTCATCAGTTCCACCCTAGCAAGTAAGATGCGACCGAATCCTATACTTTGCAATGGGAGCACGCATTCCAAACGGAATGCACACTCTCATTGTAAAAAGAAGTTGTGCAGTTCATCCCTGCACCTGATGGAAGGCACCTCAAGGTGCCTGCCCCCGGGTGCAGGGATCAACAGGGGGGACCATATTCAGTGGCAGCTCGCCAAGGGAGTGCTGCGGGGCGGCGGGCGGGGGAGGAGCAGAGTGGGCAGGTAGTGGACTCCAACATACGGTGGAACAGAGTAAACTAAGTAAATAAATAAATAAAACAATTTACCTTGTGTGTGCTGCATCGCCGCGTTGGCAATGCAGCGCATGTAAGCTAAATAAGACCTCGATTACGACCTCATTAGGAACGCCTCCAGACGGGTTCCGGGATTAGCTAATCCGATTCGGAGCCTATGATTCTGACCGAATCGTCCCCCATTCTGGACAACCAAGTACGATGCGAAGATCTCGTCTGCACCGGTGGAACCGTTTCCGAACCCGATCCTGTCAGTCTGTCTCGTTCACAGCTGAATCATCCTGTGCAATGGAGCCGGCTTCCGCACGAGCTTTTACGATGCACGATTTAGACAGCCGTATCGACTTGGTCTCAGCGAGATGAAATGTTTGTGGGAATCAGACTTAAGGGGGCTGTAGCAGGCCCCCTTCAACGGGGCCCTCTGAATTGGTCCCATAGGGGTACCCATGGGTCCCCCCTTCCCATGCATGCACAGTGTGGCGGGCACCATGGGGGGGCCATCACAAGGTGTACGCTTTTCCCCACCTACCCCTTTTTGCTATGAGAACCTGTGAACGCGCCAGTATACAGGCTCCCATAGAGTTCAATGGAAGTCTGAGCGAACTGAGTCCGTCACCATATGGGTGGATCGGAGTCGGTCTCTCAGACTTGCGGAGCGCAATTTGCTAGGAAAGCCCTCTGCATCCGAGTCGTATGGAGGGCTTTCCTAGCGAGATCGTACTCAGCCCTATGTGATGAGAAGTAAAATTTGTGCTGTGCTAACAAAATCAGTTTGTACAATGAAAGCAACACTTTAGTGAATCTGGGCCAATGAGCGTCCTTGAACAAACATCTCCATAGGAATAGGGTACCATTCAAAGTTTTATTTCTATCTATTTGGGGAGCAACCTCATCACTTGGTCCTTCTGATTTATGATAAATCATAGACATTGCATTTCTTCTTTACCTCTCTTCCTTGATTTATTGTCTCAAGCAGTTGCTCATTCCATTACTTAATGTGATTACAAAGCAGTTTCCTTCATCACTGTTCGAATCTTCAAAGATAGTTTAAGAAAATACACCAATTTTGTATCTTTTGTACCAGTACCCCTTTAGTGGTAAAAAAGTGTTTTATTTGTAATCTTAGTATGTTTTCTAGATTGACCACTTCTTGGACAGAAGGAAATTGGTCAATAGTACAGAGCACTTGAATACGGTTCATGAACAGCAAGTGGGTGTCACTAGGAGTAGAAGCTGCTACTTTTGGATTTCCCTTTTGTACCTCTGGTTACCTGTTGCTAACCTTGGTTTTATTGGTCACCTTTGCAAATTCTATACATTGACTGTCCACTTGCCCCTAGTGGAATTAATAACCCACATAGGCAATCGGGCAACTGTTTAAGGATTCTGGTGCAAAAAGTGTTTTGCCATGTCCCCCTTCACAGGACTGGGGAGCATCTTCTTCACAATGACCTGGGTAGCATAAGGGGCCAGAACAATTCAGTCTAAAACCTAACATTCTCACCGAGATTCCTTTCATTCCTCTTCTGCCGGAGAGGCTGCTAACTCATTTATTGGCTGACTTCTACATAACTGTAGGTATTAACCTAACATTGGCTTGGAATTTCTGACCCTAGTCTCTGGTCTGTTTTAGGGGTCGATTGCGATGCCGTTCGGAAGGGCTCCGAATCGGATTTGGGTGTGCTGAAACGATTCGGAACCCTTGCTTCCGACCAAATCATACACAGTTCCCAACGACCGATTACGATGCTCGGAAAACTATAGGGCTGTCTGAATCGGCTCCTAAAGGCATTTGGACAGGTTGCATGATTCGGAGCCGAATCGTACAGCTCTATGGACTCGGTTTCCGAGTGAGCAATTACGATTACCAATTCGGACAGCCATTCCAAATCAGTTTCTCCGTAATGAATCGACTGCCGGAATCTGTCTTTTGGGGTCTGTAGTAGACCCGCTTTCACCCGGGGCCTTCGAATGGGGTCCGTGGGGGTACCCAAGGGACCACAATTTCCCACCATGCATAGTGTGGCAGGCACCAAGGGGTGCCTGCCACAGGGTTCACAATTTTCCACAGCCACTCCTTTTTTCAATGGGAGCATGTGTTGTCGTTCGGAACACAGGCTCCCACTGAAGTCAATAGGAGTCTGACCGAATCGTATCCGGAAGCATTCGGATGCATCCAAATTGCTTGTCGAACACCCCAATTCCAGTCGTTTGGAAAGCATTCGGGGTCCGATTCGGTAGGAATGCTTTCCGGATGGGATCATAATCGGCCCCTAAGATGTAATCGGAAATATTGCATTAATAGTCCTACTCTCTGGAGAATTGTGGCTCAATGGTTAGAGAGGCAGAACCTGATGCAAAGGTCTAGCCCGGGACCAGGGTTCAATTCCCGCCTCGGCGGGTCTTGGCCTCAATTTCCTCGGACCTGATCATTCTCGCCTCGGTGCCTATTCTAATCCATGGGTCCCACTCTGCAACTCTGGGCAATAGCTTGCTTAATCTCCCCAATGGCCCCAACAACGCTAGGATGCCTGGCTTCACCTTGGGGGTGCCCAGGAGTGGAAACTTCACAGGGAAAAGCCAGGAAGGGTTCCACAGCGGTATGCGTACAAGCGCCGAGATGCCCCATGGGT